>NC_135919.1:16100867-17317950 GCF_964058835.1 Carex rostrata
CGTGCTCAATTCGCGGAGGCCGCGCAACGAGCACAAGAAGAGGCCGCGCAACGCACACATACGCCTTCGCCCTCTGGTTCTGGCGACGGTGAGACCGCTAGCATTCCATCTGACGCCGACGCTGACCACTCTCCATCTCGCGCCACAGTCGGCTCTCAGTCCCGTCAGCGTACCGCCTCTGCGTCCGACTACCTTCCTTCTGCCACTTCTTCTCGTTCTTCAGGGTCTGCTTCTTCTCAGCCTGCCCAGCCCGCTCAGCCTGCTCATTCTGGCTCGGGCTCTCATTCCAGCTCCTTTGGCACCGACGACGTCTCCTCTGACACTACTGCTAGGGCTGATGAGTACATCGCTGAGTACTTCCCCATCACTTCACGTCGTCAGTTCGAGCGCTTTGATGTTCTGCGCCAGAAGGAGATTGTCAATACTAGGATTGTAGACTTCACGGCCCTGCAGTCTCTGGGACTTGAGGAGGAGTTCCTTCGTCTTACCGGTCGGATCGGGTTTACCCCCGCTTTCTGGGCCATCGCTCAGAAAGGATACGAGTTGAGCACCCTCGAGTTCCTCTCCTCTCTCGAGCTCAAGTACAACAGACGGGACATCCCTTACATCAAGTTCCGTCTCTGAAGCGAGACTCACCGTCTATGGCTCTCCACCATGCGTGAGTGGTTTGGTTTCCAGGCGGACCCCACCACCGACTCTCTCTCCTTCTCTGGGGACCTTGATAGAGACCATTTCTGGCAGTTGATCTCTGGTATGAGGGCAGGATCTGTGATCAATAGGCAGTACAAGAGCCTCAACGTCTCCCATCCTGTTCTCCGCTGCATCCTGAGGATTATTGGCGGCACATTCTTTGCACGTGGGGAGACTTTAGCCCGTGCTAATGTCGACGATCTGCAGTTGCTGGATCACATGCTCCGTCCTGCCGACGAGCTAGAGCGGCCCGACCTAATGCTCCTCATGATCAAGCACTGGATTCATTTGCAGAGCGCCACGAAGGGAGGTGGGTCCATCACTATCTCTGCATATGTCACTCTGATTGCGGAGAAATTGGGACTTCAGATCGCCAGAGATAAGCTATGCAAAGGTCCGGGACATTTCACCCTCGAGAATTTCCGCAGCTACAAGTTCATCCAGATCGAGCAAGGACCTACTGGACCCTACTATGCCTGGGTCATGCCAGATACTAAGACCAGTTATCGCATGCCTTTCCCTGTCTCCCTCGATTTCGATGACAGCAGCACCTGGTTCTTCCGCAGACCATCTCGAGCTGCTCGTCCCTTACCCCCTTCTCCTCTACATACTGATGTGGCGATGGCGGATGTACACCAGTCTCCTCAGCGCGATGAGGGTCCAGCTGATCCTCCTCAGTCTCCTCTGCCGACCCACCCGCGCTCTCCTCTGCGGTCACACGTTTCTCCTCACCCTTCCACCTTCGCTGCTGGCACATCCACCTGTGCTTTTCCACATCCACCCACCTTTGCCAGTCCATCCACTCTCTTCGCTGGCCCATCCACCTTTGCTGGCCCTTCCACCTTTGCCACCGGCCCTTCCACTTTTGTAGGAGGTTTCTCCTCCTTTGCTGCCGGTGCCTCTACCTCTACTGCCGCACCCTCATATCCACCTGATCCCACCATCCACGACTTGTACCGCCTCATTTCAGACATGAGGATTGAGCAGCGTGCCGCTTTCAGTGACATCCGAGATATACAGACTGCGCAGAGCGACACACTCGTCGATATTCAGGTTGAGCTGCGCGCGCAGGGATCTCGCCTCGAGTCTGTAGAGGACCAGCTGAGGGACTGGCGTTACTATGAGGAGTATGGCTACTGGCCAGGCATGCCACCACCAGATGACGAGTATGACTACTGATCAGGTTTGCTTTCCTATCCCCGAGTTTTACATCTTTCTATCTTTCAGTCTTGAAGCATTGAGGACAATGCTCAGACTAAGCTTGGGGGGGAAGACTTTCGCTTTATCATATTAGATCATGTTTACTTTTTAGTTGCACTTTCTAGTTGCATTTTTAGTTTTTCAGTTGCATTTTTAGGTGAAAATTTGCTTGGATTGCTAGAATTGAGAATTTTTAGAAAAATTTCTGTTTTAATTAGGATAACCCTGAATGATTTGAACTAACCCCATAGTTGACCAAAGAATTGCTTAGGATGAGATGTTTTAAAGCGATTGAAAAGATGAAACATTAGACTTGTATCAAGGAAAATCATTTAGAACTGAACTGTGCCTTTTAAATAAGGAAATGGGATTTTTAAATATAGAAGGATTGGAGTATCCATTGGTATGAATGAATACCAATGGATGTGTGTATTCATGGTACGTGCAAAAAGAAAAAGAAAAAAAGGAAAAAAAAAAAAAAAAAAAAAAAAAAAAGAGAAAAAGAAAAAAAAAAGAAAAAGAAAAGAAAATGAAAAGATGGAGAAAATAAGGGTACTGGCAATAAGTCCAATTGGGCGCCTTTGAGCTCGTCTCCCAAATAAAGAAAATTTTGCATGTACCAACACACAAAGTTCGCAACTTTCTATCCTAAGCTTGTTCCAAGCTTGGGGGAGGGAAAATGAAATAAAATCACCACAAATGAGGGCATAGGCTTAGTAGAATGAAAGAATTGATCATTTCAAATGACTAGTCTTTACAACCCTTAAAGCATCTCAAAATATGACATTCGATTGGCCAATTCGTGGGGTGAATTATAATTTATTTAAGGGATGTCCAAGTTATTGACAAAAATGATTTTAAAAGTTCTCGATTTTAGCAAACTCACGTAAATATTCACATTTAGGATTGTATCTGCATATTAGGTCATTTAGTCCAGCCATCTACCTAAGTTTGAATCTTTTGCTTGAGGACAAGCAAAGGTTCAGCTTGGGGGAGTTTGATATCCCGCAAATATATCTACATTTCGGTCCTGATTTCATACCAGACAATTGCTTTAAACTGTTTAATCAGCTGTGTTTCATTGAAATATGCCAAGATTTGGTACTGCTGTGAGTTTGTTCTTGTTTTGCAGGATACGAGCAAGATTAAGGTGGAAACAAGCGCTTCAACCTTTCGGTCCGACCTCCATGGTCCGACCCCTGATCCGACCGCCTCTGTCCGACCCTCTTGGTCCGAGTCGGACCAGAGTTATGTCCGGGTCGGACCAGCCTTCGCAGAACAGCTCTATTTCAGCTGACAGCTGTCAGGACGATTCAAACCCTATAAATAGGCGGGATTCGCTCTTTCCGAGGGAGAAAAAAAACGACCATTTCCAGTAAAAATTGAGATCTGAGAGGAGCAAGAGAAGGAGCAATTGAAGGAATCTTGGAGAAGACTTGGAGAAGAAGGAAGGGAGCTCAAAGAGATCGACGGATTGCGAATTCTCTCCTCCTCCATCTCCATTCTGCCATGGCTTTCCCTCTCTCTTTACTTTCTTTGATCTCTAGATCTATGGATGAGTAGTTGACCTAGTTTCATGGATTAGGATCTATTTTCTTGTTTTGTATTGTATTGAATTGTTGAATCCTTGTATTGAATCTTGATTGTGTTTGTTTGCTTGTGATTGAACTGATTTTACTTGCTTGATCTGTCTTTCTTGATTGTATATGGTGTGCCTATGGATGCTTGATCACATCTACCAAGGTTATGTAACCATTACCTTTTCTTGAACCAAACCAAGCAATTGAGGTAGGAGTAGTGAACCGAAAGGTGAACCCGATCTGTAACCGACAGGTGAACATCTCCTCTAATCGATGGATTAGAGGATACCTTTAGAATTCCAACAAGCAACTAAGGTGAATTGAACCAAAACACGAAAGTTGAGGATTAGAGACCTTAGAGGGTAAAAACTGCAGTTCTATACCAAGTTAACGAACCAATATACGATAGTTGAGGTTTAGGAACATTAGGTATGGTCAGATGAACCCTACACACAAGATTTGTACCTGGTACCAGCAATCTGGTACATTAACTCAGTCTGGTCCGACCTCATTGTCCGACTCGGACCACAAAGGCCGGACCTAATGTCGGACCAACCAAGGTCGGACCTAAGGTCGGACCTCTTAGGTCGGACAGACTGAGGCAAAACAGAAATGAAATCCGAAATCCATGAAGCGCCTCTTACCATAAACCAAAACCAAGTTTATATCGCTTTCTTTACTTAGAATTGATTGATTGAATTGTTAGGAACATTAAATACTCAAAACACCCCTTTCTCACTTCTAGTACTTAACCAATTCGAGTCTAAGCCAAGTTTAGTAATTGAGTCCCGTCCCTGTGGATCGATACCTGACTTTACTACCAAGATAGGACTGTGCACTTGCAGTCTGAATCATAGTTAGGTCAAGGTTTAAACTGTACATCTTTTGGTGTATTGAAACTTTGTTCTATATACCCCTTTGGGGTGTAACAATGGCTTTTGGAATTTAAGTTTTGATAATGTAACCGAACTAAACCAAGTAAACGTATAATATAGGTGTAGGCTCAGTCGAGCCAGATTTCGCGAGGCAATTCGAGACACCTGATCTTTAAATTAAGCGGTACGCTCGTCATAATAAGGTACGGGATTCTTGGACTTGTTTGATACTTTATTTTCAGGAATTAAACTGTGTTTTCATTTTTCATGTTGAATATCATTGATTGCATCATTGAATTGTGTAAAGCATTTGCATAGCCCAATCAAATTAAACTCGAATTGATATGACTTGAGTGATTTGCATGCTGGTATGGTTGTAGGTTGTGTCGATCTATTATGATCTGATTTGATTGAAAGTCACCACGATTTGATTTGATTTGATATGTATGTGAATGGATTTACGAAGTTAAGCACTTGGATCCAATGAATTTGCCAAGTCGGGCTGTATGCTGACTTGGATTCCCAGGATCCTAATGGCCTTAGGTGAACGACCCTCGATATTCCCAGTACCGGTTGGGACGAGGGAGGGTGATTATGTTATGAGATGTGATAGGAAATTGTGGGTGACTTGTGTAACGTCTATGGCTCGGTGGCATTCTCCTACGTGTTAATGCATTTGGAAGGTCAATTGAATATTGCGAATATTGGAAACGATTCTAAAGAGGATTTTCTTTATATGATTCGAACCAGATCTTAATAAACTGTTAAGCCAAGCGATTGCAGATGGGTGTTAGATAAAGAGTCCAGAGGTTGTTCATCTGTAGGTGTCAGTAACCCTACAGATGTGGGTTTGATAATGGTTCAGCTCGAAAGAACATCTGTAGTTGCTACAAGCCCTAATGAGTCGAGTTAAGCCAAAATATATGTTGTGTTTGAAATTAATCTTGGAAATTCCGTATACTGTGTTGCAGGTTGATTAAATTATTGTCGAGCATTGGCATTCTGTTATTTATGATTATATGTATCTGTTTGCATTGTTTATTGTTTGAGTTTCATTTTTGAATATAGAGTTTGATTGCAAGTCCAATAATCTAAACTGTGGCAAATTTCGCACTGAGAATTTATTCTCACCCCCACCCTCCCAATTATTTTCAGGTTGATTTCACGGATGCAGCAAATGAGGATACTGGTAATGCATATAAAAGATCCACTGCCTTGCGTGTATATGTGACGCTTGATTTATACACGCGGCAGGCTGTCAGACCCGCGGGATTTGGGGTGTGACAGAAGCGGATGAGTGATTTTGGATCTGGCACGAAAGAGATAGGTGGCGCGAAGTAGAGGAAAGGGCTTTGGATCTGGAACAGAAAAAAGGAGTGTCGCGGAGCGAAGGGAATGTATTTGAATTTGGAAGAGATGAGGAAATGGTTTTGGACAAAATCACACAAATGAGAGAGTTTTGGTTCACTGATTGAAATTTTTTAGTACTTTCGTACGATTTCACTACTGGCGCGTAAAATCCTTTCTTTTTTTTACCCAAAACTTTTAGCGACCAATGCTGATATCGATCGCAACACAGTCATTGAAAATTTTTGTTCTCGAAAACCAGTTTTTTTTTTTTTTTTTTTCATTTTTTGAGAGAAAAAATTAGTCGCTTATAGCGGTCACTAATATATATTTGCCTCTTTTTGTTGTAGTGCGTAGAGAATATACTCATCAGTAGCTAGCCGGTATATTACTAAAATTTACGATTTTAGATAGCTTATATTTGAGAAGAGTGATTGGGATCAAGTTATTTAATTTTATTATTCACGAGATTTGTCTTAATCAAATGTTAAATATGTGACTTTTCATATAAAAGCATTGCATTGGCTAAAAAAAAAATGTGATTTTTGACTTTTTGATAGCCTATATAAAGAAAGTTTACTTTAGACGCATATATATTAGAACGAATTATTAATATATATATATATATATATATATATAGAGAGAGTACGGCTAACGCGCTTCCTCTAGCATATGGGCCGAAATGCTTCCGGTGGAAATTTGAAATTTCAAAATCCAAAAAGTCGATCTGAACCGTTCATCTCCTTCTCCATATTAATATCTGCTTGGAGACCAAATTTTATATTTTTCTGAATTTTTTTACTATTTATTAAGCCACTTTGAAAATCGCTGATCCAACGGTAGCTTCTGATTTTTACTGTTTGGCAAGCCACCGTTGGATCAGCAATTTTCAAAGTGGCTTAATAAATAGTAAAAAATTTCAGAAAAATGTAAAATTTGGTCTCCAAGCAGATATTAATATGGAGAAGGAGATGAACGGTTCAGATCGACTTTTTGGATTTTGAAATTTCAAATTTCCACCGGAAGCATTTCGGCCCATATGCTAGAGGAAGCGCGTTAGCCGTACTCTATATATATATATATATATATATATATATATTATAAGAAGGATTAAAATATCTTTATTTTTTATGTCTCCATCATACTTTTATTTTTAAAAAACTTTAATAACTCAAAATTTTTAAATTTTCAAGTGAAAATAAAACTTTGGATATGATCTACATCATTTTATTTATACACATGTCAAAAATTATAACAATTTAATTTTGTTTTGGTTGCCATCAAGAGCTTGTAAAAACGTACTAATGTGGATAATTTATAAATATTGATTTTTCAACTTATTGAATCACATATAAACAAAACCAAAATATGATATTTTTTTATGAGCACGTAAAGAAAATAACGTAAATCACATCTAATGGTTTTATTTTGGCGTTTATAATTTAAATTTTAAGTTATTAACGTTTAAAAATGAAGGCATAATGGAGGCACACAGAAATGTTATTCTTATTCAATTATTTAATTTCGATCTAGATTCATATTCAAATATATCAACCCGATCAAATTAGATGAGATATGGTTTAATATGAGTAAAGCTAATATAAACTTAAGTGTACTAAGTGTACCGTACACTTAACCTTAGATCCATCAGATTTCTTTAAAAGTCGTGCTACCACGACTTTTAAAGAATCTATACGACTTTTAAAGAAATCTGACGGTCATAAAGTTAAGTGTACGGTACACTTAAGTGCATATTAGTTTTACTCGTTTAATATTACTAATTAAGTTATAAATACGGTATACCTACGGTTTCTCCTTCAATTTTTTTTTATAAATACGGCTATAGTATTGATATTTTTATGTCTGATATGAATCCAATATAAATTAAAAATTATCATTAATGCATACATCTATTTCGTGTAACTAAGATATTTTTAATGCAGATGCTTTATAAGCGCAATAATATTAATTTAAAAATGTTATAATTTGATTGAATTCGTCATTTGAATTTAATATCACATTGTATTATATAACAATAATTAGTATAATTTTGAGTTAAAGAAGTTTGATAAGAAATGTTTAAAAGAGAGGATAGCTAATAATTATAATGTGCAAAAGAAAAGGATTTGTCTAACACTTATGATTAACATTCATCTCAAACCCTATTTTTTATAAAAAAAATTCTCAAACCCGACGGTTTACAAACAAGATATGAAATACCTGTATATATAGAGTAAAGCTAGGGTGTGATATGCTCACCAAGAGAGTTTGGTGAGCACAACTCCAAAAGTTTATCGGATTGACTTCAAACGTCAAATCTAAACCATTGAAATCCATGTGCTTCATGAGTGATGCATGTGCACGCAAAATTTTGAAAGTTTTGAGTTTATTTCCTACACGGTCAAGTGGTCAAAGAAATAATAAAAATTGATTATATAAAACAACTTATAAATTAACTTAATAAAATGTCCATTTCTTTGACCGCTTGACCATGTAACAAATAAACTCGAAACTTTCAAAATTTTGCATGCACATGCATCACTCATGAAGCACATGGATTTCAACGGTTTGGATTCGACATTTGAAGTTGATTCGATGAACTTTTAGAGTTGTGCTCACCAAACTCACTTGGTGAGCATATCACACCCTAGTTTTACTCATATATATATATATATATAGTAGAACTAGGGTGCTCTTAAGCTCACCAAAGTTTTGGTGAGCTTAACTCTAAAATTTATCAAATCGATTTCAAACGAAGAATCCGAACCGTTGAAACCCGCTTACCTTACGTGTGATGCATCTACATGTCAAATTTTTAAACATTCGAATTAATTTAGTATAAAGTCAAGCGGTCAAAATTAGAAGGTTAATAAATTAATTTTAGTGCATTCATTTTTTGAACGTTTTTGACCACTTGACTTTATACTAAATTAATTCGAATGTTTAAAAATTTCACATGTAGATGCATCACATGTAAGGTAGATGGGTTTCAACGGTTCGGATTCATCGTTTGAAATCGATTTGATGAGTTTTAGAGTTAAGCTCACCAAAACTTTGATAAGCTTAAGAGCACCCTAGTTCTACTATATATATATATATATATATATATATATATATATATATGCAAATCTGTATTACGAGATAAAAACAAATTCATAATAAAAATAGTATCGGATCTGAATCTTGATCTAATTTGAAAATAAAAGCTATGTAGATGAAAATTCAGAATAAAATAATTTTTAAATGAAAAATATAATAGTATCCAAATCCTACCCATTTCAACATCTTATATACATATTATATACATAGATGACTACATAAATATTGCTAATTTGTTACTACAAACAAATTTTATCATCTTCTTAATTTTCCCCCTCAAACACTCCTCTCCACTTACCACCATATATATAATAAAAGGAACACAAAATTGGAAAAAGCCTCGAAAGTTTACTGTTTAATATGTAGTGTTGAATTTTTTTTCCTATATAAATTGTACTTAGATCATAGTTAAGTGCAAATATTTTCAACAAAGTTTTCAGTTTCATACCTGACTATATATAATTAATGAAGACCTTCATACTTTATCGCATAAATTAAATGACTTTGAAAATTTTTCGGCTTTAGTAGAAGTCGGGCATTTATATTTATGTATAGAGAGGGGGGGCGGCTGGGTGGGTGGTTGGTTAAGCTCAAAACGTTTGTTTTTAGCCTCTGAAACAAACGAGATGTTAAATCTATATTAAAATGTGCTTGGAGATCAAATTTTACATTTTTTGAAATTTTTTTTTTTTACTATTTATTAAGATACCCTAAAAATCACTAATTTTATTAAAATTCTGCATCATTGAAAAATAGCGATTTTTCAACCATCTTAATAAATAGTAAAAAAATTCCAAAAAAATGTAAAATTTGGTCTCCAAGCACATTTTAAAATGGAGATCAACTTGAACGGTTCGAATCGACGTTTTAAACTTTAAAATCACAAAATGTGAGTGTCAAGTAAAATATTTGCTTTACTTCGCGAACAGTAGCCAAACTATATGTATGTATCTATGTATGTATGTGTGTGTATATGTGTGCATATATATATATATATATATATATATATATATATATATATATATATATATATATATATATACATACATACATACATACACACACATAGAGAGAGAGAGTATGACTAAATTGCTACCGGTAGCACTTCGACCTAAGTGCTTACGGGATCATATCTTAGTATTTGATGTTCAAACAACAAATTCAAACCGTTAGATGTTCAATCTATATTAAAATGTGTTTGGAGACCAAATTTTACATTTTTTGGAATTTTTTTACTATTTATTAAGCCACTTTGAAAATCCCTGATCCGATGGTCCAGAAATTTTTACTGGTTCACAGCAAAACAACGATTTTCAAAATTGCTTAATAAATAGTAAAATAATTCCAAAAATGTAAAATTTAGTCTCCAAGCACATTTCAATATGGAGAACATATTGGAAGGTTCGAATCGGTTGTTTTGATTTTCAAAATGAAAATATGGCGTGGAGTACAAACGCGTTTTACTCCATGGCTCACCCAAGTCATTCCCTATACACACACACACACAACTGATCGAAACCGTTCATCTTGTTCTAAATATTAATGTGTTTGAAGATCAAATTTTATATTTTTTGGAAATTTTTTACTATTTTTCTAGATTTATGGAAAATCTATGTTTTTTATTGTTTGAAAATCGTTGTTTTTATTAAAATTCTGCACCATTGAAAAACAACGATTTTCAAACCATCTTAATAAATAGTAAAAAAAAATAAAAAAATGTAAAATTTGGTCTCCAAGCTCATTTTAATATAGATTGAACATCTAACGATTTGGATCGACTGTTTGAACTTTGAAAATCGAAAAATTGAGTCGTTTGTCCTGAAAACTAGAAAAAACTTTTCGAACTTAGCTAGTCTCTCTCTCTGTATATATATATAATTTTCTGATGGACCCCAAAAATGTGTTATCCTGTTGAAAAACTTAGAATTGTACTGTACAAACTGTACGGAAAACATTGTTACAGCTAGAAACCCACTGGTGGTACCGCTGCAATCCCACTGGTCCACTTCTAGAAACCAATAACACGACTTCAAAGATTGCAGTATCTAGTTATAAATCATTGGAACAGCTTAGAAACTATGTATGACTTCAGCACAAGTTGACTATCATTAAATTTTTTTTTTTTTTTAATATTACCATCTGTATCCATAGGAATTGAAACTTAAAATGCCTCCAAATTTGAAGATGCAACTATAAAATACCCAAATTACACCTCTCAAAATTTCTAACTATAATAAGCCAAGTAGCTAGCTCCTTCTAGAGCATGGAAATTTTCTTTTCCCAGGCATCTCAAATTAGCCATGGTGTAGCTGATTAACTGTTTAATTAAGAATTTACTGACGAGAAAAATAATAACACTCAAGATTCTGCAAGAATATTTGCTGACAGGTGTCATTGTTTCAACTAAATTGAGGGGCTCAAATTGATCAGTTGATTTTCTAATCTGGAAATTTGCATCGCCTGAGATTTGACATAACTAGCTTGACAATTTGTGATCAAAGGAAATTAATGGATGATGAATACTTAAAACACATTACTTAGTTAATTGATTATAATTCATTTGAGCAAATTATGTACTTTCAATTGCGCGAAGAAATTAAAAGTTGTTTCATTCATTGCAATAGTAACTAGATTTGTAATTACATCAATATCACTATCCTGAAATAAATTTGATCAGTTTGTTTCATCAAGGCTTGATAAAGTTGGTCCACCTTGTGTGTATTCACACCAAAGTTCTAAATAACATTTATCGCGTCATAGCAGAAAACCTACAAAAAAAAAAAACTATAGCGAATAGTGTCGCTATAGCGAAAGCTATGCTACATAGCGTTTTAATATTTTTATAAAAATTATATCAAATATTTATACTAAATATCAACATTATCTAAGTCTCATAGAACAATAAATAATATCAAATTAATTAAAAAATTATAATATTTATATTGAACTAATATAAAGTCCAAATTGCGACTCAAAATATCTATAGTAATACTAATGTCATAAACTATCAATCTTTTTTCTATTTAAAATATATTCAGTATCATGATATAATTTATCTTTTTCTATTTAAATTTCAAAATAACCTAGACATTATGGCATAATTAACTATCTCAATATATTCAAAATATTCAAACTACTGTATAGTAAGTATCATTTTGTTACTTCAAGAAATATCTTAATATATTCAATTTAAGCCTTTATTTAAAACCCATATAAATTGAAAAAAAAAAACCAGCTCATGTTGCATAGCACATTGTAGCTTTCTTATTTTGATTTCATTTGATGGATCTCTCATTTAAAATAATTAATAGTTTAATATAAAACTTAGTACATCAATTGCAAAAAAAAAAATTACGGTTAAAATCCAATCTGAGCCTTTATTTAAAGCTCATATAAATTGAAAAAAAAATAACAAATGTTGCATAGCGGGCGCTATTTGCGTTACACGCTATACGCTATAGCGGACCGCTATTACCGCTATAGCGTCCGTAGCTCAAATAGCGCGTTATTATGCCATAGCTTAGCGTTTAGGGTCCAAAAACGCTATAGCGTGCTATTTAGAACACTAATTCACACTGATATTTTCATAAGAATTTCTTCTCTCGTGTTTTTTTTTTTTTTTTTTTTTTTTGAGAATTTGACAGCGGCTATTAAGACTTCACAAAAATTTCTTCTCTCTTTTGAAATCTTGGCCGCAGTTGCAAGTAATCTCTCTCTCTTTCTGTCTCTGCCATGCATGGAGTTCATGGGCGGTTTTATAGATAGTGACTCTCTCCTTAACGGCATTTTTTCTACTTCGGAAACCGCTCTACACCTCTCAATCAGAACAGTACTTAGAGGCTTATAAACGTTTTTCAATAAAGAAAGAGAAAACTTATATATATATATATATATATATGGGAAGTATGTATCAACCATACTGGTTTAAATAATTAAATGCATGTACAGTTCCGCAATACTGACTGATCACTATTCAAAACAAAAAACTAAGCTGCATTTGAAAGTCTGTTCTTCTCTTCAAAAGTACATATGTTAATGAAGGTCGAACTAACCAGAAAACGTTTCCACAAATAAAAAAAGCAAAGAAAAAAAGAGAATGTATAAATAATTACCAGAATTTTTTAAGGTTGTGCTTGTGCAGATTCATTATAGGCATTACAGTTTCGTCGTGTAGAAACATCATTTCACAGAAGAATATATTGGTACAAACAAAAATGATATATAGCATAAAATTCGTAGTTAGGTATATATGTTGCTAGAATAATCGGCAAATTAACGATCTACAAGTCTTAAACAGGCTAATTAATAGCTCAAGGCACTGACAGGGGCTTCATAATGGCCAAAGAAAGTAAATATGTATATATTGAGTAAAATGAGATAGTATGATACATCACCAGCCACCAGGTGAACAACAAGCAATGGTATTGCGGTCACGATTGGTTCTCTCTGTCCTCATTTTCAACTCAGCAAGATAGTCTATGCCATTGTTTCTGAAATTTGAAAATTGCATAGTAGATAGTAATAAAAAATTCATTGGTCTTTTGTTTGCTTATTAATTCGACCATTTGCAAAAATGTCAAGACCTCAAAATTAGAAACCAACTAATCGATTGAAAATTTGAAACCCCTGTCTACATCCAATCTAAACCTTTAGAAGCCTATATATCCACAAAAGATAGTGATAGTACACGATCACGATTTGCATTCACATACACTATTTTCGATCCTTCGCATATTTTCAATGCATATTACTTGTGGCAGGTCGATTACAGTGCTCGAAAGCAACCTAAGGTATCATCTTGCTTGATTTGTTTATCACTCTAATAAATGGTAACTGCCATTTGCTTTCAATGATAATTAATATCATTGATCATCTACAACAAAAAAAAATGTTGTCCACTCATTCATATATTGGCTACAGCAATCAAAAGCACTGGACAATTGCCACAAAGACAACCAATTCCTTAATTTAAGGAATTCTCTGTATTGCACGTTACAAAATTGTCAGTTCGAAACTTAAAACATTATCTTATAATCTCATCGTGCAAAATGATTATGATTTATTTACTCAATGAAACACGCTATATCAGTGTACGTGGATGAACATGCATCTTTCATGGATTTAGTTCACTACAATACATATGTACATTCTAGCAAAACAGTACTATCTCATTTTTTTCCTACACATAAACAACAGACATCATTTTTTATATCCTCTGTATGTTTTTTTGGCAGGCAGTATGTGATACTTTTTCCATTTTTGCAAGGTATAAATTAAGATGCAATACTGTGACCCTTTTTTCTTACATGCATGGTTTGGTTTTTCGTGATTAATTGGCAATTATTTTCATTCATTCCGTTCATTTATCTTTCTTCTTATCTCTGCTTGAATGGAAAAAACAGGAACATCAAGTCATGTAGGACAATTTAAGAAGAGGAGGGTTCAAATACACCCAAATTTTGGTGCACCCAAATGCACCCTATCCTTTTTTTCCGTTTTCAAAGTCCGAATAGTCAATCCGAACCGTTAGATGACATCTATATATTAAGATGTACTTGGAGACCAAATTTTATATTTTTTGGAATTTTTTTACTATTTATTAAGTCACTTTGAAAATCGCTGATCCAATGATCCAGAAAATGTAAAATCAGCGATTTTCAAAGTGGCTTAATAAATAGTAAACAAATTCTAAAAAATGTAACATTTGGTCTCCAAGCACATCTTAATATATATATGGCATCTAACGGTTCGAATTGACTATTCGGACTTTGAAAACGGAGAAAAATGATTTGAAAGATATGGTGCATTTGGGTGCATAAAAATTTGGGTGCATTTGAACCTAGGAAAATCGAAGTTCTTCTATGTTTTGTGTGTGAATGTTTTGCACTAATTTTATTATATTATGTCAAGCAATTAGATGGATTGCTCATAGCCCATAGGATAAGCTATAGCATATTGGAAATCTAGAAAAAGAAAACATAATTTTAAATGAATTTGTTATCGACCTACCTCTATAATTCTACATTTATACTACCTTTGGATAGTTTGAATGTGAGTACCGCTACACTAATATTTTTTGACATTGGGTACGGTTATTTGACTAATTAACCTTTGAAAACAACGCACTTATATTTAGAAAAGAAATCAATTGGAACTGAACTAATTGGTAAAATTTTCAACAGCACCGGCCCATTATATCACATTAAACAAATTCTGAAGTTAGACGTCGGAGCCGATTTTTTTATTTATATCCAAAAAAAAAAAAAATTTAAATAACCAAAGAGGGCTGTATTTTCAAAAGTACCCAAACCAGAGAAAAATAATTTCCGGTTTTATTACCAATTACCAGAAGAAAAAAAATTCAGAAACTCATCTCCAAAACCGAAAAAAAAATTCCGGTATCCCAATTCCGAAATTTTTTTTCCGGTTTTTAGTCCCAAAACCGGAAAAAAAAATTCCGGAAATGGAATTTGCCTACAAAAGGCCGGCCGGCCCCCTCTCTCCCCACAAATCTCTTTCTCTTTCGGATCTCTTCGGTTCTCTTCCAGAGCTCTGATTGTCTGATCGATCGGCTCTTTTTAGGTATTTTTATTTTTTTAATTTAAATTTATAATATAATTAATTAGTTAATTTTAAATGGTTTAGAATATTGTCCGAATAATTTAGAAATTTTAGAAAATTTCAAAATGGTTTAGAATATTGCTCTATTAATTTAGAAATTCCAAAATGGTCTAGAATAATTTAGAAAATTCCAAAATGGTCTAGAATAATCAGGGTTCTAAATAGCTAACTATAGCGGCGCTATAGCTTTTCCAGATCATAAACGCTAAGCTATGAGATAAAATTGCGCTAACTCAGCTACGACCGCTATTACCACTATATGAGACCCGCTATAGCTACCGCTATGCTACATTTTTTTTTTTTGCAATTTATATGGACTTCTATTCTTATTTCTAATGCTACATGGTCTTCTACGATAAGTATACTAAACCAAACTATATGCTTCTATTTTTATTTGTGATTTATTCTATCATTCTATATCGAGAAATATTCAAATACTAATTCTTCATTTTGATTACTCTTTTTATAGTATTCATTTGTAAAATTATTATCGTTCGTTTCAATTGAAAGCTGATTTTGATTATTATTATAATTATAAAATGTTTAAATATGTATATTGACTTCATTTACCTTATAAAATTAATTGCTCTTTGTCTATTATAATATGTAATACCATGAAGTATAAACTATTAAATAATGTTACTTTTTAGATTTTTTTTTCTTCTTATTTGTGTAATTGATAAAAAGTTTAGACTTAGATTAGTTGTCATTTAGTTGTTATATCAATTCTCTAATATTGATTATGTTGATAATTAGTAGAAATATAGAATATAAAGTTTGAAAAGGGAAAATCGCTATGTGTGATAGCTTCCGCTATAGCTACGCTATTCACAATAGTTTTTTTTTTGTCTCCCCGCTATGCCTCTATAATCGCTATTTAGAACTTTGAGAATAATTTAGAAAATTCCAAAATGGTCTAGAATAATTTAGAAAACTCCAAAATGGTCTAGAATAATTTAGAAAATTCCAAAATGATCTACAATAATTTAGAAAATTCCAAAACGGTCTAGAATAATTTAGAAAATGGTTTAGATATTGTTTGATTAATTTAAAAATTCCAAAATGGTTTATAATCATTTACAAAATTTCAAAATAATTTAGAATAATTTAGAAAATAGTTTAGATATTGTCCAATTAATTTAGAAAATTTCAAAATGGTTTAGAATCATTTAGAAATTTTCAAAATAATTTAGAATAATTTAGAAAATAGTTTACATATTCTCCGATTAATTAAGGAAATTCCAAAATAGTTTAGAATTATTTAGAAAATTTGAAAATATTTTAGAATAATTTAGAAAATTCTAAAATGATTTAGAATTTTTTTAGGAACCTCTTTCCTTTTCAGATCCCTTTTGGAGCTCTGACTATTTTTTTTTTTGCAATTTGAATTTGAATTTATAATATAATTAATTAGTTCATTTTAAATGGTTTAGAATATTGTCCGAATAATTTAGAATTTTTTAGAACATTCCAAAAATGATTTAAAATAATTTATAAAATTCCAAAATAGTTTAGAATATTGCCCTATTAATTTAATAAATTCAAAAAAGGTGTAGAATAATTTAGAAATTTCTAAAATGGTCTAGAATAATTTAGAAAATTCTAAAATGGTATAGAATAATTTAAAAAATATATAAAATGATTTAGAATATTGTTCGAATTTTTTAGTATGTCAGACGAAGTACTTTCGCATACATTTTGCGACTTGTTGTGGATAACTCACGGCAATCATAGGGTATCTGAGGCTTCTAAGGAGGTAAGCATTTATTTAGTTTTTCATAACTCGTTCAGTAATCAAATTATATTGTAATTAATTTTTTTCCTAATTTAGAGTGATGATATTTTAACCGTGAGACATTATCGACAAAATTGCGAGTATAACAATAAGTACGCACCGTTTTTAATTCAAATGAGCTTATATCATATTGCGATAATGCCCGATATGGCTCTCGATGCAGCCCCTGTTCATGGACTTATCGAGTGGTGGCGTCTGGAGACGCACACCTTTTATCTTTCTTCGGAGAGATGACAGGTATTAACTAATTCAAATAATTTTTTTTTTGTATTTCTTACTGACAAGTCAAATAAACTATAGTTACGCTGGAGGATTTGAGTTGTTTATAGGATTTGCCTATTTCGGGGGATCCAGTAATGGAAATTACAGACTCGACGAGTTGTATGAGTTGCTAGGCTTCCGAGATCATGAAATTAAGGGGTTAATAAAAAAGAGGGGAAAGGATGCCAATAAGAAAACGTTAGACGTACTTGTGTTGAAAAAGAAGTTCTGTGAGCACTTTCAAACATTGCCTAAACGTTAGACGTACTTCCGAGATTATGACATTATCGCGCTCTCTTCTTTTCCTAATTGATTTAGTTACATAGAGGTATATATAGTCTTAAGTTGTACTTCAACTGAAATGGTAGAATAGTGCAATTTTAATTGGAGTTCCTAATGTCATGCAGAAAATTGGGCCAATAGAAAAAGTGGAAATATACCAGAAGAATTCACTCAAAAATTGTGGTCAAGAAGGTAATTTAACATCATTATTTTCAATGTTTGATGTTTTTGCCCTCTTTACAACTAATGACGAGTAGGTGAGTCATTGTTACTAAAATTTTCAATTTTATCTTTTTTCAATTTTACCAGGGAAAGGGAGCAGCTCTGAAGAATATTTGTCACGGTATGACTTTCTATATTGTTTGTTTCCATGTATCTATTTTTTCTATTGTTATTGAACTATTATTTTCCCATATATTCTAATTCTAATAAAATGTCTAATTTGGAATATTTTTCTCAGTGGGTTACCCAGTTGGAGAAGAATTTTTTTTTTTTTTTTTTTTCATTTTCGGTGATACTGATCCTAAGATCAATTATAAATTTATAATTCTATGAGGGCAATTGATTTAATTATCATTGTACTTAATTGTACGACAGTATGAATAATGATTCAATAGTGGTAAAATTGTTTTTCATCAAGCAGGTAGATGATTCTGTGAAGGTCAAAATTTGTATCTGATGGTGTGAGGTTAGCACTTTATGTGCTAGACTGTTATGGCATACAAATTTGATGTACGGTAATACTTACCAGTTACCACTATCTCTTGAGATGGTGAAGGAGAGACTTGAAAAGGTGCATAATAGATATATTAACACTGTTGTGCTCTGTATTTGATATATCTGTAACACATGCTTTCTATGGTAAAAATAGGTTGTTTATTTTCGCATAATGTTTTATATTTGATTTCATGTGTAGTTAAATAGAGCTGTTAGTGATCCAATTAGGTGTGGTGGTTTGATTATTAATAGAAACACTATTTCGTGAGACAACGAGTACAATTGACCTACTGAAAAGTCAGACCGGGTTACTAGGATTGTACCATTATGTTGATAGTATTTTATAGTACAGTACCAAAATATTTATTTAGATCTTCAAAAATAACACATTGGCTTGGAGCTGACCAGTACCAGATGAACAAGTTTTGGCTTTGAAAAATCAGTGTAAAAATATTTCTTTGATGGTAAAGGGAACTGGTGGGGGGTAATGCGCCTTTTTTTTATTCCAAAATTAAAAAAATAAATAATAAAGGGAAATTAGTCTCAAATTTCTCCAAGTCATGTTTGCTCCTAATTGCAGAATCTAACAACTTCAGCACATGTTATCAGGATTAATATTAATTGAATTAGCAAGAGCACCAATAAGACTCCTCCTTGAACAATAATGCAGAAAGTAGCAGCTCAGCAGTTCTTCAAGATCTGGAGAAGAGGTACCATATTTAAATAAAGTTATGTACCCTTAATAGCATCCTACAAAGTGTTCTTCTACATACAACTGGAAGCAAGTACTGTTTAGATTTGCATAAAAAATATGCAGTGCCTCTGTTTGATCCAAAAATAGTTGCTTAATAATTATACTTAAAATATGCTTCATTAAGTGAATAAAAGGGTTTTTGTATTTACAAGCGAATATCTTATACATTCAATTAATGGAATACTACTGAATTTTTCTTACGTTGAGTCTCAATTAGAAGAGAAACTTTTTCTGACCCTGTTAGTTGTAATGTAAGGATTAGTTGTTATTATGGTTAATTCATTAGGTCTTTGAAGAAACTTTATGACGAACTGCGGAATTAATTGATTAGTTATATATTGGCCAGATGTCTCTTATTCTAGCTTTCAGATTATTGAATTAATGCTTAATTTGTATAGGAGGTTTAAATGATGAGGTATAAAAAATGAAGAGGACATACAAAGTCAAGGTGAGAGAGAGGGTACTTTCAAGTTCTACGTTAGTTCATCTAACATATATTTCCAACTGTTGTTATTTATTTTTCAGGAATTAAGTGATTTTTGTTGTTATTTATCATAAATTGAATGATTTTTCATACAACCAACCTCAACCTAATCAAAATATACATACTTCTAGACACATTAATTTAGTGTGCTTCTAAGAAACTTGGGTTGTTAGTAACTAATTTAGTAAACTTCTAATTTGTTAAGTGATTTGTGTTGTTGTTCTTAAAAAATGAATATGCTTTTAATTCATGAAGTAAAAACAAAGAGTAATAATTTTTAATTCATACTTTCAGTCCCAAAGACGGAGGTACCGAATTGGGGGAGGGCTTCTGGAGGCTGTCGTAAGCTCAGCGCACCTGCTCACAATGACCGTGGAAAGGATTTCGTCGGTTTTTCACTTTCACTATATTGGTGAAGTTCTTCAATTCTCTGTAAGTTATAATCATTGATAAAACAAGGCTTTGATATAAACTCAGAGTTCCATAATATTTGCGAAGGATGACATACACTCTTTCGGGCTATTTAAAAAGGCACCAAACCTTGAAAGCAAAAATGACTATATTATCCCCCTGATTTTGTCATCTCAGACCCAACGAAATATTTTATACCGACATCATACAAGCTTGAGTTTATAAACTGACTATATTGCTCCTGATTTTGTCACCTCGGACCCAACCAAATATGTTATGCCTACAACATAGAAGCTTGAAGCCAACATAGGAATATTCTTAATTTGTTTAGTTTCAGCTTGATTATTTTGATTTGGAGAAAATACAGAACACATTAATGGTAGAGCTGAAATTGTCCCATTTAATTGAATATATCTTTTCATCAGATTAGTTTGAAGGTATTATTTGCAAATAAAATTTGTCTTAGGATATAGTATAATTCCATGAGTGCCACACATTCTAACCTGGCTTGGTTTTTAAAAAACTTAAACTATTGAGTGTTTTTTTGCAAATATTTGGCATAATTTTGAGAGAACTTTGAATTAGTTATTGAATTGTTTGAAATTTAATTATGACTTGTGTTGATTCTGGTTGCTGCGATGCTTCCTGACGGAGCCTTCACAGTTGTGCGAAAATCAGCATGATGCATGAAAGGTATAGTGAAGCAATAAGAAAGCTGTTATTTCTATAATGCAAGTGCTAAATACAGTCCAAACTCCAAAGTGTGAATTTGTAGGTGATATTTAGGTAGAGGAAATTAACAAAATAGTATTGTTATGGAATTGTTCAAGGATACCGTAGATTTGATTTATTTGGTCAGAGAAAAATTCTATTGTCTTTTTTTTCTCTGTGATGAGAAAAAATGCATTAATTTGGTAGAACGAATAAAGATTGCTATTTTGTTCTTAGTGATTAGAAAAGATGTATTCAACTGATGTAAGTAGAGATCTAGAATTAAGCATTAAGCATGGAACTATCAATCGGTTTGTACATTAGACTCTTCATTGTATCTTATATATGTTGTAGTTGTAAGTTGTGCTGTAAATGCATATCGCATTCTAAGGATAAAAATATTTTAACAGAGCAGTTTTGGCTTAAGATAGTGCACGGACTATAGAATCAAAACAATACCAGATATGGTTACTGGCTTAGTGCGCTGCATGAAATAAAAACTGCTATCTTAATATATTTACCCGATTTTAACCCTACTCTACATTCTTATCGGGCTTCAACAGAGAACACATTTTTTTTTTCTCTTTTTGATTCTTTTCTTTTCGTCCTTGACTTGGATTTGAATCTGGCATATATAATTTAGAGAAATTTAGTTATATCCCCATCAAAACTTGTCTTTTTTTATATTTCCCCATCACAATTCAAAATTTAGTTATATCCCCGTCAAAACTCTACTATTTTATTTATATCCCCATTTCATCATTTAACTATTTAAAATTTAAAATTAATATTATTAAAAAACTTGAAAAGATGATTTTGCCCCTAAATAATCAGGTGCTAGTCCCTTCCTTTTCTTTCTCTTCACGCTAATTTCCTTCCCGCTGAACCTTCATTTTTTTTTCTTTTTCCCACGTTTGTTCCGATGCTCCCTCTCCCTCATTTTTTCTCTACCTAATTCAATTAATCTGATCTACGGTATGAAACTTTTATCAGTTTTTTTTTTAATTCAGCAATAAATTATTCTATTCCACTGTTAGATATGAACTTTTTCTTTCTTTTTTTTTTTAAGAAAAATCCATTTGTTGCTTTCTTGTTGCAATTTTGAGTTGTTTTGCTTACCATTGGACATCTCAACTGGGTTCTCCTCTCAATCCTTTTCTTTCTTCTCCCTCTCACAAAAATTGTATATGATGGACGAAGATTCAAACAATATTGATCCGTTTTCTTTGTTAATGCACATAGGAAATTGAATAGAGTGGGTAGTTGTTGTATTTTTTTTTTTTCTTTTCAAGCTTTTTTCATTTTTTTCTACAATTACTATTCATGTAATGTCTTCACTGTGACGTTTTTTATTAAAACAATCAATAAGTATGAATGAAACGGCAAGCAACTGAATTATCTTAAATGGTGGTTATTGAGAGTAGCTAGTAAAGAGTTTCAAGTCTACTGTGTCGTACCAGTAAATATGCTCGGTCATACCAGTTAATTTTGAATCATTGGTACATACTGGTAAATAGAGAGAGAGATCTGTCAGAGGCATGGAAGAAATGTTACCATATGACCCACTGTCTTTTCGATATTCAAATTGTAAATAGCGGACTCCAAAGAAAGAAGCACGATACTTGACGAAGGGCAGAGAGGCAAGAAAAAGAAACGAAAGGATCAATGTGAAGAGAAATGGAAAAGAAACGGAAGGGTAGAGAGGCAGGAAAAAAGAAAAGGAATGGTTAGCACCTGATTATTTAGGGGCAAAATCGTCTTTTCAAGTTTTTTAATAATATTAATTTTAAATTTTAAATAGTTAAATGATGAAATGGGGATATAAATAAAAAAGTATAGTTTTGATGGGATATAACTAAATTTTGAATTGTGATGGGGAAATATAAAAAAAGACAAGTTTTGATGGGGTTATAACTAAATTTCTCTATAATTTATTATACTATGTGTTCATATCTTTGTGCAAATTGTTATAAGGTCTTTAATCAACTTTTATTTGGAGAATGTGAGACGCAGCAGAGGCTGCAGAGCGCGTCTTAATTGCTAGTTAATTAAAATCTCGGCTTTTTATCCTCGACAGCGGAGAAATGTTTGAGCACGCCATCCACCTTTGGATTTAAATGGCGTGAAGATCAATGAAACATTAGAAGTTCTATATAAAAGAAGGGCATTTATGTCTATTTTTCAAAAAAAAAAAAAAAAAAAAACATTAGAAGTTCTCTCTTTCCTGTTTCCTCCGCCCAAAATCTTTCAACAGGAAATTGTGCGGTACGGTGTCGCTATACATATCTTTCCTTGTGTCATTGCCGCGTATTGGAAATCAAGAATTAAGCCGAGTTAAACTTTGTATTTATTTAATGTATTGTTATCATTGACTATAAAGCCTGATTCCAAAGTAAAATACTATTTTATTTCTCCCTGATTTTGTCATACCTTTCACACCGGTTGATTTTCACACGGTTGAAGGTTGACCTTTCGTCAGTTGGTAAAAATGCACAGAGGTCAAATATTAATATATTTCTCAACGCTTATGTACCTTGACAAACGAAATTGTTAAATATTAAACACACACACACAAGCCACGAGGTTTACATCATCCGTGTGTATAGTCTTAAAGCTATTAAAAAGCTATTAAACACACACAAACACAACACACACACACACACACACACACACAAGCCACGAGGTTTACATCTATGTTCCATGAAGAGAAATAAAATACTATAAATTGTCTGTAAAGCTATTAAAAAGCTAATCATTGTTAATTAACAGTCTGAAAGTCTAAACTAAAGCTGCTACTTTAGCTCATAAAGAGTGACTCGTTTTGTAGTGGACTTTAACTTAGCACCAATTTGGCACGCTCTTGAGTTCAATCTGTTCAATAGCATCTGAATTGGCTGGTTGAGGTCGACTCAATTTGGCACACTTAGAATATATGTATATATATACATATGTACATATACATATACATATACACGCTAAGTTATGGCATCAAAATACACTATTTGAACTACAGACGCTATAGTGATAATAGCGGTCTGCTATAGCGCCCGCTATGCAACATGAGCTGTTTTTTTTTTTTTTTTTTCAATTTATATGGGTTTTAAAAAAAAGGCTCAAATTGGATTTTAACCGTGTTTTTTTTTTTTTTTTTTTTTTTGCAATTGACGTACTAAGCTTTATAAACTATTAATTGTTAAATGAGAGATCCATCAAACAAAATCAAATAAAGAAACTACAGCGTGCTATGCAACATGAGTTTTTTTTTTCTTTTCAATTTATATGGGCTTTAAATAAAGGCTCAGATTGAATATATTAAGATATTTCTTGAAGTAACTAAATAATACTTACTATATGGTAGTTTGAATATTTTGAATAGATTAAGATAGTTAATTATGTCATGATGTCTAGGTTATTTTGAAATTTAAATAGAAAGAAGATAGATTATGTCATGATGCTGAATATATTTTGAATAGAAAAAGATTGATAGTTTATAATATTAGTATTACTATGGATATTTTGAGTTGCAATTTGAATTTTGTATTGGTTCAATATGAATATTATAATTTTTTTAATCAATTTGATGTTATTTATTATTTTATGAGACTTAGATAATGTTGATATTTAGTACAAATATATGATATAATTTTTATAAAAATAAAAAAAACCCTATGTGACATAGCTTTCGCTATAGTTTTTTTTGTAGGATTCCCGCTGTGACGCGATAAACGTTATTTAGAACCTTGATATATATATATATGTATATATAAAGAACTTAAGTTTTCTCAACATTTTATATTATGTGATCAATAAAATTTTAGTAATTGCAAATTCACCTAAAATTACATAGGAATTATTTAGTATTTATTGTTATATTAATTTCAAAAGGGAACAAAAAGCAGACTCAAACTGATAGATCCTTGATTTAACTCAAATTTAAATAAGTTAAAATTTGAGATACCGAAATATTTTTGTGTTCCATCTGTTTACAGATCTTGCCAAAAAATTTAAATAAAAAGTGAACTCTATAATTTTTTTTAACTAATTAGTGTCGATTATTTTCTTACTTGTTTTCCTTGCCAAAACCAAATGCAGGATGCAGCTAATGAAAGTAGGGATACCGGAGGCCGGTTTTAATTCTCCTGTTTAACGAAAGCATAGAGGTCTGCGGTCCTCCCAGATGGGCTTGCAGTGAATTTACAATAAGAAATTAGCAGTCTCATGTTGAGCTAAATCTCCTAAAAAGGTACAAAACCAACAAATGAAGTTTTACAATCATGGCCTGTAATATCAAGATCGGCCCATTAAATTGGAATAGCAGATCTCTGTCAGAGTCAATCTAGTCAACACCGAGTCCCCATTTGTTGCTAAATTGTGGAGCTTATATTTGAATGATGTTGAAAATGTTGAGGAGGGGCTTAAGGCTTAAATGTTGAAGCTAATTCTTCTAAACAAGAAAAATATTTGCTAACCGAAGATTAATTTACATTTTACAAAGGAAGATAGCTGCCAAGCAATAATTAATAAAAATACAGTAAAATTATAAACTGACTAAAGAACTACAGTAATAAACTGACTAAAAGAAAGGCTAAGTCTGCAACCAAACCCCAATTTTATATTTGGATTGATGTTAAGAAAAATTCTATTCTCTGATGCAGTCAATCGTTTGACAACATTTATTTCCTTGCTAGCTATTTGGCGAGCAAATAATAAGATATGATGAGCAAATTAAAGGAAAAGATTATCTTTCCCATTACATTGGAATTAACATACAGAAACAAGAATAGAAAAGGAATAATATATATGACTGGCAAATAATGTAAATAGGAATATGTTCTCTTTCCCATTACATTGGATGATTGGAATACGAATCAACTTCTTTACACATGCATACAAACATAGTATCCATTTTTTATTCCATACCAGAAGTCGGCTCAAGCTTCTAATTCTAATCTAAAAGGCAAAAAAGGAAAGCGGAATATATTCGGCCATATTATCATATATGCAAGCTTCATTTTCTCAATCATAATCAAGAAGATTTTCCTCTCTGTATGCTCTGAATTAGTGACCTTGACGATGAAACGGTTCCAATAATTCCAATTATCATCCCAAAAATTATAATTAGTAAATTTAGCACCACCACAGACTTTGGCAACTGTCTCCGGCAGATCTTCAGGTAAAAAGCAGAGGGAAAAACCACTGAGATGCCAATACTTACTAAAGAACCTGTCAGGCTCAGGACATACTGGAAATATGGGGCAGAGAGAGCAAGTGCAAGTATTAGAAGCAACAGAATTGACCCAACACTTCCCCGAATGAGTGTGCGAGACCAGCGACCCATCGAGGGTGGGAGGTTTTGCTCCAGTTGAATAGCAAACGGTGCAAACTCGAGTGCATATTTGGTCATAGGGGTGAGAACAGTGGCCCATAGTGCGATTTTTGTGGCGATTTGATGAGGTGGCATGCTTAGGGTTATCTGGGAGCTGACAGATGGACCAAAGAGTTTTGCACCTGTGAAGGCTAGACATGTGTAGAGGATTGTGACAATTGTGAAGCTTGTGATTGAGACCTGTATAATTAAATCGGGGTGAAAGGTGTCAAGTTTGGATATTGTCTTGATAAATAGAAAAATACCACAAAAATGTTTTGGACTAAATAGTCAAGTATTTCATCAGTTTCCATATAAAAATGTTTTGTTAGTTGCTCTTTGCAAATTGAATACTGGGTATATCCACTTTGTCATTAGTTGTATTCTCCAAAAGAATTTGTAATGTTAATTTTATCCTGTTGGTATGTGTGTCTCTGTTTTTTTTCTTCTTTTTTTCCCTGAAAACACTCTACTGTGATTAATAGTCATAGATTAGGAATGCAAGTAATTGATATTATAATGGCAAATGATTAGGTTAAAAGTTACCTTGGTGAACTTGGAAGGGTCTTTCATGGCAGTGTATATATTAGGGAAAACAATATGCCCGGCATAACTAAAGGCATACAAGCCAGAAATTACAGGAATTTTTCGCAACTGAAGCACGGGAATGCTTTGGTTGGCACTGACACCACCAAAGGCTGCAGTCGACAGCACCATCGCAAATATGAGGAATGACATCAATATTCCGCCGAAAGAGAGAAAAGATATTGTAGAAAGATCTCTCAACCAAACACTAGGAAGTGCTACCAAAACCGCTATAACTGTTAGAAGTTGAGCAGTAGATATATGCAAATAAGGCAGGTTCATGTGCACTCCAGCAAACACCAACGGTAGGTTATCACTGAGAGAAATGGTGTATGACACGAGCGCAAAGAAGATTTCTAGGTAAATGAATGTGGAGGCCAGAACCCTACCTTTGGTTCCAAATGCTTGCTCTCCAAGGTCTTGGTAACTTTTCGAGCTGGAATCTTTGTCAAGGCATTTGCCTATGATGTGTGAAGTGTATGCACACATGATGCCTAGGCCTATTAGTAGGAATGCTGAGGCCCAACCTCCATTCTCTAGTGCATAAGGGGTCGAGAGTTGCCCAAGTCCTAAATGAAAAGAAAAAAATGTATTGACGAAATCAGGGGCAGTGGCATGAACAATGAAAGGGGGACCCCTATTTTTTTTAATTTTTTTTATATTTATGTATTATTTTCTATGTAATTTATGAACTATATAATTGACTTCATTTTTAGTATGGAAATTTTATATAATTCACCCCCATTGCACGTTTAACCCCCATAGTTTGAAAGTCTAGCTCCACTCCTCGATGAAATTGTTGTCAAATTTAACCTAGACACAAATCCACAATATGGCATAAATATAGATATAACTATTTTTGAATGATATTGTCCATTTGGGACACATTTCTCTGTAATTACTATGTCAGATATGTAAGCAAATGATATCTACCAAACATTCATGACTTATTTTCAACAGTATTTGTGTTATATATATTATCATTCTACCATTTATATTACCTAACTTTGTATTGCTAACAATGTTTCTGTGGTTATTTAATTTGTGTTTTATGTTATATATGCTATGTTATACCTATAAGCATTCCGATCATGTTGATCACAGAGTGAGTAAAAGAGCTGCTACGCTTGACATGATGCTCAGTTACAGCAATCGCAACCCGACTTGTATGATCTGTACACTTGCATTCCTTGTTCTCTTCCACACAAACAGAACACTTCGTACTGTACTTCTCTGCAAGACGGGCCTGTGCAAATCTGGCTCCATGTACCGACTCGCTCGCTACTTGATGATGGTTCAGTGTTAGACATGAATACCAATTATTACAACTATTTGTCCTGGTTGTAACAGCCATGTGCGTTTAAATATGGGTCTCTGAAAGTATATAAACTGAATTGTAGGAGGTTTATGAGGAAATGGATAAGCACGGTTCGGTATTTATAGTGTGCTAATGGAGTTACAAAACTAGAATAAATATTGAGGTGTGACGAGGATACCAATATTTGAGGAATATGAAGAGATCTTAGATGCGTATAGGCCAGTAGCATAAAGGAATTTTTTTTTACGGCCAGCAGGCCAAGAGTTATGAAAGGAATTAGGCAAGCAATTTGAGGGGAATGAAAACGATTCTTGTTGTCATCACTTGATCCTTTATTCCTTTGCATGTGTTTTTGGTTGCTTAGACGTGTACATTCTCTCTCACCGCGCGATCTATCCTCGAATAACCAAATTGATGTTTTATATATTCGACTAGCTTTCTTTGGTTCATTTTGTGAAGTGTCCCATTATACCTTAGAAAAGGATGCTTAGCAAACTAGCCATATCCTCTCCGACTAGTAAAAATATGCATTAATTAGCATTGACTCAAAAATAAGCAGTCAATTTGTTTTTAATTAAATTGTGAAATTTGGATTGTATATTTGTATCTTGTTTTTTCGGAGGTTGACCAAATTATACTGTTCAAAAGCTAATTAAGAAACTCAATATCTCACATGTCTGATATACTATAGTTTAGAATACTTTGTTTTTCCCAGTGGATTACAGGTCGCATTGGTGCTGTTTAAGTAAGGAGGAATTAAGCCTTAAGCCTTAAGGATTTTTTAATTTTTAACTTTTATAGCTGCTTAATTTTACTGAATACTAGTTTCTTAGCGAGGATTAAGATCACTTTCTTTATCCTCTTTTTATCTGGATCTTAATTCCTTGTCCGAACCTTAAGACACCTTTATTCCTTCTTTTAGCTTCCTTAACTTTCACCCATTAATTAAGACAACTCAACATCGGTTCTTTAACATGGATTAAGATTTAATCCTAGTTGTGTTGCCGAACAGCCTTATTGGTATAATCAAAGGCATATGCACATTTAACATATATGGTCAATTGATCACATTCATATTAAAAAAAAATATACATGTAAAATTGACCTCCATACATGAAAAATTTATATGATTACTCTTTATTCATGTTTGACCTACAGCTTGAAAATTTGACTCCGCCTGTAGTTATAACGAAATGAATCTTTTTTTTTCTTGATTTTATATTTTAAATTTGTTTAAAATCTTGTAATAGAATAACTTGGTGCAGAGAGTTCCTTCTAATTCAATGCTGAGGGACCATTTTCTGACGTTGTTAGATTATTCCAATGGAATCCGAATTTATTTTGCTCCTACAATTTGGGATTAATATGAATCCTAAACTTGTGTGTTCTATCTATTATACTTGTCGGATAACACTTGGACTGGTAGTTGCTCTTCCTTCACCGGTGGCATGTGTGCATGGAGTATCATTTTATAGTTCGATAAGTATTCTCTCTTTTGCCATTATGTACCCCCACATTCGTCCCCTTCCACCTAATTGAACGGAGAGATTTTAAATGTTGCAAACTAAAGTTGTATAATTTTGTATTTATAATAGAGATTAAACAATTTTCAGATATTTTAGTAGAAAGAGCAAATTTTATGTTAATATATATATAGAGATGGGCTACGGTGCATTGCAATGTATAGTCTCTTTTGTACATTGGACTATAAATCACCGGATTCAAAGTCCAAATAACCGATCCAAACCGTTAATTTTTTTTTTCATATTAATATGTATTTTGAGACGAAATTTTATATTTTTTGGAAAAATTTTACTATTTTTTTAGATTTATTGAAAATCACTGTATTTTTATGGTCCAGATTTGTCTGAAAACAACGATTTTCAATAAATCTAAAAAAATAGTAATTTTTTTTTTAAAATGTAAAATTTGGTCTCCAAACACATATTAATATGGAGAATAAGATGAATAGTTTGGATCGGTCATTTGAACTTTGAATTCGGTGATTTATAGTCTAATGTACAAAAGAGACTATACGTTGCACTGCACCATAGCCCATCTGTGTGTGTGTGTGTGTGTGTGTGTCTATATATATATATATATATAGTAAGGCTAAATGCATAGGCATTTTTGTACATTAGACTATAAATCACCAGATTCAAAACCCAAATAACTGATCCAAACTGTTCATCTTGTTCTCCATTTTAATATGTACTTGGAGGGTTATAATCGGGAGCGGATCCAAGTAAGAGGACCGGTTAAGGAGGCGATTTCAAGGCGACAAGATCTTGCAAGGAAGAACAAAGGGGAGTTTGAACATGCTCAACGGCGACATAGAAGGAACTGGTGGAACTCCAGATGCTTTGGAGTTCCAATTCCAGGAGTATGAGGCAGCTTATGGTGGAGTTCAGGCGGAGCCGCTGCAGCATGCAGAGATTATTTGAATTGTTGTCCAAAATTTAAAAAAAAAAAAAAAAAAACTTAAAATCACAAAACTTAATCAGCAAGGTTACTGATCAAAACTGAAAGGAAATAAAACTCATGTACAAAATTATTTAAATATAAAACATAACGATTATTCTAATTAAAACACCGCCTTCTGCCACAGCCTGAATCAAATTAATTATATTTCTTTCTTCTTTTAATCCCATCTTACATGTTGGAACCTTGCTTGATAATGCTTCCATATCAGTCCCAGTGAATTGCACCAATCCTTGTATTATTTTCTTGAACTTACTTGACTTGTGACCGTGTGATTGGTCTATCTGAAATTTGTAAAGGATCTGATCCGTTAAACGTTTTGAATCCCATCACTGTTCATATCATAATTTATTTTAACATGAATACATTCTTTTATTTTGCATTTCTTTATTTTTTCCTTCCAAAAAGCACTATATTTACAGAAAAAAAATCTACCAATTAAAGAAATTATATAGCTTATAAGGAACACTACGATGAAATAGGAGAGCGCACAGTATATTTTGAATGGAAAATTAACGACCAAAAAGTAGAATTCGTAAAAACACAGTGTTGATAAGAAAACAAATTGTGTTAACATCAGCACCCATATATATCTGTATAGTTCTCTCATTACAGTACTCCGATTGGTAGTTAATCAATTAATTAGAAGAACCAGATGCCCTAACCATTTACGAGTGAAGTTTAATTATACTTTATAATTCATTAAAACCTTAAAATGAGTTATCTCTAAACAAAAGGAAACCTTAAAAGAGGAAAGAATATTGGATCAGATTCGGCTACCACCGAATGAGTTTCTAGTAATTAATTGACCACAGATCTATTAATTAAAATGCCTCTTGCATGAATTACAGGTGGCGTGCGCTGTCTTTGTATTAAGCGAGAACAATTAGTTGTTATACGGATAATGTTGCTTATCATACAAGGTTTGTGCTACTTCTTAATCCCGAATAATTCTTATATTCTTAATTTTGGAAGTTCCAAGTTTTTGATGCTTTCTATTTTTATGTTAAAATTCCCCTAGTCTTTATAATGGTTAGTTTTTTTTCTTGAGAAGAGTGGCATTGCCCAATTTTTATTTCTATAGAAACCAAAATTACATGAGTTTAATTAACAAAAGAAAAAAGAACTCAAATTATGATTACCCCCACGCCATGGCTATTTCCTGATACCTATCAGTTAATAGTACTATCAAACCAGGAAGTAACCTATCAACAAATTAAATCAATAACAAAAATCAAAAACCCTAAAAAAAAAAAAATCAATAACCCTTTTAACTAGACAAAAACAACATAAGAGAAATTATACAAATTTAATTAAGACCCTCAAAATCAAATTCAACGTAATGTGATCTTCATGATCTGCTCATCTGATTTGATCTCCTGATATTGACATAACTGCATAACTGGCGTCTCCATATCTCATCCATCAGTTTATCCGCTTCTTTTTTTTTTCTTTCTGAATGAGCATCCCCTCAGGCACCACATTTACCTGAGTCCCAGCTGAGCAATTTCTATTCGGACCTGGCTTAGATGCACGGGCATTTGATGTTCGTGCCAGATTAATATAAACGGTACAGATCTCATTCAGGCACTTTGACTGGATCTGAATTTTTTTTTTTTGACTTCCGTAGGTTATATATACCAATTTATTCATAAATGGTAATTATTGTGCCTTATTAAATCTTGCTTATCAGAGAGGGAGGCTAGTAAGACCATTAATTGTTGATCGTTTGCCTTGAATTTCTTCTTTTTGATTCTTTTGTTTCAATCCATGCCGAGCTGCTCCAGGCAGTAGCTGAGCAAAGGAGGTCACATCAAGCTCATCTAGAGGTAGTGAGTCTCTTTTTAACTTGAAGAATTATGATGTTTACTGGCAGCTGCTGGGTCAAATGAACCAAATGTGCACTGTCGTCACACATCGCATGATCGTATCCTTAGGAGACAACCTGGGTGCCTCTCTCTGCAGTACTGCACCTGTGGTGCACCATCATCAAATAAATTATCCATCACAGAGAACAGTTAGCAGTATACACAACTAACAGTTAGCACTTAGCAGTGCCACACTACCTTCAAGGCTTCAAGTACATCACCCATGCTCATTAGGTTCTCTAGTCCAGCCTCTCCTTCTCAACTGAAGATAAATCTTCTTAGGTTTAAGTCACTGAATCAGAGGAAGAGGTATCTAGGCTAAAGTCACCAGCATTAAGTCGTTGCCTTTTTACTGTTGGGACAGTAACAGGAGGTTGGAGATTACCAGAGCTTTGACCTTCCTTTTCTTGCCAATAAACTACCTTCTTGGGTTGATCAGGAAGGACACCACTAGAAATCTCATGCAGGTTTTTATTTTTATTAATTTGTTATTTTTTTTTTCTCGGGCCCCGTATGCCGCAGTTCTAGCTGTGCATGTCCCTGCAAGATTCAACATTATATGTACTAGGCCTACAGTTATTTATAATGACTAGTTAAATAATCGGATTTGTTCTCTTTGGTTCATGCCGTCAATAGTTTTGTGAGAACAAAGGAGAATCCTCATTAGCACTCGAATTGATGAATTATTTTGTCAGAATAACTTCAATAGCAAAGTCAGTATTTTTCATCAGTATCGTCAATTAAAAGATTTGGTTAAAAAAAAATTTAGTGATGTTCCAAATTGCTATATTCTAAAAGATTAGAATCCAATTGAATCAATTAATTTTATGGAACTTTATTTAATTTGATTCCATTTCATATTTGCCTTTGAGAAAATGACGAACGTGGTATCAGTGCCCCCATAGAGTAGGGATGTATACGTGTACGATATGTCGGGTTTTTGTACCATCATAATCTACCAAAAATTAAAATTTTCACAATCATTTGCACCACAAATGTTATATAGGTTAAGTGTTTTATTTGATAATTTGTTGTCATTCCTTCATGCATTGTTACTCTTTGAAATAACAAACATTGTTGGGTAGAGGAGAACCAGGGGGCTATTTCTCTTGGATGATTTTAAAATTTCGAGTAGGCCCCTTCAATTAAATCTGATGCAAGTGATAAGTTGTGCTTCTCTATTAGGGAGTAAGCGGCGAACCATGAACATCGGACCGAATTCAGAGCCATCAAATTCGCATCAAGATTCGTGCGCATTTGATCCGCACAAATCTTATAGCTATGTGTACGGATTAGATGGTTCCAACCGGACATTGGACCGCCCCCACTTAGCTCTATTAGATTTTCAGTTGATAATATGTAGTACTGCCCCAATTAAAGCCCTTTTTTTTGTTATTCAATTCAAATTTCCTTAATTCTCTCAGTGTACGCCTTTATGCAAGCTTCTCGTTTAGAAACAGTTTTTTTTTTTTTTTTTTTTTTTATACTGTTACCAAATTATCTAAAGTATTGGGAGTGTTGGGATAACTTGTAAAATGTAAATGCATCAAGGTTCACATTCTAATTAAATTGTTTTTTTTTCTCTTGGAGAGGTAGGGGTGTCAATCGGTACGATACGAGTCGGGTGGAGATATTTTCATATCCGTACCCATTATGATAACGAAAAAAAATCTTTACCCTTACCCGTCTTTTCGAATACAATACAGGTCGGGTAAACGGATTAAAAAGTGTCATTAATATTTCAATTTGTGCTTTCCATAAAATATTTTTCAAAATAAGAAAAAAAATAATAAATACAACTAATTTGTAATATGAAAATTTAATAAAATACAAAATTTTATTGTATCATGTATCATCTTCATATAAATATATATCTATATATATATAATTTTATTTTTAAAAATTATCTTATATGAAAACGGGTAAGATAACGGAAAAAAATCATTACCCTTACCCGTACCTGATTAGCTAACGGAAAAAAAAAAATCTTACCCTTATCCGTGTTTCCGGATACGATACGGATCGGATAAACGGGTAAAAATGTGCCATTGACACCCCTACGGAGAGGTTTCAATCATAAAGAAAAAGAAAAAAAAAACACAGAAAGATTTTTCAAGTCAATTAGAAATAAGAAGCGAGAATTAGATCTGCTAATATGCCATTGTACTCTTGACAGCCACTGTCAACCGCTATCAGCATTGTCGCACTGCAACCATATATACGAGGTCAAATGCACACCATACAACCTTTTTACAATAAATTGCACTTCACTTGTGTACGGATTAGAAAATCGAGATTGACAATTCAAAAATAATAGTAGTATAATTTTATTTTATGAATAAAATGAATAGTATTTACTCTTTCTCCTAAATGATTAAAATATTCTTAGACCTTTTTATATTAAAATTCTGAATCTGTAACCGTAGTTGGTGAATATAAATTAGTACTTTAGTTTTTTCTCAAACATTTTAAATCTACTTATTTGTTTGGCCTTTGAACCATACAATTAGAGATGCACAAAAAGCTCCTAGCTTGTGATTCGATTGAGTTCGATTCGAAAAGGAGTTCGGTTCGAAACGAATCAAACCAGCTCGGTTTTGAAATGAATCAAATCTAGTTTGGCTCGAAATTGATTTGAATTGAACTCATACTGAATCTGACTCGGTTCGAAACTTTTCTTTTTAGTTCTAAATCATGTTTCAATTTCAAACCAATTCGGTTCAAAATTGATTCGAATCGCACCGAATCAAACTTGAACTCTTCTTTTTAGTTCGTAACCCTCCTTCATTTTTGAACCAGTTCGATTTGAAATTAATTCAAACTCGAACTTGAATTGAGTTAAGTTTGACTCGGTTGGATTTGTTTGCAGCTATTACATTGATGAGGTCTGTTTTCTTAGGAGAGTTTTGGATCTTAAGAGTCTTGTAACCGAAAAAAAAAGTATCAGTATTAGTCAATTAATATAGCAACTTAAATTAACACTGATATGTTCGGATGCTCAATTCTCAGTAAAATAATAAAAAAATCAGATTAAATTTCTCGAGTTCTTGAGTTCAAAATCGGAGTCTTCAGTCTAATTCTTCGGACTACTACTTTTGAGAAACGGGGACATGAATTTTTTTTTCTCTTTTATTCTTTGAGAAAGCTCATGTGCTGATTAAGTTCATAAACTTAGTACAACTAGGGTTTTCTTAATCTCATCCAAAGATGAGTGAACTTAACTCTAAAATCCATCATAATAACTTTAAATGATAAATTCAAATTATTGAAACCGGTTTACTCGAGTCACACAATTACAAGTCAAAATTTTAATTTTTTTTAATTAATTCAGTATAAATCAAAGTAGTAAAAAACAAATAAAGTTTATAAGTTAATTTTAATATGCTAATTTTACATTTTTTTTAACTATTGAATTTTATACTAAATTAATTTAAAAAAATTATAAATTTGAAATGTAAACAAAATTACTTATAATTTAAATTTATTATTTAAAATTAATCTGATAAATTTTATAATTAAGCTCATTTTGTGGTGATCTCAAGATTATACTCTATAAACTCATGTACTGTTTATAATTGATTTTCGGATGAACAAATACACCAATTCTGACCAATGGATATTTGAGTAAAAGAAAAAAGGACGGAAAGTTACCACGGGCAACGGCTCCAGAAATCTAACAATCTCGGCCCACAAGCTTGTATTGCGTAGACAAATCATATCCTATCATATCCTAACATATTGTTACAGGCTTACAGCCCTTTCAATACAGATTCTTTTCTCTCATATATATATATATATATATATATATATATATATATATATAGAGTTAGGCTGGTGCTATGGATAGCATAGTGGCCTCTATGCTACGACTCAATATTCGAGTTTTCAAAATTCAAACGGTCGATCCGAACCGTTCATCTTATTCTCCATATTAATATCTGCTTGGAGACCAAATTTTACATTTTTCTGAAATTTTTTACTATTTATTAAGTATTTTACAAAATTGTTGATCCAACGGTGGCTGCACAAAACAGTAAAACCGTTGGATTAGCGATTTTCAAAGTGACTTAATAAATAGTAAAAAAATTCAGAAAATTATAAAATTTGGTCTCCAAGCAGATATTAATATGGAGAATAAGATGAACGGTTCGGATCGACCGTTTAGATTTTAAAAACTCAAATATTGAGCCGTAGCATAGAGGCCACTATGCTATCCATAGCACCCAGCCTAACTCTCTCTATATATATATATATATATATATATATATATATTATAAAATATTGCAATATAATTTTATAACCATACCGTAGCTCATCTCAGGATGCAGAAAATTCGGTCTCCTCGGGGAGACAGAGTGGCGTGCCATATAATTTTTAACATACCGGTGGGCCCAGAAATCAGGACCTTTCTCGCTTCTAGGTTATATCTTTCACACTGCAAGTCTGCAACTGACTGGTCCCAAAATCGGAAACAACTTCCATCTTCTCTCAATCCAATCCAATCCAATCCAATCGGATAAATCGACAGTTCGACACCCTATCCAATCGTTTCTCCAGTTGGAACGAAGAATGGAAACGCGCAGGCTGGCCGTCCTCTGTTCGCACCTCTCCCCGTCCACTGGGGAAGCTCCACTGGAAGCGTCCACTTCCGCCCCCAAAGAGGGGGAGAACGGAAACGGCTGCGCTCAGGACGGATGTGTGTTTTGTATGATAGTTCGCGGCGAGGCGCCTGCTTTTAAGGTAATTTATTCTCTCAGTCTCTCTCCTTTCTTCTTCAAGTTTTGTTGAATTTATTACTTGGTATTTAATTCTTTCTCTTCAGCAGCTATTTGCAACTTTCTGCTCTGCAGTTAACAGTTCTATGTCTCATGCTATTTTGTCATTCCAGTACAATTTCTTGATTTCTTTATGTGAAGTTTAGAGAGGAACTTAACTGAGTTTTGGTTTGAGTTGTTTTTGGTGTTCAAATTAGGAGCTCTCCTAATAGAACTGTTCCGAACTTTTGGTTTAAAGGGTGCTCTTTTCTACTCCATATTTATTCATTCCATAAGCAAAATCTTAACCAAGTTATACTCTGCTAGCATGAGAACCAATTTAATTGAGGACGAAGTAGTCAATTGGGGTAAATCAACAATTAAGGCAAAATGAAGCCTTAACTGGGAATTCTGAAGTGGAAAATACTTGGGTACTATACATGAAGAAATGACCTCTTATTTTTGTTAAATATTGTACTATTTAATTATTTAATTTTTATATGAATTCTTTTGTCCTCTCTGTAGCTGTATGAAGATGATGTATGCTTGTGTATCTTGGATTCTAATCCATTAACTCACGGGTATGTTATTTTCTATATATTAATTGGAAAAGCCTTTTTACTTGAGAATTGCGTGCTATGTGTTTATCACAAATGAAATCATCAGCCTAATTTCATTTGATGTGGTTATCATAATATTACGAGAACTAACATTCTTATTATTTTTTGAGTGTGTTGGTTTGTGCAGGCATGCTCTTATTATTCCAAAGTGTCATTTTCCTTCTCTTGACGCAACCCCTCCATCAGTAAGTTCTTCTCTTTTTTGGATAGGAAAAAGAAAGAGAAAGATTTTTATTTCTCTAATTAGCTGGTGTTGGCAATGCAGGTTGTGGCAGCAATGTGCTCAAAAGTACCATTTCTCAGTAATGCAATCATGAGAGCTGCTCAATGTGGTATGTCTTGCTTCTGAAATGGTGTTCTTGTCAAACGTATTATCTGGAACTAAACATTTCTAATTAATGGTATGCTTTGCAGATTCATTTAATTTTCTGGTCAACAATGGAAAAGCTGCTGGTCAAGTTATATTTCATGTGAGTATTCTACAAAATATACCTGATTTTGGTACTAGGTGGTAGGATTCTTCTTTTGCAACTCATGTACTGAAGAAATTATACTGTTCTTTTTGGTCTTCGGTTTGATTTGGATATTTAAAACAAAATAAACCGAACTGACCAAATAAACCAAAGTTAAGTACTACAAGTATTTCATATATTTTTGGAGATTGTTTTTATTGGGTCTTTGAGCACATAAACTTCAAGAAAATTGGCATCACTTTTTGTCAGGAAAGACAAGGCACACATCACAACGGCATCGGCAGAGTACTAATTAATTTGACATTCTCTTTTAAAGTTCAATTATGAAATCCAATATTAAGGTCTGATCTATGTGGTACACAGATCATGCATATAAAAAGTAAATGAATTTGGTGCATGTTTGTACGATTCATTGAATGATTTTAAACTTCTCAGTGGGCTGAACTTAATGGCATGAAATTTTGTATGGGGATTATGAATATATCCAACAACACACTTACAAACCTTTTGATTTTGAAGAGATCCTATTCCTACACATAATAAAAAAGTTAATAGTAAATATTAGTTATGCAAAATTTGCTTCAGTTTGATATATAATTTCATTTGATTTTGTTTTCCAGTTGTAATCTGACAAAAGTTTGATTTGTTCTAATGAGTGGGGATCACTAGACAATGAAAATTTTGACAAATTGACAATCTAATCTCAGAAATTGGATGAAATTTCTGATGAGCAGTTGAGATTTATGATCTAATCCTTCATACTGACAGCACACGAGCTCTCCTGTGTCCTATCTCTTTACTCTCCACTCTCTCTCCTTTCCTAAGCTTTTGAGTCCCATGAGAAAAATGTTAGAAACTCTAATAAGTTTTCACCTTGCATGCTCTCTCTCTTCAATTTAAAACCTCAATCCTATCTTGACAAAATAATACTCAAAATTACTTCAAAAATCAGAAGGTGAGAAAATAGATGTCTAATGTTCAATAATTTCTCCTCGCACATGACTATAACCACAAAATTTTGAAATTGCTAACAATTTAACAACAACATCCAATAACAGTATATTTAGTATCTAGTTTACATATCATCCGATGCTAATCAAAATTTGAAGATTTCTTCTTAATTAAATCCTACTAGATGCAGAATTTTTCAGACAAAGTGATAGCACTCCTTTAATAGGTGTATAGCAAAATCCTGTAATTTAACACAGATCACCCAAAGTAGTGGAGATGGACATAATTTTATTAGGATATAACTAGTGGGATGGGGTTTCCTGTTACTGTAAAAGGGAGTGATCTAAGTTGAATCTCACTCACTACTATGTGCATTGATCCCAGGGCTGGGGTCATATTGTGAAGTGATCCCCACTGTCGGTTAATTGCATTTGATTTTTAATCAGGTGAACCAAATGAAAGCATCTACCATCAGGAGTGCTATCATATTGGCATGGTCACTTATTTTATTTCCTTGTCTTTTTATTTTATTTTATATAATGTGGGTCTATTGAGGTAATTCACCTGATTTTTGATATTTTAAAAGGTAATTAACCTGATTTTTTTTGTTTTTATTTGACAGACTCATTTTCACATAATACCTCGTAAAGCTGGTGATAGGTTATGGCCATCTGAGGTAAAGTTGTATTAATTTTTTCTAGTGCGCACATATACTAGTCAATAACATGTAAACAATATCAGTTGATGGTTGTGCTAGTCTAGTCTTACCAGTTTAGTATGTTCGTCCTATTTTTTTTTGTTAAAATATTAGTCCTTTTTTTTTTAAAATTTAAATTAAAATTGTAGTCATTAAATATATATTGGAGGCTTTATTGGGAAATTTGCAACCATTGGGCCATTGTGGGGGAAATTTTACCAGATGTACCAATAGTCCAATACTGTACCTCTTTTTTTTTTTTTTTTTTTTTTTTTTTTTTTGAAATGAGTAATGGGGGTCAGGCCACCCAAGACTCTTTATTTCAACCTTTGTAACAAAGGATTTCCCTTATCTGGGTTTAGAACTCATGACCTCTCACATAAGAGATATGTGCCTTTGTCACTAGACCAAATAATGGTTCTCTATACCTCTTGAAAATGCAATATTAGTTATACATTGTTCCCTGATTTTACAACACAATTGCAGAGTTTGAGGAGGACATCAATAGAGGAAAACCCAGAAACTGCAAGTCTTGTTGCATCCATTAGAGAGAATATTTGTTCTTCTTGTGATGATTGCAAGATAAATGCATCTCCATTAACCTAGTATTTATAGTAAATTAGTTAATATAAATGAATTCATGTGTATGTGTTCATATTGGATGGAAACAATTAATGTATATTGAGAAATTTACTGTTTGTTTTCTGCTATGCTATTCATTGCCCTCCCAACTTGTATAACAGGCTTTTAGTTGGTTGAAATTTGAAGACCTAATACTAAATAGTTGGTTGATACTTTCACATTTGTGCATTAAAGTTGCTTGGAAATTTAGTGGAGCTAGCAGTGTTCTTTCTCTGTATGACTATACGTGATGGAAATTGTGCCAATCCTACAAAATAATTTATTTCTAGAACAACAATTAGGGAAAATTCATATCCGTAGCTATGTTTATTTCAGTGTTTTTACAACTGAATTTATAAGCCTTTTATTGGTCCTATGTTCTCGGCCTTATACTACATCGTACTGGGCCAAGGCCCGATATCGTAACGCCTTCAATAAAACATGTTGCCCTTTTATTGAAACTTTTAGAAGTGATTAAAATCATTAAATTTTGTGTGGCCAAGATTCTGCGAATGATGAAAAGTATTCCAATCAACACGGCGGATAAACGGATGTACATTTTGGATTCTTGATTCAATTCATTTGAACTAAAAATCCGTGCAGGATCAAAGCACTTTTAATGAGACCAAGAAATTATTCCTTTTTTTTGTGCCTAAAAATATTCCTTTAGTTATGAGATAAGATTCTTAATAAAAATGTATTGTTGAAATCAAGTGCCCGACCTTTTGGGGAAGTAATTAACTAAATTTCTGTGGAAACTGCGAGAGATGATACTAAGTACTGAAGCCATGTGAGTGAGGGTAAAGTTGGCGTGAATCCGAGAGATGATACAAAAGCATGTGACTCATTGGACTCGAAAATCCACCTTTTAATGTTTAAGCCTCGAATTATAATTTACAAGTGGCTGACTTGGGGAAAGGAATTATCGGTGCTTCAGTGCACACGTGTGCGCCTCTGGCCCCGGTCTTATCACCAAATAAATCTCTTCTCCTAAAAATAAATCACCAAATCTCACTGCTCTGTCCGGATTGCCTGCGGAATCAACCTTTGAGACAATGTGTGTTGCATTCATCCGAGTTCTGACTTCTGACATAATGACCAGCAGCTATATATACCAATTTGCTAAATAGGACATAGTTATCTTTTATAATGATTTATGCCTTCTCCGGTGACGAAAAGCGGCAGAGGTCCAGTATTGAATTTGTTTCTCGGGGAATTTCATGTATGCCCTCAAAACTACAAAATTACATATGTGCTCCTCCAAAATTTATAATACCATATTTACCCTTCTAAATTCCAAAAACACACAAATTTACCTACTTAATTGCCTTTTCTATTAAAATTTATTTAAATTTATAAAAATCACATTTTGTCCTTTATTAAAAAATAAAATATTTAGTTTGTGTAAGAAAAATGTTTCTTCTTCTTTGGTCAATTTTTGAGGAAAAATGATTTATTTTTTTATTTATGATGCATACAGTAGTATTAAAGCATATGTTTGTGTGCTCATCAAAAGTAAGAAAAATGAATCATTTACCCTCATATACATATCAATTATAATAATGAACATTCTCTTAAACGTACTATGTATTTTTTTAATAAAGAGTAAAATCATACTTTATAAATTTTAAATGAATTTTAATAGAAAGGATAATTAATTGAGTAAATTTTGTGTGTTTCTAAATTTAGAAGGGTAAATAAGATGTTATAAAATCTTTTTGTCAGATTTAGATTGAGATTGATACATGTACCAGCAGGTACTAGATAGGTTAGGTACAATATGAGCTGATGATAACTAATTTTTTTTTTTTTTGGTGTCTATTAATTCCAGACCTTCAAAAAGATATATATTATGAATTTTATAGGGGGAATTTCAAATTTTTTTGAAGGGCATACATGAAATTCCCTCGTTTCTAGAGGTTATAATCTTCTAATCTTCCATCTTATTTATCTAGCTTATTATACTTTTATATATATATACATACATATATATATACATATAGAGCTAGGCTACGGTGAGTTGCGAAGTAAAGCAACTATTTTACTTCACGCTCATATTTTGCGATTTTAAAGTTCAAAACGTCAATCCGAACCGTTCATCTTGTTCTTCATATTGAAATGTGATTGGAGACCAAATTTTATATTTTTTGGAATTTTTTTACTATTTATTAAGCAATTTTGAAAGTCGCTGATCTAATGGCCCAGAAATTTTTACTGTTCACAGCAAAACAACAATTTTCAAAAATGCTTAATAAATATTAAAAAAATTCCAAAAATGTAAAATTTGGTCTCCAAGCACATTTCAATATGGATTAAACATCTAACAGTTCGGATCGGTCGTTTGGACTTTCAAAATAAAAATACGGCGTGAAGTAGAAATGCGTTTTACTTCACAACTCACCGTAGCCCACCTCTATACATATATATATATATATATAGAGAGAGAGAGAGAGAGAGAGAGAGAGAGTGGCTAAGCTCAAATCGTTTGTTCCTGGGCTCAGGAACAAACGATTGGGTTCTCTAATTTCCGAAGTTCAAACGGCCGATCCAAACCGTTAGATGTTTAATCTATATTAAAATGTGCTTGGGGACAAAATTTTATATTTTTTGAAATTTTTTTGCTATTTATTAAGAGGGTTTGAAAGTCGTTGTTTTTTTATGGTGCAGAATTTTAATAAAAACAGCAACTTTCAAACCCTCTTAATAAATAGTAAAAAAATTCCAAAAAATATGAAATTTTGTCTCCAAGCACATTTTAATATAGATTAAACATCTAACGGTTTGGATCGGCCGTTTAAACTTCGGAAATTGGAGAACCCAATCGTTTGTTCCTGAGCCCAGGAACAAACAATTTGAGCTTAGCCATTCTCTATATATATATGTATATATATACATATATATATATATAGAGTTAGGCTGGGGTGCTATGGATAGCATAGTGGCCTCTATGCTACGGCTCAATATTCGAGTTTTCAAAATCCAAACGGTCGATCCGAACCGTTCATCTTATTCTCCATATTAATATCTGCTTGGAGACCAAATTTTATAATTTTCTGAATTTTTTACTATTTATTAAGCCACTTTGAAAATTGCTAATCCAACGGTTTTACTGTTTTGTGCAGCCACCGTTGGATCAACAATTTTGTAAAATACTTAATAAATAGTAAAAAAATTCAGAAAATTATAAAATTTGGTCTCCAAGCAGATATTAATATGGAGAATAAGATGAACGGTTCGGATCGACCGTTTGGATTTTGAAAACTCGAATATTGAGCCGTAGCACAGAGGCCACTATGCTATCCATAGCACCCTAGCCTAACTCTATATATGAGATAGGCTATGGTGAGTTGCGAAGTAAAACGCGTTTCTATTTCAAGCCGTATTTTTATTTTGAAACTCCAAACGACCGATCCGAACCGTTAGATGTTTAATCCATATTGAAATGTGCTTGGAGACCAAATTTTATATTTTTTGGAATTTTTTTACTATTTATTAAGCATTTTTGAAAATTGCTGTTTTGCTGTGAACAGTGAAAAACAGTAAAATTTTCTGAACCATCAGATCAGCGACTTTCAAAATTGCTTAAAAAATAGTAAAACAATTCCAAAAAATGTAAAATTTGGTCTCCAAACACATTTCAATATGGAGAACAAGATGAACGGTTCGGATCGACGTTTTGAACTTTAAAATCGCAAAATATGAGCGTGAAGTAAAATAGTCGCTTTACTTCGCAACTCACCGTAGCCCAGCTCTATATATATATATAGTCCTAGACTACAATTGGTAAGTAGTATTAAGAAGGATGACACATCTTGCATGTCTAAATTCTTCGCATTACTTCACAATTTAGTTATCTAAAAGTAGTAAAAAAATAAGAAGGAATAATTTTATCCATTTATGTATATCTTGAAATCTACACCATCACCATAATACGTGGCATTGGCATGTTTAGCCCCCAATTTTTCTCTTCCAATATTATAATTTTGTTTTCCTGCTAAAGCTAATTAACCCTGACGTACGGTGCTGTGCACATGAACTGAAAGCTGCAGGTTTAAAATTCATAATATATTTCTAGATCAGATTTAAAATCCATATATAATACGAGTATATAGTATGGGAGATAATTTAGAAGTAGCTTAATGTTATATGATGCAAATAATAAACTAAAGAGAAATATATATATTTTTTTTTGCCACTAGTACAGAAGACATCATCAATATCGGTACAACAGTGATGACAGATCTGTAAAACAGTATGAATTTATAAAATCAGCAATATTTACTGAGTATGAATTGCGTACTATTTGTATAAATTTATTACAGCCGTCTAATTAATATTAATTCCTTGGTACGTATTGGGATCGAGGTACTAAAAAAAAAAAAAAAAAAAAGCAAATATAATTAGTTAATTATTTGTAACTCTCGCTACTTAATCTGAAAAGTTAGGTTATATATTAACCACACTGAAATCACAGTTACAAGGAAATTAATTATTTGTTTTATATTTTGACCTGAATAGAATCATGTATTGCATTGACTCTGTTTATGTTACTGTATATGAATTAAGTAGCTAGCCTAGAATATCGCAATTAATTAAGCAATCAATTAAGAAGGTGACAGATCCTAGTACTATAATTAATTAGCTAATTTACGAGCTTTTCTAGAGTGGACCCAACTAACACACAATCGTCGAATCCAGCATGTTTTCTAAACGAAACATTTCTACAGTCGACCCAACCAACAGAAACCGTACGCTCAGATTGTATAATTTCAGAGCTTTAAATCATTAACTCTTAAAAGCTTAATTAGATCAGGGGTGAACACAGACGGATACAAACCAGATAGTAATCAAACTATATATTATATATAGCCATATGAATAACTTCTAATATCCAACAGCCACTATAAACATATTATTTAAATTAATAATGTTAATTAGTAAATTATTTATCATATATGCATGATTATATATATAATAATAAGTCATGTATCTGTACGATACAAGTAATCTTTTATTGAGTGAAAAGACTGGATTCATATATTTCATGATATATAAGAATAAAAGTTATAATTATAATACACTTAATATCAGAAATAAAATTTTGGCTAATAAGCTTTGTGATTTGAGAATATTTAATTTGAATCCGTATTTAAATATTGAAATAGTATATTAATAATAGATTGCAAAATATGTGAGTATCTATATCTGGATATCTAAACTTTTCCTAGATCAGTACCGATAACATTCAAAACTGTATTATTTTCTGTCTTATATACTTATATACTTCCAAATGATATATTGAATTTAGAGAGAGAGAGAGAGAGAGAAATGATAAATAATAATTCTTATTGAATTGTTCTGATATTGATGTGTATCCCTATTAGTCTAATATTTGATGTGTATCCCTATTAGTCGTTAATTGGGCTAATTCCTAATTTGCAAATTAAGGCAAGACCGCAAGATATGTTGCCTGATTCTATTCTAATTAAACCTTAATTACATAATCAAGCTAGGTACCCATTGTGAAAGCTAGCTGATATGTTGTCTAAAATATGCCTATGATGAATATTTTGAGGCTAGCAATCATATTTCTCAACATGATATTAATTTCTTATCTGCTCAGAATTTAATGAATTCGAATTCGAATTTGTAATTTGTAATTTTTTGAATAGGAATGAAGGTAGTAGTTCTGTTTTCACTTCATTCCTATCTACCTAGCTAATTATTTTACTGGCGTAGCCAAAAAGAAAGAAATCTAAATACATATAAAAGAAAGCTAAATTTGTTAATAACTAGATAATGTGCATACGTACGCCTGGCAGCTTATGCCCGATTTTCATTAAAAAAAAAAAAGACAATGTAAATACATGTATATATATTTTTTTAAATATGCATTCGTAGCTAGGTCACGATTAGTAATTGTCAAACACATATTGACACGGCACGAGCATGACGAAGGATGCCTGGGCACGCCTAACACGTCACTAGACATGTGTAATGGTATGCATAGCTAGACATATCTAGGAATAGTCTAGTGGGAATGTGCATTGCTATCAGTATGTTACACCAAACGAATTTTGTTGTTGTGGTATGCATGCTCATGATCCACATGCACGATGTGCCAGTACGTATCATATCCTTACGCTTGTGGGACTCGGTTCTTACAGTTTTCAGTATGTTACCGTACGACATGCAACATCTCTGACATGCACGCATAAACACGCCACTCGATGCTGCACAACAGGGAGGGAGTTCAGTAGGCACAATTTAATCAACTCTTAAAATTAATGCTCCATATAGTTCTTTAATTTTGTGAGATTTGATGACTAGCTAGTATTCACTGTATGTAAGAGATTACGTACGTCACTATAATTAGTCCAAAAATTATACTGACTAGCTAATTAATTATCAGCTAAAGCAAGTGATATAACTTGAAATATTGATAGACCTTCCAAAAGATGTTGCGCTAATGTTGCACTGCTATACGGGATATATATATATATAGAGTAAGGCTTGGGTGCTATGGATAGCATAGAAGCCTACGGTGCTACGGCTCAATATTCGAGTTTTTAAAATCCTAACGGTCGATCCGAACCGTTCATCTTGTTCTCCATATTAATATGTGTTTGGAGACCAAATTTTATATTTTTTGGAAATTTTTTACTATTTGTTTAGCTAGGTAGAAAATCACTCGATCTAAAAAATTCTGCACCATTCAGATATTTGATTTTCTACCTATCTAAAAAAATAGTAAAAAATTTTCAAAAAATGTAAAATTTGGTCTCCAAACACTTATTAATATGGAGAACAAGATGAACGGTTCGGATTAACCGTTAGGATTTTAAAAACTCGAATATTAAACCGTAGCACCGTAGGCCGCTATGCTATCCATAGCACCCAAGCCTTACTATATATATATATATATATATATATATATATAGAGAGAGAGAGAGAGAGAGAGAGAGAGAGAGAGAGATGGGCTATGGTGCATTGCAATGCATGAACCCCCTTATGCATTGCACTATAATCACGGATTTAAAGTACCAAACGACCGATCCGAACCGTTAGATGTTTAATCCATATAGAAATGTGCTTGGAGACCAAATTTTACATTTTTTGGAATTTGTTTACTATTTATTAAGCATTTTTGAAAATTGCTGTTTTTGCTGTGTAAAAACAGTAAAATTTTCTGGACCATCAGATCAGCGACTTTCAAAATTGCTTAATAAATAGTAAACAAATTCCAAAAAATGTAAAATTTGGTCCCCAAGCACATATTAATATGAAGAACAAGATGAACGGTTCGGATTGGTCGTTTGGACTTTAAATCCATGATTTAGAGTGCAATGCATAAAAGGGTTCATGCATTGCAATGCACCATAGCCCATCTCTCTCTCTCTCTCTCTCTCTCTATATATATATATATGTATATATATATATAACTATATAAAACGCTGATATGGTGGCATATTTGTACGAGGTGTATATGGATGTCAATTAATGAAACACTTTAAACGTTTATCTGTATTCGATAAGGTGAATATACTTAAGAATATTTTCGTTATTTAACAGGTATAGGTATATAGGTATAAGAAGAAAAAAAATTCGTTAACTTATCTAATAAAAATATGAAATAGCTATTTCGTATATTGTTACCATATAATATTAATTGTAATTGAATTATATATATACATTTATATAATTTTTATTTATACATAAAACTATATAGCTTTTCTTACTATAATTAGATAGATTATATAAATTTATATAACATTTTATATATTTTTTTATTTAGTAATTTTGATAATATTTATTAGTAAACATGAGTAGGGTTAAAATGTATTATTGGTTTTGTGCCCCATCATGCTCCAACATCGTTATCTCTATTTTCAAAGTTTAAACAATCAATCTAAACTGCTTAATATGATTTTCATATTAAAATGTGCTTTGGATACAATATATATATATATATATATATATAGAGTGGCTAATATGCATTCAGTTGCATATGGACCGAAGTGCTACCGGTTCAAATTTGATTTTTCAAAATCCAAACGGTCAATCTGAACTGTTCATCTTGTTCTCCATATTAATATGTGCTTGGAGACCAAATTTATATTTTTCTGAATTTTTTTACTATTTATTAAGTATTTTACAAAATTGTTGATCCAACGGTGGCTGCTGATTTTACTGTTTTGTTAAGCTACCGTTGGATCAACAATTTTGTAAAATACTTAATAAATAGTACAAAAATTCAGAAAAATATAAAATTTGGTCTCCAAGTACATATTAATATGGAGAACAAGATGAACGGTTCAGATTGACCGTTTGGATTTTGAAAAATCAAATTTGGACCGGTAGCACTTCGGTCCATATGCAACTGAATGCATATTAGTCACTCTCTCTCTCTCTCTCTCTCTCTCTATATATATATATATATATATTTTTTTTTTTTCTATTTTATAATATAAGTACAAAATCACTATTTTTTGAAGATTATGGACCAGTGATTTTGTACCTCTCTAAATAATTAGTAAAAATATTATAAAAATTATAAAATTAGTTATCCAATTACATTTTTAGTATGAAGATCATGTTGAACGGTTCGGATCGATTATTTAGACTTTGAAAATAGAGATAATGATGTTGGGGCACAAAACCAATAAAGCATTTTAACCCTACTCATCAAACATTTAATATATATTTTTTATTAGTTACTCCTGAAAATTGATTTTTTATGACATTATATATCATTTATTTGATCAGTAATTTTAAAATACTGGGATAAAAAAAATATACATATCACTACAAAAATGGAACAATATCCGTGAGGGTAAAATAATACTATATTACAGATGGGTAAGGATATTTTTAAATATATTTATTTGTTATATTATTAAATTAAATTTCATAAGCTATTAATTTATCGGTAATTATCAATTATTTGTTTTGGTACACTCATTATGTTAATGGGTAATAAGGATATGGTACATATTAATTAATAAGACTAAAATTTAACGGATTATGGATAAAACTAATTCTAGGTAGATATGGATATGAAAATACTTTTACCAAGCCGTATAGTACCATTGACCCCGAAGGGCCAAGGCATGAATAAATCATCATCAAAGACAGGTCATAAATTAAAGGTCTACTGGTGGTAGGAAGAATTAAAATTAGAGTTCAAACGGGAAATAAATAATATTAAACGATGTCCTTAATTAATTACCCTTTTTAATTGTATGTTTAGGCCTTCGATGCTTAACAAGGCTTAAGGGGAGTCTCCCAGGTCAAAAGGGAACCTGCATCCAAATCCCTAATTGAAAACTTAAACCATAATTTTGGTACCATTTCTTTATTATGTGCTTTTGGGAAGTAGCGAACAGAGAAATAAAATAGCTCATTATGAGAATTCCCATGGTTTCGAAGGATTCGATGTGGAAAATTGGACGGGCCTAACTGAGACAAATCTAGACAGGCATGCATTAAATTAACCTCCCACCCCAACCCCAACCTAAAAAATAAAAGGGTTAATTTTTCATATACCCTCGTAGTCTTTTCTTATTTCTTATTTACCCTTTAACATTTCAATTTATCTAATTTATCCCTTAACTCTTAAAACTCTTTCTTTTATACCTATTACAATTAACTATAGAGTTAACCAAAGTTAAATCCTTGATTAACACAATAAAAGACAAAAATTTCCTTTCCTATTTTTTTGTATAGTATTCATTGTTAATTTATTTGTATTATGAAATCTGCAGATAAGAAGGCAAGCTTTTACCAGAACTTTGACAAAATAGAAGAAAAAAGGCATTGCTTGTATCTGTTGATGAATTATTAGACCATCTGCAGATCATGAGAAGGCACTGCTTGACATAGATAAGTTTAAATAAAAATGAGCGATCACTCTCAACTTTTCCAGTTTAACTCAGACTAAAATTACTCCATAATTAATTAACTCTCGAGGGAACTTAGAATTTAAGTTCCAAATATGGTTAACTTTTATTTACTTCATCACAAAAAGAAACGACTGGGTTGATCTTGCGATTGTAACTAAAATTGGATGATATTGCAAGTATGACAGATTGTTGGTACAATTTGAAGTTAGATATATGGTGTGCAAAAGGCCATCTCTTTACTGAACATTGTTCAAGGTATTTATTTCTATAAATTCATACAGTCTGCACCAAAAGGAAAAAACAGTATTGACCAGGTGACACAAGGTGAGACCCAATCAAACATTCAAACTCAAGTTCATTATCTAGATCACGGTAAAGTTTCTCAATGGAATGTCTTACAATTGAACTCTGGTTCTCCAAACCCATTTATAGTGAAATGCGGAGCAAACTCCAACTCTGAGCTGGTAATAAAGGCTGACTCGTGGGTCCAGGAGCCCAAAGGAGGAGAAATAACAAGGGTTCTTCCAAGACCATCTGCTCTGGCCGAGATGAATTTTGAAGAGATCAAGCAGGTTTTCGATTAATTGCCGGAAGCAGTTGGTTTGCTTGCCCTGGCACGAACAGCATAAGGTACTAGAACAAGGTACTCTAGATTATACAGAACTGTTGCTCTGGCACGAAAGGGCAAGGATATCATGGGAAACAAATAAACTAAACAATATTAAATTGTGAATAATTAACTCTTGTCATGTAGCATATAACCAACGTTACATGATACATATTTCACTTGACCCGGATATACATTTATGTGACTATATAGCAATAGGAGACACTGGCCAATGTGTTAGGAGTTGCACATCAATATATGTTAGGAGACAATAAGAGATTAGCACTAGATTCATTAAAGAATATACACTGGCCGGAGTTGCACATGAAGATATGTTACCTATACTACGTACAAGAATGGGACAATATCCGCGAGCGTAAAAAATGACTATCCGTGATGGTACACTAACATAAAAGTGTTTTTATTGAGTGTGTCGGTATTACCGACATGAGTATCTATAACATATAACCAATTAATTGGTTTCTGTCAAAAAATAATTAATATTTGAATTAGTAGGCGAATTAACTTCAAGGAAAATGCTGAGGTGCATTGGTACTTAACGTCCTTCATGCGCGGCATACATTGGAAAAGTGCATGGGGATTCCAAGGATTTTTAGAGGCCTTTAAAGATATCTAGCTAGATTTTAGCAAAGTTTCTGGGTAATTAAGTTGGATTGTAAATATTCCATGTAGTAATACAAATGGGCTGCCAGACTGCCAGCCTTTCTTTAGATTATTCCATAAATAATTTGGAAAAGTAAGTGCTTAATTGCATCGCAAAAATGAGTTATATATATATATATATTAGAGTGGTATGGAATAATGGAATGCACTATATTAGTTAACAATGTATGTCCAGATAGGTTCGTACGCGCGTACTACATTCCGTAGGAGAGTAGGTAGGTTTGAGGTGATTAGACACTAGCGGACCGGACATAATTCAATAAATCCAGGTATGGAACGAATTAACTAGATGAAAAAGAAACAAAGAATATATATAATTAAAAATGGCATAAGATAAGAGTGCCCTGTAGATTACCTATATAGGTTTATACCTACATGCATAAATAAAAACTCACTATTTCGAGTAAGACTTTGCAAGATATGGGTTTTACATAACCTACAAAAAGCTTCTGCTTGCAGATAGCTACACTTGTCAACTTTTGGTTAAGACCATGCCGCAGATGGAAGCGTATCCTCTGCGGAGGTTTTACCTGCGGAGCTGTGCGGTGGTTTTGATCTGGTCCGTTCATTTCGAATCGGACGGACCAGATCAGATCTTGTCCGAATTTTAAAAAAACTCAAAATTTGGTGAACCCTTAATCCAGCCCGTCCGATCCGAAACGAACGGATCAGATCAAAACCACCGCACAGCTCCACAGGTAAAACCTCCGCAGAGGATAGCGTTTCGCCGCAGATTGTCATTAATTTTGTATACGAATTCATATGTATAATTTTTTGTATGAGGCGATACGGGTCAGACTTTTCATATCTACATAACAAGAAGTTGGTATTTTGATACATATTTGTAGAAATGCTAAGATGATAGCATTATCAAGATTAATTTTCCTCATTTTGAATTAAACCTACAATATTAATCAGATGCGATAACTAGAGCAGGAATCACTTGATAAATATTTATCTTGACAATATTTCAAACTTAGACATTATAGTCATGATTTGTACGATGCGCATGCATGCCATGTCTATAAAATATATTGTGTATTGTAGTATGTTTTATTGTTTATCATCGATTAATTAAATAAGTTATCGAGGATTTGAAATCAAAATTTCTTAATGCATGATCAAAGGAGGATGTATATCTAACTTTTAAATAGAACTACATGTGTGAAATTTGAATGGATTTTCAAAAACGTTTAGCTTTCCATCAAACAATTCAAAATTTTAATAGTGGAGTCATAAATTCATAATGACTTTATGGTGAATGATCATTAAATTTCAAATTGACTCAAATTACGAACACATATAATTTATTTTTTTATTTGAATTATATGTACGAGTTGAATGTACCTACCACAAAAGTTCTATCTATCCTATATATAGAGTTATTCAAATATTTTTAATAAACTATCGATATTTCCAAGAATTAATCGATCTGTAATTTTATTTAAGTGGGGCTACAAAACTTTGCAAATCATAGATCGATCAGTGGCATGATATCATATTTCCGTTTTTAAAGTTTAAATAGTCTATATAAACCACACAACATGACCTCTATATGATCAGAAGTGTATTTGGAGGTCAACTTTACAATTTTTTAGATTATTTTTACAATTTTTTAAATAGATAAAATATCACTACTTTTGGATGGTTCAAAATTTGTTATTTCAGGTGATTGTCTCTATAATAAAAAAATTAAAAATTGGTCATCAATTATAATTTAATATGAGGATCAAGTTGAATGGGATCGACTGCTTAAATTTTGTAAAAAAAATATTAATCATACAACGCATCGTTCCGCACTTAGCAAACTACCATAGCCTCATTTATTTTATTTTTAATTTGACTTTACTTCAATTAACATGAAAAATATTATCAAGGTTATCATGTCAAATTATCTCTCCATCTGATCGGTATTTTTTTAAATTATGGCTACCTCTAAAGAAGCTATAATTTCTAAATTAAGACCACAAATGAAAGAATTTATAGAGACAATAATAAAAAAAAAAAACTATATGTCCCAAGTGTTGCTTGTTCAAATATATATCAATTGTTTTTGTAAACCCACACAAATGATCAAATTTGTTCAAATTAAATAGCAAACTCTTCTACCTGCTTATAATTAATTGTACGTATAATTAAGTAGATTTCTTGTTTCTCATGCGTTTGTGATTCAATAACCGCTGGTATATATCGATCCATTAAGAGAAGTAAATCAAGCAAAAATGGAAACTAAGTACTTTAGCATACATGCACGTAGTTTGCGGTTATAACCTCGTTATATGTATCATATTTCTTTCCTTAATGTAGCGTACATATAAATTCAGAATAGAGACTATCTCAATCGATAGTTCAAAAATCTTGGGTTATTAGCAAAAAGAAAGAAAAATTAAAAACCTCGGCTTTGGTGCATGCATGGCAATAAGCACGTATTTCTACCGAGGCGGCACGGGTGCTCCGCCGATTTCTCCCAGGTCTTTGCTCCCGTTCCTAGGTTCTCTTTAATCGCTCTTGTTTACATTTAATTAATACACATCCACTCACCATTCTCGAAATAATTTAATTGTATTCTTCACTATTTTTGCTTTCAGAACCTAATTAGCCAATTAAAAGTACCGAAATGCGCCCGTATTTAGGGGTGTCAATGGTACCTTTTTAGCCGTTTACCCGACCCGTATCGTATTCGATAAGGCGGGTATGGGTAAGGTTTTTATTTCATTAGCTTATTGGGTATGGGTATGGATAAGAATTTTTTTTCGTTAATCAAATGGATAAGGGTATGGATAATGACTATTTCGTACCCGTTACCCTATAGGGTAATTATAAAATCTAAATATATTTTCAATTTAGTTTCCTACCCACATAAATATATATTCGTGGTTTTTAATTTTCTTCTTTTATAAAATACAAATTAGTTAGAATTAATTGTACATTTATTTTTATTTTTTATAAGAAATACAATTATGTGAAATAAATGAATTTTTGATGTTTAATTTGTAAAATATAATAAAACTAATTATTATAATAGTATTATCCGTTATTCACCCGCTACCGTTTCATTACCCGATAATATTAACGGGTAAAGGTAGGGTAGGGTAAAGTCAATTTTTAATGGGTATAGGTAGGGTATGGGCAAAACCAATTTTAATGGGTATGGGTATGAAAATGCCTCCACCCGATCCGTACCGTACCTATTGGCACCCCTACCCGTATTTCATCGTGCCATGTCCCCTTGATATTTTCTGATATTAATACAACAAACATATATATATCAATGTTGTAAAAAATAGCTGTTTAAGTTGATTAATCAATCAATTAGTCGTCAATGACTATCCAACTGTTATAAATTTTTTCAACTAATTAATCAATTATTTCCAATTAATCACTTAACGATACCTTATCCGTCTGACAAACACATACCATTATTTACAACAATCATATATACTGTATTTTCATAATAACTTATCTCATAATAAGTTACCAAATTTTACAAAACATCTGAAGATGTCAAATTTGGGATAACTTATGTTTCACCAATATGTATTGCATAATACTATATTCACAACCGTACAAGTATCGACAATCAATGTACAGTCTTATGTACGTGGCGGAGTACGTACGTAATGTTGTACGTGGCAGTGTATAAGTTGGTTAATTCTTTTTAAAAAGGAAAGCAGAAAGTTGTTGTTGTTTTTTTTTTTTACTTAGTACGGTGTCAATGAAATTAACTGACCCCATGAAGCAACTTGTTTATACACAAACTACCTAATTAAACTACAAAGCTTATGAGTCAGCGACGAATATTATGTTATAGATGAAGAAATTAGTAAAATTCAAAAGTAAATTGAGCTTCCATAGGAAATAATTTTCATGATTTTTTGTTTATACATAGAGAAAATTAACCGCGCGCGCACGAGAGTAACAATTGGCCCACAATCAAGATTAAGAACTTCTATATATAAAGGAAAACACTATAACCTCAAATCTTATATATACTCTTAAAAATAGTAGAACAAAATATTGTGATTACATTTACCGTGCGGGAGATTGCAGATTTAAAATCCGAAAAAAACAATTATTTGTGGATATTATATATTTGAGTGACTTGATCTCTAATCTTTACTAAAAAAAACTGTTGCGTTTATATATTGTCACGTCATCTTATAATCTCGTCCATCCAATGTTGTTATTTCAAAGGTTCAAATTCATTTAATATCTCCTTTAGTTCTTCACTTCTATTTTCATTAGCACGTCCGCAATAGTGTTGTAAAAAATGTTCATTAGCTCAACTAATCGGCCGATTAGTCATTAGCAATGATCAAACTGTTACAAATCATCCGTTTTTTGTTTATACTATCAATTAGCTGGCCAGCTTTTTTTTTTTCTATATAAATTATATGTGCAATACTTTGTCTTGTCTTATCTGAATCTTTCTAAATGATAATTTCATAAAATTTTATTAATTAACAATGATATTAAGTTAAAATAAGTTTATTCAATAATTAATGAGTGAAATTAATCAGTTTTAATAATCAAAAGTATACGCACATAACTTCAATGAAAATAAAAAATTATTTACAAAATTTTAATTAATCGACCATATAAGAATTAATCGCTTGATGGTATCTCCATTTGACGAGCACATATTGTTATTTACAAAACTGGTTCTCATAGCAGAATCTTTTTTTTTCTAAATAAAGAAAAATTAAAAATCATGCATCAAGATTACAAAGGTGTATACAGTACACATCGATCTCTTCATTTTTTTGGAACCAAATTTCCTGTCCACATATATATAGACAGAAAGTTCCTGCCAGCAGCATCTATCCGTCCATCCATCTATGATTAGAACATTCATAATTAAAAAAAAAAAAAGTTTATCTTCCTACAATCTAATGCTATATCCATTTCTCTTCTCCCTATCTCGAAAGGTTTTTCATATATCTCACAGCTATTTCTCAATCGTTCTCCACCGCACTGATTGCGAAAATTATTTTGGAAGAGGACATGTTCAAATAAATTGATAAAACAAGGCAACAATATCTAGCATTATCTTGTGTTACAAGTTGCAACTCTTGAATGGGATAGAGATGGAAATTATGCACATATTATTATCCTTTTGGAATTATTTGTACAAGGCATTGTCATGTTATGTGAATTATATATGTGTATATATAATAGTTACCCAAAAGTTTAAAACTTGCAAAGCAAATTAAAGAGCTCCGGCAATGGAATATCATTTAATCTTGCTTTGTGACCTTGAATCTATCTTTCTTTTTTTCTTTTTCTTTTTTGAGGAGATTGAATCTGTCAATATTACTTGATGAGTTGATGTCTTTTATCTCGCCTCATCGCTTCATGTGAAACTGACAAAAGCGCCTGCCTGAGGAATGCAAGTCACTTCTCTACTAAAAGAAATGAGTTGTTTGCCTTGCTTCAATGCTACCATTGAAATTAGAGAAAGTAGCAAATAATAATGGAAATATTTTTTTTTATATTACACATTACCATTTGTTTAATTAAATATGACTGTTCCAATACAACAACAAAAAATGAAACACAAAACAGCATTACCATCGAGGCTATCATAATTATTGTGGGGGCATAATTTAAACATATCTCTAAGAAATATATGACAAATAATGATGTATTGGAACAACACATTACACATAGTACAAGCATTTGTTATACATATATAAGTTGGCAACAACACATTACACATAAAATTTTGTTGTAACTGACCTCACGAGTTGCTCCTAATATCTATAAATTTCCCATGAATGCTTGAATTTCCAACAATCAGCTATCTCATTATGCATGCACCATGCTATTATATAATTCAATCTATCAAGAGATGTACTTAAATTTTCTCTTATATCAAAAAACCTTTTGATATGTTATTTTCATTTCCAAATATACTAATTGGCAATACTGGACGAACTAGTGATTAATTAAATTACATTCACCAATATACTCTCCCGAAAAATTAATAAAAGCAATAATAATTACTATATATAATGAATGCTTTATTACATACATGATACCCATTGCTTGAAATTCACTCTCCCTGGAAGGGACGTCAAACTTTAAAAACGGTATTGTTGGCCATTTGCTCTGTATGACCATTGACCAGACATTATTTATATTTTAATTGTTGAAGTTTTTTTTTTTTATTTCATAATTGTTGAAGTTACTTACAGAAAAACACCGACGACCCACCTTTCTGCTGTCCCTGCGTACCGCCACGTGTCGGTCTTCACCTCTTCACTCCACCAATCGCTGTTCCCTTGGCATGGAGCACCGCGCTTCTCTCTCGCGCTCTCTCCCACAGTCGAGTGAAAAAATGGCATGGCGGAGTTAGCTTCATCACGAAACGATACAATCACAGTACATAACGGTACAGCATGTGTGTAGGTTGTGTTGTGACTTACGTATTATGTGCTGTGATCATTCGTGTGTGTTGTGGTTATTTTTTGAAAATTTAGCGTGACATAGTACATCACGCGAAAGATCTAATCATCGGCACAGCACGACACGTAATTACGCAAGTCACGTGTAATTAGGACTGTTAGATCTTGATCAAATGATTAATTTTGAATAAATTAAACTAAATTATGATCAAATAGTTACACGAGTCACGTTTGGTCACAACACGTTTAGGCACTGCGTGACTCACGTGGCATAATTATTCGCGTACCTTGACGACCTCTTGACATTTTAATTACGGCACAACACGAAACCAAAATCACAATATATTAGTCACGACATGTCACGATACGGTATGTTTTTCCACTCTACTACAGTCCCAGTGAATCAATCGAGCGGATGCGACTCGTGCATTAAGTTTCATTAATTTCGATTTTAGTTAGTTATGTTAATTGAATCAATAAATCTATATGTACGTAGTACGTACGCTAGTTTTCGGGTTCTTATATATCTGATGTTTACTGTTGGTCGTGGCTCTTAAACCCATGCATACATGTGTAAATGTCGTGCACTAAACCGCTTGCATGCATACAAGTTAGGAATTTTTTGCTTATCGGAAGATGATGACTTTTTTGGATTGAAATTAATTAATTAGATATTTTACTTCACTTTTTGTCTGTTGACAAATTAATCTGCATTTAATTTTATATTATCTCTTTTAATTGAAAACAACAACTCGTTAAACCTGTCATTCATTTGCATTACTTTGCACAAAATTGAATCTTTTTTCTCCTTTTAGAGAGAGAAGTCTAGTATTAATTTTACTTAACAGAAATTGACACACAAACATGCATCCTGAAAATAAATGTGTGTAAGAGAGGAACCGCTGTAAAGACTTGTCATATTTGATTTTAATTAGTATCAATTTTAGGTACCATGTCAGATGTGCTATGATTTCTGATTTCAATGAAATCAGTGGTATATACCACTATTTTTCAAAAAAAAAAAAAAAATGTGTGTGTAAGAGAGAAGAGAATACACGCCTGGGTAAGAAATTGTTCCTTTTTTTTATCTCTTACCTTATCGATTAATAAATGGTCCTCTATCCTTAACACACACACACACTGAGACGACAAACACGTACAAAATGGTAGATATATATATAGCAGGTGGGGACCTTAGTTGTACGATTACACTGACTGCCCTCGTCTCTTTTTATCTATTGTTATGAACTCCACCGTATGATTACGAATTTACAATTACATTTCAGAGTGACTTTGTATGTATAATAATCATTTTATGAATTTTAATTTTTTAAAAATGAGAGGGAAAGGAGATATACTGGGGCCTTGCATGTGTTCTTCTATATATTTTTTGTTTTGTTTATGAACTCGTACAATTATGAATTTACGATTACATTTTCTGAGAGATTTTGTATATATATATGCATGATAATCATTTTATGAATTGTAATTTTAAAAAATTAGAGGGAAGGGGGTGCTGTGGAGGCCGGGAGGCCTTTCATGTGTTCTACTATATATGTTAGATTCCCTTTTTTGACAGTCAAAACTGTCCCAGCAAGATTTACTTCAACCGAGAAAAAAATTACTTTTTTAACCCACCCACAGTAGTCTCTCTAACCCCCAAAATTAACCAAATTTAATCAAGTCCGTACGGTCAGAGAAACTAACTTAAACAGTTTAACAATTAATTATGTATAGAGAAAGACAGAATATACTGGTTGCACCTGGAATACCCGAGCTCCTACATTTCTCTTCCCACTAGAGACAGTTTTAATTCTCAAATTATATATAACCATGCATGCGTTTAACGATTGTACCAGAAATCAACCAATGTCTAGCTAGGAAGTAATCTGATCAACATTAGTAAATAAGTGGTCCGCTTATATATGACGACAAACAGTATATGAATTCCAGGCTGAAGCAAATTGATTTTGTAAATAAAAAATAATTTCAGGTTGCGTTACATATATACTAATATACAAGAAAATAATGGAAATATTTTCATGCAACTTTGGTAATATCTTGATAGAGGTCTAGTTGTGCAGCCGATCGACCTACGTAATAAGTTTATTATTATTATTATTATTATTATTATTATTATTATTATTATAGAGAGAGAGAGAGAGTGTGTGACTAATGTGCATTCGAATGTATATGGGCCGAAATACATACGATCTAAATTTGACTTTTCAAAATCCAAACGGTCGATCCGAACCGTTCATCTTGTTCTCCATATTAATATGTGCTTGGAGACCAAATTTTACATTTTTCTGAATTTGTTTACTATTTATTAAGTATTTTACAAAATTGTTGATCCAACGGTGACTTAACAAAATAGTAAAATCAGCAGCCACCGTTGGATCAACAATTTTGTAAAATACTTAATAAATAGTAAAAAAATTCAGAAAAATGTAAAATTTGGTCTCCAAGCACATATTAATATGGAGAACAAGATGAACGGTTTGGATCGATCATTTCAATTTTGAATTTTAGATTTATAGTCCAATGCACAAACTCCTCCATGCATTGCAATGCACCATAGCTCATCTCTATATATAAGAATAGGCTTTGTATAATAAAATTATACCTCTATTGCATATTTGCATCTGATGCTGCTAGCCCAGGTTTCCGATGATTTTATAGACCGGCTATAGATAATAAAAAGAAGGGCTGACCGACAGAATTTCGAAAATGAACTTCCTGAAAACTTTTTGTATTGCCTGCAAGGAATCTTGTTTTGGCCATAAGAACCTTTGTAGGGTTCTTTGGAAGATCCATAGGAAATTCATGCGTTATAAAAACATGTCAATCTGTGAGGGTTTAAAGTGACTATTGCCAATAAAACACTGACAAAAATTGTTATTTCCGAGTATAATGATATAACCGACAGAGATATCCATGACGATACCATCAGTAAAACACACTTTTATTCTCGCGAAGAATGACAAACTTTTATAGCACATGAATTTTTGCTGTAAGGATATTTATATGGCTCTCTGAAACACCTGCAAGGATCTTTGCAGGCATAACAAAGAAGCATATATGTCAAAAGACGTGAGTTGCTTATTTATTTATTTTAATAGAGTAAAAACGCAATTTTGTATAATTGCTGGAATACAATTTGGACGAGATCAAGAAACTAAAAGAAAAAAAATTAAGTTAACGTATGTACATAAACTTAACTTGAATTTGTTGGATCTATTGGTTTAGTATTCTTAATCTTGCCCGATTCAGAATAAACTAAAAAGTTGTAAATTTTTACTTGAACACGTTGCCATAAAAAGTGAGCTCTTTGTTTGAATTTGTTGGTTTGTGTTTTAGATTTAGGAGTATCGATAAAAAAAAAAGACTCTGACACAGTTTATAAATTCAAGAACCATGTCTGAAATATTGTCATTTAATTAAATTGTGACACGTACATTGGTTCGACACAGTTTGTCACGTGTGATCAAGAATTAAAGGAAAATTACAATTGGGGCAGCTATCTGATTGTTAGACGGCTAATGATAAAAGATTCTTTGAATAACAGAAATGTTAGATTAATTGGTAGTGTTCCGATTTCTTCGATAAAAATAAAATGAAAATTAAAGAAACACAAAAAGTAATTATAAACAAAAAGGCAAATTAAAACTTCAAGGAAAACTCTTGAGATAATCAAATCTGTTCCGCACTAGTTATGTAAATAAAAGTCGTAATTAAACACTAGGTGATGTTTTGTAAAATGAAAAGTAAATAGTAGGTTATGTAGAAAATAAGAAAGATGTAGGCGCGCTATAATACGCGGAAGACAAGGGTTCGTGTTCTCCTATGGGGTGCATACAACGTAGTGGTAAGCCCATTTGCATTTTCCTTTTACCTAGTGCATCAACTAATTTTTTTTTTTTTTTATATATATAAAATCAACTGATCAGTTTTTCCTTTTCCTGATATTGAAAAAGAAACATTAGAGAATTGTTGCTTATGTTGTGTTTGTGTTTTGTTATTCAAGGATATTCGTGTACTAGAATAATTCAAGCAAGAAATCAATCAAATAAAATTTATCTTTTTACTTATTTAGGAGTAGTACGTAGAACAAAAAATCCCAATATTCCAACATAATTTACCAAATCCACAAATTCCTATCATATCAGAAGTTGGGTGCGTACCATAGTTTTCCGATCGCTCCATTTGGATTGCAATTGTATAGATTTAGAAAAAAAAAAAAATAGAAGTACCGTAAGAACATTTAACCCAAATTATTATATTGAACAGTTTTCATTTAGTATTTTTAAAAGTTGAGACTAATTAAGTAGACCTGACAACGGCTGCTTTTATTCAAGTATGTGATAATAATTTAGTGGCGGTGTCTGACAAATACACAGCTTGCTTGGGACGGGGAAATGAAGGTTTCTTTTGGTAAAGTTTTAGTTATTCATCCTATGCATTGGAAGCATGACTGTTCCTTTTGTTTGTTCCAAATAATGCAACATCCGTTTGTGGGCAAATACACACACACACACACACACACACACACACACAAGTAATAAAAAAATTGATAACATGCTGGTAATTTGGATGAAATAAAATCCTTCTGGCGAGTAGCTAGAAAAAAATTATAGTGGTGCCTTTAGCCTGAAAAAGGGAGACTGGACTGGGTGCAAACTTTCCCTTTTCCAATGTGTACACAGGTGTTTTGGGTGCCGGTCAAAGATTTTACAAAAGCAAATGGCATCGGCAGCGACAGGCTCCTTCGAGATATGCACTTGCAATTACAAATTTTTTAAATAATTGCTACTTATATTATATTCTAATCCTAGCACAGCACATGCGGTGTAATCTAACTGAGATCGACTAAGTTCACGTAATATTCGCCATATATATTTATATATTTTTTTCACTGTGTAGCCGTATCCCTCACTCGTGCATTATTCTTTTTTTTTTTTTTTTCATGGCGTAGATTATCAGTTCTGTCTCCATCAACGATGATATCTCCTTATCTTAGCCAAACTTACTTTTTCGAAAGGTCATCAACAAACTGTATTATTGCGAAAAGAAATCAGAAAGTTCTATTACATTTTCCTGACTGAAAGTTGATCCATAAATCAATATTATATTCATTAGAAGATTTTTCATTTTTCTTCTACGGACCAAATATGTCGTGAATATTTTTCTGATTATAGAAGAGGAAACAATTATTTATTTAGGGACTGGAATTTGTTGTATCTGACCCTCATTTATCAAGCACCCGTTCATCTAGAGAAAAGAGGCCTGGATACAGATACATTCATTACACGAGGTTTAATGTGTTTACATATGATAGAATGTCACTCTCTCTCTCTCTCTCAGGTTTGTCTGACCTTTCCTCTTCCTTACAAACCCCAATGCACTCCCCCTTCACATTTCACCGCTCCTTCTCTCTCCTCTTGTTCAGTTCCGTCTGATGCCACCTCTCTCTCTCTCTCTCTCTCTAGAATAGAAGAAGCACTCTTCGCATAAGGCGACAAACCGACCTTTCTCCTTCCCCCAAAACGATCCCCCCTCCTTAAGACCCCAAAAATCTTACAGGGAAAACTGGCTTCGATGAATAACTGGTTGGGTTTCTCCCTTTCACCTCAGGAAATACCAAATGGTGATCCCAATCAAACCATCTCCGGCAGCCCTGCCAATGATTGTTTCGGTCTGCCGACCAATGATTCTTCTTCCGTTGCGCAACGAGATACACTCTCTATACAAAACAATGCTTCTTATTCCATTTTAGATACTCTCAACCGACCTAATAACAACTGTTCTCCTCAAGGTAATCAGCGTTAGTCTTTCCTTCTTTGTGGAAAGATTTTAAATATTTGTGGAATATGGCACCGGTTGAAATACGTTCAGTTGAGTTATGATTTTTCACTTACTTGAGGATGAACATATATCATTGCATGTGCTATTGGCGTATAAATAACAAATATTTGAACAGTAAATCCTTATTTAACATTTTTATTGAACTTTGAGAAAATTCTGTACTATTTTTCTAGAGAATTAGAAGAAAAGTTACAATCTTAATTTGAAGAATATGCAAACAATATTCCTTTTCTTGAAGTTCAAAGCTTCAAAATCTCTAAGATTTTCAAGAAATCTGTCTAGCTATATGTTACAATATACTACCAATTAATCTTTGTTCACTTTTCTAACTCCGTCTATATTATAAACTTTTACTTAGATTGGAGTATCAAGGGAACGTCTGATTTGTCGATGCTAGTTGGCTCAACTAGTGGGAATGGAATGGAAGTAGATGAACAACCTAAACTGGAAGATTTTTTAGGAGGCACGTCTGGCGGATACATTTTCCCGAACTATAACACCACATGCACTAACCCAAACCCTAACCCTAACAATACCTCCAACACTAGTAATAATACCAACGGGAGTAGCACTATCGGTCTGTCTATGATCAAGAGTTGGCTTAGGAACCAGCCGGTACCAACATCCTTGCAACCGCAAGATGTGGAGCAGAGTTGTGCTGACATTACAAATGGTACCGGTGCGAGTGCATCACAAGGGCTGTCACTTTCAATGAGTACCACTGAAACTGGGACACCAATGCCACTCGTCCCTGCTAGTACAGGTGGTGGAGAAAGCTCTTCATCAGAGAATAACAACAAGCAAAAGGGTGCATGTGTAAGTGCTAATAATAATGGTGGGTTGGATGCACAAAGTGGTGCCGTGGAAGCAGTACAAAGGAAATCAATCGATACTTTTGGTCAAAGAACTTCGATTTATCGGGGTGTGACAAGGTATATTTTAATTGTTTAATGTTTATCGTCTCTACTTCTCCTGTTGGCTTTGTTGTCTATTTGAGTTTGTTTTAGCCTTTTTTGGGTTGATAAGTTGCAAAAGGAAGTATTTAATGAATATTCTGGTATATCTTTATTTTCTAAAAAAAAAAAATAGTAGCATGCAGCTATCAGTTTTATTAACTGACACAGCAGTAACGTTTGATGTATAGTTTTTATATCGATTGTTTTTTTTTTCCATTTTTTTTCTTTTTTAATTTAAAGGTGTTTCTGAAAGATTATTTTTGGCAGGTTTGAATATTTTCTTCTAGACAGCCTATCTGTAATTCTTGCTCTTTGAGAAACTATGTTTTGGTTGCTGGATGTTAGTTCTTCCAATAGTTTAATGGAATTTCTCTCGTTGAGCATTCTTCTTGTGCATTATAATTTTTTTTTTTAATTATATAGGCATAGATGGACAGGAAGATATGAGGCTCATTTGTGGGATAATAGCTGCAGAAGGGAAGGTCAAACGCGCAAGGGGAGGCAAGGTATCAACCTTTAACAAAGCTTCATTCCTGATATTTTTATATTTTACATGCAAAATGGTTTTAATGCTTACTCTTGTTTTCTTTCTTGTTTGTGCTCATAATTTGTGTTTTTCCTTCAAATGGACCTATCTCGGCGCACAGTTTACTTGGGTAAGGATAATACATTGCTTAAGTAATTTTCTCTCAATTAATGCAGATTTAAAATGTTATATATATCATTGTGTTCCTAATGTTTGTTATTGTTTTCATAACTAAGGTGGCTATGACAAGGAAGAAAAGGCAGCTCGGGCTTATGATCTGGCGGCGCTCAAATATTGGGGTACAACCACCACAACAAATTTCCCAGTGAGTAAAACAGTTGCATATATTGGTTTTTGCTTATGTAAATTTTATTTTCATAGCCATCTTATCCTTTGTTTTATTCTATTTATATTGTTTTGTTGTACTTATATTGATCTAGTGAACTTTTTATTCATTACTTTAGATCAGTAACTATGAGAAAGAATTGGAGGAAATGAAGCACATGACTAGACAGGAATATGTTGCATCTCTTAGAAGGTCTGACTAATTTTGCCAAATTTTCTTTTTGAATTTTAGAAATAATCATTAGGAATCAGTTACTTCTGAAAAATGCTGCCTTCTAATAGTAATATAAATGCAGAAAGAGTAGCGGTTTTTCTCGTGGTGCTTCAATTTATCGGGGTGTCACAAGGTACATCTCTACACTCAATTAATTATATATATGGTACTGTACAACTATATTTAGAAATACTTCTTATACTTACCTTGGTAGCTACTACTAAGTTTTCAAAAAAAAAGAAATACTTCTTATACTTACGATCTAGAAATAAAGTTATAAACAGGATTGAGTTAAAATTTAATAGAATATATTTTTTTTTCTCTATCTTCTTCACAGTTTCCGAATCTTAGACTAGTTATGTTTGAAACTTGCGGAAGTTAAAATTTATTTGCAGTAAGTTTTCAATCTAATGATATACAGGCACCATCAGCATGGAAGGTGGCAAGCAAGAATTGGAAGAGTAGCTGGTAACAAGGATCTCTATCTAGGCACATTTAGTAAGTGATCATATGCTGAACTCAGTAATTAGCTTTCTAAACTGTTTGGTATTGGTATTGCATTCCATGCATTAGAGTGCGCATAATACAATTGTTAAATTAGCTTTTGTCGTCATTATTTATAGGCACTCAAGAGGAGGCTGCCGAAGCATATGACATTGCCGCTATAAAGTTCCGTGGGCTCAATGCTGTAACAAACTTTGACATGAGCCGTTATGATGTCAAGAGTATCTTAGAAAGTAGCACTCTCCCAATTGGTGGTGCTGCCAAGCGGCTGAAAGATGTTTCTGAGCATACCGAGACCAACATTGATGGACGTAGATCTGATGATGAGAACATCACATCTCATCTTACTGAAGCTGGTTTACCAAGCTATGGCTCCCATCATGGCTGGCCAACAATTGCTTTCCAACAGGCACAGCCTCTTAGCATGAATTATTACGGACAACCCAGGGTTTGGTGCAAGCAGGAGCATGATAGCATAATTGGTGCAGCCCAGAGTTTACAGGAATTGCAACATATGCAGTTGGGCGGTGGTATGCATAATTTTTTCCATCCTTCAGGTGTGCATAACATCATTGGCATGGAGTCATCAGATCATAGCACAGGGTCTAACACAGTGACATACAATGGAGGCAGTTACATGATGCCTATGGGCGCAATGGTGGTTGATCATGGCCAAAGTAGCAACCAGACAAGTAGTTATAATGGACAGAATGAAGGTATGTTAGCAACTTCTGGGTATTACATGACTCAGCAGGCTTTGTCGGGTGCTGGAGGAGTGAAGGATAGCGGGTATGAGCAAGCCAACGGGTGCAACAATTGGGTTCAGAGCTCAGTACAAGCATTGGCACCAAGAACGACAAGTAGTGTTACTGTCTGTCATGGTGCACCACCTCTGTTCACTGTCTGGAATGATGCTTGATTCGGATGTCGTATTGAAAGGTGGATTTATGGTTATACCATGTTAGTTTCTGTTTTTCTTTTTCTTTAGTTCACTTTAGGAAAATTTGGTTTTAATTTTTTTCATAAAAAAAAAAAAATTTAGGTTGTGAGGGAAGAGGTACTGATTCTTCTTGAGTTCTACTACTAATGGAAGATGTTGTTCTTTGACTTGGTTTGGCGAGGCATGTAAGATTTGGTGGGTGTAGAAACGGAACTTCAATTCACCTGTCTTGCTTGAATTTTGGGGTTCGTCTGTTATGGTAGGATATCCTTGGCATAGAGCTTTGTAAACTCATTAGTGCCTAACAAAATGTTCCGCAAACATGTTTTTACCATTTTTATGCAGATCAATTTTATTTAGTGCCACCGCTTATTTATATTGTCTATATATTGTATGTGATCTTTTGCTTTACTACAGTGAGGTATCTAACCGGAGGAGAGTTGAGGACGTCTGACATTTTCTAAAAGAGTAACGTTACACTACTGCATTTTACGAGCAAAATTTCAATAATTAATTTTCTATCCAATTAAATGTGGATAACTTTCTAACTAAATTACTTTTTATACCCTTCTTATTTTATTTTGGAAAAGCCTCAAAAAGTAACTATATTATTAAATGAATATACTCCATTCAACTAAAACTTAGTATAATGGAAAAAAATTTCTAGAATAATATGCAGTTAATCAAATAAAATAAATAATTGGTGTGTGCATAAGCTAGAAGAGCATATATACGTCTTTGCTTATATATGGTTATATATATAGTAATCTTTCTGCTATCTCTAGTTTCTTCAAATTAAGTATATATAGCAGCACAGTATGCAATTTTTCTTTGTCCCAAACTTACATGCAACCAGATTTTAGAAGTAAAAGATTATAAAAAATTTAGTTAATTCTGCTAACCGAGTCCTTGTCACCCCCAGAAAGAAAAATGGCAGAAAAACAAGAAAAATCACTCTTTAACTTGAGAATATTTTGCAATAGGATTTATATATATATATATTCAAGGTATACAAGTAGATCTCCTGGAAGTTTGTCTATGCTAAGGTTAAACTAGTAGGTATTTTTGTTGTTCTATACTATGTAATTTTTAATCATAGACGGTAGTCTTGACTATACGTGAAAGAGTGCATGTTGCTCATGCATACAGTTGACTAGACTGTCAGAATAGCTGAGTTGCTTAATGTTAACACATTTTCAAACTGTGTCCCCTTGCATGTGGGTGCTCTTTTTGCTTAAGTCAAATCCTTTCTCAAATGGAGCACCTTATCTTATTATTGAATGTGAGACCGACCTAGCAACCATTTGACTTGGTGACCTTAAATTATATCAAATCATGACATAGTTCGCTAGTTTGAAATTAAGATGTGAAAAATATTATTTGATTCAACTGTCTTTGCCACACAGGAAAGATGTTGCGAATTTACTGAGAGCCAACTGTCATCTCTGTTCTTTTTAAGAAAAAAAATAAGTAGGTCAAAGTTTAGTGAGGACCAACTGTCGCCATCATTAATAAAATAACCGCATAATAATCTACAGTGAATCAATGAATAACAGAAGTAATGTAATCAAACAATACAATGTTCATTAATGATTTATATTTTTCATATAACCAGTTTCGAGTTGAACTCGATCTCTCAATTTAGAAAAAGCTGTCCCAGTCAAGTTTGTTAATTTTCATCATGATCTGTAATATTGCAATTTTCATAAAGGGTGTACATTGTATATCTTTAGAGTCTTAATGGCAAAAAAATTTCCAACAAGAAAGTATTTGTCTGTCAAAATTCAGATGGAGGATGTTCAATGACTTTCAATGGCAGATGTCATGGGGTTGTAGCTCGCACTAGAATTGTTAAAATATGTCTACAATGTTCTGTCATCGATAGTCCATTTACTAACTTCTTCAAAGAAAACAAATTAAGTACTGATATTACAATGTTACACAGTGTTTTTATGTGGTAGATGCGGATGTTAATTAATTTGTGTAGCTAGGTTGCCGCAATTTTGTTCTCCTATTAACTAGAGAGGAAATTAAACATTTTGAAACAAATTAATGTCAACTATAGAAAAGAAAAATGTTACTGTGTTTTTCATTTCAGTTTATTTTTTAACTTTAAGCCTCTAATTATTTCATTCTTCATACCTTTAACGACATAACATTATAAAATTTTATATCCATCATAAAATCTTACAACATAGAGTAAGCAAAAAAAATATTTACCAAAACAGTAATTGTCCACTCTATTACGTGCGAAATAAGAGATACCAAGCGAGGTACATTAAGTTTTTTTTTTTTTTTTTCAAAAACAAAAACATCATGAAGTGTGAAATAAAAACCACATAGTTAATTCGAGAAATATTCATACATTTTTTTTTAATATATCATCAGTGCTATAATTGGTGTATCATGATATATATCATTATCACTACCATTGAATTGAGTATGTTTATAATAAATTATTCAAGTTAGGCGATTTCTCAAGTCATTTAACTAAATCTTATTCTATTGAAGTAAAATCTTAAAAAAAGTGTATTGTAATTTTATTCAATTAATGGGATGCTTTTCACAATTACATTTTCTAATTTTGGATCTTTTATTATTAACTTTTCCAATTCAATAATAAGTCAAGTACTATTTAAATTAGGTATGTCTTTAAACTATTTACCTGAACCCTAATTTAATAAGGTGTATCCAAGAGATGATAGCAATGATGACGTCGGTATATTAACTAATTCCTTTCAATTTAATGTTCTAATTATAAATGATCGATGGAAAAAAAATTAATGGTAAGTTCGTATTATATTTAATCTATTGCGCAACCATAATTAGATGTAAACATTAAATGACAAAAACTGGAATGAAATAAAGCATGGTTGTCTGTAGGTTGAATAACCTATCTGAGCATTACACACTTCTCTGTTTTTTGTTATTACATTTCAAATTATATAATATATGGAACTTCTCACCATCTGAATTAAACTCTCGTAATAAGATATTATCCAAGTGTATAAAGATATTGAAAATTAAATTTTACTTTCAGTTAGTCTAGCAAAGTCGTTCCCGTAAAAGTCATTATAGAAACAAATTAATTTTAAAAACTAGCGAGCTTTACACGTGGGGAGTTTGAATAAAGATGGCATGTCTCTATTCAGAAGTTAATTAAAGTATGCATGAAGATTCTTTGGGACCGTATAAGGGCCGAAATTTTTATTTATTGCGCACAAAAAAAAAAAATTCTAAATTTGAGAAATTTCCATGTTTACTCAGGCCACAAAGTCAATTTGCGGTCCATTTATGAAAGTCACATATTAACTTAGAGAGGCCCTCCAAAAGCACAAAAAAATGCACTGTCATATTGAATACATTTAAGTTTTGAGAGACCTCTAAGCTAATCTGCGGTCCCCTATAAATGACCCGCTAATTGGCTTTGCGGCCCGGATAAATGTGAATATATATCCCTCAAATCTAAGGTGTTTTGGTTTTTTTTTTTTTTAAAGGGTATTAATAAAAAATTTGGGTATAAGGGTTCAATTTAATTTGATATTTGTTGCAAGACAATTAGGGATGAAAAATTATGATTAATAGTATTAAATTCATTGTCTATTTAAAAATAATACATGTAAGATAACACCGATCTTTTGAGATAAATATTACATTTTTTCATTACAATGTAAGATTAAACCGATCTATTGAGAGAAATATACAGACAATATTAATTCAATATTGAGATTAAAAATATACACAATATTCAGTATTCGGCGAATTTTTATAATTCTGCATCTATTTTTTTAAATCTCTATTGTACGAAGTACAATTTTTTTTTAATCTCTATGGTTCGTTAATTTCTCTACCTCAAGTTAAAAATGAAAAGATAAATACAAACATAAATAAATAGTTTCCTGCGAAATAAGGAGCTGTACAGCAATTTTTTATGTTTACTGTGACTTGCCCCTGTCTTGCTGGCTAAACGCAGCATTTTCGAAACAACCACAACTAATACTTAACTACAGTTAAATACGATGACATTATATATATTGAATCTAAGTATAAGATACCTAGAAGAAAAAAAAAAAAAAAAAAAAAAAAAAAAAAAGGGCATCTGCTGATTCTTACTTTCGACTGACATATACCAAATTAATACTGTACCAAAATTTATACGGTGCCTGGTCAAATCAAATTCCAACGAGGTTGCAAACATGGACCTGAGCTGAGGTGAATAAGGTAGCATTTGAATGAAATGAGGTAACCTCGAGGCTCGCAAAAGGAGAACTGACTGGCACGGATACCAATGATAACGACGCATCTACCTCGTCTATCTTCTTCTTCTTGGACCAACTCCTCTCCATTTCTCTCAAACTGGACAAGAAATCCTGCCCGACTTTCTGCTCCACTACGCTGGACGCTGTCTTTCATACAAAAAAATTTAATTGATTCAAAAGATATTTGAAAAAATAAATTTGCAATTTTGATTTCTGATAAATTTAATAAATTAGATTGTGATAATTAACCTCGTACTGGACACTCCCGAGATTTGTAGATCTTATTCTTATGGATAATTTTCGTATTCTCTAATGTTGTTGTTTTTAAAATCAATTCGTAGAAGTTGCCAAGTTGTCATAGGAATCAAACTCTCGACTTTTGGATAACTAACAATCTGAGAACTTTTTTTTTAGCTAACTGCCCTACCTTCTTTTTCTAGATACTAATGTTATTATAAGTAATTTTTTGTACTGTTTGACTAATTTGTCAAACATATAAACATTAAATTTTACAATTTTTTTATTTGAATGTATGCAGGTTTGGTTGTTACATCTAAAGGTCAAAGCAAGTCAAATATATATATTATGACAAATTGACATGACAAGTTGTACAAGATAATTAATTTGATACATGATCTCCTCGAGCCATAAGGAATGATTTGATACAAATTATCTGATGGAAGATTCACACAAGCCATTTGGAATGTCAAATATTGACAAAATGCTTAATCATGAAGATTACAAAAGATCATAGAAATCAAGATCATAAAGATTATGAAGATTAGATTTGAGGTTGTGACTACTTGAGTCTACGGTTGCATAGCTAGCTAGTAATTCAAATTCAAAATCTAAATTAACCAAGCAAGTTAATAAAGGTAACTAAGCACAAACAAACCTGACAAATTATAATTCTGTAAATCTTGATATTTGCCTTAGCCGTAGTGAAAAATTCTATCACTGTGGATGTGAACAAAAACCCTATATTTGTTTCTCCATTTGAGAGATTCAGAACTTCCACTATAAATAAAGGGTCAGTTCATCCTCTAATATTACACAGAAAAATAGCCTTTGAGCCTCCACTTAGAAATCCTTTGAGGTTTAGCCATTCTATTGTTGCATGCGCTTAAACCATCTATATCCTTTTCAGCAATCTCAAATTTATTTCATCTAAATTGATCAAAGTGAGATTAGAGTGATAGTAGTGATTGTCTGAATTTAGAGCCTATGTTGCTCGCCTATTCCAAGTCGTTGAGCTTGCTTCTCCTTTTTGAGTTGTTGTGCTCATCTGTCTGTTTTTGTGGAATGTAGGAGTGTTGTCTCGTCGGTCACAACTTTTATTCCTTTATGAATTAAGTAATAGAAAGGCACGCCAATTTAAGTTGCGTTGCTCCGAAGACGTAGGTCCTTCAGTGGTCGAACTTCGTTACCAACTCTTGGTGTCACATTCTCTAACTCTATCTATTAATTACTTTACTGTACTTTATTATTTACTTTATTTACAAGTTCTTGATTCCACACCAAGAACTATACATTAACACACATACATTTAAATCTAATTTTATACGTTAATACTTAGTCAGTTAATTTTTTTTTTTTTTTTTTGAAAACTTGGTAGTAGCTACCAAGGTTCGTGAGGGGGAATCGAACTCTCGACCTTTGGGTATAACAACTCTATGACATTTTCCTAGCCAATTGTGCTACCTCCCCTTTCTCAATAATTTTAATTTTTTAAACAGCTCCGTATTCACTTTCCGTATTCACTTTCCTCTGAGTGTCGTGAGATAACATCTAAAAATTGCAATGACTACTTTTACATGTGAAATTATTATTGAATTATAACCATACGATAAATTAATATCGACTGTTCAAAATCATCAATAATCAAAGAGCGCTAATAAAAAAAAGATAGAACGTTTATTTCGTATATGACATTAACAACACCTCATTAATCCGATCCTATTTCTCTATCCTTAGTTATGATAATCAGAGATCTCATAATTCTTTTAATTTTTCTCTCGCCATTTAAGATTGAACATCTATTTCGTACTTTTACCCATACACCATCGATCTTGAACACTCGTTCATCCGATTCTATTCTCCTTTTTTTATTTATAATGATCAAAGGCTCGTATTCTCTCTTCGTTAAGATAGAATATATATTTTTTATGAGAAAAGGTAATGTCCCCCGGGCTACAGTATCCCAAAAATCCCCGTGTATAAAAGCCTTCCTTTTTTAGCTTAGTTCTGACGCGTTTTTAACTGCCACAACTGCCATAATTTCAACTGCTATAATTTCAAGTACATTATGTATGTTTACAGAATTATATGTGTATGTTTATAGGATGATATGTGTATGTTTACAGGATAATATGTGTATGTTTACAGGATATTGTGTGTATGTTCACAGAAATAAAAGGTAATGTTTACAGAATTATATGTGTATGTTTATAGGATAACATGTGTATGTTTACAGGATAATATGTGTATGTTTACAGGATATTATGTGTATGTTCACAGAAGGTGGTCCCCAACAGCTGTCACGCGTTTTCAACAGCTGTCACACGTTTTCAACACCTTTCACGCGTTTTTATGTTTACAGGATTTGTTGAATTAGTTTACATGATTTAGTATTGATGTTTACAGGATTTAGTATTGATGTTTACAGGATTTAGTATTGATGTTTACAGAATTAGTTGAAAATCTCCGGGGATTTTTGGGGGACTGGAGTTGGGGGATTGTTAGCTGCTTCCACTTTTTATTTATTGTAGGAATTTTCGTATGATTAACTATGTTGTCATTTATTATATAAATTGTTAGAATTTTAAAAAATTAATGATGTAGGTCCAAAATGTTATTGAATGTAGGATATTTTTATAGAAATTATTATTATGACATTTTTTTTGCTAACATAGATGTTATTCCAAAGTGTTTGGTGAGCTTAACTACAAAACTCATCAAATTTGTTTCAAATTACGAATCCGAATCGTTGAAACCCGCCTACCTTACGAGTGATGAGTCTACATGTAAAAATTTTAAACATTCGAATTAATTTAGTATAAAGTCAAGCGGTCAAAAAACGTTCAAAAAATGAATGCAATAAAATTAATTTATTGACCTTCTAATTTTGACCGATTGACTTTATACTAAACAAATTCAAATGTTTAAAAATTTCACAAGTAGACGCATCACACGTAAGATAGGCGGGTTTCAACGGTTCGGATTCGTCATTTGAAACTGATTTGATGGGTTTTAGAGTTAAGGTCACCAAACATTTTGATGAGCTTAAGAACACCCTGGTTCTACTCTAGAAAGGAGATTGCTCAAGGACGAAGAAAAAAAATTCCTAATAAATTTTTCTACCGTACGTCACTACAACAAAGTAGACATTTTTTGCAAGAAAAAAAGCGCATCTATGATGGTCGTCCATCGCAAAAAGTACCATCGCAAAAAGAAAAAGCTGAACAATGAGGGTAGTCCGTCACAAAAAATCATTTTTTTATTCTCGCGAAAAGAGTCTCATTCTTATTGTGCGTGTTCATTCTTACATCCCAAGTGCTTATATATGTTGATCACTATATTCTCTCGGTTATAATCTCATTAAGAACCTCTCGAAACTCATATGCTAGCCATAAATATATATAATAGTTTTTAAAGCACATTTTTTTTTATGACTAACGAGCATAAACTAGGTGGACCAACAACATCCTCGATATAGAAATCCGCCTCTTATGCTAAAATCCAAGCCACAGGGAGCGAATAATTGTTATAAGATAAGCAACTTCAGTTATTTTTGTTTGAAAAATAGTAGTATATTCTATCGATTTTATTGAAATCAAAATCCATAACACAATCGACTTGATACCTAAAATTGGTACCAAAATCAAATGTGGCAAGTCTTTACAGCAGTTCAAAACAAAAGTAGCAAAATGAGAAAGTAGCAAAAACATAATAACATGCACAAAACATAAGGCAGCAACCTAAGAAAATATTTAAACAGCATAACATGCACACAAAAAACTAAGTACTACATATCTAAAAGGTCTTCATCCTCCTCCTCCTCTTCAGACATTAATTGGAGATGGAGGGTTGCCATTGCCAGAACCCTGCATATCTTCCACTGGTGTTTCCTGGGCCAGGGACAACAGAAGGTCCATCGCTTGGGTCGTATCGGGACTTCTTTCTTCCTCCAACAGAATGAGATCTGGGAGATCCTTAACATCAAAAGGCATTATAAGATTTAATTTAAAGAAAGAATTGTCCCCTCTAGATTTACACCAAAATTTAGTAAGAGAAATAATTTTAGTACCAATAACCCTAATAGAATATGGAGAACTATCGTTAAAGCATAATATATTTTGTTCCAACCAAATGATTCATAAAACAACCCCTCTTAATAATTCAACTAATAGTCTATCTTTTAAAGGGATAGAAGCATCAATCAGCCATAATTCATCTAAAGTATGACAATTATAAACAAAATTATTATGATTTGCAATCTAGGTCCAAATTAATCTAATAAAAGAGTATTGAGTAAACAAATGATCAGTGCTCTCTGGTTGATCACAAAAAACACACGTAGTATCCCCTTGCCACCCTTTAGCTACTAAATTGAGTTTGGTAAGTATTTTGTCCCTTCTAACCAACCATAAAAAAAATTATTTTGAAAGGCATATGAGATTTCCAAATTGTTGAATACTCTTTATTTGGTATTTCCCCCATATTCCAACCACTTATAAAAAAAATGAACAGTAGAATTATCATCCTTAGACCAACGCCATATAAGTTTATCCTCTAGCTGATCAGATAAAGTAAAATATTGAAATTGAAATTGCAAAGCATTCTATTCTACTAAATAAATACCCGTAAGTTATCTCTTGAAAGACAATTGTAAGAAGAAGTTAGCAAAAGCATATGCCACAGAAATAAACCTATTATGAACAATTGAAAACAAATTGGAATATAAATATTGCAAAGTATGTTCAGTAAACCATCTGTCAAACCAAAATGCAGTTGTTCTACCATTACCTATTTCTTTATTAAGGCCTAAATTAATTACCGTGTGATATTTTAGAATAGATCTCTAAAAAGGAGAACATACAAAATGGGTAGTTCTAAAACTATATTTACAGTGAAGAATATCTTTCCATATACCAGTAATGGAATTGTCATGGAATCTTATCCACCACTTGGCTAGAAGAGCCTTATTTATATTTTTCAGATCTAAGATGCCAAGACCACCTTGGTCTTTACTCTTACATACTACATTCCATGCAATCAAAGAATATTTTTTCCTAGTAGAATTACCCCTATGCCATAAAAATTTCCTTCTAATCTTATCTATTTTATGCCTAATTTTTGCGGGTAATTGATAAGCCTAAATTTCATATACATTTTTGCTAGAATTTGGTATCTAAAACTATCCCCTTTTTTATTAGTTTAAAGTCGTTTTGTTTAGATATCGCACCAAGTTCGAGATACTGTTATATTTTGATGTGTTTTCAGGTATTAGAAGCAAAGGGGAACAATTTGGAGCAAGCCCGGACGCGATCGGAACCTAGACGACACGAAGAGGCAAGAATCAAAGGAAAATTGCGACCTGGAATTCCATAACTACTTGGAGCAGCTCACTGCCATAATTCTGCACTGAAATTGCGACCCGCAATTTCTTCACATTTTCTTATTTTTGAGTTGCTATAGGCCCAGAACGATAGGTATAACCAGGGGTCTCCTTCCGAAACCAGGGGGCTGCCATTTTCACACTTCACCACAGCTGGGAACGACCTCAAGAGCTAGGGTTTCAGATCTAGGGCGATTTGGAGAGGGAAAAGCTTGAGGGAGAAGAGATTTGTGCTTGGATTTGTATTCTCTACTCTATTTTCCTTTCTCTAGACTTTGGTAACAACTTGTTTATTCTCTTTGTAACTGTTTGTGCCCCCATGAGAGGCTAATCTCCTCTCTAGGGGCGATGGCATGTAAAACTCGAAACTAGGTGCACTCTATCTTACTCGATTTGTGGTTTTTATTGACTATTAGCGATTTACTCTTTTAATGCTTGATTTATACATGGATTGTGTGGTTTAACCTTACTCCTCCAATACATGGATTTAGGGATTTATCCAATGAGTAAAGAATAGGTTATTAGGACGAAGTACTTAATCGAGAAGTCCGAAGTAACCTAAAGGTACGATATTAGCCCGCGAAGTACTTAACCGTGAAGTGTACGCTATTATCAATGACTAAAAATCACTTGTGTTAACTCCCTGAACAAAAAGAGTAAATAATAGGTTATTAGGACGAAGTACTTAACCGTGAAGTGTACGCTATTATCACCTTAGACATGACGCCCACGTATGCTTTAGAAACACCAATCGAGTAGATTGAGACCCTAGTGGATAGGAATGCCAAAGCCCCTGGAACTCCTATACTTGAATCAGACCCAAGACACTTATTATTTGCTCTTTTCAATTTAATTAGATTTAGAAACCAACCCAAACTCCGGTAGTCTAGCTTAGTGAATTGGCGAGAACCAGTACTTTACGAGTTGTCCCTGTGGATTCGACACCCGAACTACTACTTGACAAGGTTGTATGCTTACAACCAAATTAGTTGTATTAGGGTTCATAATTAGCTATAGAAAAACACGATCAGTAATCTATAGATAGACATCTAATATAAAGGAATTGTTGACAAAACTGAATTTAAAAGGGTAACTCGACCCCCTAAAGATAATAAAGATCTCTTCCAACTTTGAAGTCTTTTTTCAATTTTATTAATTAAAATTTGCCAATCTATATCCGTAAGAGACTTATTATTGATTGGAACACCTACATAAGTAAGTGGAAGATTATCTACTTTACATCCTAACACAGAAGATAATTTATCACATTCCGACATAGATAAATTGAGAGGATACATCTCACTTTTCTCAAAATTTATCTTAAGACCTGAAACATTCTCAAAAGCCAAGAGAAGTCATTTAATATAATTCAAGATGACCTTTTCAGCTTTAAGGAACAACAAAGTATCATCCGCAAAATGTAAATTCAAAATATTTCCAAAATTTAAAAAGTTTCCTAAGCCCTCGATATATCCTCCTACCTTTGCCCTTTGTAAAATCTTATTTAAAACATCAGTAACTATAATAAAAAGGAAAGGTGATAGTGGGTCACCCTGTCTAACTCCCCTCTTACAAGAAAAATAAGGGCCTAAAGTACCATTTAAATTAACACATGTTCTACTGCCTTCTAAAGTTAATCTAATCCATGTAATAAATCTATGACCAAAACCCCTAGCATGCATCACTTCAAAAAGAAAATCCCAATTAACATGATCAAAAGCCAAAGCAACTTCAGTTATATTGAGGATGTTTCAAAATGTTATTAGATAAGCAACTAGAAATGTTATAAGATAAGCAACTTCAGTTCAAAAATAATAACAAATAATTGTTATGCTAAATATTTATGGCACATGAATAAAATAACATTAAAAGCATGCAATTAACTTTCAATTTCCTCCTTTTGTTTCCTTTTTTTTCCCCTAATCCAGCATGTTTCAAAATAAAAAAAGTACTATTTTGTACCTTTTCAAATAATTTATATGTATTTGATAAAAATTATTATATATTTGTTTAAATAAAATTATAATAGAGAATTGTCTGATGATTCTTTCACATTAGTTTCAAGATAAGAAGCGGATCTTAGTATATCCAAAGGCGCTAAGCCATCTTTATAATTTTTAATTTTTAATTATATATATTAAAGTTTAATTGAATTTTATTTTATCTAAACATTTCATATAATTCAGTCCTCTTCAATAAATATTAAATATTTACTTATGGTTTATTGTGTAGATAAGAGAATATTTAAATCTCACTAACTACCTTGTGTATTTTAATTTTAACTCTATACAAAAATTTTAGTTTCAAAATTTCTAATTACGTCCCTGTCAAGACATATGTGTTTGTGTACATATTCATGATGAAATGGAGAGAGAGGGAGTGCTTAATCAATCACTGATCAGCTGCACCGAACAATACTGTGTCGGCCTCAAAAACGACAACATGGCAACAATTCACCTGGACCCACATTTTTGTCTTTTTAGTAGGGCCCACGTCACCCTCCACGTCTCTGATTTTCTCTCTAAGATAGAAGCACGAGTCTAAGTTGTTCTCTCTCTCTCTCTCTCTCTCTCTCTCTAGCCGCTAGAATCATATATATTTGCTTGTTAAAAAAGAAGAAGAATTGAACCTATAATCTTCACCGCACAGAGCAGCCAATAGAAGCTTCACAAGGCCTGGTACAAAACTCATCACCACCTCACCTATTAGCCATTCCCTTTCTAAAACGTGGCCCCTATCTCTCTGTTTCTCTCTCTCCTCCTATCATGCGCCATGTGGCCTGAGATAGTGACAACATGCATGGCAGTGGGCTTTTATAACATGTCTGGATTATCTGCGATGGATGCATGACTCGTGATTTCTGTGTGCTTACCTTGCAATGAAATAATTAATTTCCACAAATTTAACGTGATAATATTTCAAAAATATTAATAACATTAATCTCTTTTAGTAAAGATTCTATTCAACTTTGTCAAAAATATTATTACAAGCTTGTAGTTGTTTGTGTGTATGTAATTGTTAATTATTAAATTCTGCTATATAATATGTTCTTAGAGTTGTTTCCTTGTGCTAGTTTTCAATTCTCTTATGAGTAATTAAAAGTATAAAATTAATTATGATTCTGCCTAACTGTATTCTTTTGTACATTATATTTGAAAAAAATAATTTTGAATATATGAAATATCATTAATTCCGTTGTTATTCTTATAATTTACTTGATAATTAGTTTTTGTATATGATAATCTTCAACATAACCTTTATAAATGTAGATGGTTATGATATTTAAATCTTCTAATATTCTACGAATCATTTTATAACGAAATTTAAATTCTTACTTTTTTTTTTTACTTATACCAACAAACATAGCATCAATATGAAACCCACTCTTTCAACAAGATTGTAACCTTTCCTGGCCAATTAATTCTCATTACCTAAATTGACATACGTTCATAAAGGAATATGTGCACTTGTAATGCAGAGTCTAATTATCACAGAAAATCCAGGTGAAGATGGTAGCTAGAGTTAAGCAGCATGCAAAGATAAAAGACGCGGAAAGGATTAGGCAGGAGATATATTACCGGTTACGGCACGGTATTACTAAACTATATATATATATATATATGCATATATATATATTTGTTTTTCGGAAACATGCTGTCCAACTTTACCCAAAGATGCCCCTTCAAATTCACATATCTTCATTCTTATTAAGCAGTACTAGATATCTTGATTCGTCAAAGACTGTGGTTAAAAGATGAAATTTCGGAATGAATATCAACTCTCCAATCAAATAGTCCGTCTTCTTTTTATTTTATGTATTTTTTTATATTTTTCTACGTGTAGAAGTCTAAATTTATTTAGTAACGTACTCATCACATGCAAATTGTATCATCTTTCTCATTAATTATGTCTTCATTTTTTTTATATCATTTAAAAAATATTATTTGTCATTTTGTATTTTACATGAGTTTTTTATATGAAAATATGTCAAAAAGATTAAAAAAAAAAAACAGGTATGTCATTTAAACGAAATATGCCATTAAAAAATTAGTATTTACATGTAGATGATATTAGGGATGTTATTTTTCATAGTCTAAATTTATTTATGAAAATATGTCATTTTATATGAAATTTTTTTGTGTTTCTCTTATATATAATATATGTCATGTTACAACGCATGACACAATACTTTTCTTTTTATCAGTAAACACACGACGCAATATTAGTTAGACGTACTATGTACGTATACAACAACAATTTCGTACTATAAACCACAAAAGTAAATTAATTTCAAATATTCCAATTTGTTGGCAACTACAATTAATGATTACACTAGCACTTGAGAGATGTTACAACTCTTATAATAGTTGTGAGATTGTCGTCAAATTTCGTCTTGCTCCATATTAAACAATGTCATTTCTGGTCATATTTCTATTATGCTTATTATCTCTTCATCCTGTCCTCATGAGTAGTACTGTATCATGATTATGAATATGATGAAGTTTTCATCATGCAGATAAGTTACATTATTGTTATACAAAATAAGACAAACATCGCACGGAAAGAATATTGATTGGAGAAAGTAATTAGAAACTAATGGTCTTGACCCTTCATTTAAGAAAAAGAAAAAAAAAAAAAAAAACTATTATACACAAAATGGAACGCTACAAAGTTATCAGTACATTTGATCGTAGTATTTATAGTGCTTTATAAAACAGGAAAGGGATTTGGAATTTGGAATTACTTCTCAGCGGTCATTACACTTTATAAAACAGGAAATATGTAGGAGCAGGCGAGCAGCACTTATTATTATGGGAACTATTTTCACTATATCCACATATTGTGCACACTACAAAAGCCAGAAAAAAGTTCACGAGTGGAGGTTTAAATTTTAGGAACATGAGAGCCTGGGACTTTTGCATTTAAGCAGTACGTGAAACGCATTTGATCAAAGTTCTCAGTGGTAGACTAGTTCTATGCTAAAAAGTTAATGTTGGGTATGTAAATAAATTGTTAGAGGATTATTTGCTTCCGCAATTCCTTCATAAAGTTTTAGATGAAGCGAGAAAGAAATGGCATCGAAATTGGGAAAACTGGCCATTGATTTATTTTGGGTCAAAACAAACTGCTTAAACCAGGCCCGTAATTATTTTTACCTGAGCCGCACATACTAGCTAGCTAGCCCACTATGCTATTCTGGGCTGAAACGAACAGCTAATATATTTGAGATGCCTTGCAAGATAAAAGTAGACTTACAAAGGTGCAAATTTCTTCTTATGAATTAGACAAGTAGTAAATTTAAATTAATTCCTTAAATTACACAACGAGACTAAATCAATTCATCAATTAAAAGGGACATAAAAGATAAAAAAAAAATAACTACACATCTTTGAAAAGTAATTGGAATCTTGGTATTCTCTCAGATGGAAGCGGGCATGTCACAATAAGTTTTCCCTTCATTGCTCCTCTATATATAGCCTAATATATGAACACAAATAAAATTTCTTAATTTTGTGAGTCCATTGCCTTATCTGGGTTGCTAAATTTAACAAAGTCATAATTTTACCCTTCAAACAATAAATTAATTGTGAATTTTGGTGCTGGTCATAAAGACTTCTGAACAATTCTCAGATGTTCCTAAGACTGATAGTAGTTAACATATGCACTGAGCATTTATGCAATCCTTAGGACTGCACATGACTATCTTATTTTCGTTTTGCACCAGTTCAAGACTAATAATAACCAACAGTGGTGAACATGTCGGGTTGGCGCTAAGTTGATTGCTTCATTTTATTTATTGATTTTTGGGTGTTCCCTCCAAACAAAGCAATGGATAGGCAAACATATCGGGTTGGTGCTAAGTTCATGCTATTTTCCTTTTCCGGTTTCCGGTTTATTCCATTCTGCACTCATGAGTCAATAGGCTGGCTAACATTTGGTATGATTTGTTTTGCTTTGGGCACAATAGGCTGGCTAAAGTTGGGGTTTGGAACATGTTGCGCTATTACCCGTCAAAATTGATTCAAAATTGGGACAATTTTGGGTGTCCTATTTCACATACTATTTCAGGTTTGGTTGGTCTGCTTCTTGCTCCGTTGAGAGTTTAGGTTGCTCAAATTTTGGTCAGTTTGGTTCAAATTGTATTCAGTTGGGAATAGGTATTAATTCAGGTGTGTATTTGAGACCAGGTTAGGTATTGCCAGCATGTGTGCATTAAAATATTTTTTCAGTGTACCAGTCAGGCTACACTTAAGAGCATACAGCAGACCAGCAGTTTTGTACCACACCAAATTCCTTTTCCTTTTTCATTGTTTTATCTGTTGTTAAGTTGTCTTATTGATATATGGTTCAAGTTTCACAAGGGAGGGCAAACAGCAGTCGGTATCAATCTGTACTGCACAATTCAAATCCTTAATTTACCAAAAGAGAAGCATGAATTTTCAATATGATGTCAACCTCCTAACCACTTGAAAAGCATTAAATAATAGAAAATGTTTACTTACCTCAACGACATCAATAAAATCCTGCTTGCTGTGAAATGATCCTATCCATTTTGTATGATCAGCCGTTCTGCACATTTACAAAAAAAAAAAAAAGAGAAAATAAACTTCATAGCTTGGTAAATAAAATATGGACTGGCTACTAGAAATAACCCCTTGTGTTTCACCTCAAAAAGAGAAGTTTACTACTTACCCTGAATCCATCTTCATGTGGTGAGCATTGAAGAAGAAAACAGTCGCTGGCACCAGGGTAATATCAAAATACTCGACATAAACCTTAACCTCCTCTGTATCGACATCGACCAATCCAATTGTGGCGAATCTCGAAACATCTCTACACACCCTGGAGAGCTAAATCCATGATACTAATCAATCAGAGACATCTCTGAGATATCGAACGGAAATAAAAAAATGAGGAAGAAATGAGGGGAGGGGCAGCCTACGATGTCGTCGAGGTGGAGGCAGGAGGGGTCGGAAGCGCGGCCGAATCGGATCACGAGGACCTTGTCAAGGGTGTCTCGGATGATAGTGTCGATCTCCCGTTTTGTCGCCAGCGTTGGCAGCACCACCGATCCCATCTCTCTCTCTCTCTCTCTCTCTCTCTCTCTCTCTCGTATCTTTTGCGCGCTCGTACGAGATACTCCGTTCTGTCTGCGCAGAAGGTGCTCGATGGATTGCTTCTCAGAAATGCTTACGGGCCCGTTGAAGAGAAAATCTAATTACTACACATATTTTCAAAAATAAATATAACATATTTTTAACCTATGAAAAATAAATCCGAATTTCAAAAATAAAATCTAACATCAAAACAAATCTAATTACTTCACAAATCTAATTAATTTACATCTAACAAATCTAAATACTTTACATCTAACAAATCTAACATAAACTAAATAAATCTAACATATTCAATAAATCTAACAAATCTAATTACTTAACGAATTTAACATAAAATAAATCTAACAAATCTAATTACTTAACATCTAATAAATCTAGCATAAACTAAATTACTCTACAAAAATAAATTAATCTAACATGAAATAAATGTAACATTTAAATCTCGCGGAAAAATCTTGCGGGAGGTGCCGAACTTCGTAATTTTGATACCTTCGTAATTCCGTTTGCGTATTTGTAGAAGAAATTAAATTTACAACTATATATTTTTTTAAACAATAAATTTAAAATTTGAGAATAATAAAATTTTAGATTGAGAGAATATAGATATTGAGTATTTGAGAATTGAGATGGAGATGGAGATGTGAAAATGAAGGAAGGAAGAGAGGGGTATTTAAAGAAATTTTATTGGAGGGATAAAAATTTTAATTTTAAAAAGAATAACAGAAAAAAAAAAAAAAAAGTCCCATCCGGTCGGTCCGGTTCGGTCCGGGTGGGTCCGGCCGGTCGGGTCCGGATGGGACTGAACCGGATTTGGGGGGAGGGAGGAAATTTGAATTTTGAATTTTTGAAAAAAAAAACGGGTCGGGTAGGGTATGGGTAAACGGGTACGGGTTAGGTCGGGTAAGGTTACGGAACGGGTACGGGTTAGGTCGGGTTTTCGTCCAAAAATAGTGGTCCGGTCCGTTTTTTGCCCGTACCCGACCCATGCCCAGGCTCGGGCACAGGTACCCTGGGTAATGGGTACGGGCGGGTATGGACCGGGTTACCCGATTCGGGTTTAATTAAACCTCTAGGTGTACATAGGAAATCAGCCCTGATTTGTTTGTGCTGGGGCCTACTATTGATGACATGAATTATCTTTTTCTAAAATAAAGAAAAAGATTTAATTTAAAAACCTTGACGGATAGTCGGATATATACATATATAGCTGAATAACGAGTACAGAAAATATGTACAGATGTATTTAAATGAACTGTCAATCGTTGCTCCTCTGTCTCTGACTAGGAAATCTGTAAGCTCTTTATTCCCGTGTATGCTACTTAATTTATTGAGCTTCTGTCCATCTCCTTTTTTCATGCAACCTAGTTATGGCATGCCCACATGGCATCCAAACTCCAAAGCCCATATGTAGTTACATAAATATTTTGTTTGAAACTTTCAAAGGTAAACCCCACTAATTATATTTTGAAACTTACAAAAGTATAAGATGCTCAAATTAAAACAAATGCAATTTAAAATTATTTTTGGCCCTATTGTTTTGTGGTTGCCTAGCTATTTTTCCTCAAGTCCTTTGTTATCTCAGCCCTGTTGTGCTATAAGATTAGGATTGAAGTAATTAGACCACTGGCCCCAATTTGTAATTAATTAAGACAAGAGAAGATGGTACAGTGACAAGAATAATTCAGTCAGTCACTGTGCGCATTACAACTTATTCAATATTCAATTTTGTTACCAAGTAGGTAGGTGACTATCTCATTTGGCTAGCCATTTACCAACTATGCCATACCAAGTCTGCTAGCTTTTCTCAGGTAATTAATGTACCTGCGAATTAAATTCTCCTTACCACATGAATGGTGCCGTGTGCATTGCTTCAAGATTTGTGCATCATGTTATGAGATCTGCAAAAGACCTCCTCTCTATACATATATCCTCCCCGTCTGGCACACCCTGCAGAGAAGAAGAACACATCTCCTTACCATATCTAAGTTGTCAGCTCGTTCAATTTACATGTACTGGCAAATTGAAAATCAGCAAGGAATTCCTCAAATTATGATCCAATTTGTCAGCACAGTCTATAATCCTAATCCTCTGTTATAAGTTCTCTGTTACAGGTTCTCCTACTACTTTAAAAAAATTCTCTATTACAGTCTTATTAGTATTACGAGCTGCACATCCGCAATAACACCAAAAGCTGATACATGGACCCATATGTCAGTGACTTATAAGCAAAAAGAATCTTGGTCCAGCCACTTCCTTTCTAATCTATTTTTTATCATGACTTTATTTACAGCGGGTGTAATTGATCAATGCAAGCAACAGGAGTACAGGACTGCTTTACATGAGATTTGTACTCTTTTTAATTTTTTATGAAAGCCCTTAGGCATGAGATTTGTACTTGTATTTGGGATATGTGCTCTCAATATTGTTTGTCAGGTCGATATAAGCATCAGCATAGGGAGATGTTCCTACATCTCATCTGCTAAAAAGCGTAAGATTGAGTTTTTCCTTATAAAAATATGCACATGTGCATGCTACACAATTGCAGATCTCTGCTGGCCTCTTGTTTTAAATAGCTAGAGTCTGGTTTGAATCTCTTACCCCACATGTTTAGAGAAACGGAGACAAGGAAGGGAATAGAATGTGTTATGAGGGTAGGTGGCATTCATGTCTCCTCTCCTTTCCAAAATCAAAATCTTGTTTTACCTGTAGATCACAACAGTTAATTAATTGCTCACTGCAGTACAGAAATTTTGTTGTTTGTTGTGCTGAACTCTATTAGACTAGTAATATAAACATGAGTGGATCATTTCAGAGATTATGCACTACCCTTTCCTTTATAGTTCATTTTGTTATATTATTTAATCTCATTCATAACCTGACAAATGGTCTACAAGCGTGACAGTTTACAAAAATAAATAAATAAATACCTGATAAAATAAAGGTAGATTTTGCTATTGCAATGATTTTATGAGACAAGCTATCAAAAATCATCTCACATCCATGTATTAATATGCCGATTTTGAAATCTATAAAATTTATTGTGCAAGCATCACTCTTGGAGTGGTACGTGTTACTTTTTTTTTTTTTTTTTTGGAGTGTGGTAGGTGTTACTAATTAATACATAAGAAAAGTTGGGAATTGCATATTAATACATAATAGAAGTTGCGATAAGTTGTAAAACAAAAATACCATATAGCATCAGTCGTCTTCATGAAAATGATAAATATATTTGTTCAGGTTGTAGAAAGTTTTCAACTAGGTTTCTGCCATAGAATTTTCCAATTTGTTACATGAAACATTCCATTTACAGCATGTTCTTGAAGTGAAATGTTCACAACAAGATTTCTACATATTATAATGACGAAAAAAGCAACATGTAAATAATGTTACAAATTAAAGCACCTAAAAAAAGGATTTCAGAAATCAAAACAGTAATCTGTTTGAAAGATTAAATTTGTAGTAAATCCATTAAATAGATTTAGGTTGCAAGAGAGCTGGGTCCTCTTGTCTTAAAAGAGGAGACTGCGCATGGCTCATTACAACAATTTTAATTCATTCATTGATATCTTTCGGTGACCACCAAGTAAAAACCAACTTCTTGATAAGTGATAACACTAATTAAAGCCTTATATCGACAGTACACGCTTCTCATGATGATTATTAATATAAAACCTATGACTAGAAACCTGCTAATGCAAGAGGCTTAGGGTTTCCAAGGACTTGACAGACTGAATTTGACGAGGAGGTGGTGGCTGCGGCATCACTGGTAGCAGCGAGTGCATGAACTTGCAATTTGGGCAGGATGGAGATGACTTAGACAGCATGACAAGTAGGTGGCAGTTGGCACAAGCGATTGCCACCATGTTACCAGCAGGACTCATGATCCTTTCGGGGTTTTCTCTTGTCACTGTGCATGTGTTTTTGTTTCCATCTGGTAAACATGTCGACCTTGTTGAGATATTTAGCTCTAGGTCTAGGATGTGCATGTGCTCCTCCTTGGGCCTGACCCAACTCTTCTTTAGGGTTTTTCTGTTCATGTAGTATATCCTTCCAGACTGCAGCATTAAATTTTCAATTTAAGAAAATATTCAATACTATTCAAAACTCAAAACTAGCTAACAAATGAGCGCTCTAATGTGTGGGGAAAAATATTATTGAAATTGGGTTACTTGGGTATTTGTCACGAATATATGAAAACGAACGAACATAAAAAAATATTTTGATATTCAAATGAACGAATCTTTGTATCGATTAGTTACTTCAAATTAAATAAGAAGAAGACGAAGAGCCAATTAAGTTAACTTAAAAGAGTTGTCTCATGTGTGAAACAGAAAAAAAAAAAAAAAAATACAGATCTTTTGTTTACCATCAGTATAAACATGGCACCAGTCATACAAGGAAATGACGTGGAAGTAATTAATGAAGAGAGAAATTTAGGTATTATGCATTGCTTAAGGTGCTTAAGCGGACACGTGCATTTAGTACGAGCGAAAATAAAATTGGAAGCGTCATTATTAGTTCCATAACTACTCTGATCCATCATATATACCTGTGAAGTGACGTAGAACTGTAGCAGAAAATGGAGAATATAGCTAAACACTGTTGTACCGAACCCGCGTAATTAGGTGGCCATTAAGTGATAGCTTGATGTCTTAATTGATGCATGTGTGCGTATCTATCCATGTACTAATAATTCAAATTTTGACATGCTGATTCATAGCTTCATCTCACGAAAAGAAATTTAGCGAGTACAAGATATGAAATTAAGCATACCACTGAAATCTTCTAATGGGAACTAGCTAGCTAGTCTATATTCTCTCATCTTTGTCATTAAAATGTAAAATATTTGAAACAATGAAAACAAAGAAGGAAATAATATATATAATTGCTTGTCATCATGTAAAATGACCACATATATAGAAAAGGGGTTTTCGAAATTCCAAACTATATATGTATGTGCATAGACTAAATAAGTAAATACTAATGTTTGGATGCAGCGAGAATAGCGAGAACAGCGCTATTCTCATCCATCCAAACGTACTCAGGAACAGCGAGAATAGCGCTGTTCTCGCTGTTCTCGCTGTTCTCGCTATTCCTACAGAAACATGGAATAGCAAATGAACTCTCTCAAAGCCTCAATCCCTACAGTAGCTATTCTAAATGTTCAATCCAAACAACTTCCGAATAGCTTTGAGTTAGCGCTATTCTTAAATAGTAGCTGTTCTCGCTATTTTTAATTTACTATTCTCAATAGTAGCTATTCTCGCTCATATATATATATATATAAAGAATAAAAGACTGACTTCTAAATCAAGACACTGCTCCCAGTGAAGAGGCAAGGGTTCATGCCGACCAAGATGCAACTCGACATGATCATCAGAGAAATCCACTTGCTTTCTTCTTTTTCTTGAAGTGATTTCATCAGACTCCGACGAACAACTCCTCTCGCACCTCTCATGGCTCGACAGAGAAGGTCCCAGAGAAAGCTCTGGGTGGATCTTGTAAAGCGGTTCTTTGGTCTCTTGCTGCATCATATATGTCACTACTCACTAATCGATCAGTTTACTTACAAAAAGAAAGGTATAGGATATATGGCTAGATCGATGTTTCTATTCTCCTGATCACTTTTTCTGTGCTTTGGATTGAGTAGGGTTCAAGAAGGGAAAAGAGGGTGGGGGGAAGGAGAGGGGGCAATGAATGAATGGGGTTCATCTAACATTCTAACCTCCCCAATTAAGACGAGAGAGGCAGGGCATTAAATTTTGACAAGTAGAATGACCTTAAATGACACAAATACAACTCAGTGCACTCACCTCTCTCCATTTATGATATCATAACCTTCTTTGCCTCTCTAGCAAGGGTTTTTGGTACGGTATTCCTGCACCGGAGTAAGTGGAATTCGTATATATCCTCTGCATTAACTCAAAAAATAATCTTTTGAGTTAAAGCATCTCGACTGTGCGATTCACTTTAAGATTCGTACAGATTAAATATGAGCTGTAGCCGGATTGGTTCCGTTTAAAATCAAACGGCCCATATTGTATCCAGTCAAAAGATGCTCTTTTCAGTTAATAATGCAGACGATCGATGCGGAGTCGAGTAAGTGATCATTGTACAATATTTATGGACAAGTGAGGTCAATTTTTGTATTTATTATTTTTTTTTCCTGAAATTGACGAGACATAGTCCAGTCCGGCCCTTGAGTCCAAATTTTATGTTGAAATAAATAATGTAATGTGTAGTACGTAATTTGAATTTTTGAACCACATATGTTTGCAAGTTGAAGCATAGAGGAGCAAATTAAATTATTTAGAGACCGTACCAAAAGTAACTAAATTTTTTTATATATATGCCCCAAATTTTTATTAATATCCAATCTAAAATAAAAAAACTATTAATTATGTCCATAGAATTTTTTTTTGTTTAAATGCCCAAACCGTCCACCTAGTGGCCGGATTCGAATTTTTATTCCAAACCAGCCACTAGGTGGTTAGTTCTAAAATAAAATAAAAAAATTCCCAAATTAACCAAATTTTAATTTTTTTTTAAGATCAAAAATTTGATTTTTTTTTTTAAATATTTGTTAGATTACTTCTTTCTTTTGATGTATATAATTAGCATAATTATAATCAAAAGTTTAAATAGCGTTTATCGCGTCATAGCGGAATGGCTAAGAAAATGATGCTATGCCAATATAGCGCTGCTATAGTGCAAAATAGTGCCGATAGCGCCATAACTTTTATAGTCCGAAAACGTTATAGCAATGCTATAGCGTGCTATTTAGAACCTTAATTATAATGTATAATTAGGATCATTATACTAAAATACACTAAATTACTTGAAATTATGTTAAATTACACTAAAATTCGCTAAATTATGCAAAGAGAGACGATATCTTCATTAAATCTAAAAAAATAGTAAAAAAATTCTGGACCATCCACAAAAAATAATTTTCAATAAATCTAAAAAAATAGTAAAAAAATTTCAAAAAATGTAAAATTTGGTCTCCAAACACATATTAATATGGAGAACAAGATGAACGGTTCGGATCGACCGTTAGGATTTGAAAACTCGAATATAGAGCCGTAACACGGTGCCAAATCGTAATATGCATAGTACCATAGACTCACTCATTTGTTTTTGTCCGAATATATTTCTTAAGATTTAAAAATATACTTTTGTTACTGTGCAACCAAACGATTATAATAGATTGTGTATTTTTAAAATATACTTCTTTATAATAAAATTAATTTTCGAGTTATCGGTGAATAAAAAATCTAGGGTTATCGATGAAAAATTATTATTTAATAAATTAATAGATTTAAATCAAGAGTCTAAGAATAATTGAACCTATGAGAATTGAATATCATTTAGTAAATATTCCGACAATTCTTGACATCGAAATAATATACCATTCTAAGATATAATTATATTATATCAGAAAATAAAATAGAGGAAATCTTACCAAATAAATAAATATGATATAAAGATTATATAACTCTCAGAAATTCTTATCAAATAAATAAATATAATGTACAGGTTATGTAAGTAAATAAGTATAATTTGTATAACTCTCAGAAATTCTTGTCAATTAAACAATATAATATAAATATTATATAAATAAAATAAAATAGGGAAATATTATCATCAAATCAGTGAGCATATATAAGAATTCGTCTAATCAATTGAAATCCTTCTTGAACTCCACTGACTATATGAAATAATAAAAATAAGGAATCTTATAAATAATTTTTAGAAAGTATGTAATTTCCAGAAATTTTTATCAAATAAGTAAAATATCATCAAGAGATTATATCAAATAGTAATTATAATTAAGAACTCTTTCAAATAAATGAATATAAGAGATTGTTTATTCTAGTACTTACTAAGCAAATAATTGAATATAAACTTGAATACCTTAACACTACAACAAAGTAGACACTTTTTGCGAGAGAAAAAACGCTTTTACGACGGTCGTCCGTCGCAGAAAGTACCGTCGCAAAAAGAAAAAGCTGAACAATGAGAGTAGTTCGTCGCAAAAAGTCATTTTTTTATCCTCGCGAAAAGTGTCTCATTTTTGTTGTGTAATTTCTTGATTTGGATTTCCAGTAGGAGTTGCGAAGGAAAGAGAAATAACTATCTAGTCTAATAGTTTTCTTATTAGTCTTCTGTCACGGAAAGCGAAGAGATAGAGAGAGACGGTAGATTGTTATATCATCTGTGAAGAGTCGCTAATTGAGACGGTTACTCTAATTACATGTGGTTATATTTAATTAGGAGTTATTATTTCAAGATCGACTATATGCTAAAGTTCCGTTTAATATAAATACTCACATATATATATATCAATCATAATATAGAACTCTCATTGCCGACTATATGTGTTAATTTATACAAATATCAATCATAATATATCCATTTTATTCAAGGTACCTATTTTGCATTTTTATTAAATTAAGCTATTTAAATAAGGAAAGAAGAAAGGTATCTAAATTAATTTCATCGTACATTGATATAGTACTTCCACTACTTCGTGTTACATTTATTAGCAAACTAAATTTTAAATTGAGTCATACTTAATTTTATTTCTTAATTCACGTGGCGTTACATCATTCACACCTTAAAAAGATTTTTGTCCGCAAAATTTAAATATTAATTAATTGTAGTTATTTTCAATTACATGGCGTTACATAATTTATATATCATTTGTTTTTTTTTATGAAATTTTCAATTAGATCGTACGTACCTAAAATTACATGATGTTACATCTCCAAACATATATTAATATGGAGAACAAGATGAACGGTTTGGATCGGTTATTTGGACTTTGAATTCGATAATTTATAGTCCAATGTACAAAAATGCCTATGCATTACAATGTATGGTAGCCTTACTCATACACACACACACACACATACACACACACACATACATACATACATACATATATATAGAGAGAGATAGAGAGATGGATTATGGTATATTGCAATGCATAGGTATTTTTGTGCATTGGATCATAAATCACCGGATTCAAAGTCCAAATGACCGATCCAAACCGTTCATCTTGTTCTTCATATTAATATGTGCTTGGAGACCAAATTTTATATTTTTTGGAATTTTTTTACTATTTATTAAGCCACTTTGAAAATCGCTGATCCAACGGTAACAGTAAAATCAAAATGCGCCATTGGATCAACGATTTTCAAAGTGGCTTAATAAATAGTAAAAAAATGAAAAAAAAAATGAAAATTTTGGTCTCCAGGCACATATTAATATGGAGAACAAGATGAACGGTTTTGATCGGTCATTTGAACTTTGAATCCGGTGATTTATGGTCCAATGCACAAAAATGCATATGCATTACAATGTACCATAGCTCATCTCTCTCTCTCTCTCTCTCTATATATATATAGGAATATGCTAGCATGCTATGTGTAGCATAGCTCCCCTCTGTGAAACGGCTCAATATTCGACTTTTTAAAATCCTAACGGTCGATCTGAACCGTTCATCTTGTTCTCCATATTAATATATGTTTGGAGACCAAATTTTACATTTTTTTTAAAAAAATTACTATTTTTTTAGATTTATTGAAAATTGCTATTTTTAGCAAATCTGAACCATAAAAAAACAGCAATTTTCAATAAATCTAAAAAAATAGTAAACAATTTCCAAAAAAAATGTAAAATTTGGTCTCGAAACACATATTAATATGGAGAACAAGATGAACGGTTCGGATCGACCGTTAGAATTTTGAAAAATTAAATATTGAGCCGTTGCACGGAGGGGAGCTATGTTACGTGTAGCATTCTAGCATATTCATATATATATATATATATATATAGAGGTGGGCTACGGTGAGTTGCGAAGTAAAACGCGTTTCTACTTCACGCCATATTTTTATTTTGAAAGTCCAAACGACCGATCCGAACCGTTATATGTTTAATCCATATTGAAATGTGCTTGGAGACCAAATTTTACATTTTTGGAATTTTTTTACTATTTATTAAGCATTTTTGAAAATTGTTGTTTTGCTGTGAACAGTAAAAAATAGTAAAATTTTCTAGACCATCAGATCAGCGACTTTCGAAATTGCTTAATAAATAGTAAAAAAATTTCAAAAAAAATGTAAAATTTGGTCTCCAAGCACATTTCGATATGGAGAACAAGATGAACGGTTCGGATCAACATTTTGAACTTAAAAATCGCAAAATATGAGCGTGAAGTAAAATAGTCGCTTTACTTTGCAACTCAATGTAGCCCATCTCTCTCTCTCTCTCTCTAGTTTGGTTCCTGCATTATTAAAAATTGATGATTGAATCCATTAGTTGCATTATTTGAGATTCGAACCTAAATAGTTTGCGAATCAATTTCGAACAAATTATATCCAGTTTGAGTTTAATTTGAATAAGATTCGAACCAAACTAATTTGATTTGTTTCAAAACGAACTAATTTTGAATCGAATTAATTGCAAACTTTTTTCAAATCAAATTCAAAGTGAATCACGAACTACAAACTTTTTGTGCCGTAGTTATCCTCATCAATTTTTTAGTCAAAATTGCAGAATAAATTAATACCACGACACAAGAAAAATCCACCTAGCGTAGTGTCCATTCTCCCGTGATCTCCACTAATATATTTTGCCCCAATTTCTATATAGTCATCCGAGTTGCTTCTCTGGTTCTAAGCTAAATATTTTTTTCGACTCACTACACATACGGCCACATCACAGATGGAAAATAAAACAAATCCAAACTCGCACTATTCACTTTTAACTCGGAATTATATGCAAGTATATATAATTAGAATTAAAAAAAAAATGAAATGGGTTTGTTCATTTATCTGTTCTGTTGGTTATATATCGCTTTTGTTTTCGGAACACGTATTACGTACGTTTTTACAACATATATTTCCAGGAGAAAGTAGATCCATTTATTTGAAGATATTGTTTGAGATCCACGACATTATCTATCAGAGCACATTGAATGAGAAAAACATATACCAGCACGCATTGAAACCTGGTCTACTGCAAGTCTAGTTTGCTCTCACTTACGACATGCATTCATTTCATTCATTTAATTCAACAACTCAACAACTCAACAGGGTTTTACATATAATTCAAAAAAAACTACTGTGTTGTTCGGCTCTGTTTTCTTTTCTTTTCTTTTTTTAAAAAGAAAAAAAAGAAAATTGTAGCTCGATTCATTTCAAAAGATAGGTGTACAAATAGTAGTCCAGCTGGAAAAGAAAACAATGAACGATTTATATTTAAAGGAACAATTGTGGACCCAATCAAAGATATTATGTTTCACGTACGTTTGGATAATAGTGATAAAATTGTTTTGGGTTATTTTCAAAATTCAAATTACCCATCAAACTAGTTTCTAAGTGGAAATCCCATTAAATTATAGAATAATTATACTAATCCCCCCACCCCTGTCCCCCCATTTATCCCCGCACTCTATCTCTCTTCCTTAACTGCCATATATCCCCTCACTTATTTCACTAAAAATTTCCATTTATCCTCGCATTAAATTAGACTGTCATTTAATACCAATCCCCGCATTAATTATGCTTTCCTCTAATAACAATTCCCGCATTAATTATTCCTTTAAAAACAATTCCCGCACTAATTATACTGTTATCTAATAACAATTCCCGTTAATAAATGTTTATTTGTTATTTCTGAAAAGTATTTATCCGTGTAACATAAAGTATTTATCCATATAACATAAAGTATTTATCATTATGTCTGAGAGTATTTATCATTGATGTTTACTGTAAATTGCAATTATGTTTGAGAAGTATTTATCTATGTAACATAAAGTATTTATTCATGTAACATAAATTATTTATCATTATACATGAGAGTATTTATCATTATATCTAAGAGTATTTATCATTGATGTTTTACTGTAAATGAAATTATGTTTGAGAAGTATTTATCTATGTAACATAAAATATTTATCTTTGTAATATAGAGTATTTATCCATGTAACATAGAGTATTTATCATTATGTCTTAGAGTATTTATCATTGATGTTTTACTGAAAAATTACAATTATGTCTGAGAAGTTTGCATCTATGTAACATAAAATATTTATCATTATGTGTGAGAAGTATTTATCATTGGGTGAGGATATTGTTTATTTAATGGTCCCCAGTTGTGCGGGGACAATCCAAAAAAAAAAGGAAATTTTGTGCGGGGATAACTGACAAGTATTTATGAGGGGATTGTTTATTTAATGGCCCCCAGTTGTGCGGGGACAATTCAAAAAAAAAAAAGAAATTTTGTGCGGGGACAATTAATGGATTGATTTATTCAGTCATAAATAGAGAACATTGCATAGGGATTAATACTTTGCAAATCCACAATAAATACTTTGATGCTTCAAGTTAAATACTAACAGTTTTTGCGGAGTATTAATTATTTGAGCGGCCCCCCATGACTTTTTTGGCAGTTTGTGCGGGGTTTTTTGCGGGGATAGACCGGCGGGGATTGTTATCATGATCCTAAATTATAACCATGCTTTGGAATCTTGACACCAAAATTAAAACCAAGACTGTTTTTTAAGGCCTCCGTTGTCAAATAGGAGAACATAGATTTAATTCCTACATCTGTAGGGAATATGGAATGTATTAATTGGGAGTGTTGTGTGCCTACGTGCTGTGATAAAAAAAAAAAAACTGTTTTTTTTAAAAGAACAGTCTGGACGCTTTGTTTAATACAACAGATGTGTATAGTCGTATACTCGTATGGGTCTTCCTTTAAAAAAAAAAACGAGTTCATATATATTTCCTAAGGTAACTCAAATTTTGAGTTTGAATATGAACCATTAATTCCATCAAAATTGACGCAAATATTAAAGGTCCCGTGAATATATATACGAGTCAAATTGATATGAAGTTTGGTGAAACGGTCCGTAAATTCAAACAGTCTTGTGGGGCCGAAATTTTTAAATATACCATCATTCCAAAAAAGATAAATCCAAACATCCCGGTTTTGAAAATTTTCGAATTTTGACATGACCGCATCGCCTAGATGCGGCCACTTTTCTGCGGACTGCATCTAGGGGCAGTGGCCCTTTTTTTTTTTTTTTTTTTTTTTTTCTCATGTGACTTTGAACTGAAAATAGGGTGGCCGCTCCCTCGGGATGCGGCCGTGTCAAAATTCGAAATTTTTCAAAAAAAGAGTGTTTGAGTTTATCTTTTTTTGAACCATGGTATATTTAAAAATTTCGGCTTGTGGGGTCCGTAAATTCAAACGGTAATATTTTTGTAGTTTGCAATAATATGATGTACTTTAGCATTGGTTAATTTGATGAATTCATTTTCAAACATAATTTTCCTGGCTGGAACACTTCGTTTTATTGCCATCGCGTCAGGTCTTTTTTTACACAATTATGGTATCTTGGATCCTGTTTTTATTATTATTATGGCAATTATTATTTGTTTGTTTTTGACGTGTGAGAATACCAAATGTGTCAGATATGGAATGAATAAGGTTGTTAAATTGCTGTGAATTGGGAAGCGTACATGTACGGTCGCAATAAAATTGGATTTGAGCAGCTTACTAAATGTGCAGTTAATTGGAATGCAGTCTGGCATAGTTCGTCTCCAGTTCCCTCAAAACTGGATTTCTCCATTCCTAACACTTTGAGGATAATCTATTTCTCCAGCAATGAGACTGCATGATTACCAGCAGCATAGTAACATGAGTGTAATCATAATTTTTATCAAGAGTGAGAAAAAAAAAATTACTTGTACGATTAGTGAGTTATGAACTACTGTAAATTAATCAATTCAGACTATGAGTTATTCAGATGTAGACAAAATTTTATCTAGAGATGGGCAACAACCCGATTATACATAGACTTATACTCTGTTTTCAAAATTCAATGTGATTCAATGTGGCTCCACCACTGCGTAGTAATAAATAAATATTATAGTATAAATTATTTAACTATATATATATATATATGATTTTACATTTTTGGTAATTTATGTTTTTTAAAGTTTAATTCAAAACTGCATAATATATCTTCATAATTGTTGTCATATGATTAGAACAAATAAGAAAATAAGAATCATATTTAATTCAACATATTTTCCAGTTCTATTTCATTACACACCATTTAATATATTTTATTTTTCCAAACTAATTGTATCAATTTAGAAATATTACATTTTAAAAAATTCTTTGAAAAAATAAATAATATTTTTATTGATAACATTAAGTAATTTTGAACATTTTAATACAACAAATACATTAAAGATAGCAAAGGAGCCACTTCTCCCCATTGCAATATTATAGCTGGAGAAATGAAACCCTCCCCTGCTCGACAAACTGCAGAGGAAGTACCACAATAAAAGTGAACAGTAGCTACCTAAAACTCTAAAAGGGTAGATTATTATTATTATATATATATATATATATATATATATATAGAGGGGGTTTGTTAAGCTCAAAACATTTTTTTTTAGTCTCAGGAATAAATAACTTGGTTTTCAAATTTTCAAAGTCCAAACAGTAGATCCAAACCGATTGGTGCAGAAATTTAATAAAAAGAGTGATTTTCAAACCATCTTACTAAATAGTAAACAAATTTCAAAAAATGTAAAATTTGGTCTCCAAGCATATTTTAATATAGATTGAATATCTAACGGTTTGGATTGACCTTTTGGACTTTGATAATCGAAAAACCGAGTCGTTTGTTCCGGGGACTAGGAAAAAATATTTTGAGCTTAGCCAACCCCCCCCCCCCCCCCCCTCTCTCTCTCTATATATATATATATGAGATGGGCTACGGTGAGTTGCGAAGTAAAATGCGTTTCTACTTCACGTTGTATTTTTATTTTGAAAGTCCAAACGACCGATCCGAACTATTATATGTTTAATCCATATTGAAATGTGCTTGGAGACCAAATTTTACATTTTTTGGAATTTTTTTACTATTTATTAAGCATTTTTGAAAATTGCTGTTTTGCTATGAACAGTAAAAAAACAGTAAAATTTTCTGGACCATCAGATCAGCAACTTTCAAAATTGCTTAATAAATAGTAAAAAAATTCCAAAAAATGTAAAATTTGGTCTCCAAGCACATTTCAATATGGAGAACAAGATGAACGGTTCGGATCGATGTTTTGTACTTTAAATCGCAAAATATGAGCGTGAAGTAAAATAGTCGCTTTACTTCGCAACTCACCGTAGCCCATCTCTCTCTCTCTCTCTCTCTCTCTATATATATATATAGGCTGTGGCTAATTTGCTGCCGGCAGCATTTCTGCCGGCGGTGCTGCCACTGTTTTTTCTACTTTTTGATGTTCAAACGACAAATCTAAACCGTTAGATGTTTAATCTATATTATAATCTACTTGGAGACCAAATTTTACATTTTTTGGAATTTTTTTACTATATATTAAGCTGGTTTGAAAACCGCTGATTTCAATGCTGCAGAAATTTACTGAAATCAGCGGTTTTCAAACCAGCTTAATATATAGTAAAAAAATTCCAAAAAATGTAAAATTTGGTCTCCAAGTAGATTATAATATAGATTAAACATCTAACGGTTTGGATTTATTGTTTGGACATCACACGGCTAAATATAGCCCCGGCAGCACCTCTGCCGAAATGCTGCCAGCAGCAATTTAGACAGACCCTATATATATATATATATATATATATATATATATATATATATACATATTGGAAGTTAACCCCGCACCTCCTACCCCTCCATTTATCTCCGCAGAAACTTCCAAAATAATCATGGGGGACCTCTCAATCATAAAAAAACTGCTAGTGTTTAATTTGAAGTATCAAAGTATTTATGTTGAATTCAATAAAGTATTAATCACTATGCAATGATCTCTATTTATGAAAGAATAAATCAATCCGTCCCTTGTTCAAAGGGGGATGGAGGGTGAGGGAAATGATATAGTTATTTATTTTTATTTTTTTTAAGAAAAGGGTATATGGTTCAATCCGTCCCTTGTTCAAAGGTCAAGGTGCTAGGTTGTAATATATTATGTTGCAAATTTGCAATGCCGAACCAGATTCATTATCTCCAGTTTACACCGGTTAAACTTCTATCCGATCGCATTAGTCTGTTTAATCAATCCGACCTTTGGATCTAACAAGATCCTATTAAAAATTAAAAATTTAGATAATTTGAACTAAAATTGTCCCAATTCAAGTAAAAGAAGTTTATCACGCTTTCTACAACACACACTTTACCGATTGCGCTACGCAACAGTAGTTATCATTAACCCTATCAAGTGTATTTAGATCGGTCAGAAACTATACTTCAGGCCATAACAATTCAACACCCGATTTAACATGTCTTTAGATCGGTCAGAAACTCAGAAAAAGTCAAACTCATGATCACGTAATTAATTCGAGTTATATAATCATTAAACATCGAAAAATATACCCAACACGAAATAAACTGGATCTCAAAAAGAATATCTACCTAGCTAGTTTAATCAAATTTCAAAATAACTCCACTCGCTCCAATTTGTCAAGTGAACTCCACCCTCTAGATCCATTGTCCATAAACAAAGAAACAGTATGTGCATCGCTTATTTATTTTAATATATCATACAAGACTCTAATGCATTGACAATTTTTCTCATCAGAAGCTCAGATTCCGCTGATTTTAGTTTAGTCAACAGATTCTAGTCTTCTAATTATCAGATTTATTTCAAATTATACTTAATTTGAATTCAATTCGAGAATCAAATGAGTGGGACATACGTAGGAAATCTTTGCTCCCCACAACTAGTGTTATGAATTCTAATAACATGCATTTTATTTTTCCTATCGTTAATTTTCGCCTCCAGTCTGGTTTTGATGAAATATATTAGAAGGCAAAAATTAGTTAAGCAGTTTTGGTACATCAATCAGAAAGGAAAAGTCGATGAATTTATACACTATTCATTAATTATGTTTTATTTTGAGTTTAGATTCTATTTTTAATCATTACATATTAGTACTTAAAAGAATTCCATGCAATACAAATGTAGCTCAAATTAGTCTCAATTCTAATCTTCACACTCAGGGCAGACCCAATAAAAGTAATGGGGAGCAAGTGTCCTCTTGAATTTTCAATTTTTATAAAGATCTATAGTATGAACCAACTTTGTCCCCTCTCTCTCCCAGAATGTTATTTGCTTCTTTGGAATTCTGATTTGTAATTTGGGTTAAATATAGAGTTAAATTATGATTAATTCCATAATTTTTTTAAGTAAGAGTTGGAGGTCAAACCATCCAACTATTTAATACCCTTGTTATTACAATAAATGATTTCTCCCATCCGTGTTTCAAACTCATGACCTCTTACATACAAACCATGTGCTTTTGTCACTAGATCAAATGCTGGTTCTTATTTTTGATATATTGATCCTCATTTTATTTTGATGGGAAACATATAACAATTAATGTAATGAACTTTAGTTTTAAAATGGCAGTTATTGAAATATTAACTTAAAATTAATGACTAAATGTCAAGAATGCAATATATTCCTATCAAAATTCTTATGAATGGTAAAGGATGCCAGGTGCGTGCATGATTTGTACTTGGATAGTACGACATATATGATTCATACTGATTTTATGTAAAATATTGTAGAAATTTCCTTCATTAGATGTCAATCATTTATAAATTAAAAGATTAAGCACCATATTAATTATAGAAAAAAAATGTAAAAAAAGAAAATCATATATCACAAAGATTTTTACAAATGGTACAACCGTAGATCGTGTTTGGGTTGAGAGTTGAGACAAATAGGCATTTAAAAGAGAATTGCACAACACTAATATCAACTATAGTCATATATAATTTCCATTTTTCTTTAATTAAACTAGATTATGATGTCAGCCCCGTAAATTACGGGGACAGTACTTTTATTGTAAAATTCTAAATATCCGGAAGATAATAACACGCATATATACAACCGGTATTATGCAGTAAATTAAACAACCATTTGTTTAAAGTTGTGGTAAAAAATTTATAGTCTGTGATTCAATTTGAGTTTGATTTGGAAAAAATTCGTTCGAATTAATTAGTTTTGAAACAAATCAAACCAGTTTGGTTCAAATCTTATTCAAACTCAAACTGAGTATAATTTGTTCGAAATTGGTTCGTGAACTATTTAGATTTGTTTGCAGCCCTAATTCTGACATTATAATTTGTCATGAATAATATATTCGTTCTCTATAAATTATAATAAGAAATGGCAAGTCCCATTAATGGCCCACTTAACCTTAATCTAAGTGTGCTAGAAATCTAACGTGAAAACAATTGTGGGATAAACTTTATAATTCCACCTTTCGGCCCACGTTTACCTTTTCTACCATGACCGCTTGACCCAAATGGGCCTAATCACAAGCCACAACCGAATACAGACCCCCTAAAGCAACTCAAAATTCGAGTCTGGATTTGGATAGTCTGATAAAAATTTGCACGAATATTAAAGAGCTCAGATGAATTATATCTCGCCGGATTAGCCCGGATTCTAATCGCACGGTCTTGAGGTAAACTCAAGTTTTGAGTTACTTTAGGGACTGGACCCAGTCCTAAGTTCCTAACCGAGTTTCTGTCGGGTGCGTATCCTCTGAGATATCTCAACTTTTGCGTGACCGACGTGTCCGGTGTCTATTCGGGGTGATGGAGGGGGTCAGAATTATGTGTGCTTTGAGATTCGTGCAAAACGTATTTAAACGGTTGGGATTTATTATAAAGTCACGCAAAGTTTAAGTTATCTCAGAGGATACGAATTCGTTTCCGTCGGCTTCGTCTCCAAGATCACCTGCATAGCACGTGAGAAGGTAAGGAGAGCACTTTGCGGAAGTCGCTGCATATCTCTCGTCTTTCGATTTTTACTAGGGGACAACGACAGCCCGCGCCCGGTCATTTCGGAGGTACAAATCGAGTCTCATCACAGGTAACCTTTACTATTTTGCTCCGTTCCATCGTTTATATTTTGTTGTACGTGAAGGATTTCTATTTCTGCGCGGAATTTCTGCTCTTGTGCTCACCATATTGTGATTTATTGCGAGGTTTAGGGTTTGCTGGTGAGTGGAGGGTAACTGAGAGTTCAAGAAAGTAGAGTGAAAAAGTCAAATTAGGTTTGCCTGTTGGGTCAGTTGTCCCCGCTAGTGCCTAATCGAGACTTGTATGATATTGATAACACGTCCAATTGAACTCACAGTCAGATCGCTAATCAACTTTTCTTGGATTAAGTTCTCTCAAAAATATACAACTGCTCTTGGATGTATAATCCCCTTGGGCGCCTTGTCAAATCTCTTTGCTAAGCAGACATTAAGAAGAAGCATGGCTTCTTAATAAAATTTGGGGTTTATTCTGCAAAAGAGAAAGCAACAGTTTTGTGTGCTCATTGGATTCAGGACAGTCTGAATTGATGTTGCACTAATGCTAGTCAGGATAGATGTTATCCATTCAATATTTGTAGTTCTATCTTAGTGTATAGGCCTTGTTTAAATTCAATATGTTAACAACTTTTTAATCTTATTACCGTATGGTATTTTTTCATTTTACCACATTATTTGGTACACCGGAATGTTTCAATTACAGTTCTTGATGCTATACCAATGACTAGTGAACAACTTTTTATGTTGACTTATGCAAAGCTTGATTTCTTATCACAATATGGTATTTTTATGTTGACTTATGTAGTGAAGCCTGATTTCTTGCTTTTGTAGAATACATATGGAAAAACCAACAGAAGCATTGGTGTATAAAGGCTCAATTATAGAAGCAATTAATGAAGCAAGGAGTCAGAAGAAACTCTTTGTAGTCTACATTTCTGGTACTTGTCCAACTGCATTTAGCTAAATTGTTTGTATTTGTACAATCTGGGAACAATTGATAGGGTTGAGCAAAAAAATTGACCGACTCAAAACCTCGGACTCTGAATAAAGCTTATGCTGCTTTTAGGTTTAGAATTGGTATCCTGCCATACGCAGGATGATGGGTTATTCACAATTTGGAACTGGCAGGATCGACTCAGAGCAGATGGTCTTCTGAATTCTGATTGTCCAAGCCAAACTATATATTGATTTGAAATTGAGTACTTTATGTCCAAAATTATAGTGAACTTGATAGGTTATTTGGTATTATCGTGATTTTATAGCCATGGTATTGTAACTTCTGTTTGGTTTGTCAATTTTTATCTGTTAAGTATAATTTGTGTGTTTAGATAGTGCCTGAACAGATTGCAATCTGCAAGACTTGTACCTCATAACTGGCAACTTGTAGTTTTGTACTCGTTAATGCAAACTAGTGTTTTTTTTTTTTTACTTTTGAAAATCTCCCAGCACTAGTTTTTTTTATTAAATCATATGGTCAATCATGTGTGTGAAAGCCACTTGAAGAGTTAAAGTTGTGCTTAGCTGCAAGATATTGGTTAATTAGGATGAGGAGGGATCCACTGACAACATTCTATAGTTACAACATCTTACAACATGATTTTTCAAAGTCCAAACAGTCGATCCAAACTGTTCAACAAGATCTCTATATTAAAATGTGCTTGGAGATCAAATTTTATCATTTTTTGAATTTTTTTTACTATTTATTAAGATGGGTACAAAATTCAATGGTCTGAAAACAAGAATTTTGTAAAATACTCAATAAATAGTAAAAAATTGAAAAAAAATGTAAAATTTGATCTCCAAGCACATTTTAAATGTAGAGATCATGTTGAACGGTTTGGATCGACTGTTTGGACTTTGAAAATCATGTTGTAAGATGTTGTAACTATAGAATGTTGTAAGTGGATACTTCCTCAATTAGGATATGCTTGATTATATTTGGGAATTATTTTTTTTTGGAAGAACTGTTTTGCGTCCTTGTGTTATTTCTTATGTAGTTATGCGAGTACTTATTTGTTCTCTGAATGTCCAACTTTTTACAATACAGCTAAAGCTTGTGACCTGTTATTTTTCATTTTACTTAGATTTTGCACTACCTTACTAAACTAAAATTAGCTACTCACTCCTCTAAATTTGATTTGATTTTTCTGTCATTTAATACGTGCAATAATTTCTCCACTTTTAGGTGAAGATGAGAACTCGATCCTTTTAGGGCAGTCAACATGGGTAGATCAGAATGTGAGTGCAACCAATTATTTGTAGTAAAAATTAGACCAGCAAATACTTGATTAACCAGTTTGTCTTCTTACTTGGCAGAAGATACATTAAACTGACTAGTTCATGGTTCCCTTTTAGTACATTAATTGGAAAGTTCTTGTACAGTGTTGAAATCCTTTATACATACTGATACAATCCTGGTCCGATCAACCAACCTCTTGTCTCTCTTGTAGGCAGGGGTGGAACTAGAAAATCTTGATTGGGGGGATGGGGGGGAATGCTGAAATATAAAATGCACAATATGTGGTAGGTCGGATTTGAACCCAAGTCTCCACACCCACAAAATAGAACTCTTCACTAGACTACAAGTAAAAATTTGATATTTTACGAGGGGGCCTTGACTATATAAAAAGTTCTGGAAAGTAAAATTCAATTAAATTTCAATATACATAATTTAAAATTTTGAAATTGTAGGGGTGGCTGAGCCCCCCTGGCTGACCTTTAGATCTGCCCCTGCTTGTAGGTACACGAAATGATAAAAAGGTGTTGCATTTTCTTGCATCTGATTCAAGGCAGTATTGATGCTTCACAATTTTCAGCTATTTGTATCCTTTTGCCCATCACTTTTTTCGTTTTTCAAATTTTTATTGACCAATTGTAGGTCAATCAAGGCTGAACTTGGTACAATTAAGTTTATTTTTTTTCAGGCATAATTTCTAATATTGATGGTTAGCTGGGATTAGTTGGTCTAAATTAGTTTGATCTTAACAACATTGGTCAGATCCACAGAATTCGGTTCCAAGCATATCTGCCATTGGACATAATGGTGTTTTGATGTGGTATCATGGTATGTGAAAACTTGACTGCTTTCACTTTTGTATGTTGGATGAAGACCCCTGTAACAATTATATTCATGTTTTATAGTATAGTGGTCAAAAAGCAATTAAAATGTGTGTTATTTTTCTTCTAACAAATTATCTTAGTTGTACTGCCCTATTTGATGATTAGGATTTCTTCCTATTGTGGCATTGTAAATATTAGAAACTAATATATAAATTGTCCTGTGAACCATGTTCCAAACAAAAAATATTTACCATTTTCCTAATTTTTGTTCTTATTTTAGAGGGGTACATCAGTGCAGAGAATCTTAGGGAAAATATTGAGAAATCTATCACTACCCTCCATCTTCAGGTTTAGTATTATTGTTATAAGCTTAAAATCTCCATTTTTTTAATACTTTGCACCGTGCTTTGGGTTTTATTGGGAACGATTCTGACTTGGAAATCTAATAGTTTCCAGTTTCCTCAAACAACTAACAGGAGACGGCAGCCGCACTGTTAACAGCTGCACTAGCCACACAGAACCCTACCGCTGTGAGTGTCGCATCTGCTGCCAATTTATCTACTGAAGGTGGCTCCACAATGTCAGACACACCATCACCATCTTCAAGCACTGAGGCAAAAAACTCTGATTTGATCCCAACAACCAGTTCAGATAAGATGGTTGATGGGAGTAATAGTGAACTGAGTCGAGATGTAAGCCTTATCCATCTTTTTAATTATGCATAACTCTTAAGTAGTATGTATAGTTTGTTCCTATAATGTGGCGATGCCTACTTGTGAATTCAACCTATGAGCAGCTTTCAGCCGGAGGGGTGCACATTTGATCTGTTTGGTTCAAAATGAATTGAAATTAGGCGACTAAAGAGTTTGCACAGATTTGACCAAAACTAACCAAACCAAAGGTCCGGAGAATTAAACTGTAAACAGAATCAGATAAACCAATTAAAAAAATGAGAATTGCTCTCCACAGTCAACGTTTCATAGAAGCAACTTGAATTCTCTGGACCTTTTGCCATTGTGAATGGGTTCAACAGGTATGAAGATTGCTCTATTTCATTGCTTGATTGAGCACAAATTTGGTTGCACTAATCTGCTCAAGTCAGTTTGGTTTATTCAAGACCAAACCAAAACCCTAACTATATTCGAACCAAATGAAACTGAATTAACTGGTAAACTATGTTCTAATCAGTTCAGTTCAAAACTGAAGTAATAAAACTGTAGTCTCAAACAAAAAAAATGAGCAAAAAGAAACTGAAAAATAACTGAAATTTTGGCCTAATTATCTTGTAAATTATGTATTCAATCATTTTTCTTTTGGTTGTAATGACATGCAAAAAATGTAGCAGAAAGCAGCAGTTCCCTCAGAGGAAGAATGCCAGAAGAGGGATGAAGTCAAAGTTGTATCAATAAGTAAGGAGGCACCTTCAGAAGCTCTGAAGCATGGAGCGATGAAGGAAAAAGTTGAGAGCTCAGCAACTACCAGCTCAGAGGTGAAGACAAAATCGGCTGAGATTACCAAAAAGGATGCAGTGAAGTTGGATGAGGTTCATCTTAACATACGCATGCCTAATGGAACAAGTTTACAGATTAAACTGGTCAAGTCAGATGCTTTGAGATCTGTCAAAAAATTTGTAGATGAGCAACAAGATATTCAGGCTAATTCATACAATCTGGCAGTTCCCTATCCTCGCAAGTTGTTCAGTGAGGAAGGTGTGTGCTATCTTTCATCAAATTTTTCTCCCTTATCCTAAATTTATATAAATGCAAACACAAAATTCTTGCCTTTTCTATTCTCAAGTTTGTGTTTACTGTTTAGACTGAGACAGCTAACGGTAAATGAGTTTTGCTAATGTATAAACTGACAGTTGAAATCATGTCTTTGAATGCCCAAATGGGGTCAATCCAAGTCGTTCAAATTAATCTACTTGTCGAAATCTTGTAGGAAACCTAGTTTTACATTTTTGGAATCTTTACTAATTTTTCAGATTTTTGAAAGATGGCCAAAAAATGATAAAAACCAGATATAAATGTTTGCTCTCACAAAGGGTTGTCTTTGAAAAATCTGCTAAGTAGCTAAAATTCAAAATATAGTAAAAGTTTGATATTTTACAACACAACATAAATCAAATATGCAGATATGGTTAGGACATTGTCAGAATTGGGATTTGCAAGCCGGGAGACCCTAATTGTGGTTCCTCACCAATCAACTAGATCTTTGAGACCTCAGCCTGCATCCAACAATCACATCAACACAAGTCAGGACACTTCTAATGGAAACGACAGTGGTTATTTTGGTTATTTGAGACGAGTTTTGTCTTATGTGAACCCTTTTTCTTATTTGGGGGCAAACATGATCTCAGCCAATTCCAATCCATCGACAAACAGTAAGTTTTAATTTTCTTATTTTTGGTTTAAACTTCCATCTCAATAAAAAAAAGAATTACCTACTTCATAGTCAAATGCTGATGTTGGCTCAGGAGTGATTCATTTTTTAAACATCTTCCACTAAAAGAATGATCACATTAACAGTCTAGAATTTCTAACAGCTTATCAGAAAGATTAGCAGGGACCCATAAATGCAAATTAGAACCTTTTGAACCAAAATGAATGTGTCAAAATATAAGGGATTAGAATGAAAAATGAATGTCCTGTGAACTTGTAGAGCTTTTGAGCAATTTGTAGCAAAAACTTGAGGAAGGTACTGTTGCATATCCAGGACTTTTAAGTGGTCTCCAGTTGATCTGCATCTTTTCTTCTACTGCATGTTAACAGATTAATTAAACTGTGCAGACCAAAACCCATTAACTGGGGAGGGAGCATCTCAAGCTAGTCAAAGTTCAGTCAATACAAGACAGCATATCACATCTAGGTCATTTGCAAGCAATATTCACACTCTCAGGCACGATGAGGGCACCGACCCCCCTCGTGACAGGAATACATTCTGGAATGGTAATTCTACTCAATTTGGTAGTAGCGATCAGCAATAGTTTCATTTTATAGTGTGAAAATTGTATGTATTGTTATGATTTGTTTTTATAATGACAAAAAAAGAGGTGCCTTGGTAATAACTATAGATATTATTTTGTAGTGCTTGAATCCTGTTTTCCTTTGTGAACTGTAAGAGCTTCCATGAACTAATAAGTAAATGCTTCTTGAATGAAACAGTGATTGACCTTTTTCTTTTCATGCTACATGAAACACATTTGGAAAAATTTAAAAAGTAAGGGATTGTCCGAAAGACGAAGTGGTAAAAAACTGGAAATTGTTCCGCTAGTGAAAATGAAGTGTTGGGGCTGAAGACGCAAGCCCAATAATCAACAATGCCCAATGCTCAAGGGGAGCTTCAACCTGTTCAGCTCACTACCACTGACATAATCATCTAGGTAATGATCACTGTTCGGCTCACAGTACTAAATACCCTTGGCCGTTACCAGTACAGACTACAGAGTGCTCTAAGTTTCTAATCCATCATCTGTATACAAGCTTATCACATCATCTTTATCCAAGAGCTACGGCAGAAAGACATGAGAATAGTGGTGGAGCATTTTCTTTCATGCCATATGAAACTTGTGATGATAATTAAAGTATTATTTTATAAGAATATAATTGCCAGAAAATTCGAGTTTCTTACGTTTTTATGCTTCAGAACGCAAATACATTATCGGAATATATAGACATCTAAGTTCACTGGACGAGCTAGGCCGTCAGCTTCATTATTATATATGTCCTTTGAAAGTTACATTTGGTTAAAATTATTAGCTAAAAAATCTTACAGATCGTAGCATGGAGATTCATCTCCAAAAATAGGGGAATCAACTTCTGTAGGCTCCAAAGCTTTTTTTTTCCTGCGCACCAAGTTAGACTTTGAGGCTTCTCCATTTTGTAACAAATAAAAAAACAAATGACTGATTCTGGAGTCGGAACATCGCTCATGCCCGCTATGTTCTCCCAGATGGATACATTGAATTATGTATAACGATCAAAAAGATATTTTTCTTTTCTTTTCTTTTGTTGTGTTTGTCCCTTGATCATTAATATATATAGTAAATTAGTACACGCAAACGCAATGTAGTCAACTAAGATGACCTCGCACAGATGTAGCCAACTAATCAACATGTAGCCAAACTAGGATGAATTCTTTTTCATTAGTTACACTTACATGGCTAGAAAAACAAAAAAGAAAGAAGCAAAACCCATATATCGAGGCAACATGTTGCCTTTATTTTTTTATCAATATAGCGTACAACTTAGTTCACGCGTGGCACCTTATGTCAATATTACTCTTCATGCATTTTCATTGCAGATCGAAAAAAGGTTGTCACAATTGTTTAAATTCTCTTGGGTATATCATCGGTACCTCCTACCACCACAACCATTCTCCCTTTGGCAGTTGAAGAACACAGCAGCAACTGGAGACCCAAGGTTGTTGTACTGTGCAAAATCCCTAGTGTTAAAATTCGAGCGCCATCCTGGTGCATCAATGGTTTGCCTAACGGTCTGGCGAAATAGCACTAGCACGAAGCGGTGAATTCCTGCTATTGGCTTTGGACATTCATAAGGGACCACCTCGTTGCCTATATTTTGCACCTCATCAAAATTAAGCCACACTAAAATTTTACTTGCAGGGCAATGATAAATAAAATTTGATGGAACATAGCATCTGAGGAAGATTAATTGTTCTGAAGCAACTGTTTAATTAGAAATTACTTGCAGTACTTCTGCTTGATTTATCATTAAATAAAAGAGATAATGACTTCTAATTATTAAGGGTACCTATTTACTATAGCAAAGCTACTTATAGCACAAGTACTTTCGAAAAGGAGGGTTAAAGAGTGTATGCCTTTCACTTTCAGCTTTGCAGTAAAATATACAAATTAGATGTGATTGTGTGATATAATAGTACCGTTCATGGTCTTTATACGGATGCTGTAATGATTAATATTTAATTATGTGGTGGTGTTACCGTGGTAAGATAAAGTGTATGGTATGTTAACAAATAATTAGGGGTAAAAGAAAATTTGAGTGGTATCCAAAAATAGAAGGTTATAATTATGATGAAGTGTGACTCACCAAAGCTTGCATTAGTTGTTTCTGGAATGTCTGTCACCAACCTGCATACATGATATTTGAAGTAACGGTTACTGTTGTTTGACATTTCTTATTTTATGTTCTTGCTACTAATAGCTAGGGAACAATCAATTACATTTTCAATGTAAAAGAAAAAAGTGCTACAAAAGAAAGCATCAACTTGAGCTCACAAATATATAGAGTTTTACCAGTGAAGATATTCCCTTTTGGTGGGGTTGCTAGGGCTTGGTGCATCTGGGTCCACCATTACCTAGTTAGAAGATAGTCTTATCATTGTCCTTTCAAGCATTGGCAAGTATTTAATTACAAAAATGTAAAGGTAAAGAAAGATCAATTATATGAATGTTTTCTGGCGCTTGGTTGTGTCCATGTGATCACGCCAGCAAATTACTAAATAGTATCTCTCTTTTATTTTTATTTTTTTTCTTCTTTTTCTTTCTTGATAAGAAGATCATGTAGCATGAATTTGCTTAATCTTTTCAAATATAATACATAAGGTCATTTTTCATTCCGTGCACATGCTACCCAGAGAATATATCTAATAAAGGAATTAAGGAAGTGATACAATGCTGCATACACAAAGCGTGTTAGAAGCAAATTTATTCAATCAAATGACATGTTCGCTCTTAATTTGTTATTTTTTTTCACGGTTAAAATATTATGTACGTTGAAATTTGAACCTGTCAAAACCATTTACACCTGAGGAATCTTTAAGTGTATCTAATTTTTCTGCGCAACCATTTACACCTTAATAGGGAAAAACAAGAACATTTGTTACATTAATTATAATTGAAAGAAGAACTGACTTAATCTAAACATGAACATATTGAAACCAAAGTGCAACTAAAAGAATAATTCTCTTATCATTTTTTTTCTTTCGAAAGTTCATAAAATATCATCTTAAAGCAAAAACCCAGTTAGAAGAAGTAAAACTTTGGTATAACTTTGTATCAAAAAATTTAGGAAAGAATGTTGCTTGTAATTTTTCTTTTTCTTTTTGATAAAAGCATATATCTTGAGAGAGTATAAGCATACAAGTGTGTAGAGAGTTCTCATGTCTCGGCCACCAATTTGGACTCTGGGCTCAAGGGCAACCTGAGACGGCTTCAGCTCGGACCCACTTGTCATTTCCTTGTTGTTGTAAAACACCTTAAATGACGCTGACGGATAAAATGGGTCTACAATGTCACCAACAACATTGCCTAATACTAGCGGGTCAATCCTTGACATGCTCATTATTTAGGGAGTCGTATAGATTTGACAGCTAGAAAGAGATACTGGGTAGAAGATACAGAAGTAATGAGAGAGACGTTGTTTGATGGATATATGGAGAGGAGAAACCCTGACAGGTGTATATATACTGTTAAGGCAAGAGGTTGATGATTGACATATTGGCATCCTCTCCTCGCCTCTTGGAATCTCCTCTTTTTGCATAAGAATGATTAGTGGTGCCATCACGACCTAAAACTATGTGCATGCTATGCATCTTCGCTCTCTCTCTAGCAAGGTGAAGGTGAAGGTGAAGGGTGAATAAAATCTGATGCTAAGTTGCTGACACGCCACATATTCTCTAAATCAAGAAATTAAACGTAAAGAATGAATGATACGTCTAGGAGCCCAAAAGTGGATCTCCTTTTTGACCTGAGATATATGCCTTATTGCCCCTATCTCATTAATTTAGCACGAGGTTCTAGTACTATAACTTTTTCTTTCTCTGTCAGTCTGTCTCTCTCTTATTGTGTGGCCAGTTGTGATTTCCTGGGACAAGTAAGCACCTACAAAAGTACTTTGTTCGGTTTTTCTCCATTCTTTGGGAGCCAAGAGTTTTATTCTCTTTTTTGTTGTTAGAAAGTTTTTTTTTTTTTTTTCTATAAATATTAAATTATTTAGAACGGATAGCAGGACTGCAGGACCCCGCTAAAACAGTTATGAGTTTAATAAGATTAGAGTGTAGTTGAAACTAATTAAATCTGATAATTAATTGCCGCAACAAAATGAAACATTCTAGCTATATATAGCTGTCTAATATAGTTTACTTCTAATGTCGTACTCAGTGAGGAAATCTTACCCTCCCTCTATATATACAACTCTTCCGTTAATACATTACTGCAAGCACGTACAGTATATATATTTCATGTTTCAATAAATCGTTACTGAATAAAGTCAGCAATTGTTCGTTTGTTTGTGTGTCACAGGGAAACCAGATCGCTAAGCTAAAAACAACCAAAAATACCAATAGTACTGAAAAAAAAGTTATGGAACTCATCAAATGGCCATCTGGCAAATTTGCTGATATGCCTACACGGCAATTCGTAGCTAGACTTCAGATTTCCATGTCTTCTTTCGTATATTTAATTTCGGCGTGCTGGAAATTAATTCTGTGTTATTTGATGTATGAGAAAAAAGAAATGCCAAGGCGTGCCACAATTTTTGTCAAGATACTCCTTTTTAAGTTATTTATATCTACTTTAACTAATGGTCGGCGGTATATGATACTAGCTAGTGTCATGCGCATGGTTTAGAAATTGCAATCAGGATGCATGCAAGCACATGGTGATCAGATCTTTCATTTTGCTAGACATGATTGATTCTATATATGTATATATGTGGGGGATGCATGGATCGATGCTTCTCTTTGTCGGCGAAATTAAGTTATCCAATTTTTTTTTGGGACATGATATGAGTACCCGCACTCTCATACCCCCATTATACCCCCAATTTTATTTATTCAATCTCATCCATATTTCTCATGATATATAAGGAATTTTGCGAATCTAAAACCACGAACTTCATCTACGCAATTTTATCTTTCAAATGAGATCCATGATGACATACTTTCAAGCTCGTCATCACACAAGTATTTATACCTCGTCATTTAAGTATTTATACCTAGTATTTTTCACATATGACACTGCTGACATTTAAAAGTATTAATATCAAGTATTACAAGTATTTATACCTATGCACGGAAGTATTTATACCTATGTGGTCAACTATTTTTGTTAGAGAAAAGTTGACGCAAGGACGATTAAAGAAATGTGATGCGGAGATGCGGGGTCCACGATTGGGGATAAATACTTACAAATATAGGTGTAAATACTTGCACGATGAGGTATAAATACTTGCAAAATGAGGTATAAATACTTGTGTAACGATAAATCCGAAAGTATGTCATCTTGGATCTCATTTGAAAGATCAAATTGCGTAGAATACATTCGTGATTTTAGATTTGCAAAATTCCTCATAGAACATGAGAAATGTGGAAGATATTGAAAAAAAGAAAAAAAAAAACTCACCTCTAAAAACGTGTGTGATTCTTCTCCCATATAGTTTGAGTGGTCCCTCTATATAGTTATATCAAGTTAGACATACAAGTATTAATTTATTATCTTCCAAGTATTTATACCCATGAATTTAATTAAACTTGGAAGATCACAGTGTTGTGAATAAATTTAATTAAACTAGTTAGTTAAGTTAGTTTATAGGAAGTTAAAATTTGTTTAAGAGATGGGGGTACAATGCGGGTACTGGAGTGTGGGGATTGAAATAATTATTCTTTTTTATTTCCCTGATTAGTCGGTAAGAATAAGATAATTTAAAGGTATGTAAATTTTGTTCGCATCTTGACTTTTATTGACTACAGATGGCCATGACGAAGTCCATATGTAGTTTCGGTTGACGAAACACCAAACGGGAATGAAACTTTATTATGCGTAATCTCATCCAACGTTGGGTATTTTTTTTTTTTTTAATAAGATGTTAATTTGATCTACCTATAATTTTTTCACATAAAACTCGTGATATTTAATTTGTTACTAAATTAAGGACTATAGTGTTCCAATGATAGCTATTTTCTAGTTCCAAATTTCTACTTCTGCTTTCTGTTAATAATATGCAAATAACTCTTGAAAGAAATTTTAGAATGGTGAACATATAATTAATTTGATCGGTTAATAATTTAACCGGTCAATAAGAGGATTAACATTTGATCAAGTAATTAATTAAGATAATGTTCTTGAACGTCGTAACAAAACTCAACTAAAAAATTACTTGTGAATATTTAAAGTTAGAAGCCTTTGACCTCCATCTTTATCTAAAAAAAAGTTATTTACCATGTAACACTGTTATAATTAATAACCAACAACCGCTGGAGCTGCAACAAACTTCTAGTAAAAACATTTAATGTAAATAATAAATTTAGTACTCAACAAATTAAAAATAATATAACAAAATAATTAATAAAATAAATATTAATAATCTAAGCACAGATCGATGTTTATATAGAATAATAAATAAATCAAATAAATCAAATAAACTAAATATTCAAATATATAAAATTAAGTACACATACTATTAAATTAATTAACCAATAAAGCATAGTGTGTTAACAACAAAGCTCAAATTATAAAACTGCATTATTATTCACATTAATGCTTTTAATTATTCATGTTGAGTACTTTAGTTAATGTTTACTTTATATTGTTTATGTTTATGTTTATGTACAGACTCGCCGTATTTGATTTTGATACCAATTTTAGGTACTAGGTCAGATATGCACTGATTTTTGATTTCAAATGAAATCGGTGGCAAATACCACTATTTTTCAAAAAAAAAAAATATATTCCTTTGTCAACTTTTGTTTTGAGGCGGGGGCAGGATTCGAACCTGCAGTCTTCAGGACGGAAAAGTTCATCCGAGTTTCACAGGCGAAACGAAAAAAGATTAACCGGACGTAAGACGTTGGTCAAAAGTAGGGCCCACAAAAAAATTCGTAGTTCGTGTTTCGATTCGAGTTTGATTCGGATTTGATTTGAGTTTAATTTGATTTTAAATTAGTTTGAATTGAAACGAACCAAATTAGGTTCGGTTCGAAATTAATTCGAGCCAAATTCAACTGGGTTTGATTCGATCGAAATGGGTTCACGAACTTTATGGTTTGAATCTCATAATAACATCGGCCGTTCATTTACCTGATGAAATTAAAATCCAAGATAGAGAGTCATAATTTAACTTAGTTGACGCTTCCTCGCTCTCAAATCTCAATATATAACCTAGTTCTCACTCCGCCTCTCCCTGACTCGCTCTAAAACCTAGCTAACGCTCTCGGCGACTAGTCGTTTCTCTGACCGTTGCTTCTCTCTCCAGCCTAGACGGCTGTCTCTCCTCTCTCTTCAGCCGTCTCTCCTTTGCCTTCTCTACCTTTCGGATTCTCACTTCATTAGATGGTCCGATCGAGGGTTTGATCGAGTGAGCACTCGAGGTACGATTACTTGTTTTATTGCATATTCCAGTTCTTGTACTTAATCATCTTTTTATGATTATTTGTTGTGATGTATTTTTTCATGAATAATTTTTCAACTTAAAAATACTCATTTCATACCGGTAAAAGGAAGCCGAGTAAATTTTGTCCCGCGAGAAGAAAATTAATATATAAACTACCGGTATAACTAGGGCTGCTAAAAAATAATTTAGTTTGTAATTCGATTCGACTTTGATTTGAAAAATGTGTAGTTCGCAATTAATTCGATTCAAAATTAGTTCGATTTGAAACAAAACAAATCCAATTAGATTCGAATCTTATTCAAATCAAACTCAAACTAGAATTAGTTCCATTCGATTTGATTTGTTGCCACCCCTAGTCAAAAGTACTGAGCAGTCAATAAAAAGTTTCAACCTGCCAAAATGTGGACTGATCAGATGAATTATGATACTCAACCAAATTTGTTGATTGTGAAGCATAGTTATAATATTCACAACACTATTTTAATAATTTTTTTCTCCAAGTCAAATAAGAAAAAACTCTTTTCACCAATTTTTTTTTCTCTGAAAATTTTCGTTTATTTTTTTTTTTATGATGTGTGATAAATTTTGTAAATTTAAATATACAAATATTTTCTACTCGATTTTCTTTTTCAAATAAAATTCAAAAATAAATACTTTTGAGTTATATTTGTATGTTTTTTTTTTACAATATTAATTCTCAAGCTTTTAAAATTTATATCTAAAACTCTTTAAAGTACCCGTGTCAAGCTTTTAAACCTTTGCCTAACTTATTAGCTTTTTTTTTAATTTGCTCCTTTATGATCTATAACCCTTAACTTATAAATTTTTTTTATTATTTTACTTTATAAGTCTTTAAACCTCTGTCTACAATCTTTTAAAATACTCGTATCAAGCCTTTAAACCTCTCTCTACAACCCTTAACTTATCATTTTTCTTAATTTGCTTGTCAAGTTTTTAAACCTCTAACTACAACTATTTAAAGTACTCATATCAAGCCTTTAAACTTTACATGTAAATTATCAAATAAAAATTACAGTAAAATCCTTTAAAGTACTTGTGTCAAATATTTAAATCTTATAAAAAGTATAATTTGCAATCATCATGTAAACCTAACATATCAAATTGATAAATGAAGCTGCAAGATATAGTGAGCTTGACTGCCTCGGTCAAATCAACAAGTGCTCCATCAACTCTCCTCCTTGTCTTTCTCTGATTGAACTGGAGTTACATGACTATACGCATTTGAACAGTAAGTGCATCACCGCACCATTATTCGTGGCGGCTAAGGAGATCTAGAATTAGTGCTTTGAGGATGTGAGTAGCAAGGATGGTTCACCAGTTCACCATTATTCGTGATCTAAAATTGAAAAGGTATCGGCGCAGCTCACTGTTATTCGCAATTCAAACATAGAAAAATATCGGTTGAACTAATTGGAGAGCTAAAGCAGAGACAGAGGCTTAAGGGCCCGGCCATTATTCATATTTATATTAATTATATATTTCAGCACCTCTTAGATGAATCGACGAATTAATTAAACACGTGTTGATGTAATATATTAGCAATAAATTATGTACTAAACAATTGACTATGTAATAACTTGATTTCATATAATTTTCTCTCTACTATAAGGTTACTTGTTACTCGCGGTACAAAAATTTGTCAATATAAAAATATTTAACAGTGTTGTATCCTTGCCGATACTCCTTTTTAGTAATAACAATATCTTTGAAAATATCAATTTCTATTATTTTCAGCAATAATCTTTTGATTAGAACTAGGGTGTTCTTAAGTTCACCAAGTTTCTTAGTGAACTCAAGTCTAAAATTCGTCAAATTGACTTCAAATAATGAATTCGAACCGTTCAGACTCGCCTACCTTACGAGTGATGCGTCTAAAAGTGAAAAAAAAAATTAATTTTGCATAGAGTCAAGTAGTTAAAAAACGTTCAAAAATGATTGCATTAAAATTAATTTATTAACCTTCTAATTTTGACCGTTTGACTTTATACTAAATTAATTTGAATGATTAAAATTTTCATATCTAGATGCATCACTCGTAACATAGGCGGATTTCAACGATTTGAATTCGTTATTTAAAACCGATTTGACGGATTTTTCACTTAAATTCACCGAGAGATTTGATGAACTTAAGAACACCCTAGTTCTACTCTATTATTTTTATACTCAGTCTCACATATTGTTGTAGATATATCGTTACATACGATACCATCACTGACATCAGAAGATCTAGATTCGTTGGTGAGTTGGATGAGGACTAAATTAACCTTTTAGATCTTCTAGAAGCCCATGCCATATATATATATAATATATATATACCTATCAGTCAAGCAAGCAATTGCCTTTGAATGAAGTTACTCAAGTACAATGATAATTGACAGCGTGCATGTACGGCATGGATGAATCTCACCATCGTATATATTACATTATTACTTTACTATATATACTACCAAATCCAGTGCTTATATATTCATCTTTTTTAGACAGCTGTGCGCCTTAGTTTCTTACTCAAGGAATCGACATATATAGAGTGACATGGACTAACACCGATTGGTTTTTGACATGTCATCTGCGTTGCCTAACTTGGTGGCTTCAGAAATGCGCATCAATTTATATAGTTAGTGAAAATTGACTCAGCATTCAATCATTTTTTTTTGTCAACGAAAAATATAAATTAATTTGTCCAAGATATTGATGGTGTAAAATTCCGACATTTTTATTTTTACCCCATTAAAAAATTATTTTAATAATAATAACCAAAGTTTAGCAACAATTTTAAAAATACCCCACCCGTGGAAATTTTCCATGGGCTGGAATTTTAATTCCAATTTTTTTTTTTTATAAAACAGAAATTTGTTTTTATTTTTTATTTTTTGTATTTAAATATTAGAAATGTTGGATATATTTCTTTGAAAATAGATGGAATACAATATAATTTGATTTATTAGAAAGACTGTAACAAATAACCCGGATCAATATTTTTCAGGTCGGATTTTTCGCGGCTGTAAGAAAAATTAATATATTTTTTTATGTGTTATTGGAAAAAAAAATGCTGGGTTCTGAGTTATTAATCCCGGTTCAAAAGTCACTTCTATGTAATCTAAAAACTATTGTGATCCTTCTAGGACATTTAATTTATAAAAAGTTGTATCTATTTTGAGAATTCTTTTTGAATAATAATTATTAAATAACTTCAAGTTTTTATTTTTTTTTCAAAAATAGATACAATTTTCCATAAATTAAATGTCCTAGAAAGATCACAATATTTGAAATGAAGGGGCAATGGACCAAATTTAGAAATTCCAACAGTAATTCCTATGAGGAATAGATACTGATTTTAAGACATCTTAAGGACTGAAACTAATTAACTAGCCTCCCTTGTTTTACAAAAGTTAATTTAATGCATGCGCATCCCTAACACTACTCCTTCACTTTTTCTTCATTCTTTTTCTAACTTTTTAATTAACTAAGGTGACCAACTTATTCTCCAATTCTCCACTCGCACCACAGCATAAAGTAGCTTTTTATGCCCTCTTAAAAATTGTATTTGTGTATGTAACGTTACAAAATTACTTCTTATTTATCCTAACTACATAGGCATGCAATTGCTAACCAAGGGCCAGATTCGAAAGCTTATAGAAAATATTCGGTAGCCACAAAAAAAAATATTCTTGGAGATTTAATTTTTGAACATAAAATCAAAGGCAGAACTCAACTTTGAGTATAAGGGGGCTGACTGACTAAACATCGTATACTTAAAAAATATTTAAATGAAAACCAAAATCTATAAAATACAAGATAATATGATTCTTCAATATTTGATTTTATAAAAGTTACAATAATTATCAAATTAATGCCAATAAATAACATGTTTAACAAAATAAAAAAGAAAACATATATAGCATATTCATACATCATATTTTTTTATATTATTTAAATTTAGACTGATGCTTTCTTAAAAGATCAAATTCTGCAATAATCTCATCTGAGCTAATCTTATTATTTATTTCATTCTCGATATAAACAAGCATGTAATCTTAGTATAAAAAAGCTCGTTCTGTAGTTGCAGTTGAGAAGGGAAGAGTAGCAGTTAATTTTATCTTTTTTATTTTGTTTTTTTTTTACTTCAAAAACTAATTTGTTACTTTTTAATCCGTCATTGCCTTTTTCTTTGCTTTCTATTCTTATAACTTCTTTTTTAGTTCTTTTAAAATTACAATAACTTTTTTTTTCTGTAACCGTGATGTGCACGTTGTCCTTTTCCTATTTTAGTTTGTACCTCTCTATATTAAACCAGTGTTGTAAATAACGGTAATCGGAAATAATCGGTCATAATAGAAAAAAATTCGGCCGATTAATCGGAAAATTCCTTGACAGTTTGATCACCCCCAACGATTAATCGGTTTAAACGAACGTTTTTTACAACATTGTATTAAATAACTTTTCAAGTTTTCAAGTGAAATATTTTAATTTACTCTATTATGTGATCTGGTAAGTTGGAGAACCAAACTACCAATTAAGCAAGTGAAGTTGACATTACTCTTATATATATATCCTCTAATTTTTTTTTTATTATCACAGTGGGGCTAAGACATAAAATAAATATTTTAGTAAATTTTCTAGGTACCTTTTAAAAAAAATAAAAATCTTGAGGTTTACTCAACCAACTTTGAGTATTCCATCCCTGCATGAAATACCTATCACATACCATATTGCCAGCTATTTTTGATTTAATGTAATTTAAAATCTTTGTAAAATAGAAAATCAAAAGGGGACTGAAAGGAAGAAAAGTTCATTAAAAAGGAACCAAATACTTTCAATTTGTCCCACTTCGTAAAAACTCAAATTAGTGAGAAAACGATTCGCCGGTTCAATTATAAAAAATTCTAAGGAAATCCCTTAAATCGCCTCCGTTGCAACGCTATAGGGTACAAGAATTAAAGATCATTTTAAAATAGTAGATATGCATAGATCTTGCTTATATCTCTTATAAAATTTCAAGAGGTTAAGTAGTGACATAGGCGAATGTTTTGCATGGCGAAAATCAAAAAAAAAAAAAAAAAAAAAAGTAGGCTACGTAGGCTTTTTTTTTTGCAAATTGTTCTTATTGGTCCAAGGGCCACTAATGATATTCCCAATGGATTAGAAGTAATCTACTATTAAATTTGTTCCAATCATACTTAGATTAGCCTAATAAATATCCATTAATTATGAACCCTCAAAGCCTAAAATGAAGCGATGCGGGAGTAACTGATATGCCCCAATGATTGTATTCAATTAATGTTATCACAATCAGATGGAACATTGACACATCGATCCAGTAAAGTTTTAAATTAATAGTTTACAGGTTAGACCGACAAGTCAATAAGTTCAATTGTTAATTTATTTAAATACATATATATATATATAAGAGATATAAGGATTTGTCATAAAATAACCAGACATGTTTTTATATAGTATTCGTGTTCACACATTCATATTTAAAATATAATATAAAACCGAATTTATAGATAAATATATCATTTAAATAAAATGAAAATACTGATTTTATTAATAAGCACAGAATATTTTTCTTTAATGTGGAATAATATAACAAATTACTTATTTTTATTTGATAATTATGATGCGATTATTCTATTTTGTAATTAATGACAATAAATTATCTCAAAGATAGTCCGCTTCAACAAAAATTAAATAACAAAAATTAGAATAAATAATAAAATAGTAACATTTGTTATTTAAAAAAAATGCATTTTTTTTATTCTAAACATAATTGACTTTTTTAGAATATCTAATATCTTGAGGTGTCGTGCAAATTTCATCAGATAAAATAAAATAAATCCTATCTTAACATATATACACTTTTGTGACTTCACTTGTGTGGTCACCTATTGATCTGAGAGCCTAGCTAAAGCTTAATCTGTTTTTATTTTAGTTTTTTGAACTCTTAATTAATTCTATCGAACACTGGTTTTTAGTGTGAATTAAGATTATTCTTTTTAGTTTTTTTTTATCCGGATCTTAATTCATTGTTCAGATCTTTATTAAGACACATCTACCTCTTTATTTAGCTCCTTAGTTTTCACCTACAAATTAAGACAACGGAACATTATTTCCTTGGTGCTCCTTAAACTCATAATCTTTTACTCTTAATTCTTTGTTACCGAACAACCCCATACCAAAGTATAGAGTGAGATTCAAGTTGTTCATTTTAATCGGTACAAATCTTAAAGGGGCTTGTTCATATAAGACTTGAATGTTTTGGAGGAAAAAACTAGCAGTCGCCGCTCCCGCTCACTCTTTCACACTTCTCTATTTCATCTCTCGCACATCTTCTAGTTCTCACCTCTGATATAGCGATACATTCCCCTCTCTCTTGCCTCTATCTCCTTGAACGGAGAGAAGAATGAGGGAGGGGAGGGAGCCGAGAGTGCAGTATTGTCGGAGCCAGTGTTCTAAATAGCTAGCTATAGCGGCGCTATAGCTTTTTCGGACCATAAACGCTAAGCTATGAGATAAAAGTGCGCTAACTCAGCTACGGGCGGTATAACTGTAATAGCTGACCGCTATTACCGCTATTCTACAAGGACTTTTTTCTGCAATTTATATGGACTTCTGTACTTCTATTTCTATTTCTAATGCTACATGGTCTTCTACGATATCGTAATGCTAAACCAAACTATATGCTTCTGTTTTATTTGTGATTTATTATCTCATTCTATATCAAGAAATATTCAAATATTAATTCTTCCTTTTGATTACTCTTCGTATAGTATTTATTTGTAAAATTATTATCGTTTGTTTCAATCAAGGTTCTAAATAGCGTTTATCGCATCATAGCGAGAAGCCGAAAAAAAAAGCTATAGCGAATAGCGTCGCTATAGTGAAAGCTATGCCACATAGCGTTTTTTTATTTTTATAAAAATTATATCATATATTTGTACTAAATATCAACATTATCTAAGTCTCATATAACAATAAATAACATCAAATTGATTAAAAAATTATAATATTCATATTGAACCAATACAAAGTCCAAATTGCGACTCAAAATATCCATAGTAATACTAATATCATAAACCGTCGATCTTTTCCTATTCAAAAAATATTCATCATTATGACATAATCTATCTTTTTTCTATTTAAATTTCAAAATAACCTAGACATCATGGCATAATTAATTATCTTAATCTATTCAAAATATTCAAACTACCATATAGTAAGTATCATTTTGTTACTTCAAGAAATATCTTAATATATTCAATCTGAGCCTTTATTTAAAGCCCATATAAATTGAAAAGAAAAGAAAAAAAAAAACAGCTCATGTTGCATAACGCGCTGTAGCTTCCTTATTTGATTTCGTTTGATGGATCTCTCATTTAATAATTAATAGTTTACTATAAAACTTAGTACGTCAATTGCAAAAAAAAAAATCACAGTTAAAATCCAATCTGAGCCTTTATTTAAAATCCATATAAATTGAAAAGAAAAAAAAAAGCTCATGTTGCATAGCGCGCGCTATTTGCGCTACACGCTATGTGCTATAGCGGACCGCTATTACCGCTATAGTGCCCATAGCTCAAATAGCGCGTTTTGATACCATAGCGTAGCGTTTAGGGTCCAAAAACGCTATAGCGCCGCTATGCTATAACGCGCTATTTACAACACTGGTTTCAATTGAAAGCTGATTTTGATTATTATTATAATGTATAAAATGTTTAAATATGTACACTGACTTCATTTACCTTATAAAATTAATTGATGTTCATCTATTATAATATGTAATACTATAAAAAAAAATTTCCTTTTTATTTGCATAATTGATAAAAAGTATAGACTTAAATTAGTTGTCATTTAGATGTTATCTCAATTCTTCAATATTGATTATGTTGATAATTAGTAGAAATATAGAATATAAAATTTGAAAAGGAAAAAAACGTTATCTATGATAGCTTCCACTATAGCTACGCTATTCGCAATAGCTTTTTTTTTTGTCTTCCCGCTATACCGCTATAATCGCTATTTAGAACCTTGGTCGAAGCTCGAATCGTAGAGTCTTTACTACCTCCATCTCGATCGGAGCACGGCGGTGAGAAAACCCGACCATCGGAGCACGACGGCTATTGGACGAAAGAGGATCTGGCCGTGAAAAGAGATGGAGAAAGAGGTAATAGTGTGTTTAAGAGTAGATATGTATAATTAGTTAATTAGAATAATTTATTATATTTTATAAGAATAAATGAGTTTAGATCTAAGAAGGAAGATCATTTAACTCGTTCTAAGTTTATTTTTTATCAATAAAATCGTTATTAAACATTTAAAGCCACTAATCTCTAAAAAAAAGATGCACGTTTTAATTTGGTCTGGTGAAGATCTAATTCCTATCTCATTCAGTATCACGGGATAATCCCTTGCCAACAACCATCCTCTGTTACGATATTCTCTCATTTAATGCAGGAATAAAGTATAAAAAACTACGTTTAAAAATTGGTCTTTCTTTTGGTATGAGCGAGTCAAACTTTTATCGAAAACCAGTCCATCAGGATTTTATCAGTTTAATGACATGAACAGTCTTCTAAATTAACCAAACCAGAAAGACATTCAGGGCCGATTCAACTGTCTGGTCCAGTCTGAATTTTATAACACTGATTGTATTGTTGGCTATACACTATTTAGTCTATTTTGTATCTACCGAAATTTTTATAAATACCCAAAAAAAATACAAAATTACGAAATATATCCAGCTTCTGAATGAATTTCAAAAAATACTCCTTCCGGTTACCAAATAACCGGATATTGATCTTCTTTCCGGTTACCTAATTTCCGGATATGGGAAAAATGTCCGGTTACTTGGTAACCGGAAAGTTGAATATATTTCTGGGTCCGGTTATTCAATTCCCGGAAAGTTTAGGCAGAGGGAGAAAGAGAAAGCGTTGTTTATTTGGTTTTTTTTTGTTTTTTTTTTTTGCAAAACAGAAATTTTTTATTTTTTGTATTGAAATATTATAAATTTTGAATATATCTCTTTGAAAATAGATGAAATATAATATAATTTGATTTATTAGAAACACTGCAACAAATAACCCGATCAATATTTTTCATACCAGATTTTTCACAGCTGTAAGAAAAATTAATATATTTCTTTATGTGTTATTGGAAAAAAATAAAAATGCTTCGATTCTGAGTTATTGATCCCGGTTCAAAAGCCACTTCTAGGTAATACAGAAAATATTGTGATCCTTCTAGTACATTTAATTTCTAAAAAGTTGTATCTATTTTTGAAAAAAGACAAAAACTTTAAGTTATTTAATGATTGTTATTCAAAAAGAATTCTCAAAATAAATACAACTTTTTATAAATTAAATGTACTGGAAGGATCACAATATTTTCTATATTACCTAGAAGTGACTTTTGAACCGGGATTAATAACTCAGACCCAGCATTTTTTTTTCCAATAACACATAAAAAAATATATTAATTTTTCTTACAGCTGCGAAAAATCTGGCCTAAAAAATATTAATCCGAATTATTTGCTGCAGTCTTTCTGATAAATCAAATTATATTGTATTTCATCTATTTCCAAAGAAGTATATTCCACATTTCTAATATTTCAATACAAAAAATAAAATAATTTAAAAAAATTATGTTTTGTAAAAAATAAAGAAACAAACATTGGGCCACGCCATTCATGGATCCGGTTATTCAATTAACGGACAAAAGTCATATTTCTGGTTACCAAGTAACCGAACGTTATTTTCATTTCCGGAAATTGAGTGACCGGAAAGAATATCAATATCCGGTTGTTTAGTAACCGGAAGGGGTATTTTTCGAAATTCATTCATAAACTGGGTAGATTTCGTAATTCCATTTTTGTTTTGGGTATTATAAAAATTTCGGAAATTTTTTTTATCAATAATTGTTATGAGCAAACAATAATTAATCAAAATTTTAATAAGATGAACAGGAGCGCTAACAAATAATACCCCAAGCAAAATCATTAATTTTATTTTCGAAATGTTTTTCTACTTGTTGCAATAATTAGTGGTTTCTTGCCATTTTACAATGATAAAAAAAAGTGTCAAAATTCCTGCTCACGTGCATATTCCGTGCTCAAGCCCAACGCTCACATCTATACATAAATTAATGTTTATATATAGTTATACTATCAAAAGTTAAAATATTTCTAAGCATTAATTTCATATCAAAGATGTAATTAAGCTCTACACTAGTTGGAATGACAAATGACGGCCATTTTTATTAATACCTCAAAAAAGTTAATTTTAAAAATAACCCCGCATTGGATTTCTTTTCATAAATGTCTCGACCGTTGGGCCCACAGGCGGCCCAAAAAAGCCACCAGACCGCCTCCTGCAGAGGCGGGCCACACCCCTACTAGATCGCCCCTGCAGGGGCGGGCCACACCTCTAGCAGACTGCCCGAGCCAGGGGCGGTCCACTAAGGACCAAACCGCCTATGGTCCGGGTGGTCTTTTTTATTTTTTTTTTATTTTTTTAGAGATCTTAATATTTTGAAGTGATGTCGTAACTCTTTATAACTTTGATTTGGTTTGTCAGTTGGATATCACAAGTTTAAATATAACACTAATTAAGGACTTGACATTGATTCAAAAATTTTCAACCTCTGACAGCTTGCTGATCTTCTTCTCTTTATTTCTGGTACTAAAACAGTAGTTTAGAACTACTAAAATATATTAAAATCTCAAATTAGATCTTTGTCCGTGCACAATGCACCCTAGACTGACATTTGGTATGGTACCAAGTCCAAACTCAACAGTCAAGCACTAAAAACATCAAATTTGGCCTCTTCTGGTAAATCAGAAAGTCTGGACTGATACAAGAACCAAAATACAAAAGTAATTATACTAGCATGTAGAGCATTCAAAAATACACAGAATTGATACAAATTTCAATTTATTTGGATATTTCTACAATTAGTTATGAATTTCCAAATTTTGGTTTTTGAAAAAACTTTAAACAGCCATAACATTGGCTAGGAAAGTCAGATTTGCACGTATTATCACTTTTCGAAAAGGGGGGATGAGATGGATCTGAATATCACCCCGGGGAATTATTTTCGGGTATTAGAAGCATCACAATTTAAAAAAACGTCGTTTAGTGCCTCAAAAATTCAGTTTAAGTTTTCGGTAGGTATACAACGATCGGTATTTTGTTTATAAACGTCATTTGGATTTTTTTTTATAAACTCATTTTTTTTATAATATATGTATATGTAGAGATAGGCTAATGTGCTTTCGGTAGCATATGGGCCGAAATAAACACGGTCCAAATTTGAAATTTCAAAATTTAAACGGTCGATCCGAACCGTTCATCTTCTTCTCCATATTAATATCTACTTGGAGACCAAATTTTACAATTTTCTGAATTTTTTTACTATTTATTAAGCCACTTTGAAAATCGCTAATCCAACGGTTTTACTGTTTTGTGCAGCCACCGTTGGATCAACAATTTTGTAAAATACTTAATAAATAATAAAAAAATTCAGAAAAATGTAAAATTTGGTCTCCAAGCAGATATTAATATGGAGAAGAAGATGAACGGTTCGGATTTACCGTTTGGATTTTGAAATTTCAAATTTGGACCGTGTGTATTTCGGCCTATATGCTACCGAAAGCATATTAGCCTATCTCTGTATATGTATATATAATATAATATATGTATATAGAGAGTGACTAATGTGCATTCGAATGTATATGGGTCGAAATACATACGGTCCAAATTCAACTTTTCAAAATCCAAACAGTCCATCCGAACCGTTCATCTTGTTCTCCATATTAATATGTGCTTGGAGACCAAATTTTACATTTTTCTGAATTTTTTTACTATTTATTAAGTATTTTACAAAATTGTTGATCCAACGGTGGCTTAACAATACAGTAAAATCAGCAGCCACCATTGGATCAACAATTTTGTAAAATACTTAATAAATAGTAAAAAAAATCAGAAAAATGTAAAATTTGGTCTCCAAGCACATATTAATATGGAGAATAAGATGAACAGTTCGTATCGACTGTTTGGATTTTGAAAAGTCAAATTTGAACCATATGTATTTCAGCCCATATACATTCGAATGCACATTAGTCACTCTCCATGTATATATATGTATATATAATGAAGTTTAAGTTATAATAATGGTATGTATAATACATGTATATATATATATATATGTATATATAAACTCATTTTTTTTATAAACTCATTTTTGTTATTTGAAGTTAAAGTTGTAATAATGGTATGCGCTTGTTGGACGGACTAGTACTGCCAAGCGATTAATCAGGTATAATCGGTCATAATCATAAATAATTGGCCGATTAGTCGGGAAAATCCGTGATAGTTTGATTGCCGCCAACGACTAATTATCAGCCGGTTAATTAGTCTAAACAGTCGCTTTTTACAACACTGATTTAAAGTATCATTATTTATTCTTCTAAAAAAAGTATCTCTATTCTCAAAAGTGTTTGGAAGTACATTACTATTTGTGAATCTTGTACTAAAGAATTTTTTTTAAATAAATTAGTTTTTTCATTACTTGATCAAAATTAAAGTGTTGATATCTATGCACTGAAGTATTTATATCTATGAGGTCAATTATTTTGTTATTAAAAGATTGATGCGAGGATACAAGGTCCTCACTACTTCATTAGAGGAAGGTTGATGCGGGGACCATTAGCATACTGAAAAAGGTGAATTATCATATCAAAGTTACGCATGCAAGTATTAATATGTTATTTTTCAAGTATTTATATATCTATGAAAGTTGACGCGGCAACAAGTGCATGAACTAAAAAAGAGGGACCATATATAATTAGTGGAGATCATAGTAAAATCTTTCTTTACTGTAGCTGAGGAGACAGAGGGACAAGAAATGTGAGAATAAATATAATTATTCTTTTATTAAAGGTTAGCTCGAGGGCCTGCTAAAAATTTGAATTAATAAATAAAAAAGTATTTACAACAGCTAGCCAGGGGTACGTACCTGAGTTACTCGAGAGAAGAGAAAGATATAGTTAATTAAGCCTATGATTTCAGCTCGAATACACTTATTGCCAAATCAGATATATTCATATATATCGATGAAAAAGGTGGTCAATTAAAACTCCTAATAAAGTCTATTATTTTTTGTTTTTTAAGTATGAACATGATTTTTCTGAGTCATACAGTGTGATTGGTTAATGTTTCAGTATAGCTGTGCTATATATACTAACTTTTGTTGCAGGGGTATACACATTCACTAAATGAGGATAAATTGATCTCATTTATATATTTTTTAAAGTTTCGTACTTAGATACTTATTGTGAAAAATTATATGATTGATTCCATTATTTATCAAGAAAAAAATAACAATTATACAATGTGTATAACTTGATGAACTTGTAGCGTTTTTTTATTTTTTTTTCTTCAAAAAGGTACTGATGAGCAACTCATCTACTCTCTTCAGTTATTTCCTTCTTTGTTTGTTTTTGACCCCAAATAACTTGAAATTTTGCCTCAACTGGTTTCACAAAGAATGAAAGTTGATACCCCCATTAATTGGAATTTTTTTTTTAAAAAAATTGCACGGAATGTATGCTTAATATTAAGTTATAGAATTTAATTATAAAGGAGTTATCTTCATAGAAGTGAAAGTAATAAAGAATTTGTGCAAATTTGCTTTACAAGTGTTGTCCTCTCTATAATATACCGTATTACCGTATAACATATATATATAACAAACATTTTTCTTCCATAATATATTTGCCTTCATAACATATCTTCATCTACAAAACTAATTAACGTAACTCACAAAAATCACGGGGGTCGATCTGAATTGCAAATTAACGACGACGACTATCAAGTCGATCGAATACTTAATTAGGTAATTTATACAGCACCAAATCTCAAAAATTTAGATTGTGCCTTTAGGGAGCTAGACATAATGATTCTATTAGTTTCTTAATTAATGGTTGTTCTCATTTAGAGGAAAAGGGTACTGTTCTCAAAATGAGAATGTGTACGTAATTAGTGGCAACTTCTTTTCTTTTGCGTTATGGTGCTTTGCTTATTGAGGATGATTACTGTACGTAACTCTCATTTACACCTTGTTTGGATGGAGAGTAGAGGGAGGGAATGGAAAGAAAATCAAATTTTCTGTCGAATCGTGTTTGGTTGACAAAAAATAATTGGAGGAGAGTACATGAGGTGAAGGGTTTAACCTTGTATCATTATAATTAATAAAATCAATTCTTCTCTCAATTTGAGGTGTAACGAATGGAAAGAAATTTTATTGTAAATATTTTTAGAATAACTAACACAAATGCCCAACCATATATATCTTATGTACCTATATAATTATTATACAAATTTTTTGTCATAATCTTACAACAGTCACCAAATTTCTCATTAACCTTTTAAATTTTAATCAACCAAACAAGAAATAAAACATAAATAAAAGTTAAATTTATTTTTCCTTATTAATTATCCAAACACTAAAAAAGTTGAATACATTCATCTTCATTTCTATTCTATTTCATTAATTTTTATTCTTCACTTCCCCTTTCTTTCTCTACTATCCATCCAAACAGGGTGATAAGAGGGAGAATGCGTAACATATATAAGGACTACTATTTTTGGTCAATTTTCTTGCAAAATTTGGCACATGTGCTATGTGACTGCGCATTATAAAAAATATTGGTTGGATCGTATATTGGTCTAACTCAGGGGCGGACGCAAGATTTTTGCCAGGAAGGGGCAGGAATCGGATTCAAATAGCTTATTGGGTACAAACACATTAGCTTCATGACTTGTTTCGATGGAGAATATCTATTGAATCCTACAAATTTGAGAATTCATTTAAGAAATTGTATCCAATTAATTTCTTAGAAAATTGGTCGATTCAATGTCTTAAAACCTAATTGTTTGAAATTCACAAAAATGAGATTTGAATTTATTGAAAATAAAATCCATAATAATATTCTACGTGTATAACCGAGAATTTCGATATGAAGAACGCAAAAAACCTCCAAATAGTTAATTTTATATGAATTTTATAATATTCAGCGCACATTTGGGTGTAACTTGGGTGTGGTTGATGACAATCCAATCAGTAGGGTCCACTGTCATAGAGACATTATTTGAATTAATTTGTCCTCATTTAGTGTGACCCCTTCATTTTAAGTATACCCACACCATATAAATCAAAACATGAAAAGACATTGGCTTACCATAAACCAAGCCTACCATAAAATTAGAATTAAACGAGGAGTATTCTATTGGGTCAATGACATGTGGGACCCCTTTGTAAGAGTCTTCTCCCTCCTTTGTTATATGAAAATTGGTCTAAAGAAGAGGGTTTTTAGAGCTACAAAAATCAAGAAAAAGAGGAAAGCTTGTGGCTTATTTCCATCAACAATCAAGAAAGAAAGAACCAGATCTGTTTTTTCTCCAGTGAGAGGCAATTAATTAACCTAATTTCAGAGGGGACAAAACCGAAATCAACCTATTTTTTCACTATTTTCGAAAATCTAGAGGGGCGACTGCCCCCCGAACTATAGTGGGTCCACCCGTGATCTAACCGCCATGAACCATAAGTTAAACCATGTTAGATTGTAAAGCAAACCGCATTAATTCGTGGTCAATAGCATGCTAGATCCAATTGCACTTAATTAGCCTCTTTATCACATATCTTATATATCTTGTCAATGTTAATGCACATATGGCTTGTCATGATGTACTAATATCTCCCATTTATGCTTATTGACTAACTCTAGTTTTTTTCGTTCTTATATATAGAGTAATGCTATGATGCTTTACAAAGTAAAGATGGTGTTTTACTTTCTGCTCATATCTTTATTTTCAAAATTTAAATAGTCAATTCAAACTTCTCAATATGTTATTCATATTGAAATGTGCTTGGAGACCAAATTTTACATTTTTTGAAAACTTTTTGCTATTTTTTTTAGAATTTTTGAAAATATGTGTTTTTTATATGAAAACAATGATTCTTTACCATCTAAATAAATAGTAAAAAAATTCAAAAGATATAAAATTTGATCTGCAAGCACATTTTAATATGGAGAACATGCATGTTGAATGGTTCAGATTGACTTTTCAGACTTTGAAATCGTAAAAACTGACTCGTTATTACTTTGAAGTTATAACATTATGACATTAGCCGGAATATATATGTGTCACATGAGTTCTCTAATGGTGCTCTCTTACTAATCAATGGATCGCTTTTGCTAATCAAAACGATTAGTAATATATACCTTTACCTCATAATTAATTAACATAATTGGAAATTAAGCATAAAAACTATGAACAGTAATTGTACATGATGTTTCTTACGTAATTTGCACGCCTAACGACTTTATAGCTAGAATGTCAATGTTAGGTAGCTATATATTTGTCAATTATTGTTCATCGTACTACATAGGATAGGAGCAAATGGAAGAAAAAAAAAAATGAAAGAAACCACTTGGAGATATATTGATAATATGACAAGATCTTCTTTTTACATTTAATGATTTTACATTGTATCCGATCTTAAAGCAGTTGTTCTATACGAAAATCTTGAGATGACTGATAGCAAGATACGTTATACAAGTTTGATTCTGTAATTAATTAGGAGCTTTAGTCATGGTGGTAGTAAGTAATTTGTAGCTAGCCCCATATGTAACGTTAATTATAAATATGCAACTAACAAATTAAAGCCAATCATATAGTGGTATTAAGTAAAAACTGCGGCTACAGAACCATGTGTGGTATATATAACGTCGGCACAAGTAAAGCTATGGAATCATCAACAACTTTCATCCTGCTTTAGACTTAATCAAGAAGGTTGTTAAGAATAATTTAGGGGTCGGCTAATGCGGGCCTACTGTGAGCCAAAATTTTAATGGAGACTAAAAGGAGTAACGTTGTATATATATTAATTCAGAGAAAGTCAAAAAAGAGATTTGGAAATTTGTAAGCCTCTCCCCAAAGATCGAGATCGACATCGATCTGGTTCGACGTATTATATGCACAGATTTAATTAAGAATCAGTCCTCCTAACTATATTGGAGAAAGATAGATGAAAGATTTTCCTCGTTTTAGGTCTAGCTTCTATATATATGCGTGCTGAAATTAATTGTTAAATTCTTAGATATGCAATTCGGTTTCTAAAGTACCTACGTGGTCGGATGATGTGTGTGTACTTGTTGTCACTGCTACCGCGGGTTATTAATTAACACTGGTTGGAACATTTAATTAGAGGAGATCGATTTTGTAATTTTGTTAGAAAGAAATAAGATATGTTTCAATGGACCAACCCTGCCTGAGCTAATTAGGATTTTATCTTTAATATTTGTTTTGATGTCAATTTCGTAATGATAATTCATTTTTAAAGCTGAGTCATATTACCCTCTAATGTTAATTGAGGACCTACCAGATTAGGTTCTGACAGAGAATTAAGGACTTGCATCAGGCAGTGGATGTGGATCTGCTGCTAGCCATGTCAAAGAAAATGTTCTTGTGATCGACCACTCAGCAGCTTTTTGGGGAGATTGACAACCCCTCAAATTAAATGTCTGAAAAAGAATTAGCTAATGTTTTGTTGTTGCTATATGTCTTAGCTTGTTTTGTTGTTGCTAACTACTGTTGTATTTTGGTTAGGTTTTACTTGATTTGGTACTTAGGTACGTTCAGGGGCGGATCTACTGTAGCACAGGGGGGCACAACTACCTCCCCTGAATTTCAAGTTTTAGTAGTGATCTATTAGTACCGATCGATTTTGCTTCTTTCTGAAATTTTTTTTGCTCCCCTCTAGATGTTTGATTTGTAATTCAGGTTAAATTTAGTGTTAAAATCAAAATAAATTTCTTGAATTATGATTGGTAATATTAATTATAAGTTATAAGATCAAAAATTATAAGTTGTGGTATTGGAAAATATAAGTCAAAGCATTATTTTTTTATCGAGTACCCAATTAGTTAATGGGTTTAAATCCGATATATTCTTTGATGTATGAATAGGTGTAAACTGTGTCTTGTTTTAAATATCCCTTTTGGATAATTTTACATATACTTAATAGGTTTTAATATGAATCGGTGAATTAAATATCCACTACTTTAAAAATAAAACACTGGTTGGAACTTGGAACATATATATAATGCAAGTATAACTTTAATGTATAGTCATATATCATCATAAATTATTTTTATTTGGTTAACTGAAGGAAGAAAAGGATAATTAATAGCTTACGTGTTGTTATAAAAAAAAATATACAATATAATAATGATTACTGTACAACAACAATAACAATAAGGATGATGATGATAACAAATTAATAATAATAATAATAATTAAATAATAACGATAAAATTATAACAACACAACAACAACAACAACAGAGTATAAATTTTACCGCTTATAGAGGTAACGGTGATGCTGTAATAATAACTAATTTGAAGATATTTCTTATTGCATGTGCATGGGGATCTGTTTCGCTTTGTTACCGTCCCCAAAACATTAATTATATTAGGCATAGTAAAAGAAAAAAAATTGACCGATCGGTTTCAAAACATTCCTAGATTAGATAACGAACAGTCTAGATTAAATCTTCTTATAATGCCCTCAGTAGTTTAGAAATTTTGTACGGTTTAGATCGGATTTGATGGATATTATTATTGAAGTCTTACAATTCGAGACTTAAATATATAATGCTCAGTGAACATATAAACAGCTTAGTTTTACTCGATACATTATGTAACAACAATCTGTAACCATTAGTGTCATGAGCACCGGGACTCTTGATTGTTTTGAAATTTCATGTAAACGACATAATTTCTATACATTTTGTTGGATTAAAATAATATATTTTGAGTTATATAATGTATTTTAATCTTCTATAAAGGAAAAGGAAATGGAAATGGAAATGGATATGGATATTGGTACGGATCCAAAACAAAGAAAAAAGACCCAAAAACATATCAGAAAGAAGTATAACAAGGACGGACCTGTGAGCGTCTTTCTGTACCAGATCCACAAACTTGCTCTGGCAGGTTCGAGAACATGAGCAAAGTGGATCATATTCTACTAATTTATCATTGTGCCTAGCTATAAATTGAATCGTTGAAATCTTTGAAAGACATAGAATTCAAATTATATCCTATAAAGTGAACAAGATACCGCTGATATGCCTGATCGTGATCGAGCTCCAAATAATATATAACATATATATATATATAAATATATATATATATATATATATATATATATATATATATATATAGTACGGCTAACGCGCTTCCTCTAGCATATGGGCCGAAATGCTTCTGGTGAAAAGTTGAAATTTCAAAATCCAAAAAGTCGATCTGAACCGTTCATCTTCTTCTCCATATTAATATCTGCTTGGAGACCAAATTTTACATTTTTCTGAAATTTTTTACTATTTATTAAGCCATTTTGAAAATCACTGATCCAACGGTGGCTTACCAAACAGTAAAAATCAGAAGCTACCGTTGGATCAGCGATTTTCAAAATGGCTTAATAAATAGTAAAAAATTTCAGAAAAATGTAAAATTTGGTCTCCAAGCAGATATTAATATGGAGAAGAAGATGAACGGTTCAGATCGACTTTTTGGATTTTGAAATTTCAACTTTTCACCAGAAGCATTTCGGCCCATATGCTAGAGGAAGCGCGTTAGCCGTACTCTATATATATATATATATATATATATATATATATATATATATATATTGGATCGGTGTATATAAAGAAATCTTGGCCCAAATTATTAGGCGAATGATATTGATGAATCTGATTCAGGCCTCGATTGATAGGCACACAAAAGCAAGCCTCCTTTATGCACAAAGTGGCCGCAGCCGTACAATTATGCCAGTATAATTTATGCAACAAAGACATGATATATTCTACAATCTACACAGATCAGAGTTCTTTCCTTTTTCTTTCTGTTTTTTTTAACGTATTTAATTACTATCGTCATTTAGTGACACTCTACATCTTCTACTTAATATATATTTGAATATTGTGTAATGCGCACTATGTTATCAATAAACAAATATACCTATTTTAATATAAAACAATTATAAGAAAAGGTTTCTGTTCACTGGGTTTTGTCCACCATCTGTCCACAACCTTATTCATTCATGTCTAACTGTTTTTAACGGAAATCCATTTCTCTTATTCAATTCGACAAAATTAGTTTCCGCCTTCTTCTTCTATTTTTCGCTCTCCGATCAAACTCGTTCCAGTAACACTCCGATCAAACCGATAGTTTCCTCCTCTCTCCCTCTCTCTCTTTCTTTTCTCCTTTCTCCTTACACTACAAAAATTTATTTTCTCCTTACGCTACAGAAATTTCTTTTCTCTCTTTCTTTTCTCCATTTTGAAATCGAGACCAGATCGCAGATAGCAAAGGAGATCCAGGCGACCAGATCATAGCCACCTCCATCTCTCTCACGCTCTGACCGCCGTACACACGAGCTCTGCTGTTTCTCTCTCTGCACCTCGCTTCGTCATTTCTCTCTCCGCATCGGCCCTCGGCCGTGTCCTGCTCTATATGATCAGTAGCCAACTCGGTAGCCACGTGGCAGTGCTTCTCGTCGTTAAGGTACTTCAGGTAAAGGCAAAGGCTAACGGCAAGGGTCGATGGTCGATCTAACGATGTGATGTGACACAGTTCAGGTAAGCAAAAATTACTTACAGGATACATGAAGTAATTTGATGTATCAAGTAATTTTACTGGATATATAAGTAATTTTACAGGATATATGAAGTAATTTTACTTTACTAAATACATCATTGATTTTGATTTAAATATTTTTGATCGTTTGTTTTGTAGTTGGTTGAAATGGTTCTGAGTGTCATGCAATTTGAGATGCCTGTCAAGGATAAATGGTTCTTCATTAATCCTTATTTGTCTGTAAGTATTGTTTTTTTGCTTTTTTATTTTATTATCTCTTTATTAATTTAATATTTTTATTTTTGCTGTTGAAATACTTGAGTACTCTTTAATGTGTTTTATTTTGTATGATACAGGTTTGTATGCATGATTACACTACATATGTTTTTCAGTTAGGTGAATAACTTGTAAGATTATTTTGTATTTCTTATTTGTTATAAATCGAATTTGTTTCATTGTTTATTTTATTATTATGCAAGATGGCATCTTAAAAGAATGTGTCGTTCTTGTGATGAGGCTTCTTATTAATCTGAATAATGAACACAGGAGGTTTTTAATGTAAAAGTTATTTGTCCATAGTTTTTTTTGTTGCTATTATGATATTCTGAATGTTGCGGTGAATATTTTTATCTTGTGTTGAACAGATGTTGTTTGTGGTAACATATGTTGTTTTGTGGTAAACAGATTTTGTGTATGATGATGGATGTATGTATAGATTTAGCAATTTTATAGTATACATGGTATTATTTTATGGTTTATATTTTGCAATTTTACAGTATACATGATTGTTTGCAGGTTGTAGTTTAAACTGAAATGTAGCATTTTTTTACATTTTATCTTATAGTATAGATGGTAATATTTTATGGTTTAGTTTTAGAAATTTTACAATATACAAGATTCAATTGAAAATTTACAATATTATGTGAAAATTTTACAATATAGACGATTCAATTGAAAATTTACAGTATTATTTGAAAATTTTACAGTATACAAGATTCAATTTTACAATATATATTTTACAGTATACAAGATTCAATTGAAAATTATACTGTATACAAGATTCAATTTTACAGTATACAAGATTCAATTTTACAATATACAAGATTCAATTGTAAATTTTACTATGTATAAGATTCAATTTTACAGTATATAAGATTCAATTGAAAAATTTACAGTATACAAGATTCAACTCAGTGCGGACGCTAATAACTCTAACTGCCAATAACCGCTAATAACTAACTCTAACTGCCAATAACTTCCTATAAATGCAATTTCCGAAAGTACAATTTGAAAGTACATTTATTTTGTCCTGTTGTGCAAGTTGCAATCTTTTTCTAACTATCATGGGACCACTTAAAATAGTTGCTGGATGTTTTGTGATTAACTGATATATTTTATGTGATATATTGTATAATTATACCGCATGTAGAAGTAATTTTACAGTATTCGCGCAAGTCAAAGCTGTGGACAAATGGTGGACAAAAGGCTGTGGACAATTAGACGCTTCCTATTCTAGACTCATGATTCAAATTAATACTCCAAATATGTACTTGGCTATTGCATGATGCGTACTTATTATTTTGAAGTTTATGCTAATTTTAGATATCATTTTATAAAATACTAAAATGCACACTTAAATAGTGCATAATACATATTTAATTATTGCATAACGAACTCTTACACTTTTGAGAAAAACAAAAATTGCCATAATTGAACAGTAATTAAGGATTGAACTTGTGGATAAGTATAACATTCCTTCTTATTATTGTCATTTAAGCCTTAATGGTATTGAACTCCAATAAGGCAACACAAAAGGTTGGATCGATCATCTATTAACTAGCTTCATTAATTTTTTAAATTTTGTGGAATTTACAAAGATGTTGTGTGATAAAGATATTAATAATTAGTAAATAAGTGCAATATGCAGTAATTATCAATGGATAAGGCATAATAATTTTCCATGACTTACCGTGTTTCATATATATATAAGAAAACCAAAATCCAAAGGAGAAGGAGATGTTTTCAATCGAGGTCTAAAGGGTTGTGATTTATACAGTTGATCTGCTAATGGTGGGGGGCTCCTGAAACCATGGACTAACTATATATTGTACTGAATAAATGAAAAATCAAATAGCCCCAAAAAGAATTTTATCAAAATTACTTCTTCTTTTTTTTTTTTTTTTTTTGCAGATAGCTTGAATGCTTAATCGGCTCTTGGCATAAATTTAAAATGCAAGCAGAGAGAATTAGGCTGTAAGATTTTTAAATGGGCCAGATGCTAATCAACTTGTAAGCCTGCCTAGGCACTACAAATCTCGTTTCTCTAACTATCAATTTCAATTATGGCCCTTCCAAACTAAATATCAATTTCAATAATTCATATTATTCGGCAATTAATGACTTTCTATAGTAGATTAAGCATTAAGGATTGTTTTTTTTTTTTAAGTACAGCAAATGAACACCAAATTCTTATTATAACACAATTCAACCTCACATTAAGGGTGTCAACGGGTACAATACGGGTCAGGTGAAGACATTTTTATACCCGTACCCGCTATGATAACAAAAAAAAATCTTTATCCTTACCTGTCTTTTTGAATACGGTACGGGTCGGATAAACGGATAAAAAAGTGTCATTGACATTTTAATTTGTTCTTTCAATAAAATATTTTTCAAAATAAGAAAAATGATAAAATAATGAATACAACTAATTTATACTATGAAAATTGAATAAAATACAAAACTTTATTATATCATGTATCATCTTCATACAAATATATATATCTATATACTAGTATCATACCCGTGCGTTGCAACGGGGACATATTATAAAAAACAAATATATCAATGAAAATAATAATTATCTAAAAATTAAAACACATGTTAATAGAAAATTTAAATGATTCTGTATTTTTAATTAACTTTAATCGTGATCTCTGATAACAATTTGATGATGTGATGATTTTTTATTTTTAAGTACCAATGATATCAAATAATAGCTCGATTCGAATCTAATATCAAATATCATACAACAATTCAATATCAACATATAATATGATATCAAAAAACATAAATAAAAAGTGTTATCATGTGTATGTATATGATACACACACACACACACACACATATTATAAGAAAAATATATATTCACACACATGTTCCAATTTATATTCTTCTTTGTTTTCAATTTAGAACACACATGCACACACACATTGATATATTCTATATCGAAAATATATTCTAAATTGTCCACACCAATATGTATAGAAACAAAGAAAGAGAAATAAGGAAATAAAAAAAATGATTTCCATTGTGATCCGTATAAAAAATGAAGGAAACAATAAATAAAAAAATGGAAAGTGGAGTCCTCTCAATTGAAGAGGAGAAATATGGAAACAAAAAAAAAATAAGGAAATGGATAAATATATCGCTAAATTTCAGAATTTATTCAATTTTAATTGTAACGTATCGTGTGGCAGCATATGTGGTGGGTATGTTTTTAATTAAATTTAGATTTTTATACATAAAACAAATGCATTTAATCAAAAGAAGACAAAATATGTAATTGGAGAGCTGAGATCAAATCCGAAGTTTCATCTCTCAATCGTAGCCGTTGGCGGATCGGACATCCAACGTGCTTAATAATAGAATAGAGATAATTTTATTTTTAAAAATGATCTTATACGAAAATAGGTATAACGGAAAAAAAAAAAAATCAATAATTGTACCCGATTAGCTAATGAAAACAAAAATCTTACCCTTATCCGTATTTTCGGATATAATACGAGTCGGATAAACAGGTAAAAGAATGCCATTGACGAATTGACATCCTCTCCAAAACAGGGCATGGTCCAGGATTCAGCTTTTTCTGCACACTCACTGCACCTGGAGCGCTACAGGAAATCAAGTTCTTTTATAAATTGTGTGACATAACTCTGAAGTAGTATTGAATAGTGATGTGCCAACAAAATTGATTGCTTCCGGCAGAACAGGTGCTTTGTCCTCTTGTGATATATTAAAGATAATTGGTTAACTGCTATCCCGGCTTGTTAGGAAGAATCAAATATGATAGTTGATTTTTATATGTTAATTTGACCTAATGGTACTGTTTTGAGGTCAATAGCTGTCAGTAAGCTAATCTCGATATATTTAAATGTTCCAGATTACTTCGTCCACAAATTAATTTGACCTAATATTACATGTGATCTTCTGATCTATATATCATAGTTCAGAGACAGAGATAAAAATATTTTTCCGTGATGTTTGTTTAACCAAAATAAGACTAAAACCTTAATTTCTACCTGGTTGCAGCTGTCACAAATTTCATCTTAATCAGTTGTTGTTTTCTTGCAGAGGTGCACATAGTGTACTATGTGCCTTTAAAATAGGAAGTCCGTCCCAAATTTCAAAGTTCAACCGCTCTTGATGTCAGAAGATATCTTCTTAAAGGGACCTATTGCTTGAATAATGACAGAAAAAGACCATATGCATATATGCATTTGATTAATGTAGTTTTTTTTTTTTTTTATATATAATAACGACCACTATAAAAATGAGAATGGCAATGATTGTCTATTTGTCTCGTTGGTTGGCTTTAGGTAGCTAGCTAGGCATCTCATTTTCTACGGAGCTAGTATTAGTATACGTATATACTTTATTTATATAGTAGATAACTATATATAAATCTATCACTATATATATCACACTCCGGATATGTATGACTGCATATACTAGGAAATATTGGAGACTCTTCAGAGAAAAGTTGAGGATTTCTTACCAGCATACTAATTAAGTCGCAGAATGACTGTTCAAGGATTAGTAGACTGGAGAGGAAGGCCAGTTAACCCAAAATGGCATGGAGGTGTCAGAGCTGCACTCTTTCTCCATGGTACACATTGATTTTTCTCTCTCTCAATTCTGGACCTCGATCTATCTCTCTCATTTACATGTGCGTGAGACCTGTGTGTGTGTGTGCACGCGCAGGCACATACACATACACATACACATACATGTAGTATATCGATCCTAGCAAAAGATCAGTTCCTATTTGCTTGATTGGCAGAAAAGGAGCGCTCAGCTGGTTAGTTTTTATTGATTGGCAGGTTTTATGTCGCTCTTTCTTTCTCTGTTGTAGTCATAAACTTTCTAATTTTGTCAATGTGAACTTAAGCTCGGAATCGCAAATTTAAACTCGTGACCATTATTGCTTACTTAACAGACTTGTCTTTTCTCTCAATAATTCTGGCAGTGCTAGTGGTGCTGGTGAATGCAGCGAACATAGCAAACTTGATGAATTTGGTGTCATATTTGCATGGAACCATGCATATGGGTGTTGCTAGCTCTTCCACCGCAGCCACAAATTTTATCGGTGCGATGTGCATGTTCTCTTTAGTCGGGGCTTTCATCTCTGACTCATATATCAAACGTTTCCATACCATGCTCATATTTGGCCCCTTGGAGGTCTTGGTATAATTAATTTACTCGCTTTCTTCTCTCCTTTGTTCTTTGCTTATTCAATTAATTTTTTGGTTTGGAGAAACATGCACACGGAAACATATGACTCCGGATGGGTTTTATTTCTAGCCGATCCCAATTTGTTTGGAACTAAAGATTTGGTTGTTGTTGTTGTTTAGAAACATGCACACGGAAACATATATGTTGTCTCACTGACCAAGGTTTTCGGGAAGAAAAATTGCAAAAGTTGATTTGAGAATTATATGAATTTTCTAGATTGGTAGCATTAAGGAGAGATTTTTATGACATTAGTATTAAAAGAAAAATGGGCGGCAGCACTGCCGGCAGAAATGCTGCCGGCAGCAAATTAGCCACAGCCTATATATATAGAGAGAGAGAGATGGGCTACGATGAGTTGTGAAATAAAGCGACTATTTTACTTTACGCTCATATTTGTGATTTTTAAGTTCAAAACGTCGATCCAAACCATTCATCTTGTTCTCCATATTGAAATGTGCTTGGAGACCAAATTTTACATTTTTTGAAATTTTTTTACTATTTATTAAGCAATTTTGAAAGTCGCTGATCTGATGGTCCAGCAAAATTTTACTGTTTTTTACTGTTTACAGCAAAACAGCAATTTTCAAAAATGCTTAATAAATAGTAAAAAAATTCGAAAAAATATAAAATTTGGTCTCCAAGCACATTTCAATATGGATTAAACATCTAACGGTTCAGATCAGTCGTTTGAACTTTCAAAATAAAAATACAATTTTGAAGTAGAAACACGTTTTACTTCGCAACTCACCTCACCGTAGCCCAAACTTGTGAACTCAGCTGGTATTCTCGATGATTAAGACCATAGATTTAATTTATGCGGTACTAAACGAAGTAGCTAAGATGTCATGGTCATGTTGGCTATTTATTATAGCTGCAATTATTGTATTTTCAAACTCAGGTGCATTATTGATAGACCAAACTTGTGAACTCAGCAGTAATAACTTGAAGCTTAAATATTCGTAAATTAAAGTCGACAAACCTTTAGAATTTAGATTCTCAAGGAATATTGAACAATAATTATTTATACCACCTTTTTAGCTCCAAAATTAAGTAATATCACATCTGAAAAGTCTCAAATGGTTTCAAAGGCAAGTCTTAATTTATCAGTGCTTCATGTTAAATATATTATTTAGACAGTACTGATTAGGCTTTAACCACTGTTAGTTGTGACCAACTACAAAGCAAGATCATTGTAGTACTTGAACCTAGTACTAAATCTAGGTATATAATAACTTAAACCAGTATACTGCTTTCAACCCCTGCTCTCCGTTTCAAGAGTTCGTAACATACAATTACATGTCCAGACTATAATTACTAGAGCTTCTCACAAATCTTGTCAGTTTGTTTTCTTGTTCACTTAATCAGTGATATCTGTCTAAGTAATTAATTAACTGCCCTGTGTCTGTCCCCGGTTCAACATAAATGATTCTATTCCTTATATTTTGATTTAAGAAAGAAGGTAGAATACTTTATAGTAATGATAACAGTGATTTTTGTATCTGTTGGCTAGTTGTGGTCTCCCTCTTTAGAAAAAATTAATTCCCATGCTTTATCTCATTATATTTTTGTTATTGGCAAATAATAAATAATTCTCTCCTTCAAAAAAAAAAAAGAGAGTATATATTTTTAGTTTTACTATTGCTGTTTTATTACAGATAAAAGTCTAAATTAAAGGCCTCAACATATTCCTACTTTGTCCTACCAATAATAGCAGTATTCAATACCTTGAGACTAAGCATCATATTTTATAATACAAGAATACCTGATTACACAAAAAGGAATATCAAGCATGTGAATTTTGACCAAGACCACCTTGTTATTCCCCTTTGCTATAATTAGCATACTTTCTCACAATTCAATCTCTAGGGCTACGGTCTCCTCGCCATCCAAGCCCACTACCGATCTCTACACCCGCCACAATGCGACATAAACAAAGAAAACAATAACTGTGTCCAAGTTCACGGCTTCAACTTTGTACTGCTAAACATTGGCCTCTATACAGTCACTTTTGGCGAAGGGTGCTTGCGTGCCTGCATTGCTTCCTTAGGAGGGGACCAATTTGACGATGATGACACAATCGAGCAAAGGCAAAAGATCAGCTTCTTCAATTGGTTCACTTTTGCGATCTCCATTGGTGGCTTCTTGGGGTTGATTTTCGTGGTCTGGGTGGAGAATAACAAGGGATGGGACATAGGTTTTGCACTTTGCGCACTCCTTGTTTTCATTGGGTTGATTGTCACAGCCTGCGGTTTCCCCTTTTACAGAAACCAAATACCAGCTGGAAGTCCCCTTACTCAAATTTTACAGGTGTGTGCTGCTGGAATTTTCTGCTACACTAGTATATTCATATAGTCTAATTTAATAATAATAGTCTGGTTGTACTGGCTTGCTTATCCTAAGAAATAAACTTACATTTGTTGAATCTACTTTATAGGCTTTCACTAATCTTTCTATCATATATAGGTGTTTGTAGCTGCATATAGAAAGAGAAACCTTTCATTAACAGACTACAAAGAATCAGAAGAAGTTGCCAATAGAAATACACCGCGAATGGAAGTCTTTGCCAGGACCACAGGATTCAAGTAAAGTTCTTTTACAAAATCCTACCTTATGTATTAATTGTTATAGATTCAGGCACGTCAATTTCACTTCCATGTGTAAATTATTTGATTTGTAGATTTCTGGACAAGGCAACAATAGATAATGGAGACAAAGGAGGCTGGTCCTTCTGCAGCACGACCCAAGTAGAAGAAATCAAGATAATCCTTCGTATGCTTCCACTATTCATTAGCTCCACAATAGGATACTTGCCCTTTCCTCTACTCATGACCTTCACAGTTCAACAGGGCGGCACCATGAACACACAGCTCGGTAAAATCCACATATCTCCTGCAAGCCTCTTTGTCGTACCAATCACATTTCAAATGGTAACTTTAGTAATCTATGACCGAGTGATTGTTCCACTTTTACGAAAATTAACTGGCTACCCAGGGGGTATAACTCACTTGCAACGAGTCGGCATAGGGTTTTTTTTTGCAGCTGTTGCCACAGCTGTTGCAGCTCTGGTAGAAACAAAGAGAAAGAAAGTTGCAATTGAACATGGCTTAATCGACTCAAGCACAGGAATTCCTATGTCTGTCTTCTGGCTGGGGTTACAGTTCTTTTTTCTAGGCATCATAGATGTGACCTCATTTGTTGGATTGTTAGAATTTTTCTATAGTGAGGCATCAACCGGGATGAAGTCCATTGGCACATCAATTTTCTTCTGCATAATTGGTGTGGCAGCTTGGTTGTCAAGCTTTCTCATTAATGTGGTGAATAAGGTTACAAGAAATGGAGAGGGAAAGGGTTGGTTAGATGGAGCGAACTTGAATAGGAGCCACCTTGACAGGTTCTATTGGTTGCTTTCAGTTATCGGATTGCTCTCGTTTTTGAACTATGCTTATTGGGCTAATAAATATGTATCTAGGTACAATCCAGGAATTGTGACAGAAGATGTGAAAAGATCTCCTAAGAGAGAGACAGATACCATCTAAACTTAGTTGTATGAATGTTCTTTGATTTATGGATTGTTATGTACTATATGAGACGTCTTGATTAATGTATGTATTAGAAGATCTGAAATTCCCCAGAGTCGTGTTTTGTGAAGAAAAAAAAATGGAAAGGTTCAGCTTCACGAGAAATTTAAGTTTTATTCATTCAAAATTAATATCATTGAATTTGATATTTGATGCCAAAGAGCATAAACAAGAACAAAAGAAGAATAGGTGTTAAATAGATACATATGCTTTTACACTGCTAAACCCAGGCTCAGTACCAATCATCTACTATGAAGCCTTCAATTGTTTCTGAATGTCACTCTGCAATTAAAAACAAAATACCAAGAGAGAGTAAGCAGAAAGGCAAAAAAAAATATGAGAGCAATATTGAAAGTCTCGAAACAAATAGTAGACTGGATTTCACTACCATCTCGATAAGCCCCGACGACCATGAATTAGTGTCTACCAGTACCAGCCAATATGGTTATGGTACTACTCAACTACTATTTTTTCAATTAATTTGTTTTTTGCATTTGCTGACTTTTTTTTTGCTTCCTTTTTTGAATATGAGGTCAAGTGAACCAAATTGCATCATTATGGCTTGACTTTGGCAGGATTGAAGTAAATTTAGGATTTATTTAATGCACAATTAAGTGATCAGGCTCAATTCCACAACTGAGGCAGCTATATGCCAGCTAAAATTTCAATGCTTCATAATAACTATTACCTCGATTTTTGAAGGCAACGTGTTAGGTGAATATCTCCTTACAACAGCTCCATTTTTTCCCACAAGAAATTTGGTGAAATTCCATTTAATTCCACTTCCCAGAAATCCAGCTTTTTGTGATTTCAAGTACTTGTACAGTGGTGTTGTGTTCTTTCCATTCACATTAATCTAGTAAAAAGACCAGTGTATCGAGAAATGATCAAAATTAGAAAGCATAAAAAGGAACTTTGTTAATCATAATATTAAGAAAACTTGCTCTGACTTTGGCTCCTAGTGTTGGTACAATACGTCTTTTTTTATCGTTCTTCTTCTTGTTTCTAATTAATACTTAGAGTGAATTTACTTGACAGATCGATGAATAAGCAAACAACTTGGTTCTGTCAAAAGACATTAAGAAAATATTAAAGTGTCGGAACAGTTAATCATACTGTTCTGACAATACACAGGTGCAAGCTGGTGCAAAAACATAACACTTCTAAATAAACAGCTTTGACTGCATTCACGTTAGATATGGATGATGTTCAACATTTGATAAATGAGTAGAACTGCCCGAAAATATTCTAGGCCTAGTATACCATAATTGTGAAAAATATTTTATATGAACTTTTCTTATTCCTTGAATGGTGGTAGTTCATCTACCTTTTCAAAAATGGGGAACTCTGCTTTAAATCTTGAGCAGACAGTCTCTTTTATTTCCTCATTGCTCCCAGGCTCTTGACCCGCAAATTGGTTGCAAGGAAATGCAAGGATCTCAAATCCTTCACGATGGCATAAACAAAGGATACTGTTAAAGCAAAATTAAAGGAAAAACACTAAAACAATAGCAGAATGAAATTATTAAAACCCGACCCCCCCCCCCCCCCCCGCCCCGCCCGCCGCACAAGTGTCAACGTCACGTCTATTTGTTTAGATGCATGACTGCGAGCCTGCATCCGCTAGCATGTTCATGTGTCAGCAGCAAAATAGAAACTTCTGTTTTTGTCAAAAATAGCCCAATCAAAGCAAGTTCAAACCTTTTTCTCTGTATTTTTCATAAAGAACATTCATCTCCTTGTAGTTGGAGTGAGTCAATCCACTGCATTAATAAAGCGAGCGTTTTATTTGAATTATACAATAAAATTTTGCTATTACTAGAAACTAGGAGTCTAGGACTGAAAGAACTTATGTTAATTCAAATTCAATAAAAGTTGAAATTACATTGTAGATTTTCTATTTTCAGTAAATTCCATTCCCCCAAAACCATGATTTCAATAATACCAGTACCATACCATTTCTCCAGTCCAGTACCAATACAGTGCCAGTACACTGGACACGATGTGGTTTTCAAAATTGACCCTCTGTATTTTAATGACATAAATATGCATTTGTATGGCCTGAGTTTCATTCCAGGCTCAATCACATGCTATATCAATATGCAAGTAAGAAAGTGTACCACACAGATCTGGTTCCCCTTTATTTTAAAAAATCAATGCCAAGCAAAAATAAAACAAATAAATAAGGAGAATGTACCATTTCGAAGCAACATTGACAATTAGGAGAACTTTTCCTTCATAAGCGCTCAGGCTCACGTCATTTCCCTTGATATCCTTCACAGACCACGACATCATATAAGTTCAATTTGGAGCTCAACATTAGAAAAATGGCAACTTTTTGTGGGGTTAGATGAACTTTAAACAAATTGAAATATTTGGAAACTTCCAGCTTGATGAATCTACCTTGACATTGATCTCGTAAATAGAATTGGGCAAGTCTTCCTCCGCTAATTTTCCAAACAGGGAAACTGAATCAAGGTTTAAGAAGACGAGAACAAAAGCCAAGAAAAGAGCAACGAGGGCCCAGATTTGAAATATGGAATTCATGGGGGACCTGGTAACAAAAGCACCTCCCTCCGAACTCCGAAGGTAATTTGGGTAGCCTGGTACCTCTCACACTCCTTTGGCATTTATTATTGATATCGGAGTCGGACACTGTGAGAACGGATCCTCTCATTCGGATTCGGTAGAGAAATTTCTGTTGTCTGACTCTGACAGTCTGACCTGCGGGTCGGAAAGCATTTTGAATAGTTATTTACCCCCACATGCCAGCTATGAGCTATCCAATTAATAGCAAATTTTCCTAGTATCCAAAGTTCCAAACCGGAGAATCAGCACGACGGCACGCTATCTGGCTATCTGCGATTAAGGGGTGTTCATCGGTTCGGTTGGATTTGGTTGAAATCCAACCGAATTTGGCAAACTAAAGTTATAATTCGGTTTTAAAAATAGAACCGAACCGAATCGAATTAGCATTGCAACCATTAAACCGAACCGAACCAAATTAGCATTACAACGATTAAACCGAACAAACCGAACTGTTTGAACCGAACTAATTCGGTTCGGTTCAAAACCGAATAAACCGGACCCAATGAGCACCCCTATGACTGCGAACCAGCGACTGGTCAAATTCTTGTTCAGAAAATTTTGAAGAAACCGATCGACGCACGACGGTACCCGTATTTGTTCGAGATTTCCGTTATCTCCAAAACAACCGTTCTGAAACAGAGTTTATCTAGTTGTGCTTGGAGGATTGAAATGATTCAGCTAATTTGGTTTTAATTAAAATAATTTCTTTCAAAAACCAACGGCGTAGTCAAAAATTTTATTGAGAGTAGGTAAAAATTAAATTATTAATAAACAGTTATTATTTTAACGGATAAGGATACGATTTGACCACTATCTAATCTGTATCCGAACGTTTACATCTCTATTCCAGTGATCCAGTCTAGATTGAATGTTAAGGTTCAAATAATTTCTAGATGCTCCTGGATCTCTGTGAACTAATAATTATTTTTATTTTTTTTTCTTAATGAACTAATACACCAAATCTATTTAGAAAAAAAATATTCAATTATTTTTCTTGTTTCTTTGCAAATCAACAAAACCTTTTTTTTTTTGTTAAATTCAAAATTAACACAAAAAAGACCGAATTAAGCCACAACTAGAAAGAATCACGGCAGGAGTAGGCAACGAACAAAAATGGAGATAGACAATGACCTAATTTTATATAGATTTATAGGTAATTTTCAAAATCCAGAAATAGACGGTTGTTTATCCCTGATCCATACGGCTCCACCTCTGTTGAGAAGAATAGTTCAGTTATTTATAGTTTTGATCGAGTTTCAATTTTAAACTAATGGTAGTTGGATTTTCAATTACTGTTAAAAATTAAATAAATGAAACGAACTAAATAAAATGAACTACTTTATGTTATAATATTGTTTTTGATAAATATGTTATAATATTGTATAACACAAATTATTACATGATATTATTAGTTATAAAATATAAATTGAATTTTCTTTTACTAATTGAACTGAAGTTTAGTTTTTAATTTGGTTGATCAGCTTATATGGTTGATTGCATTTATATTTATGCAAATAAAATAAAATTTTAGTGTGACAACAACTGTTAGTTCAATTTATATCTAACCAAACATTCCAAATGAGATAACTTCAAGTTTCAGTTTTTGTTTTTTTTAAGTCAGTTGTGATTTTATTTGTTTGATGTTAAGTAAATGCTTTAAAATGCAGTTTGCAATATATGCAAGCAATTGGTAAGTGCATAAGCGCATAATTGATATGCGGATGCATCGGTAGAATATTTGGATGGCTAATACTTATGTATCTTTAAAAAAAAAATCTGGAACAAATATAATTGTTATCAAGAATTTCATTTGAAAATTGAAAGATACACAAAAGTACTATTTTTTACGCTAACTGAAATAAATATATACAAATTAGAATTTAGCATAAATTTATATAAAGAGAAAACGTTTTTATCCATTGACTTTTGTCCACGATTTGTCCACAGTGTCTTATCCAGTACCTTTTAACTTATTTTAACGGACTCCGGTCTCCACCCTCATAAAAGACATATCTCTTCCAATATTTTTCTTTTCTCCGTTTTTCCTCCAAATCAATTTTACCGATAAAAAATGAATCTCTCTCTCTTCAAAAATTTTCCTTCAATTCGTTCTTCTCCAAATCAATTTGACGATTTATTTCATTCATTCATCCAAAAACAAACAAAAATTCATCATTTCGTTTGAACCTTTCCTCCACGATGATCAGATGCTTCAGACAAGGATTGACTTCAACCTATACATACGAATAGGGATAAAGATGACTTGATTCACATGAGATATTAAATTTCCTTGATGCAAATAAATTGAGATGAGAATAAGGTAGGTCATACCAGTCCCCACGAGCCACAAAACATCATGATTGTTCTCTTCTTTTTCTCTTCTTCATCTCTCTCTCGGAGGTTCTACTGGAGAGACGAATGTTAGGAAGAAACCAAACCATACATGGGTGAAAATATGGGCAGTCTGATCGGCAGTTCAAATTCGTTCCGACGCTCATCTCTAATCCGCATTAACAGTCGTGGATAGTTGATCTGCACGATTCTTAAGACGGATCTGACCACACTGATCTAACACCCCCGATTCAAATGACATTATTCAATCAGAATTCTGATCCCTTAAAGTAAGCCAAAATTTGGGTTTGGATCTGGATCTGAACCTTCGGGTTTGTCTGGATTTAAATTTCAATTGAGTGAGTTATTTACGGATTTAAATTTCCTTGATGCATGTAATAGATTTATAGATCTTATACAATATTTTACAGGATTTGTCAGTTAGGTTTTAAATTTATGTATAATATTTTTTAGGATACGTTACATAGTTTTACAAGATATATCATATATTTTACATGAGATATGCATTGTATTTTTTTTTACTGGATATGTTTAACAGTTTCACAAGATATATATGCAATATTTTACAATATTTATGCAATATTTACAAGATCTAGCTAATAGTTTTACTGATTTAAATTTCCAATATTTATCTAATAGATTTAGAGGATATATACAATATTTTACATGATATATGAATCAGGTTTAAAAGTTATGTAGAGTATTTTACATGATATAGTTCACAATTTTACATGATATATGTACTATTTTACGGTATCTATTATTATTGATATTTACAGTTTTACTGTATATAGTTTACAGTTTTATAGGATATAGTTCACAGTTTTACAGTACCTACATGATATGCAATATTTTACAGGTTATTGATGTTTACAGCATATATGTAATATTACAGGAGCTAGGCTACGGTGAGTTGCGAAGTAAAAGCGACTATTTTACTTCACGCTCATATTTTGCGATTTTAAAGTTCAAAACGTCGATCCGAACCGTTCATCTTGTTCTTCATATTGAAATATGCTTGGAGACCAAATTTTACATTTTTTTGGATTTTTTTTTACTATTTATTAAGCAATTTTGAAAGTCACTGATCTGATAGTCCAGAAAATTTTACTGTTTTTACTGTTCACAGCAAAACAGCAATTTTAAAAAATGCTTAATAAATAGCAAAAAAATTCCAAAAAATATAAAATTTGGTCTCCAAGCACATTTCAATATGGATTAAATATCTAACGGTTCGGATCGGTAATTTGGACTTTCAAAATAAAAATACAGCGTGAAGTAGAAACGTGTTTTACTTCGCAACTCACCGTAGACTGCCTCATATTACAGGATCTATTTAACAGTTTTACTGATTTAAATTTTCAGTATTTATCTAATAAATGTACATGATCTATACAATATTTTTTCAGGATATATGAATCATGTTTAATATTATATAGACTATTTTACAGGATATAGTTCACAATTTTACATGATATATACAACATTTTACAGTATGTATGTAACCTTTTACATGATTATTCAACTAGTTTTTAGGATTTTGCCAATAATTTGCAGGATTAGGACTTAAAGTTTTTACTAATTGTTGATATCAATTTATAACCTTATTTGTTTTGTTTTTTTGCATGATGATATTTCTAAATAACGCATTGTTCTAGTGATGAGACTTAAATCTAGATAATACTAAAAAAAAGGTTATAAAGTAAAAGTTTTTGTATGTTGAATAGTATACTTGTGTGGAATGTATAAATTTGTGTTTAGAATGTTATTGTTTGTTTTTGCTACTGTTGAACATTGATGTTTTCAATAGTGACAGTTTATGCTTGTGAATAGTTACTTATGTTTAACAATGTAGTTGTGAATAGTTGATGTATTGATGTTTTTATAGTTCGCATCTGTTAGTTTTACTGTTTCATCTGTTAAATTTATAGTATTGAAGTTTGCAGTGTGTTTATCTCAGATTTATTGTGTTTTAAGTTTCAGATTTACAGGGAGAGAATTTGAAGGACTATGCTATCTTCCTCTTGAGTTATGTGTACAATATAATCACAAACAGTCCTATAATTTTCACCCAGGTAAAAAACTTGTAAGATTATTTTGTAATTCTTATTTGTAATAAATCCAATTTGTTTCATTGTTTATTTTATTTGTATGCATGATGATATCTCAAAAGAACGTCTGGTTCTTGTGATGAGGCTTCTTACTCATCCCAACAATGATCACAGGAGGTTTTAATGTAGAAGTTTTATCTTTCCATAGTTTTTTTTTATGATATTCTGGATGTTGAATGATATAATTAGGTTTGCTATTTTGTGGTGAATATTATGATTTGTGTTGAACAAATGCTGTGTGTAGTGAATATTATTGTTTTGTTGAACAGATGATGTATGTATGTTTAGATTCAGAAATTTTACAGTATACATGGAATGGATTTATAATTTAGATTCAGAAATTTTACAGTATTGATTGTTTGTAGGTTTTATGTTTTGTTTTTGTAGTTTAAGTTGAAATTTTTTGTGTTTTTTACATTTTATTTGATCATTTTCATATGCTTATTTTATATTATTGAAATTTTATAGTTTTTACGCTTTATTTTCACTGTTTAAATTCACAATTGTACAGTATTGACAATTTATATTTTTTAATTTATATTTTAATCGTCTTCATGTCCTAATTTTACATTATTTTAAATTTATAGTTTTTACTTTTTTTTTTCACAGTTTAAGTTTACAATTTTACAGTATTGCAAATTGACATTTTTTTAATTTTATTTAATCTGTTAATTTTACAACTTGGTAATTTTATTGTTTTTACCTTTTGATTTCACAGTTTAATTTGATAATTTTACAGTATTTAAAATTAATTTTTTTAACATTTTATTTTATCGTTTCCATCTGTGTATTTTGCATGTCTGTAATTTTATAGTTTGTACATTTATTTTTATAGGTCAAGTGGATAATTTTACAGTATTCAATGTTTTGATTTGATGATTTATTTGTGTGTTCATTAAATCGAGGAAAAAAATTAATTGGAAAATTTAATTTTGCATTTTATCACGTTTTTTGTCAAAATAACTGCTAATAACTAACAGTTACTGCTAATATCTTCCTATAACTATAATTTTCGAAAGTACAGTTTGAAAGTACAAATTTTTTGTCCTGTTGTGCAAGTTGCAATCTTTTTTTAACTATCATGAGATCACTTCAAATAGTTGCTGGATGTTTTATGATTAACTGATATTTTTATGTGATATATTATATTTATTATACAGCATGTAGAAGTAGTTTTACAATATTCGCGTAAGTTAAAACTGTGGACAAAAAGTCTGTGGACAATTAGATGTTTTCTTAATATATTGCATGGTTGGTGAGAAAACGGCACAAACACAAAATCCATATTTTAAAAATAAAAGCGGCCTCGACCCAAATTGTAAGAACCGGTCCTAATTACGAAAACCGTATCCGACCCCAAGTGGATCTGTGAAATGTGACGCATAGTGCATATGGTAACCACATGCAATTAGAATATTAGATACATTGATACAACCAGGTTAGAGTCCGTATCCTCTGAGATACCTCAAAATTTAAATTTTTACTTAAAATCAGGTCTTTTTTTTTTTTTGGTATCTAATGGGCCATTATTCTTGTAGAAAAGGTTTAAACGGTCCGGATTCTCCACAGATTACTTCAAAGTTTGAGATATCCCAGCAGATGCGAATTCACCAGGTTACGCATTCACAAAACACAGACATCAGCCGATTTCAACACTAAAATCAAATTGGCTAATGGACCTTTCTTAACCATCGCCGCACAAATTACCACCGTGATGACCATCCACCTGAACTCGTCTTGTGAACACTTTTTATATTTTATTTTATTTTTGCGTATTTTTTAAATGTACACTTATTTATAAGCAAAACTAAAGTGTAATGTACTCATCAAGAGAGATTGGTGACTGCTTGATCATGTGCTAAATAAATTTAAAACTTTAAAAACTTGGCATGTACATGCATCACTCACGAAGTATTTGAATTTCAACGGTTTGGATATGTAATTCAAAGTCAATCCGATAATCTTTTGAATATGTGCTTACCAACCCCTCTTGATGATCACATCACACCCTAGTTTTGCTCCATTATTGTGTTAATACTTATACATATCTATCTAGTGTAGTAAATATTGATGTGCACTTGTCTATTTTAACTAAAACACAATTAATGAAAACGTCACATGATTTTAATCGGATCAAAACATATTTTAACAAAGTCAAATACATTTTTTTGAACTTCTCATACAACTATTTTCATCTTCCAAATTCATTTTTTTTTTTTAAGATAGGAAGATAGAAGTTTAATTTTCCAACTTTCATTAAATGTCTATGATAGATTTCTCATTTGAATTTCAAACTCACGATTTCTCAAATGGAGAATGTTACTATTTATAAACTGAAAAACTGTGATTGACTTTAGAAACGAAAATAAGGTGTATTTTTCATGTACCAAATATATTTTTCTTCTTAAAAATTGTGATTTTGTACATACCAAAAAAAATATATAAAAATATAAAATTTGATCTCCAAACACATTTTAATATGTAGAATATATTTAGCACTTCAAATCAATTATTTGAACTTCGAAATCACAAAAATCCACTTGGTATAACGAACTACTTTGCACCAATGTTAGTATATTAGCCAATCTCGATATATATATAAAATTTGGTTTTGTGATTTTCAAAGTTCAAATAGTCAATCCAAACCGTTAAACATGATTTTTATATTAAAATGAGTTTTAAGATCAAATTCAATTTTTTTTTGAATTTTTTTACTATTTATTTAGTATTTTACAAAATTGCTATCTTTTAGTGGCTCAAAATTGTCTCAAAACAACCGTAAAAAAATTCAAAAAAAATGTAAAATTGATCTCCAAGCACATTTACTATAGATATCATGTTGGATGGTTTGGATTGACTGTTTAGACTTTGAAATCGCAAAATCAAATTGTTGTAATACATTTTAAATTTTAAATGTTGTAAGTAGATCCCTTCTCATATATATATATATATATGGGCTATGGTGCATTGCAATGCATGGAGGGGTTTGTGCATTGCAATGCATGGAGGGGTTTGTGCATTGGACCATAAATCTAAAATTCAAAATCCAAATGACCGATCCAAACCATTCATCTTGTTCTCCATATTAATATGTGCTTGGAGACCAAATTTTACATTTTTCTGAATTTTTTTACTATTTATTAAGTATTTTAAAAAATTGTTGATCCAATGGTGGCTGCTGATTTTACTGTTTTGTTAAGCCACCGTTGGATCAATAATTTTGTAAAATACTTAATAAATAGTAAAAAAATCAGAAAAATGTAAAATTTGGTCTCCAAGCACATATTAATATGGAGAACAAGATGAACGGTTTGGATCGGTCATTTGGATTTTGAATTTTAGATTTATGGTCCAATGCACAAACCCCTCCATGCATTGCAATGCACCATAGCTCATCTCTCTCTCTATATATATAGAGAGAGAGAGAGAGAGAGAATAACTAATGTGCATTCGTATGCATATGGTTCGATATGCATACGGTTCAAATTTGAAATTCCAAAATCCAAAATGTCGATCCAAACCGTTCATCTTATTCTCCATATTAATATGTGCTTGGAGACCAAATTTTACATTTTTTTTGAATTTTTTTACTATTTATTAAGCAACTTTGAAAAATTTTGATCCAACGGTGACTTAACAAAACAACAAAATAAGCCTGGAGACCAAATTTTACAATTTTTTTAGATTTTTCTAAAAATCACTATTTTTCAAAAAAAAAAATGAACCATAGAAATTAGTAATTTTCAAAAGTCTGAAGAAAATAGTAATAAATTTAAAAAAAAATGTAAAATTTGATCTCCAAGTACAATTTAATATGGAGATCAACTTGAACGATTCGGATCGATATTTTGAACTTTAAAAGTACAAAATATGAGTGTAAAATAAAACACTCGCTTTACTTCATGAAGCACCGTAGTCCAACTCTCTCTCTCTATAGACAACACACATACATAACTCTATGTGTATTCGACAAAATATCCAGTGTATTTATATTTAGAAGTACATTATCCCATTAAGTTTGGAGGTGTTCCTCGGATATGTTTTGCCAGTCCTTTCGTTAAAATGAAAGCGGAACACTTAAACTAGGTATTATTACAAAAAGAAAAAAGAAAAATAGAAAAGATGCAATTGTTTCAAACTTCAAATTCAAAAACGGACAGTTATGATAACCAATATCACGTTTCATAGAATTTTCCTCGTCCCTATCTCTCTATCTCCCACACACACACACACACACTCACATGCACACGCACACGCACACAGACCCACTCTGAGAATTGTGATGGCGGGGAGAATTAGAGATAAGCAATTAAAAGATGAATCAAAAGAACTTGACATTTCCTCTCCATATGAAGACTACTCAAATATGATGAAGAATTTCAATTCCGACTCAGATTTACTGCAACCTCTCTCTCCTCCACCAGTTCCCAATTCCATCCATGAAGTTGCCAAACCGGTGATCAAACCGCAACAATGCAACACCAGCAATAATACTCTCCATACCAATGGTACGTTAGAAACTCAATTAATTCTACCATTCTTTTCAAGCATTCTTTTACTTGATCACCTTTTCCTTTCTTCTTTACCTTCAAAAATTAATTGTAATGTCTAGTTTTATTATTCATTTACGATTTCTATTAAGGAAACAAACATCTAAAACTTAGCAGAATAAAATTGAACCATAGAATACATCTCGTATATATAATTGATATGCATAATTAAATAGCTTCAAGACTTCTTAAGTAGACTAGTCTAAATAACCTTCTTAATCTTACCCTTATTATCTAAAATAAAAATAAATGGTAGATGTGAAACTTTCTGCTGTAGATACATCCAATCCCCTTGATTGTGGAAGATGTGATGTTATGAGAGAGGTCATGCACATCAATAGTAAGTTCTGATTATTAAAATTGTATACTGTTTATATTGAAAGTTCGTTCACAAAATAATTAAGATTATAATGCCTGAACATAATTTTTGTTGTATTTAGGTAAATTTATCACAGAATTTTCGATCCATGGGCAACTTGGTTCTTTCTATCATGCAACATTGGATGTTTATCATAATATGGAGGGCTTTCCACATGCTGCTGAGAAATCCTATATTGAGTATGTTATTAATCAAAAAGAAAAGAAAAAAACGTTTTCTATGATAATATCAGGGTTATTTAGTACAATTGCAATTTTCAGTATTCTGGTTAGAGTAATAGATATCTCATATAATATTTTTTAATAAAGATATCTCATATACTATGAAGAAGAAAAATATCTCATATGCACATTATAAATCATTTTCTAAAACATGTGCCCCAAAAACAACCCTTCTCCAAAATTTCTCTCTCTAGCACGTAATACTTGACAAAATATAATATGGGAATAAAAACAGAGAGGTGTGTAGAAAAGAAGTACTTCCCTTATCCATCAGTAGAAGAGACAAAATCCTCACTTTCTTAAACAGATTACTGCAATTCTGCTCCCTCATAATTTCATTCATGTATTTGTTCAATTTTTAGCCTCAAAAATAGGGATTTGGATTGGATAAAGCAGTTCCTGTTAGAATATGGTGCTGTCAGAAGAAGAGAGAATTTCAATATCATAAATGATTGGGTTTCACCCTTTTATGTTGTCGTCTCTGCCAGCATGAATGTAAAGGATGAGCCAAAATATACTCCAGGTTTCAATTTTAGGTTTATTATGTTAATACCAACTATACACCTATATTAGACCAATATATAATTTTGTACTGATTTAATGCCCTCCTGTACGTATTACTTGTATATGCCATCTTGTAATGGCCCAGTACCAAGTCTGCATTTTTCATACTTTTCGTCCTGATACAGAGGCATATATGATGTTTTACAACTAGAAATTTTGTTATAGATCACATCAAATAAAATTCTATACATTTTTATATCAAAGTCTGAGAATATAGTATGATACCAGTGAGCAATGTGCAATATCAATCTCTTGATGACAAGATATTTAATTATCATACAGTCATGCAAATTCCTCTAGGTTGCCAGGAGATCAACAGTCCAGGTCAAAATTCTCTATTTCCGGTTGGCGAGGTTGCTGGATCAACCTCCAATGTCAAGGTGAAATATGAAAGCACCAGTCCAAATACACCAAATTCAGGTCATTTTGTATTTATATAAAGGAAATTTGGTTTCTGACACAATAGAGGACCCTTCCTCATTTTGTGTCCCCAAAGTTGATATTTTGTGTTGATTTGGCATTTTTGTTAGATTGTATTGACTATGAATGTCCTGTAAGGGAAGTAAAAGAAGAGCAGTGCAAAACACAGCTCACAAAACAGGTATGATTCAGCTCAGGTTTTCAATTTGTAGAAAAAAATTCCTCATTGGTTTATGACAGAACTGAGCAATATCAGCTCTCTTTTTTTAATTGAGGTTGAGATCCATTAAAATTGACCAATTGAAAGGCTCAATGACCAGGAATCGTATCCTCTGCGGAGCTGTGCTGAGCTTTTAATCTGGTCCGTTCGTTTCGAATCGAGCAGACCAGATCAGACCTTGCCCGAATTGAAAAAATTCTCAAAATTTGCCTTGCCCGCTTGATTCAAAACGAACGGACCAGATTAAAAGCTCCACACAGCTCCGCAGAGGATACGCTTCCCAATGACCATGGTTTCAATATCTAAACAGTATGACCAATCAATTGTGTGTTCTTATTAAGTTTAATTTACTTCCTTTCATTCTCCTTTTTAAATGAGCACGGAACCTAAATGATTTAACAAATGAAAATCAGAGGGAGAGAACTGCAAAGATGCAGTTGGAAGAGATAGCAAAATACTTTCATCTTCCACTGACGGAAGCCGCTAAGGAACTCCAAATTTGTACCAGCTCTCTCAAAGCTATCTGTCGCAGGTACCGCATTGCTAGGTGGCCTCAAAGAAAGGTTTTTTTCTCTTTATTATTTCCTCATTTTCTTTTAGAAAAAGATCAAAAGACTATCAACTTGACTAGTTCAATAAAACCAAACTTCTCTTGTAGCAGCACATTTTAAAAAAATTGTCTGAATGTTTGAACATATTCATGCAGATTAAAGCAATAGATAATAGGATTTTGAGCTTGAAAAAGGAGTTGAAGTCTCATGCTGGAGTAAGCAATAGTTCTAAGCGAATTGAAGTCAAGATCAGGTTGCTCAAGAAGACCAGAACAGCCATCTGCTCAGGCAGCTCAGCAAATTAAGGGGCTTAGGCGCTTAGCATCATTGGATAATTAATTGCTTCCTCAAAGTAGAAAGTAGGAAGTAGATTTGTGACCTAACATTAATCTGAATAACCACATGGGTGCCTTTTTTAGGCTTTTGTTGCTTTTCTACTCTCTCTTATATTTTTTAGGAAAATAACTTTTTTTGTCAGAAATTTATTTGCATCTCGCTAGCTCGTTGGACACAATGACAACATGTCATGTGGTGAAAAAATTTCTAAATTTATTTCGACCAAGTGTAAACTCGATCTCTAACATGGTTTGAGCACGTTGCGAGCTATATATTATTGGCGGGTAGGCTTACAACAAGAATGAGACACTTTTCGCGAGGATAAAAAAGTGACTTTTTGCGACGGACTACTCTCATTGTTCAACTTTTTCTTTTTGCGACGGACAACCGTCATAAATGCGTTTTTTCTCTCACAAAAAGTGTATACTTTGTTGTAGTGGCTGCCGGAGAGAAATTGCTCCCGACTCCCGACTACATTTAGTTTTTAAAAAAATACTTATCCACATTAATAGCGAATTGTTATTTAATGATTTAATCTTGTTTAAGCGCTATTTAACAGAACGCCAGAATCCAAAAGTTATTTTATTGTTTTAATTAATCATGTTGTAAAAACTTGTTTTTTATACATATATATAATTGCTTAATCTCCGTTTGTTTTTCAAAATTTAATGAACTATATTATTGTTCAATCTCTTAGATAAAATTTGCTATATACATTCACATTGATTGAGCATAAACTAATATATAAATAAATAATAAATTTTCCACTTTCGTACGTAAATTATTCCCATTGTTGAATTCATGCGGAAATATTAATTGAGACAGAACAGTGAGAGAAGGTGTGATTGAAATTTTTGTATATTGATGTATATTTTTTTATACATCAGTCCTATATATGCTCTATTTATATTATTACCTGGCTATCGCACTAGTACTAGGGGTGTAAACGGGTCGGATATTATCCAATTTTGTCCAGATTCATATTCGGAAAATTAATTAAATTATTCGATTCGTATTTGTATCCGGGATTATCCGTATCTATATTCATATCCGAAAAATTATAACGAATAAAGATACGGTAAGGATTTTAACTATCTGTAACTATTCATATCCGACCGTTTACACCCCTAAACCACAACAAATGTACTCTATGTTCTTAAATTGATTTATTAAATTGCATATACATATCAATGATTTATTAAAATGTATATACATATATAATCTGATGAATAATATAACACTATAACATGACTAATGTCTTGATAATATAATATATATTTTGTAACCAACAAATTTATTATGAAAAAAATAAATCTAATTTGTGAATACAAAATTATATTAATTAGATGTTATTCTTTACTATAATGTATATTAGTAATTTATTTTTAATTATCCGTATTCATGTCCGTCCAATATCCAATTTGTATCCGTATCCGTTTAATATCTGATCCGTATCTATATCCGAAACTATCCGTATTCGTATCCGTATCCGAAAAATTATAACAGGTAAAGATACAATTTGACCAATATCCAATCCGTATCTGACCGTTTACACCCCCTAACTAGTACCGATGCACATATTACATTTTTTTCTATTTCTAGAATTACAAGAAATGACACACACTTTTGTTCGATTCATTCTAGTTCTAGCCCTTAATCGATGATAATGAATAAATCTGAGATCTTCTATTATTTTTCAACACACGAAACCTAGTAACTATGAAATGATAAATTTATTAGATATAATTCTGCGAGTAGAACTGGAGTGTTCTCAAGAATGTTATTCGATAAAGAGAGATCAAGTCTTTTTGAGATTTCTTTAAAAAAATATATATTTTTTAACCGTTTAATCTCGTTGAATATTAATTTTTAACGGAAATTAAGATCATTTCATTTATTACTTTTTTTTGTTCGGATTTTAATTCTTTGTCCGAGTCTTAAAGTACTTTTACTTCTTCATTTAGCTTTCTTAGTTTTCACTTACGAATTAAGACAACCGAACATCGGTTCCTTAATCCTCCTTAAAATTTAATTCTAATTGTGTTGCCGATAATTAAGATTAAATCTTAAGTTCACCAACACTCTTTGTAAACTTAACTCTAAAATCTATCGCATTGGTTTCAAATGATGAATCTGAACCGTTAAATCTACCTTATGAGATACGTCTAACTGCAAAAAAAAAAAAAATATAGAATCAAACAATCAAAAGAATATTTAAAAGATAAATACATTAAAATTAATTTATACTTTTAATTTTAACTTCTAAACTTTAAACTAATTAATTTTGTATATAGTTCTACTCATCATTCTGCCCTCTTCAGTGATTCTGGATCCCTGTCTATTCTGAATATGGGGATGACATGCGGCCAGGTATGGCCCTGGTGCTGTGCAGCCAGGGTGACCACTTTTGGCTCTAAAATTCAAGAGGCCTCTAGAAAAAAAAATAGTGTGTGTATTATTGTATATATTTAAAATAAATAAAATATTAGAGCTCAAATTTTGTATATATAAAAGGGTTCAAATTTTCTATAAATAGGTATGATCTATTGGCATATCAATAAAAAAACGAAACCGGCTAATCGCTTCTAGGGGTGTTCATTGGGTCCGGTTTAGTCAGTTTTGAATCAAACCGAATTATTTTAGACTAAACAGTTCGATTTTTTCATTTTAATGGTTTGGTGCGGTTTGCTTTTTAAAACTGAATTATAACTTTGGTTCAGTTCGGTTCGGTTTGAAAATTTTCAAAACCGAACTGAATGAATTTTTATATATTATGAATTTGGTCTGGACTGTCCTGGTTTATTTCTTAATGCCCAGTTTATTTCTTAATCAATTGCTTTAAATACCTTGGTTTATTTCTTAATATACTTTGGTTTATTATAAATCAATTGCTTTAAATAAAAAATTAATATATTTTTGTTTGAACCGAAGAAACCAAACAAACCGAAATAAAACATTAGTTTGGTTCGGTTCGGTTTTATTTTTGAAATCAAATTATAATTTTGGTTTGCCTAGTTTGTTTCAGTTGAAACCGAACCGAACCGATGAACCCCGCTAATGCTTCCATAAGTACTTCAACACCATATGCTTATAAGTAGTTTTTGTGTTTTAAAAGTCCAAATAGTCGATCCAAACCATTCAACATGATATCCATATTAAAACGTACTTGCAGACCTAATTTTACATTTTTTTTTATTATTTTTTAAGGTAGGTAGTTTTTTAAAAAAAATACTATTTTTTAAGATAGATAGAAAATCGATTGATTCAAAATATTATAAACCATAAAAAACAATGATTTTCTACTACCTTAAAAAATAGTAAAGAAATTCAAAAAAATATAAAATTTGGTCTCCAAATACGTTTTAATATGAATATTATATTGAACTTTTTGAATCGACTGTTTCGACTTTAAAAATACAAAAATAATCCGGCCCAAATTTTCATCCGCCTCCGACCTCAAAATTTTCGAGACCGGCACTACATGCGGCACATGTTTCGGTTTCCGCAATCCTTTAATTTTTACAACAAGATTTGAGAAATTCACTTTGAGAAATTCAGATTTGAGAACTTTCGCTTTGAGAAAAAGAGCACCGCTTTTAGAGTCGACCGACGAAACAGATGCCTAGGGTTTCACCTAGGCTCCACCTCCTGGCTGCTTAACGCTGATTCTCTGCTACTTGAAGCAATGGCCAAGTGCTCCTCCGTCTCTTTGCTGCCGCAGTTTCGTTTGCCGCTTGTACCACCGCTTCCCTATCGCTTGCAATATCACCTCTTTGCTGCTGGGGCCGCCTAGGATTACTGTAAATTAGAGTTTTTGTGATGATAATGATGTGTGTTGTTTTGTGCTATTTTTTTTGTCTCTTCTTGTTCAAAGGTGATTATCCTGAACTGGTTGATTTAGTTCACAGTTTTGTTTAATTCAGTACCTTCTCAGCTAATGGGTGGCTATCCTGGTCTGGTCAATTCAGTTTCCGAACTGGTTTGGATTCAGTGTCTTCTTGGCTGTGATATACGTACAGATAAAATCATCACTAGATTTTTATCACTCAAATCAAGTAAGGATAATCAATTTGCGTCTACAAGATGCACATACTCTTGTGCGTTTTTAGCTATTAACTGTATATTACACTAGTTGTCTAATCTTATGTAACAGATAAGTTATAATTTTTTATATTAATTCAAGTGCCTACGGCCTTTCAAACAAAAAAAATTACAACTTCAAACGGTTTCCCGCTGTCATTCGTACCAGAATCTGATCGCAGTCGCACCCACAAAATTTTCCCGTATTTACACTCTTTTTGAGTATCGAATGCATAGCAGATTTTGTTATCACCTGTAAGTCCGCCTCGTTCCACCCACTAGATTCTTTTTTCCAGGAAACATTGCTGAAATTGCACCTATAGTCAGAGACCCGTCACATACTCACACTCACAGGAGTTCTCAAGATACATACAACAGGTTTCTGTTACCACAAGTCATATGATACGACTCATACCATAATCTCGTCTTGACGGATCGGTGACTCGTGGGACCCAGAAGGTTATCTGAAAGGGGAGAGTATCTCTGCGGAGTTTTTAATCTGGTCCGTTGGTTTTGATCGGTTAGTCAGGAATCCGTCCCATAGATTATCTTTCATAATGCAAACAGAGGTTTCAGTTACAACAGTCACGCCTCATCACCTCAAAAAAAAAAAAAAAAAAAAAAAAAAACAGTCACGCCTCGGGCCTGACACCTGCCTCTTTTGCTCTCACTGACCAAAATAAAAAGAGAGAGAAAAAGGGGTGGAGATAGAGAGAGAGAGAGGACAGAGAAACTCAATTAGCCATGGAATCGAAAACTCTGAAGAAAGAACCTTGCTCACGATCATCACTAACACCGAATCCTTTATCAAACCCTAATCCTAATTTCCAGAACTCTGGCTCCGGTGATGTCTCCTTGTCTCCGTTGACGGTCGGAGAGGACGAGTGCCTCCGTACGGCTTCGCGGCTCGAGCGAGCGGAAGTGCTCCGTCGCAGGTCGCGGCGCCTACACCATCTGGCCTCCACCTACAGACGCCATTATTGGTCTCTCATTGAAGATTTGAGGATCAAGCACAGGGATTACTACTGGGAGTATGGAAAGAGCCCTCTTGAGAAGCGCAAGTTCAGAGGACAGGAGGATAGCACAGATGACGAGCTTGGGACTGGTGGGGAGAGAATGAAGTGTGGTTTCTGTGGATGTAAAGCTAAGGCCATGGCTTTGACGAGGTTCTGCCACCAGCATATATTGGCTGATCCAAAGCAGACGCTTTACAAGCCTTGTAATTTCGTAATTAAAAGGTACTGGATTCTAATTTTGGTCAATATTTAAAAATTGCTGGTTAATTCGGCTAATTTTAAAATTGTGTCGTTTAAGCAATCTGTTCTATTTCTTTTTTTCTTTTTCTTTTTATTTTTTTGCTTCTGCTTTGTGGCTGAGAACCTCAATTCAAGTCATAGCGTTATAGGTGATAATTGTTTAGTTTTCACGTATCGTCCAAAATCATAGCGTTCTAGATGATAATTGTTTGAGTGAGTCTATGGTCGATCCGAACCGTTCATCCTGTTCTCCAACCAAATTTTACATTTTTTGAAATTTTTTTATTATTTTTTTAGATTTATTGAAAATCACTGTTTTTGGATGGTCCAGAATTTTCAGATCAAGTGATTTTCTAAATATCTAAAAAAATAGTAAAAAAATTTCAAAAAATGTAAAATTTGGTCTCCAAACACATATTAATATGGAGAACAAGATGAACGGTTCGGATCGACCGTTAGGATTTGAAAACTCGAATATAGAGCCGTAGCACGGTAACAACCCGTGATATGCATAGTACCATAGACTCACTCTAATTGTTTTATATCCCGTAAAATTAAAAACTTGCAAGGTTTGATTTACTTATTTCATGATTAAAGGTACTCTTGCTCACTGTCAGTTGTCCCTTTTCTGAAGTTATTTCTTTGTTTAGAAATCTGCTTTGATTAGTTAGGTTTCTATAAACTGTATATATGATAGTTTACTTTGCAGAAGATAATTCAATTGAGGTACTCCACAAGTTAGATTAAATGAGCCATAATAAATCTTTCAATGAATGACAAATAAAGTGTTTTTTCTTCTTTTTTACTTCAATTGCCTATTACCTAGTCCTTAATTGACACTAGTATTTAAAGCGTCAGTATATGAATGGGCTGTTTTGGCCTTTTTTTTCCAGAAAAATAAATAAAATAATATCTTCAATTGGGATTAACTATCTGTTTTATTATTATTATTAATTATTAGACTTGGAGACAAAGTAAAAAAAAATAAAAAATAGTTGAAATTAAATTATATCTGCCTACCATTCAAAAAAAAATATTTAACTGGTTTTCTCAAAACATATTTTGGAACTGCCAGTGGTTAGTCCCCTTTTGGCAGACAATGTCCCAAATTCCTGCCATTCCGGTTATTTTGCTATTGTGACAATGATTGTTACTTGTGTACTTTCTACGTCATATTAAAAGAGAAGATACAAACTACATGTAAATCATACTTCCACGAAATGGCCTGAATCGCGATTATAGATTGTGCAGTAACTTCTTATTTCAAGATTAGAATGCCACAAATTAACAACATTTTGTTTCATCTAATCATTATTTGTTTCCTTTTTAATTTTATTGCAGTAGCCCTCAAGGAACACCAATTATTTGTGGGAAACCGGTATTGAAGGCAGCGAATCCTTCTTTGTGCCATGCACACTATCAGCGGTCCCAGAAAGGAATTTCACAAGCTCTTAAAAAGGCAGGTGTAACCATGCCTTCTTCCTCAAACAAGCCCATCCCAAAATTCAGCCTTTTAATTTCTCAAGCAGTACACCTAATACAGATGAGAAGGCAGTGTGTTAACAGTTCAAAAGATGATGAACCTAAGGAGCAAACTCTTGGTTAGCTTTAATTATGTGTGCAGAAAGGTGGTTCTTGTGTCTTGTATTGTTAATATGTCAGATTCAGTGGAAGCAGTTTGTTGTAAATGGGAAAGTTATTGTAAAATATAGTTCATTGTAAATGAAACCATAATAGTTGCACAACTAATAACATAGAGCAATTTGCAGCGGTATCTGAGGTTTGAGTTGCTCTCCCTTACATCTTTTGTTATTGAGAAATTCGGAATGGTATTTGGTACTTGGATTAAAAACTACTTGTAGTAGTACATCACTGGTATACACCTGAAACAACACGGGTTATCTGTCCTACAGTTGACTGTATATTACTGGCGCAAGATGTTAAATGCTTGATTCAAGGGTTTTAATGTTAAAATACGAGTTTCTATCTGCTGCCATACATGTGCTGATATCATTATAATACATTGCAATATGATTTATCCAATTTGAATTGAACGTGCCATACTTTAGGGGATGTTTGTACTTTGTACAGCTCAAATCACATATGACAATTGTGTAAAAGCCCCTGAAATATATTGGTACTTTACCAATATTGTTGTTGTATGCTTGATTGTTGGTTAGGTGCCTATCAATTGTGCAGAGAAGATGTTTATATTTTCCTTGTATAGAAAGATGTGATTTGGGAAAAGCAGGATGAAAAGTGACGTGTGATTCAATTATACGTAATTTTAAGAGTTGTTTTTGCAGTTGACTAAAATAAATTCCTGCAGCTCCACTGTGCAATTTGTCAGAATGCTATCTTTATTCTCTCTTGATTTATTTATATGTAGGACAAGCTGACTCCACAAGGTTATACACAAACCAAAAAGCTTGTGTTTAACAGAAGCCTAAAACTTCAGCCATTATTTTTACTTTTTTCATGTTCTTTTTCTTTTTTCAACGGGGTTCCAACAGGAACACCCACTCATGTAACCAACTTGGTTAATACAAAATGAGGGCTAGACCCTCATTCCTTCTCAAAAAAAAAAACCTTCAGCCATTATATGAAGTCCTTATATCCACTGTTGCTCTGTACTTTGATCACAGACAGTATCCTTGTTTTCTGATCCAGACCATCCAATTTTAAACGATGGAACCAGATCAATTTGATAGTGTCATAAAAGTCCACCCTAGATGACATGAGCGGAATAACTTGGCATTTTCTTTTTAGATCGGGTCTGCGATCAAGTACAATATATAAACTCATTCTATGAAACATCAAGACACACCAAGATTAATTTCTAAGAAAGAGTCCACCATATTCAAGGAACTATAGATGTTTGCTTTTGTAATAAGCCTCCAAAAAGTTGCATTATGCTGATCAAAATTTCAAAACAAACATCGAGCTTAAAAGCATATTGACATGAGAAACCCTCCAAAATCACAAAATGCCCAAATTTTGTTGCCAGTTTTCAGAAGGTTTCAAGGAAAAAGGAATATTGAAAAGGTACACAAATTTTAAATTATCAGATACTGCTATGTTGTGTATCATACTGCCCAAAGTACTTTCCACATATAGACACAAGCACACTCAACATTGCTACCTCATCATCCATCTCCGACTTGGTGGCAAGTATCCCTAAGCACTTGCGCAACAAGCACCTCAAAGAAGCACAGGTGTCAGCATGCAGTGGCATGTCCACAGTGGCACACAGAGCAAACAGCCATAGACACTCGTGCCTTGACAGCTTCTCCATACTCTCAGACTTGTTGATATAATTTCGAAGTGTGGAAGCACGAGAAACGACATCCATGTTAATCAATGTTTCTACTGTTGGAATAATTTGGCTTTGAATCTCTATTGAACTCTTTGATTTGCAGGAGCTATCCGGCAGATCCACTGAACTGTCGAGTTGTGAAAATACCTAAAAATGGGTTGAGATTAGTAATGACAAAGTATTTTCTTTGCATTTTATTTGTTCAATCGAGAATGAATCTCAGTAGTGAGTTTGAACTGTGAATCTAATTCTTCCTTGCATTAACTTCTAAACAGAGCCTCTATAGAAGGAAAATTGCAGATTAGAATGAATGTTGCCAAATTGCACTGCCTAAGGTATAACTTCATCATTAGAGCTTGGTTGCGAGAATTAAGGGTCAATTCCAATTGAGCGAGCTTGATAATAGCTTACTTGCAAAACAAGGAATTCTGGTATTTTACTGCACCTGATTAGTTCAGATCTGTTTAGGTCTAGCAAGCAGCATAGAAAATCTAAAGCTATACACCCTTTATAATCCTATTAAAAAATCTTGAAAAATTGTAGATCAAATTACATCAAGGTTCTAAATAGTGATTGTAGCGCAATAGCTTTTAAGGTCCGAAAAAGCTATAGCGCAACCATAGCTAGCTATTTAGAATCATTATAAAAGAAAAGCGGTTTATAGCGTTATAGCTTTTGAGGTCCAAAAAAAGCTATTGCGTAGCTTTAGCTAGCTATTTAGAACCCTGAATTACATAGATAAGTACCTTTCTCAATTCAGAGAAATCATCCAGAAAAGAATCCTCCCACTCCTTGGATGGCAGCAGATTTTGAGGGCATTTTGATAATTCTGGAATTTTGGGCATGTAAGGTGTTTGTTCAGCACTTATTTCATTTAAATTTATTTTGGCCACTTTAACATCAGGTAGCTGATGAGCCTCCCACCTGTTATATTTAACATATTTAATTAGGTTTGAACTTAAAGATCACACAAGTACCAGTACAAAGACTGGTTAAAATCCAAGGAAATGGTCAGTTACAGATCAGAACAAAATCAGCAGTAACAGCTACAACTGCACTGGTACTGAACAACACTCCTATGCATTCAATTCTACTGGATCAGAATGCATACCTCGAGAGTTAGAAACCGGGGGTACTGCAAATCTAAGCTACAAATAGTGACAAAAGCTTAAACCTGACACGTCTGAGATACTCCCAGCCATCAACTGGTGGACCTGATTCAAAATCAGGTTCTCCTTCAACATAAAATGCTGGCTTCAGTATGCCATCATGCGAATCATCACTGATGTCATCATCTTCGCATTGCATGTTTTCAAATTTATTACAAATCTCTCCATTGCCAGTTTGATCTGATGGACCAGCTACCAATTGTTCCTCTGAAATTGCAATTATGGTAAGTTTTGTGCTTAATTCAAAAGAAAAGACAAACAATATAAGAGAAACAAACGTACCAGGAATAAGCATTTGATGATGGAAATCCCCTCCACTAATGTTCCTAGTCGGTTGCTTATTCTTGTTCCTATTCCTATTCCTATTCCTCTTCTTTTTCTTAGAATCCTCCCCGAAAATTCCATCGAACTCTAGTTTTATCGTCGGCTCGAGGCCCCAGTAGACCCGCTCAAACATTTCATGCTGGTATTCCAGTTGCGCAAACCTTAGTGCTTCCATATCGCTCCTGGTGTATTTTTTCTGTAGCCCCTTTTCGTCTCCCTTTGTCTCCTCTTTCAATAGAGAATCCAGCGTCGCCGCTTCTATTTCTTTGCTGTTGTTCTCCATTAGGCGAGAGAGAATCGGTGACTGCGAGTGTTTAGACCTACAGCCTACAGGCTACAGCATCGGAACTCCGGAAGAGTGAAAGTAGTGTGTATTTCTCACTGGATTTTTATTATAAAAAATAAAATAAAAATGAGGCCTGCTCCAGGCCCAATAATTAAGGTCCATTTAATATGAAAATTTAATAAAATACAAAATTTTATTAAATCATGTATTATCTTTATATAAATACATGTAATTTTATTTTTAAAAATTATCTTATAAGTCAACGGGTGATGTAACAAAAAAAAAACGTTATCTTTATCTGTAACTAATAAGCTAATAAAAAAAAATCCTTATTTTTATCTATTTTTTCAAGAGGAGGGTTCAAATGCACCATGATTTTTGTGATCCAATATGCTGAAAGTTCTAACAATCGATCCAAACCGCTCAACATGATCTTCACAATAAAATTTGCTTGGAGACCAAATTTTATATTTTTTAGAATTTTTTTACTATTTCTTTGGATAGGTACAAAATCACCGTTTTAAGGAGATTATGGACCATCCGATAAATTGATGTTGTACCCTATGTAAAAAAATAGTAAAAAAAGTTCTAAAAAATATAAAATTTGATCTCCAAGAATATTTTATTATGAAGATCATGTTGAGTAGGTCGGATCGACTGTTTGGACTTTGAAAACGAAGATAAAAATGTGGAGCATATTGAAGCACAAAAATTATGGTGCATTTGAACCCTCCTCTTTTTTCAAATACAATACAAATTTGATAAATAGATAAAAGGGTGTCATTAACACCCCTATCCAGATTCCAGAATGGCTTAATAAAGGAGAAAGTTAGGGGTCCACCCACTTCATCTCTGAATATTTATATTTCTTTTTATTATAGGTAGTTAAAAATTAATAATTGTAAAGAACATGTATGAACATGTATGAAATTGTTAATAATTGTTAAATTGATGAGTATTGTTTTTGTCAATTGTGTGAAAATAAAATTAACAACTTCAAAAACCATAATAATAAAAAATTGAGTTTTTTTAAAAAGAAGAATATGCCGGTTTCTTTAATCATTAGATTTTCGTTTTTAACATTTACTAGAAGATTGGTGCAGTGGTTCGAATCTTCATCTCTCTTTTAGGAGTATAATGTTTATGAAAATATAATTAAACAATGTTTGGTCACTATTTTCTCTAGACAATATGTCAATATCTATAAAAATCTATTTTTTTTTTCTTATTTTAAAGAATATAACGTTCTTACTAAAATATAACTATGTTTGATTAATAAATTTGTATTACTCACAGTCATGCAGCAATGATGCTAGCAACATACTTTTTACTTGTTATAATTATAAAATTAAGCTACTATGTTGTTAATCTATTTAATAATTAACTAGTATCGTGTCCGTGCATTGCAACGGAAATACATTATAAGATTGAATAGAAAATAAAAAGATTTTTTTGCTTGACATTCACACAAAATTAAAAAAATATATACTTGAGACTTCTACACATAAAATAAATATATTTAATTAAAATAATACAGATTATCTGATTGAAGAGTTGATATTCAATTTGAAAGTTCATGTTTTAATCTCAGCCATTAACAGATCAGGACAACTGCATGCATAATATAAGAATAGAGATAAATTTTACTTTATTTAACTAGTTACCGCTATTAAAAGTATTGACGTCCCTACTACCATACGAATTCACATCCTCTGAGATATCTCATATTTTGCATGCCTTTTTAGAAAATTTCAACCGTTGCAATACGTTTTGCGCGAATCTGAAAGCTCAAATAATACTGGCCTCGTACGTCACCCCGAATAGGCACCGACCACATCGGTCACGCAAAATATGAGATATCTCAGAGGATACGCACTCCTACCATACTGCTTGGAGTAGGACCGACTAATTAGTAAATTAGTAAATTGGAATTGGCCCCTCTTTTTCTCAGGTTCCGTACCCAGATCAAACCGGAGAAGCGTCAAAAACCCAAGCACCAACTCGCGCTCTGTTTTTCTGGTCCGTTTCATGGGGGTGGTGCTACCTATACTAGAGTTCGAGGAGAAGATAGCGGAGACAGTGGAAGCAAACCCAGTGGTTGTAGTAATCGGCGAGACTGGCTCCGGGAAAAGCACGCAGCTCTCTCAAATTCTGTATCGCCGCGGCTACTCCAGAAAAGGGATCATTGCTGTTACGCAGCCTCGCCGGGTCGCCGCTGTTTCGGTCTCCAGGTACCACCCCCGGTCATGCATTATATTTTTAGGATAATTAAATGAAGTGAGCGTGGTAGATATAACATATTTTAAGTTGAGGTGATCTGAGAAATAGAATTAGTAAACAGGAGGCTACATGGTCCTTTTCGGGTCCTTTATTGATCCATACCTTTGATATGCAATTTGATTTATTTCTTTGTACTATTTTGCTATGTTGTCTCTACTTGTTACATTCCGTATTCACTACCAGAAAGTAATTGGATAAAAAAACTAGCACCTGATACAGGCATTGCCCAAATGGCAAGTAATGCCTCATCTTGAGACAGGACACAGTACTGACTGTACCCGTAACAGTTCATCTTTCAATAAAATCAGGTCATATTTTTTTCGTCTAACCTGGTTTTTCAAATGAACAACACAGCTATCTCAGTTTTTAAAAGTTTGACAAGACTATGCTTAGTTCAAAATGCCTGCTTTTTGTCCCTATTGGAATGATCTTTTGTGCTTCATACATCAAAGAAGGAATAACTTACCTTGTCAGGCTTTCTGGTACAATGACAGACAGGTATGATACCTGATAAAGTGACCACTCAAAGTAGTATTATTGCTTTATTGGATATATCACATACATTCTGAACGGGGGATTCAGATGAGCTGACATATGCCATTAAATTACTACCATAAATTCTCTTTCAAAGAGGTACATAACCAAACACAGAAAGGCCAAAATTCTCGACAAGCTTTATGCCAAAATCCTCACGAAACTACTCATATATCTCCCTCTACAAAATGAAAAACAACAAGAAAATAAAACACCTACATATCTTCTACTTCCAGGAGCAGAATCTTCAGTAACTTCAATTGCGATAACTTCGGTAGTAATTTTGATTGGACTTGCACATTCAAACAGCAGAAAAATTCACGTGTGTGTGTTCATAATGTAGGAATATAGTTGTCAAACATTTCAACAAGGATATTGATGTCAAACATTTGAAAAGTGGGATAGGCACAAAAGTTCAATCAGGTAAATCAGCATTACAGCAGTGCAGTGTTCTCTGAAATTACATCGTCATCTTGTAACTTTTGAAAATAATCCAAATTTCTCAATTTCTCTATCTAATGCTGGTGCATATGTTATTTTCCCCTAACTTCGGTAGTAATTTTGTTCAGCACAGTTTTAACTAAGATTATGCCAAGTGGATGTATCTGTTGGTTCATAGTTGATATGAAAAAAATAGGCTTTTCTTTTTGGAATTTTCTAGCTTCACTGAAATGTAGTTTTGATGGTCTCTTTTGGCAATAACCGGATATTCTTTCCAGTTAGTTGCACCGATCAGAAAAAAAATGTTCTTTTGTTAGTAAGAAGGGTGAATACGCTGCTAAATTGCTCATGCCCTATGACAATAACTATGTCTCTCTTTAAATTTTTAGTAGATTATCTTCTGTCATTATTTTGTCGACTTGCTTTTTATTTTTATTTAAAAAAAAAATTCTTAACCTATGTCAGTCTTATCTCTCCAAAGAAAAAGGAACCAACAATAGGTCACAAGTTCTCTGTCTGTTTTTTCAGGAGGGTTGCGCAAGAGCTTGGTGTTTCACTTGGAGATGAGGTTGGTTATGCTATTCGTTTTGAGGACAGAACTTCACACAAAACTCGGATCAAGTATGCATCACATTTAATAATTCTATTTTTGAATGAGCTTATATCCAATTAATAAGGGTTTCAGTTGAGAAGGTACTTAGCCTGTATCAGTGCAGTTTTGGTAAAGTATGGTAAGATGTTGCCTTGATTTTTCAAGTAACCCAATTTGAACTGATGCTATTTCTTACGCCCAATTTAATCCTATCATACTCTCCAAATTTAGCCTCTTTCTGGGGCACATAGCAATGCAAAATTTTGTCCTGAGAAACAAAATTGGGTTCAACAGCATGACACTGTTTCTCATTGTTCCTGACCAGGGAATACTGATGTAAGGCTTATGATTCTTGCAATTAAATATATAACCAATCAGGTTAGTTTTTAAAATCAAATTTTTGGTGTTATCTCTCAGGTACTTAACAGATGGTTGCCTTCTTCGGGAAAGTCTTTCAAATCCAGAGTTAAATCAATATTCGGTGATTATCTTGGATGAAGCTCATGAACGTAGTCTAAATACGTAATCTTCTTACCTATATTTTCAAATAATTCATAAACCTATCAGGGAAAGCCGGAAAGGCTTCTTATACTACCTGTATCTCTCAGCTGATTTTCTTTTATTTTTTGAGATGCAGTTATTATATACATTAGTTGCCTTTGTTTTCTTTGGAAATTTCACTATGGCCATAACTTAATATCTATTTCCCTAGAGAACCTGCTTGTTTATTTACTGAAAATAAAAGATAAAAGGTCAAAACTTTCCAAATTTTTTACAAAAGCATCCGGTATTAAACTAAAAGAAGATTTTGTTAATGTTCGTATGTTCGATTGTTGGAACTTTTGCAAGAACCATACTGCTACAGTACTAACTTATATTTGATTGCTATTTGTGGCCTGACAATGTAAAAATATTAACACTGCCACCATCCTTGACATTTAAATAAAACCATATGGATAATTTAAGATGGTAATATATGAAATTCATTAAAAAGTACACAACATGAAAATGTGTATCTCAGATCAAAGATGGTGCATTGTATTCAAAAGACATATTGCCTTAATGCAATATGTTGTTTATGTTAAGCAGCACCATGCTTTTACATAAAGCTCTCATATATAAATTTGTCAAATATTGTTTGTACAGAGACATTTTATTGGGTCTGATGAAGCGGCTAATCAACGTGCGTGCTTCTAACTTGAAAGTTCTAATAACATCAGCTACTCTTGATGGTGTGAAGGTGTCAAGATTTTTCTCAGGCTGTCCTGTTTTGAATGTCCCTGGAACTTTATTTCCTGTGGAAAAGCTTTACAGCAGAGAGCGCCCCACCAACTTTCTAGAATCATCTCTTAAAACTGCTCTTGGTATGATATAGATTATACAAATCATTACACTGGACTACACACACATATGAATAGCTTGTATTTTGGTATCCCTTTGTTCAGGTACTGTACTTTCTACTACGTACTACGTACTGGACATTAAATTGGTCATGCTAACCTGGATAACTTTGATTTAAGTAGCCGGGCTTTAGTATAAAATCAAAGAAATGAGATCAAAAGATCAGCTTCCAAGTATTATTTTGTATGGCAAGTTGGGAACCAACCCATCAAGTCAGTGCACCCAAAAGATGGATTACCTGCAAGCAGGTTGGGGTGTTCTATAGTTAAGTTCACACCTGATATTGTATTAGTTTACTGAGGAGTCTTTTTGCTTTGATTTTTTTTTTTTTTCTGGATTGATGTGCTCGATGAGTTTAGGCTATTACCTCAGCATAACTAATTTGTCTAGTACTATACTTGTTTCTAGATTGATGTTTTTTTTTCTGGATTAATCTCTACTTGTTTCTACTGTTATTCAATTGTCTTACTTCTTTTATTTACCAAAATTCCACAAATAGATTGCTTGTTTTACTGAAATTATCCTGTTTTCCTTGCCAGATATACATTTAAAGGAGCCCCCAGGGGATGTGCTGATTTTTATGACCGGAAAGGTTTGTAACTTCTTTCAGCATGATCTACTCATTATCTGTGTGTCAGGCAAAGGATAATAGTTTTTGCCATTTAGCAGTAATTTTTGCTGGTACAATATTATTAGTTTATTACGGGAATATGCTGGTTTTGAATATTTGTGTGGACGCATTTTAGCCATAATTGAGCTTCAAATTGTATCATTTTTCTCAGCTTGATGTAAGTTGAGCAACTTAATCAAGAAAGTTGCTCAAATGACAAAACAATTACAGCAAATTATTTGAATACTTGAATTGGTAGCATAATAGCAGCTGTATGAACGAAAATATATAGATCCTAACTTCTGCAGGTAAATGCCAGTACTATCAACACCAACCGGCCAGCGCATATGTTCTTGTATATATAAATGCATATGACCACTATACTATGTGATTTAGTTCTATCATGTATTTTCTGGCTAGAGTAACTAATAATTGTTCCAGGATGATATTGACAAAATGGTCTCCAAGTTGGAGGAGAAAATTCAAAATCTGGAGGAAGGTTCATGCTTGGATGCTCTAGTCCTCCCGCTTCATGGTTCTTTGCCCCCTGAAATGCAGGTAATTCATTTTGTATCATTTATTTTAAGTTTTTAAGTCCTATTTATGGAGGAAATGTAATTGCCAGAGCGGCTTTTAGTCCCCAACCAAGAAGCAATACTTTGAAACTAAATTTTCAATCTGCTTGTATATTTACCTATAGTCTTTACTGAAATTACTTCACAGCAAAATTATGCATAATACATCATATCTTACAACTTGCTCTCTTTATTAAGGTGCGTGTGTTTTCTCAAGCACCACCAAATTGTAGGCGGTTTATTGTGGCTACAAATATCGCTGAGACTTCTTTGACTGTTGATGGTGTTGTGTAAGGAACTAACATACCGAGTTTTTTTTTTTTTTTTTCCTAATTTTTTAGATTAAAGTTGTATTTCTTTTTTAAATACTTTATGACAACATCTCTTATAGCTCTCATCATTGCTTTTTGTGTGTTGCGAGAAGGGGGGGGGGGGGGGGGTGTGCATAGTTGTGAATTGGTTATAAAGTATGAGTAAAGCTATCGTGCACTATGCTCACCAAGAAGGCTCGGTGAGCATAACTCCAAAAACTATCGGATTGGTTTCAAACGACGAATCTAAACCGTTGAAACCACGTCGTTTGAAACCAATCTACTTCACAAGTGATGTATGTACATGCAAACTTTTCAAATGTTCAAATTTTCAAATTCATTTAGTACAAAGTCAACCAGTAAAAAAAATAAAGGTTTATGAGGTATTTTAATGAATTCATTTTTCATCATTTTTTAACCTTTTGACTTTGTACTAAGTGAAAATTTGAAAATTTTGCATGTACACACATCACTCGTGAAGTAGATCGGTTTCAACAGTTTGGATTTGTGGTTTGAAGCCAATCCATGATAGTGAGCATAGTGCATGCTAGCTTTACTCATAAAGTATAGTGACTCCATGAAACTTTCATGTAAGCCCCAATTGACCCTCAATATTAAGCTTCAAATTTGCCTATTTTAGCCCATAGTTGTGAATTATGCTTTACTAAAAAAGATGCAGGTATGCTGTTCTCCCTTTTTACTGTACAACTTCCACCTCAAATACAAATGTTTGCTGAAATACCATCTTTTGTGGATATCTATTTCTATCCGTTAGGTATGTAATTGACTCTGGATATGTGAAGCAGCGGCAATACAATCCTTCGACAGGAATGTACTCTCTTGATGTTGTACAGATTAGCAGGTATATCCATCCAAATCAGCAGTGTACTAGTTAGCTCATAACAGTGACAAAACCCAGGTCTAGCTGATGCACATTATTGTAAGGATTGTAGCCAAAACTTTCAGCTAATAATGGATAAAACACATTTCAATTTGGAACTACCATCTAGGTCCTGTATTTTTTTATTACATGCATGCCCTTTGACCTTTCCTCTTGCTAGTATCAAGTTTTTACAATATCAGCCCTTTTCCATATTGGTCAATTTCAGCGAAAGCATGATAGCAAGTAAATTCTTGAACTGAAAAGCTCTTTTGAGAAAACACTGGAGGTATACACTTTATTCTGGCATAGCTAATCACTATTGTGAGAATTTTAAAAACAATTATGCAATTACCTAACTGAGTTGAACCGAGTTCTGAGAAAACACTGGAGGTATACTCTTTAATCTGGCATAGCTAATCACTGTTGTGAGAATTTAAAAACAGTTATGCAATTACCTAACCGAGTTGAACCTTAATGGTGAACTGGTAAAAGCTTGAACTTCTCTTTTTTTCATAAAAGAATGATTCAAGATATGAACTAGCTTTTTAGTGTTTTAATTTTGCAAGGTACCTTTGGACATGAATTTAATGAATCTTCTTTTTGCATGCATAAAAAAATTATTAGTTGGATTGCTCGAAGTACCAAACACTATTTGATTTGCAGTTTGAACCTCAATTTGACAAAGTACACCTGAACTGGTACAGGGTGCAAGCTGAGCAGCGTGCCGGCAGAGCTGGAAGAACCAGGCCGGGTAAGTGTTACCGGCTATACCCTTCTTCTATTTATCAGGAGGAATTCCTTGACGCGTCTGTGCCTGAAATCCAACGCTCTTCTCTTGCTGCTACGGTACTCCATCTGAAATCGTTAAATATTCAGGACATCAATATACTCAACTTTGATTTCCTTGATCCTCCATCACGTAAGCGATATCCAGTACACTTGAAATTCTTTATCCTTGATTTATATTTAGGCATTAATTAAGTGCTTGGACTTGAAGAAGGAAAAGAACAGTTTTAGGGCTGTTGGGAATTGCACCAAATAGTTATCCATATAGTGCTAGGATAACACTCAGCTCCCTTTTTTTCTCTAGTCAATGAACTAGAAAAAAAAAAAAATCGAACCTTAGATGTTGGGTCCAATCTGTATGATTTTTGTATAACTTTATAAGTGATTTGCTTGAATTAATGCAAAAGTTGTGGGGCAATTAATCATTTATTGCTTGGCCTTTACATGTTTTGTTTTGAAATAGACAACAATCTTTGTTGGTAAACGTGACAAGAATATCATTGTATGCTGATTTCAAAAGTAGAAAATTGTTAGATTGAATATGCTTACAAGAATTTAAAATTTGTTCAATCAATATTTGGATACCTTTTTCTTGTCATTTTAATAGGCAATGGCTCCTTTACTTTCTGGGTGTTATCAATTGATAATTTTGCTGATGACTTTAATTTGAAAAAAATCATGGTTTTTTGTATTGCTTTGAGTACGTGATCGAAGTTATCAATGTTTGAGCAGGTGAATCATTGGAAGATGCTCTGAGACAACTTTATCTCATCGATGCAATTGATGACGATGGCCAGATAACAAAGATGGGCCGTTCAATGTCTGGTAATTCAAATTTTTATCAACTAATGTTTTTTTTTTTATTATTATTATTATTTATGATGGCATATTCTGGATCCTTAGTATTTTGGGAAAGGAGAGAGCAGAGGGGGCAAGTAGAGTTTATTGGAGAACCCCTCAGTCCATCATTGAGGGTTTAACAATGGAGTTATTCTGGGTTTGTTGGAGATGTAATTTTTTGTCTTCCTTCTATTCTCAACTGTGGGCCAAGAGAATTGAGGGTCATATCTGCTTTCCTCACCATTACCTGCTCTGCTCCTCTGGGCAAGAATTGCATGTGATCCCTCCGCTTCCATTCTCTTGTTAATTTTGTTTCATGAAATTTACACTGAGCATCTTTGAATGATTTCTGTTACTTTTGATCTGACATGAAATATTTCTCAGAGCTGCCTTTAGAACCTTCCCTTGCTAGGACCTTATTCGAGGCGAATGATCTAGGATGTATGTCTCAGGCATTGACAGTTGTGGCTACTCTTTCAGCAGAAATCACACTACATGGATCTACCAAGTAACCTCTTACACTTGTTGTCAGCAATTTCAACTTCGGCACACCCAGATTTTATCCTTAACATACTTGCACCAGATTCAATTGTTGAATTCTAAACAATTGTAACCTAATATATCCTAAAGGTTTCAATTAAAGCCCCAATTTGACGCAAGCCCTTCATTTTGCATGATGTCAATAAAATAAAAACTCAAGACTGCCTCATTTCAAAGGTCCTAAATTGTGCAAACATAAGCAAACATAAACATAAGCATAATGAAGGTCGAAAATTTTGGTCATACTTGTATACCGTATCTGTACCAGTATGAGCATACCATACTGAACTACAGAACTTCCAGTTAACTGCTGAAATGTGATGTTCGTCCTCAGACGAAACTGCATTATTTTGGTACCCTTTCTTTTATCATATCTAATGAGTAGTATATATAAATTACTTCAGTAAGAAGAAGGAAGTGAAGAGGAAACGGCAGTCTGAACTTCCTGATGGCTCTGGCTGGGGTGACCATATTCAATTGCTTCAAATATATGAAAGCTGGGATCAAGTCAATTATGATCCAAGATGGTGCTCTGACAATGATCTTCAGGTCCCACTTTACAAAATTTTAAAGTATAATGTATATGTGATTATAAAAAAATCTCGTCTCCATAAGATTCTCCATTGTTTTCTTTTGTTATTTCCCTTTTTCTTCCCTTATGAATATGCAAAATATACCAGTTTATCTAAGAAGTGGCTGAGGTGATATTTACTTTTTATCGATGGTTTTTTTCAAAGGTTTTGTGAGGCATTAGTGATATTTACTGTATTTTAATGGGTTTGTGAGTGAGACTCTTGTTTTGCAAGGAACTCCTGACATTTTTTGGGGGTTCCATGAAAATTAATATTATTTTTCCATCCACATATATATGGGACCACGTTGGTTGAACCACTGCAATTATCTCCAGATGCCAAAGTTTGAATGTGTGTGTGTGCGCGCGTGTGTGAGAGCTATTATCATCGGTGCCTCCTAGAACCTCAGTCTCATGTATACCCACAAAATATAATACACCTAGCAAGTTGCCATTCCTTTTTAGCTTCTCCATAAATGCAAAAATATAACTTCATTTATGTGGATGATGCAATAGAGCAGGGTAGTTTGTGCATCTTTTCGGAAATGGAGATGCTGTATAGTAGAGCAGATGCTTATTTTTTTATTAAAAAAAAATGCAAAGAAAACCTTTTATTTTTCTCAAATTTTTATTAAAAAAAAAAAACTGATGCAATATGTTTTGTATTGTAGAAGTTTATGTGACATTTCCTTTCACTGCATCAAATTTTTAGTTTCTCTTGGTATTTTTATTTATTTAACTTTTTTTTTTGCGCGGGGGGGGGGTATCTGCAATTTTATCACCTAAAAATATTATTGTTATTTTGAAAGTTTTTTTACTAATGCAAAGCCTTTCCTGATGTATGCATTCATAAATTAGCATTAGTAACACCTTACCTGGTCCTTCTCTAGGTAAGGAGCATGATGTTCAGCAAAGATATCAGGAAGCAGCTATATCAAATCGTACAAAAGATAGCCAAAGGTGAGTTAGTGCAAGAAAATTATCTTGGGTTTCGTCTCAATACCAAGCTGAATACAAAGCTCTTGTTTCTTTTTTTCTTTTTTATATAGTAAAGTAGGGATCTTTCCCTGGTGAACTGAACCTTGTTTGTAGATGGATTCTGTTACCTCTATATTTGATGTTGTTACTATATTTTCCTTTTATATTCAGGTCCAATGGATGTGCAATCTGGCTTGAAGCAAAGAAAAAGTGACCCTGACTATAGAAAGTTGAGAAGATCTTTGTGCGTAGGCTATGGCAATCAATTGGCTGAAAGAATGTTGCATCATAATGGGTACCATACCATTGGCTATAGATCGCAGCTTGTTCAGGTATGATCAATAATAATTATTAGTGCTGTATCGGCCCAAGCCAATTAAACCAATTTCCTAATCATTTGTAAATAATCCTTCTCACTCGTAGTTTACACTATATAAATTGAGTTGGTCCTTGTTCTGTGATTAAGCCTAAGTTGACCAATTAAGCATCATTTTAACTGGATTCAGCCTCAGCTAACCTTTTTTTTCTTTTTGAGTAAAGAAAGGGCTTAGGGCCCCCTTTTACATAAACACCAGCTAGTGAGCCTCAGTTAACCTTTGAAACTACCCTAGAGTAGTCTGAATTTGCGTATTGTGCAACTTTGTTTGCCTAATTAGCATAGAGAAGCAAAAGGAACAGGTAAAAATTACTTGAAACAATGCAAGTAAATAGCAGCCATTTATCATGACCTGATTTAGGCAGTACTTAATCTTTGTTTGATTTTTTATTTTGTTTAATTTGTAGGTGCACCCCTCTTCTGTTCTAGAAGGAGATGAAGCAGGGCAGTTACCTGACTATGTGGTGTACCATGAGCTAATCAATACGTCTCGGCCATTCATGAGAAATGTGTGTGCAGTCGAGATGGCATGGGTTTCACCTATCTTGAAGAAGTTAGAGAAATTCGACATCAACAGATTGAGGTAAGTAAATAGGCAGTTATTTGACACTTACTGCACTAGGCACTGATCAGGAGCATAGTTTAGTCACAGTGTTTATAATTATTATTTTTATCTTGAATTGTTTTTTACTTTTGAACTTCTGTTGCTTTTCTTATTATTTAAGGGCAATTTCCAGGATGCCTCAAATTAAATAACTTGAAATCAAGTACATTCTAATGCTGATTCTGGGTTTGCATGAGAGTTATAACCTTTAAAAAAGGTTCTTAAGCCATGTAGAATTGATTCATTTTTTTTATTTGGGCTAATCTTGATTTTAATGGTTGTTATTTATAAACAATTTGGGAGCTAGGTGTTGTTTCAAAAAATGTTGGCCTTTATCTGAAATTATGGTAAACATAAAAACATAATTTTACTCTCGTGTTATCAGTAAATAGTTCAACAGTTAGGTGTTGGAAGAAATATGGACTGTATTTGAAATTATTGTCAAATAATGACTTAATATTTACCGCATTCTATTTGAAAGATATTACTAAATGTTCATTTTACTGGCATTTGACAAACCAAAGTTGAATGTGACAGTGGTGGTTCGAGCAGTATTACAAAATCACAAGAAATTGCACTTGGCAATGCTGACACATCAAAGGGTGAGATGGATGCCATAAAACCTGATGTTGATAGCAAAATACAGACAGCAAGAGAACGCTACCTTGCAAGAAAAGGAGGAAAGAAATAAAGGTGCTCTTTTGAGGAGAGAAGAATAATGTATTTCTAGATAATATGTATTGTACACTAATCATATTCGCACTCATTGAAATATTTGATATGCTAGTTGTGGTGCTTTATTCATATAATGCTAGGAAATCTAAGCTTAGCATAATTTTGTACCCTTAGGCCTTTTGTTGACCTATTTATACTGTTTCTAGATTAAAATTTTGTGTTGCGTGGGTTTAAATTTGTTAATTGCAAGTTTGTGTTACGAGATGTTATATTTTGACCTATGTTAATCTGATACCGGTGATCAACCATGTTATCGTGATGTTGTTTTTTTTTTATTATTTATTTATTTTTATTTTTTTACCAAGGGTTATATTTTTATTATTTGCAACTTCCAGGAGGACATCCAAAAATTAGTTCAATGATTTCTTTGTATTAGTCACATGGTCCCTCTTCCATTTCTCGTGCATACGATGAAAATGGAATTTAAAATTTCAGATACTGATGGCGTTTTGATGTAATCAGTCTCTCGGTCTTCCATCTAGTTCAACGGCTGATGCATTGTCCAGAACGTTTTCAAATTTAGTATTTGGACTTTTGACAGGAGATGGTTTGAGAACTTCAACTTTCAATCTCATTCTAAAAAAAAATGCTTTATTATTGTTATTTCTATTGATTGAAAAGGGAAAAAAAACATTAGGCGTGCTTTCCTTGTTGAAGTTGTCAAAGATAAGTTCGCAATTCAACTTATAAATCTTTCATTTGATTATTGGCAGAGAAGTGGTCTTAAACAAGAGTAGGGTTAAAATATCTCATTGGTTTTGTGTCTCGACATTGTTATCTTTTTTTTTCAAAGTTTAAACAGTTGATTTGAACCGCTTAATATGATCATCATATTAAAATGTGCTTGGATACAAAATTTTATATTTTTTGAAATTATTTTACTATTTTTTAGAATAGGTACAAAATCATTGTTTTTAGAAGATTCTGGATCATTCAAAAATAATGATTTTGTACCTCTCTAAACTTGTTTAGTAAACAAAATCTAAAAATTATAAAATTTGTTATCCAAGCATATTTTAGTACGAAGATAAACTTGAACGATTGGGATTGATTATTTAGATTTTGAAAATAGAGATAATGATGTTAGGGTACCACCATGAGACACAAAACTAATGAGACATTTTAACTCTACTCCTTAAACACACAGTATATACAAGAGAGGAAGAGAACTTCAAAGAGAAAAAAAAATGGGCAAAGAAAATGATGTTGAACAACTGGCAATTAACAAAATTAATTGATGGAAAAACAACTGGAGGAGAAATGTGTTTTGTGTACGTTTTTCAAAGCTTGAAGCCTTGAATGCAGTTGGAATGTATAAAGTTGGGTTAATTGCAAACTTGCAGGTTTTGTCAAATCTAGAATCCTACCTAATTACGAATTTTATTCAATATAACATTTTATTTATACAAAAAATGTTAATCTTGTTTTTAGCCATCTACTAGTTAAGGATAATATGAAAAAAAAAAAAAATAGAGAACTCCCTCAGAATGTTTTTGCTCCGGATTTGTTAACCCATGACGTATCACATGTAAACCATGTTCTGGTAAACTCAAAATTAAGTGTACACCTTGATCTTGTGCAGATTTTTTTTTTTTTTTGGCTAAAAACCCGTAAGCATTTTCATTGATCGAAAAAAATTACAAAGTAGCTGTTACATAAGATTAGACAACTAGTGTCTGTGAAAAACACACAGCTAAACAAAATAAAAAAAACGCACAGGGGATGTGCATCCTACGGACGCAAATGATCATCCTTGCTCGATTATCATGATAGTAGCCTAGCGATAGTTCCCTCCGTACGCATATCACAGCCGAGAAGGCACTGAATCCAAACCAGATCGGGAATTGAATCGACCGGACCAGGATAGTCACTCATCAGTTGAGAATGTACTGAATCAAACTAGACTGGGAACTAAATCAACCAGTCTATGACAGTCACCTTGAAGCAGAAAGGGAAGAAGAAGAGACAGAGAACAACCCAAAACAACACATAACAGCATCATAACAAAAAACTAAACATTTATTTCTAACTGAACATTTATTCCACGATATAGTACCTATATGTACCACTCATTCCACCCACTCTTCCATTGCCAAAGAGGAGAAGAAGAGCTCAAGAAAACGTAAGAAAAAACGAATCGCTGATATTGAAGAATAAAACCCTAAGAAATGAGCAATGAACAGTGACCGGATCCACTAGGCAGAAGCACCGAAATCGGTAACCAAATCCACCAGACAAAACCACTGACTCAAATGGATAGAAAGGTGGATATAGAGAGGAGGAGGAGGAGGAGGAAGGGAGGGTGCGGCGGAGGGTTTCGCCATGGGCGAATTTTTATCGCCTCTGAGAGGCTTTAAGCGGTACCGCTTTTAATTCTATGGGTTTTTTTGTGCAGATTTTTTATCGAGTGTAAATAATTTACAAATTTGAATGTATGACAATAAGGGGTGCCAACGGGTACGATACAGGTAAAGATATTTTTATATCCATACTCACCCGTACTCATTATGATAAAAAAAAAAAAATTACTTTTATTCATCTTTTTGAATACGAAAAAGAATCTTTCCTTTATTCATCTTTTTCAAATACGGTACGGGTCAGATAAACAAATAAAATAGTGTCATTGACATCTCGATTTGTGTTTTCGATAAAACATTTTTCAAAACAAGACAAAAAAGAAAAAAAATAATGAATACAACTAATTTGTATTATGAAAATTTAGTAAAATACAAAATTTTATTGTATCATGTATTATCTTAATACGAATATATAATTTTTTTTTTTAAATTATATTATAGGATAATGGGTAAGATAACGAAAAAATCGTTATCCGTACTCAGTAAGTTAATGAAAAAAGATCTTAATATTACCTATGTTTTTAGATACAATACGGATCAAATAAAGAGATAGAAGAGTGTCATTGACACCCCTTATGTCCCTAACGACTATAAACCTCCCTCATTAAAATTGAAAATTAATTGAATGCATAGTTAGTGACTTAGTAAGATCTTATGAAGTCATTAATCATTTAAAAAAAAATCTTCCGAAAACATAATATATTTTAATAAATACGAACAAAAAGAAGATAATATAAAGCGTGATTAATTAATGACAAGATATACCTTAACAAAATATAATAACTCATTTTGAATACGAACATCGGATTAAGACATATTTTGAAATATGGACGAATTTATTATGAGTTATATTTAAATCCGTATTCAATCGATTCACAATTGTTGTGTCGCGAGAAAAATGGTTGAATTTGTGGTGTACCTTAATTCTCTTTCTCCGTACGAAACAACAACTTTATAAGCATTTTTGGTGGTTTGGTCTTGTACGCCTTTAAGCCACACTGTCGCACTGAACTCGACAAAAATCTTGGTTGTAATGAATCTGAACTCGTGGGTAGCTGGACCAACCTCGTTGATGGATTCTCGATTTTTCTTTATTCTAATTTTATTTTTATAAATATAGGCGCTGCTAAACAAATTTTCAAAGTTTGTTATGACTTGTGAGTCGACGAGTCGTGACATCTTACCACTTTCTTCTTTTCTGACTTCACTTCCCAACGGTCCTATCGTGATTTTCTATGTTCTAATTTGGTGTACACCTAAACGGTGCGAATGGAAAAAATGGAGTCAATTATAATTTTGAGGGATGTATATCATAACTCTCATCAGAAGATCTTGGTTTCTTTTATTTGTCTTGTCAAGCAATTCATATTTTTTTGAAGTTGATTTTCTTCAAAACTATGAAAAACAGTCGCAATTTTTTCTATTGAAAGGTTATAATTATGCTTGTCAAAATATTAATTATATTCAATTCCAATAATACAAAAGAGAGAATCCAATAGTAAAGAAACATTTTATGTGAAATATTGCCATAATTTATGGTTTAAGATAAATTAAAGACGATTTTGATAATTGCATTGTGTCTTCCATGCTAATTGTCCACTACGTTGTTCATTGCAATGGGAGAGAATTTACATGAGATCTGCTTCACAATATAGCGGCACATGTTCCGCCGCAGACGATCTTGCGTCCCAAACCCTAACGAAGACTCAAGTACCTTTGTTGACTGTTCCGGCAGAACAACATACCGCTGCCTCGTCCTTGGAAATAACGCAACACCGGCCCAACCGCACTCTCTTTGCTTTTGCGAATTCGTCCCTTTATTTTAGACCTCTAGCAAAGAGCTGTTGCCTTCGCTATCTACAGAGCGAGAGGAGCGAGAGGAGCGAGAGGGAGACCATGGCAAATTTAGAGGATGTTCCTTCGCTGGAGCTGATGACGGAGCTTCTCCGTCGTATGAAGTGCTCCTCTAAGCCAGACAAGCGCCTCATTCTCATTGGTACATTCTCTCTTCGAAATAGATCAGATCCTTCGTTGTATTTGGTGTATAGGGAGATCTGAGGTGGTTTAGTTGGATTTATAAGTTTTGCAAGTCTTTTTTTTTTTTCCACTTGATCTTTCAGTGGAATATCCAATCAAGAAATGAAGTATAAGCTAGTTTGAAGTGAATTATGATGGGATTGGGGTGGAACTTTTCTTTTTCTGTAAGAGATCTGTGATTCGATCCTGTGACAATTTTTTTATGGTACTCAGCGACAAAATCCTTCTTAATTGGAGCTGTTTTTTTTTTTGCCAATTTATATCAATATCACAAACACACAAGTTAGAGGGGGAGATAATATTTCCTCGTACTTAATCTGAGGTCAACTCAGATGTTTTTGCCGTATACTTTAAGGAAGCTGCAAATTGGCATGCAAACTTGGTTAGAGCTAATGTTCTTCTCCTTCCGCATGCATGCATAGTCAGTCATTTTTTATAACTTCCAGACCCAAAAAATAAACTGGAAGATATAAACACACAAGTTAGAGGGGGAGATAATATTTCCTCGTACTTAATCTGAGGTCAACTCAGATGTTTTTGCCGTATACTTTAAGGAAGCTGCAAATTGGCATGCAAACTTGGTTAGAGCTAATGTTCTTCTCCTTCCGCATGCATGCATAGTCAGTCATTTTTTATAACTTCCAGACCCAAAAAATTAACTGGAAGATATTTTGTTAAGTAGTTGAATAGTATACTTGGGAAAATTTTATTGACCAAAAAGAAAGAGTTTGCAAAGAGATGGGGTACAAAGCTTTCATTACATGTATTTAGTTAAATAGTGGTCATTGTCTAACATCCCTAATTACAAGAACCTATAAATCTACTATGGAAAGACTAGGTTCGAAAATCACCTATTATAAGTTCCATAAATGTCACCTTTACAAGATGGGTTGCGCCATAAAGTGAGCCTGGAGAGATCTTATGCCTGATCATTATCCATAATTTAAGTGGAGTTCAGATTTTTGGGAGGATGTGGAAGGGAGAAGACAGGTTGGTACATGGTAGTTGGCTGGTGACAAGGTGATGATTGACCCTTTGACATGCTGTCTGCATCAGTGTTGTAAATAACGGTATGCGGTCGTCGGACAGATGGGGTACCACCAAGCGATTAATCGATATGCAGCCAATTAATCGAAATTATATGGACAATTTAACTCTTTTTTTTTAATTTATGTATATATATCATAATTTATTTAACTCATTAAGCTTATCAAATAAACTTAATTTAACTTAGTTCCATTATTATAACATGACATTACGTTTATATTTTCTTAATGCGTAAGAATTTTCATGTGTAAGTAACACATTTATTTAATGAAAAATAAATTCAAGAATTAAGCATTTTTAAATACTAATAACATATTATTTGAAAGAATGAAACATTCCAACATAAAGTCACTAAATTTAGTTTATGATAACAAGTTAGTTTCATAAATGAACATGTCGTACTAATTAAAAAAAAAATTACATCAGTAAGTAAGAAAAATATGGTATATAAATAATAGAAGAATTAATCAATTACAAAGTAAGCAAGAAGGAAAAACATATATAAAAAATATTGGATGTATGTCCAAGCACAAATAAAATTACAAAACATGATTTATAAAACTTATTATCACACACTATCGCAGAAAAAAAGTCAATGTGAAAAATAAATATTTACTGGATTAAATAGAAATAAATGGGAATAAACGGGAATAAACGGATGATTAAATGGTAAAACGGCCGATTAATCATTTTCATCTGCAAACATGCATCTGTTAAATATATTCGTAATGGTTTGGCCGCCGTTAACGATTAAACGGCCGTTAAGACCGTTTTTTACAGCGCTGGTTTGCATAACATAAAGCATTTTGAAAGAAGCTGTGTCATTTTCCGTATTAATACTTGAGGCCTGTATCTGTTTGTCATTGACACTAATTTGTCCTCTTATCGGCCAATTTGATTTGTTTTGAAGAAAAGAAAATGATAAACTTCAAGAAATTGAATGTTGGATTTCTTTTGCTGTAGGCCCACCTGGATCAGGAAAGGGTACTCAATCACCTATTATCAAGGATGAGTTCTGCCTCTGCCACCTGGCAACTGGTGATATGCTCAGAGCTGCTGTTGCTGCTAAAACCCCTCTTGGAATTAAAGCTAAGGAGACAATGGACAGGGTACTTCCATCTTTTCTTTGATATTCTAACAAAAATTTAAAGAAAATTTAATAACTGGCAGATTGAAGACATGGTATTTGAAGAAGAAATATAAGAATAAGATAATAGGCCCTTTATAGGTCTAGGAGACCACTTTTGAGGTAGTTTCTGTGGGTGTGGTTATATTGAAGCAAAATAATGGGAATTTTGTGTGCCCCTGCAGAAACCCAAGATGTAATTGTTTCTTTTAGTTTGCTTTCAGCCTGTTAGACCAATCCGTTATAAATAGGACATGAACCTTTGTACTTCCTCCAGACATGCAATACAAAACATAGGATATGCCTGGTCTGGTAAAAGATGAAACTTTCTTCTATAAGGGTAGTTATACACCTTGCTGGCTTTCCATTCCATTTGAAGTGTGCTTAAGCCAACTTCACTGTTTTGCTCTAGATAGGGGTATTGGGAATCTTCATGAAATTTCTCATTTATCAGGGTTAAAGAAGACATTTATAGTGTTTACAGGGCACAATGAGTAAACTCAAACAAACAGACGAAACAATGAAGGAACATGTTGTGTTTTGCTAGGACCCAAAGTAGAAAACATCTGTTTGACATGTTTTTTCTTATTTCATGCATGGAAGGGTTCTTCTGTTTTTATCTTTATTTTACTTTGGGTTAACTTACTGTTTCAGGGAGAGCTTGTGTCAGATGACCTGGTTGTTGGGGTTATTGACGAAGCAATGAAGAAACCATCATGCCAAAAGGGTTTCATTCTTGACGGGTTTCCCAGGACTGTTGTGCAAGCGCAAAAGGTAAACCTAGAAAGTTAGCAGTTAAATGTCAGTATAGATCAGTGTATAGGCTCATTCTGGAGACCTACTGATCAATACTGAACCCTTCTCAAAAGCTGTTTCTTTTTGGTCACTTTTTGGCTGCCCAGGATTTCTTTCATTCTGTGAATCAATTGAGGCTTATAAATTTCAAACACGGAACATGAAATCTGATGACTGGTAGTAATGCTTTGGTTGTTGTTTTAAGAAAATTTGTTGAATCATTTTGAGGCTCAGGTCCTGGAACCTGACTAGTTCAATATTGTATTTTTGTCAAGAAATTTGGATTGATTTCTATATGGCTTTCACCTTATTTTCTATGTACTTATGTTTCATGAATGAACTGTGCATGTTTGAAGCAAGGATGCCAAATTATTGGGTGTTAAAATTTCATCAAACTGGTCTGGAACAGCACCCATAGTTGTGCACTTGTGCTTCTTTTAATGTGTTTCATTAAACGTTCCATTTGTATTGATAAAATAAGCAATATTGTTAAGCTATGGCTAGTTTGGCTTAGTAATTTTGGAAGTTTATGGTAATGTAGCTTGATGACATGTTGTCAAAGCAAGGCACCAAAATTGACAAGGTGCTCAACTTCGCAATTGATGATGCAATCTTGGAGGAAAGGATTACAGGTCGTTGGATCCATGCTGCTAGTGGCAGAAGTTACCATAACAAGTTCAACCGTCCCAAGGTTCCGGGCATTGATGATGTAAGTACATTAGAGCAACTCTCCTTTTTTATTGTATTGTCCTCCTGATTGTTTGGTGCTTTTAAATTCATTCATGGGAATTATGAGACCGAATAATTCTTGTCCCCAGAGTCACTGTCGGTGGGCCCCCAGTTCAAAAATTAACAGTGACCAGCCCCTTTAACAGTGACCGGCCCCACCCGGCAGTGACTGAGGGGGCAGAATTTTCATGCACCCCGGGGGGCAGGTGATCTCCTTCCGGGAATTATACCTACTGTATTACCAAACCAGAGAAAGCACTTCTATTTATTTATAGCAAATGGTACAGAAGTATTGGATCATAGAACCAAGCTTAGTCGAATAAAAATTTGTAAAGCTATCTAAATTTTTGATACTTAGCTTACCCAAATTGCTTCTTAGTTAGTTCTTAATCATATAAACACGAAACCTCAATACAAAAGAGGCTGCTTGGCCTAATGTAAATTTTGATTTAGAAAAATAGAGTTGATAAAATTAGGGGCAAGTGTTGGTGATAGTAGATTGATTTTCCTTTTATATGGTACCAACTTGTGGTGGGTGTTGCTTGCAAATATGAATACAAAAATATTTTGGGTTCTTGTAAGGAATGCTGGATAGTTTTTAATATCTTTAGTAGATCGCAGAATGAATTGAACAATTCTTGACTTCTTATGTGTGCGGCAGCGAAATGAGTAATACTGTCACATTTATTGTGGATATTTTCCAACTATATAAGAAATACTGTGCTCCTGTATTGAAACTAGGGGTGAGTAAATCGCTCATAACTCGTGAGCCGCTCATAACTCGCTCATTAAAAGCTCGTCTAAACTCGCTCATTTATCCGCTCATTTAAACTCGCTCATTAACAACTCGCTCATTTACTTAATGAGCGAGCATGAGCATGACCCAACTCGCTCATAACTCGCTCATTAAGCATTTGCCACATCTAATCCTTGCCACATTTAATCCTATGTAATTATGTGTAACATCAACCTTGCCTCATTAAGATTGATAGATAGTAAGCATAGTTTCATATTTGATCCTGTGTAATATAGTGAGCACAATGTAACATTTAATCGTGTATAATATACTAATATTCATAGTTTCATATTCATTTTTTTTTTGTAAATCGGCAGAACCAAAACCTCCGCCTAAAGCCCAAAACAAGTAATAATCATAACAACTCGCTCATTTAAATGAATTATGACAATTTGTTGGATTTTGTTATGATGACTTTTAACAAATTTTGTTATGCGTGGGCACACTATATAATTTTGTTATGAGTCATAAGTCATAACTCGTGAGCCGCTCATAACTCGCTCATTAAAAACTCGCTCATTTACAACTCGCTCATTTATCCGCTCATTTAAATTCGCTCATTAACAACTCGCTCATTTACTTAATGAGCGAGCATGAGCATACCCTAACTCGCTCATGCTCGCTCATTAATCACCCCTAATTGAAACTATCCCTCTGGCAGTTATCTAGAGAGTAACAGTATGGTGGCGGGGGTAACTCCAGACAACTTTGAATAAGAATAGAATGGAGGAGCTTAGATAATAACTGTTAAAGCAATTAAGTTTGTATGCATTTTATTTCTTAATGGGCTTTAAGTGGGTTTATGATGCTTTCTAGCATTACGAAGTACAGGTGAAGTTATTCTCTGGTATAATGTTATATTATTTGATTATTTGATTGCAGACATGTTCTCTTTTCTGATTATATCTTTCAAATCTGAAGGTAACTGGTGAGCCATTAATGCAAAGGAAAGATGACACAGCGGAGGTTCTCAAATCAAGGCTTGAAGCTTTCCACAGACAGACGGAACCTGTATGCTATGTCACACTCTTTGTAACTGGTAAATTTATTGCTATTTGTGAAATATGCTAACAGATTTTGTTTGTGGAAACTGTGTTTTACAGGTGATTGAGTACTACTCAAAGAAAGGTTTGGTTGCTAACCTTCATGCTGAGAAGCCTCCAAAAGAAGTCACTGTAGAGGTCCAGAAGACTCTCTCTTGAGGCAGTTTTCTGAACCAAAATTTGCAGCCTGTTACCCAAAACCGGGTAGGTGTACTGGTTATTTAGTATGATAAATTGACTCGGGGGTTTTCAAACCCACATTTTTTTGTGTTAACTTAATCGGCTTTTTTGGGCTCAAGAAATCTGCTGGATTCAGTTTTTGAATAATGAGAGATTTTGGCGCATAATTCTTATTTGTACCAACATTTTCCTGTTGCTGCAATCACATTTAATCCCTTGACAAATCTTTAGCTGTAATCTCTCATTGACTTTGTCCAATTGCCTTGTTGTTATATTAATTTAAAATAATTGGTACAGCTCAGGGTTAAGCATTTATTGAGATTTTAGGGGGTGGCTTTTTAGTTGCGAATTGTTGAAATTTATCTAGATGTCCCTGGTACTAAGCATTACAAACTGAGCGTTTAATTTAAAATAAAAGTGATTGCATTTTCTGGTTGTGCATTCTACAAAATGGAAACGGACTTGGAAGTACTGTGGTAGGGGATAAATTTTTCTCTTCCTTTACGTCAACTTTGTTTCCGTTTTTCATTTTTGATGTTGAGTGTTAGGCTATTAGCTGTTTGCCTCTTTGATTTCCGAGGAATCATTAGTCTTAAGCCAGTTTTCTTAAATATATTCTCCTTTTCTAAATAGAAACCGCTAAATTCATCCCTGAAATGGCATGTACATACGAAAATTATTTAGTTAAACATGTATATGTTGTCATTCTCTACACTTCCGACTTCGGACATAACAATGTGTTACGTGATAGTTTGTGTCGTATCCATTTTGTCTTTTGGGCCTTGCTCCAGGAGTGAAGAGGTGGAAAGAAGAAGAAAAAAACTGAAAATTTACTAGTTCCCCAACTTTATAAAGAGGAAGAGGAAAATATTTTACTTCTACTTTTTAAATGAATCATTTCTCTTTTAAATTAGATTGTAGAGAAAATGAATAAATTTTGTCTCATTTTTTAAAAATATTTTTATGGAGCACAATCTTAATAAACTATAAGAATAGACATATTCTTAAAATCAATTATGGATTACTTGTCTTATTTTTTAAAAAGATAAATAATGACGGCCATTCTTTTCTTTTGATGGAGAACCGGATGACAACCGACAAAAGATTGAAAATATCTTATTCAACTATAAGTCTGGTCTATTATTCAATTTTCAAAATCAATTGAATAATGGACCGACCTCTGAAAAACTGATTTTTTTTTTTTTTTTTTTTTTTTTCGGGCTGGATTGTGCATTTTTATGTTTCTAATCTTTAACAAAAAAAATATTATTACGTGTTTTTTTTCCGATAAAAAACTAGCCGTTTATCATTCCTCTTGCAGACTAGAAAAAAGAAAAAAGAAACAAACTTGTATTGTCACTCGACAATTGTTTATCTATGTTTTTCTTCCCGGCTCTCCTAAATATATCAATTTCAATCACCTGCGCTAGCCAGTATTGCAAAAATGAAATGCTTACGATGGAAGGACATAATACCTAATCGTTCTGCTTGTTTAAAAGAAACTTTACGGACAAGCTTTCATGTTATTTTTTATATCAACATAAACAAATTGGTTGAATAGAGTATATTTATCACACCTAGTAAGAAGTATTTACTACATTTTATTATATAAAGAATGATAATAGTACGTGAAATTGTGTATAATTTGATTTAAAAAAGACATAATCTTATAAGAGGAGGGTTCAAATGCACCCTATATTTCAAATCATTTTTCTCCATTTTCAAAGTCCGAATAGTCAATCCGAACCGTTAGATGCGATCTATATATTAAGATGTGCTTGGAGACCAAATTTTACATTTTTTGAAATTTTTTTACTATTTATTAAGCCACATTGAAAATCGCTGATTTTACATTTTCTGGACCATTGGATCAGTGATTTTCAAAGTGGCTTAATAAATAGTAAAAAAATTTCAAAAAATATAAAATTTGGTATCCAAGCACATCTTAATATATAGATCACATCTAACGGTTCGGATTGACTGTTTTGATTTTGAAAATAGAGATAAAAGATAGAGTGCATTTGGGTGCATTTGAACCCTCCTCATCTTATAATTATTTTTAATCACTCAAATACTTATACAATTTTTTTAAAATAAGAGGATGACAAATGTCTCCCGCTCAATATTTAATTTCCTACTTGACGTATTGTACTTGGCAATATATTTCTTTTAATTTCACACTAACTAGCTGATCTTGACAACCAACTAATCAGGTTTAGCAATCAATTAATCAGACTTGCAATATCTTTACAATACCTCAGAACATGCACTCTTCGTGGCAGTAAGACTACTATTTACGACTAATTGGCAACTCATTAGTCTAGTCGATCATTCTTTACAATACTAGTGTAAACCTGCATGTTGCAACTAAAACAACAGCAGCAAAATAGCATTAGAAGAGAGAACATTACAAAAAAAAAAAAAAGGAATCTTGCAGAAAAGAAAATTTGTGGCCCCATTTATCTCCTTGTTCTAGATGGCATAAAAAAATTTATTTTGTTCGCATTATTGTCAGCAATTAAGAAAGGCAATAAAGTATGACAAGTGCATTCATACTACAATGCAACTATAAGTCAACCTTGATCTTGGCATCTAACTCTGAAAATTCATTAAAGAATGCCTTGAAATGCTCATAAGAATGCCGCACATCATCCACTGCACACATCTCCCTGATGCTGTGCATTGACAACTGTGGTGCTCCAACATCCACTGTACGGATCCCAATGCCACTTGCTAATATTGGGCCTATGGTTGAACCACATGGCATGTCATTTCGAACAACAAAATCCTGCCAAAATAAATGAAATGAAAATAGAAGTAATGTTCTGAACGTATATTTGGGCTCAATGTGTGATCAGCTTAATAACATTCTAGCAAACTAAAGAACTAGTCATTTGGTCTAGTGGCAAAGACACGTCCACCCATGTGGAAGGTCATGGGTTTGAAATCCGGATGGAGGGTTCTTTATGAACAATTAAATAGAAGTTGGAAGGCTAGACCTCCACCTTTCTATATATATAAAAAAAAAAAATTCTAGCAAACTAGGACTTGCTATTTATTCTGGTAAGTGCCATCAGAGTACAAGGTGCGATAACAGAATAATGAATCATACCTGAATAGGCAACTGGTGCTTCTCTGCAATCTCCCTAAAGATAAATGAGGTGATGGCATTAGTGGCATATCGCTGATTTGCATTGTGTTTTATCACCAGACCACCATGCATTTTTGGCTGATGGTTTTCCTCATGTTTATCCTACCAATATGAAGTTATAAAAGTAAAAGATTCACAAATAAGGATTATACATGAACGAGGACATGTGGATATAAGATCCACTGCACAAGGAGAACAAGGAGAAAAAAAACCATGATTATGTTATAAAATTATCATTTCGGCACTCAAACTTGATATACAATAGCGTGGTTTAATTAAGATAATTATATTCCAGCCTCCCCATTTGTTTAGCTCAAGCTCCGCCACTGAATAGTAAGGTGAAAACTATAGAATTTTCAAAATCTTCAAATCAAATTTAGGTGAACTGGCATATACTCTTTAGAGTGGTTTGACTATACTTTCAGCCATTTTTTGCCCTTAGTTTTTCCAAGGATTTTACAAATGCCCATTATAGCATCTAATAAAGAAAAGAAAAACTCATTTTTTGTGGTATCTGTAAACCCTACAAAGAACGAAAGCACCAACTAGTTGCCAGAAAGAAAAAAAAAAAAAAAAAAGTGAAGTGATTGCTTTAACACAGTAATAAGTAATAACCCACTAACATCTCTTTATTTGGGGTTAATACAACTGAAGTAGGTCTAATTACATAATCTAGTGTTACAAACATATGAACTTACCACGTAGTTGGGGTGTAGGGCATGGGCCATGTCAGCAGAAACAACAAAGCTTCTCTGAATTGCTTTCTCAAGCATCTAAGAAAAGAGATCCATTATTACACCATCTACTGCAACATCAGCTTATTCATTGTTTGGGGGAAAAAAAAAAAAAATGTAGTATGAAAGCACCAGATTCCAACAATATGTTAATGTCTACCAGTATTGTTGTACTGCTCAAATTTCAACGTCAGAAATTGATCCTAAACTATTAGCTTGTTATTTATCTTATTTATTCGAGGCACTAAGTTGGATGATTTAGGCCTAATTATGGCTATTAATGATCTAAACGAAGCTTTTTCCAACTCAAACCATATCATACAAGCATCAGCGGTTGTAGCTGTAGTTAAAATTCCAACCCAAGAAGATATCAATCATTTGGAGCCCAGGTGGTCATGCATTCAATTCCAATATTGTAGGTACAAAGTTTCAAATGGGAGTATTAACAATGCAACATTTATGCCTGCTTATCTTTGCACTATATATAACCTTGGTGCCAGAAGGGCTGAAGAAATCAGTTATCCTTGAAAGAGCATCAAGCATTGCTGGAGAGCCAGCCCCTTGTGCTGAGTCAGATCCAACCTCTTCATGGTCAAACAAAGCCACCATCCTCACACTCACCTCATCATCAAGAGAACCTTCCCCAGATGTCGAATCTATTAATGACTGAAATTGAAATACACAATTATTGGTACTCCTGGGAAGGACAAGGGAATTACATTTCCATGCTTTCTCTTGGTAAAAGCCCATATAATACTGCAAACGCATGTTTGTGTTCAATCCTCCATAACTTTCTATTCTTTCTTTACTCAAGAGTATTCAGGCTTACCTATTATCAGCAGTCATTACAAAACCGAAAATTTTGGGTTGCCACGCATGTTTATAGAAAGGGACTGAACAGAAATGGTATTTTTTGGGAGAAACTTACATTGTATTGACTATTGACACTAGCCAACAAATAAATAAATAGATAGATAAGCAAAATAATCAACTAAAGCATACTTTTAGAGAGCAGAAAGACATGCAAAGATTGTCAAGCCTCCCAGAGAAAATGAACTCTTTCATGGCACCAGCAACAGCGCTTGGTTGTGTATCACAAAGCTGTATTTCGAAGTCACAAATATCTTCTGGCTCACAAGATGCCTCCTTAGCAACTAACTATATCAAAACAAAAAACCAAGATCACGATTAGAACAGCTTGTACCTAAAATTAAGATGGTCTTAACCTAATTTTCTACTGGTAAGCCAATGCCGGTCAAGTCCAGAATATGATTAGGTTTTAGTTTCATTTTGTTATTTTCTGACTGATGGCTCTGTACATGTTTGAACCCCCAACTAATCAGAAATAAGCAGAAATACAGTAATGTAAACCAAAGATACAGAAATCAAGTATCAAAAGGAGAAACTTTCTTTTGCAGCACCAGAAATGTGGTCAGTAAGGCACAGACAACCAATAATTTTTGGTCAAAACAGTTTCCAAATACAACCAAATACCTAAGAAATTTTGATTTGTTGCGTGAAAACTAAAATAAGAAAATCTTGAGAGTTACCTGTAAAAACAACGGATGATGTTTCTTCTTATCTGCAATTTTCTTATCCTTTGACTCAGTGGGACCACTTTCTTCTGCTAATTTTTGTATTTCAGCCTTCAAACAACATGAAGGAAAAAGATTGTATCAGTTCATTTTTCAAGGGAATAGGTACAGCTAGTTGACTTTTCTATATTGGCATTGCATTTTTCTCCCTCTTGTTTTAGTTTGACAGCAGTTGTTGTTTATCAATCATTGTGTGTCTGACAGATTTTACTTAGTACATATCTGCACTGAAGAGGTAGTAATGGTAGAGTGTGGTATAAGATTTGAGGATTTTCATAATAGTTATTAGACCATCTCTTACTGTGATGTATCAATTCAGATATCCAACAGTCTCAGTTTTTCAGCGACTAGTCAACATGGTATCAAGAGGAAGCAACAGAATAATCTTATAGTTATCCTTTTTATGGGAATTGAATTTTCTATATTGGCATTGCATTATTCTCCATTTTGTTTTAGTTTGAAAACAGTTGTTGTTTATCAATCATTGTCTAACAGATTTTACTTAGTACATATCTGCACTGAAGAGGTAGTAATGGTAGAGTGTGGTATAAGATTTGAGGATTTTCATAATAGATATTAGACCATCACTTACTGTGGATGTATCAATTCAGATATCTAACAATCAATTTTTCTGTGATTAGCCAACATGGTGTCAAAAGGAAGCAACAGAATAATCTGACAGTTACCCTTATTATGGGAATTGACATAGATAGTACTGGAATTAATTTTGCAGCAATACAAGTATATGACATATGCATCTTTAAGTAGTAGCTGAATTGAGATTTTTTTTTCATTTATAACTCTGAAGGTACTTCATTTGAACCACTCAAGTTTGTAGTCAGAAACAGTCCATCTTCTAACCCAAATCTCCCGATCTGCACTGTGCAATTGAAAATAGAGCCAAAAAAGGACCAAAACATTAAAATCACCTTTACAGATGTTGCCAGCATGGGTGCAAGATTACTCTGTGTGTTAATTTTGAAGCCTTCTGAATTTACATTCCTACAAATCAAACAATTATGGAAGTTATTAGCGCCTAAATACGAGATATTGATTTCATAATACTTAGCATATGCTTTTGAGTACTAGATACAATTAGGGGTGTTCAAACGGTTCGGTTTGTTCCAGGGGCAGAACTAGAAACTTTTATAGGGGGGACTAAAATTAAAATGCACAATGTGCCCTCTCAACCATAAAGTAGAGCTCTAACCACTAGGCTACAAGCAAACATTTGATATTTATTGAGGGTGGCTAGACTATATAAAACGTTTAAAAAAAAAATTCAATTAAATTTCAAAATACTTAATTAAAATTTTAAAATCATAGGGGTGGCTTAGCCTTCCTACCAATACACTAAGATCCGCCCCTGGTTTGTTCGGTTTTCAGCCGAACCGAAAATTTTCGGTTTAAATGGATCAGTTCGGTTTAGACTTTTGAAAACTGACTACCGAACCAACCAAATTAGAATGGTTCGAGTATGGTTTATATTTTGTTTGGTTCAATCATCGCTCCCTTTCTTTTATTTTGGTTTAAATATTTAAGAACATCTACATATTTTGTATGGAATTGAACAATTTGTGTACGAAAATGTATACTTTCCGTTAATAATGATACCAATAGGTTTACTTTACTTTGAACCGAAAAACCGAAATTTACTTTGGTTTGTTCGGTTTGGTTCTTAATCGGTTGATAAGTTTAATCAGTTTGGTTCGGTTCTATTTTTGAAAACCGAAAAAAAGTTTGGTTTGACTATTTTACTTCAGTTTCAACCAAATCGACCGTTTGAACACCTGTAGATACAATGCTTTCTCTCAGGTTAAATTTACATAATTATATTATGTTATCAAACCCTTAGAATATGGTTGACCTTCATTTTCTTTTATAGTTCTTACCTTCTCTTGACAAATTTCCAAATTGAGTACTTTGCCAGAGCAGGTGGACTGCATACTGCAGCCACCTAGTTCCTGTACTGGTAGTAACTTGCTAGTCAGAGATTGTTATGAATTATGCACCAGCAGTAACTGCAGGGTAATTGAACTACCATCTTGCAACCAACACTTTTTTTATCAATTATGTACCGAACTAACCCTCAACTGTGTAATACTATCTCAGTATGCTTTCTTCATTTTTCAGGTAAGCACAATCAATTACTTTATTAAGACAAAAAAATCCAGTGTCAACTAATACCTATCCAGATGGATAGCCAAAGTGGGAATGCGCATGATCGGTTCACGAACCCTCACAAGTCGATGTGAGTAGGAAACACAACCTTCTTTGCTTTCCTTTACAATTACCCTACCAGCAATGGCCAAATCTCGGTCGAACCAAGTGTGCCACAATCCACCTCCATATGTCTGAACTCCAACCTGAAGATACCCTCCTTTTGCCACCTAAACAAAAAAGAAGGTGATTTTAAGACTCAATCAAAAGAATATAAGATTTTACATATTCTGTAAACAGCTTAATTCCCTGAGAAAGGCACTGATATAATAATGCAAAAATAAAATTCTCCCTGCTTTAGCAACACGATGCCTACAAAGCATCCAAATGTGCTTGAGAGATGACAGTGTGAATAAGATTGATTTTCAGAACACAAAATGAAAGATGCATTTATCGCACACTCAACTAATTTCAATAAGAATAATTTCTTTTTTGCTCATTTAGGTGAGAGAGAAAAGTGCAAAACAAACAAATTACTAATTGTTAGTCAGATTAACTGAAATTCAGTAAAACTAAAAGTGATACCTTGGAGACAGGCTTGACTTTGAGACAAGGGCTATCTGTGTGAGCTCCAACAATAGAGAAGCCATTTCCAGCCACATATCTGAACAAAAAAAATACTTATAAAGGAATCTACATACTTTAGAAATAAATATAGATTCAAAAAGTTCCTCTAAGATAAATTGCTAGGTTATTATTTATGTGAAAGTATGAACTTCATTTTCTTTTTTATACTTCAAAAATTTTCAAGAAAGTTCATAAAAGGTTGCCTTTTACAAAGTTCTTATGTTAGTGGCAATAAAAATATGTAACTAACATGAAACGCATTGGAGAACTTGGGTTACGGTTCCCCAATTCACAAATAATTGACATACCTTAAATACAATAAAAGAAAATCATAAAACACTCATAAAGGATCACATACTTCTTTCCAATTGCAAAGGCAATAAGGGTGGAATGGTTCCTAGTGAAGAAATACTTGCCCCCAGTTTCTAATTCCCACTCTTCCCTCTCAGATATGTGCACAAATCCAGCTTCCTTCAATCGCTTCTTAGCTTCATCTGCAATTCATCGGTTCACAACATGCATAATTTCAAGGCAAAGCCAAGTAAGCACTTCCAAGATCCATACTTCATTTGCTGCTCTCTAGCTTTGCAATTTCTCAAATTATGTTAACATACAAGTCAACTATTTGTAAGGATGCAAACATTGTAACCAAAGCTGGAGAACTCGGATTATGCACAACCAAAGACAAAAATAAAAATAAAAGAATAGAAAAAGGGTTTAGCTTTACCAACAGCGTGAAAAGCAGTGGGGGAGGCATTGAGGAAATCGACGAGTTCGAGCGCGACGGGATCGATGGCCGCCATCGACGTGTCTAAACTCTCTCTTGTTCTCGCTTGCAGAGAAATACAAGAAGTTGCTATTTCAACTCTTTTTCGTGCTGATCGTGGATTCTTACTCTGAGAGCAAAACTAGGGTTTGGTGATTACTGTTGGATTGATTTCCAACTACGAATTCAAACAGTTAAAAGACTTCATAAATAATATGCCGATTTTTTTAAAAATACTCATTTAATAAATAAATTAAATTAAAATATCCAAGTTTCAACAAAATTTATAAAAATACCCCAACCGCGGATTTTATCCGCGCTCCGGAATTTTTATTCCGGGGCGCGGATAAAATTCGCGCCCCGAAAAAAAAAAAAAAAAAAAAAAAAATTTTTTTTGGTCCCGACCGCGGATAATATCCGCGGGCCGAATTTTAAAATAATTTTTTTTTTTTTTTTTTTTTTAGTCTGGAGAAAAAAAAATTATTTTTTTGGTCCAACTTTGTACCTCTGGTTAACATATCAAAACACCTTCAAAAATCATGAAAATTTACCGACATGCATTCTTGACTTCATAGAATAAGACTGTAAAGTTTCATACAAAATCTCAAAACAGATCGTGAGATATCGGCTCTCAAAAATTGCCCGAACTGCTGAAGGAGTACTTCTGACCCCAACTTTGCACCTCTGATTAACATACCAAAACACCTTCAAAAATCATGAAAATTTACCGACATGCATTCTTGACTTCATAGAATAAGACTGTAAAGTTTCATACAAAATCCCAAAACAGATCGTGAGATATCGGCTCTCAAAAATTGCCCGAACTGCTGAAGGAGTGCTTCTGACCCCAACTTTGCACCTCTGATTAACATACCAAAACACCTTCAAAAATCATGAAAATTTACCGACATGCATTCTTGACTTCATAGAATAAGACTGTAAAGTTTCATACAAAATCTCAAAACAGATCGTGAGATATCGGCTCTCAAAAATTGCCCGAACTGCTGAAGGAGTGCTTCTGACCCCAACTTTGCACCTCTGATTAACATACCAAAACACCTTCAAAAATCATGAAAATTTACCGACATGCATTCTTGACTTCATATAATAAGACTGTAAAGTTTCATACAAAATCTTAAAACAGATCGTGAGATATCGGCTCTCAAAAATTGCCCGAAGATGTAACGGTGCTTTGATATTTTGTATGTAACGGCTCTCAAAAACTTTGAGATTTTGTATGAAATTTCACAATCTTGTTCTATGAAATCAAGAATACATGTTGGTAAATTTTCATGATTTTTGAAGGTGCTTTGATATGTTAATCAGGGGTGCAAAGTTGGGGTCAGAAGCACTCCTTCAGCAGTTCGGGCAATTTTTGAGAGCCGGTATCTCACGATCTGTTTTGAGATTTTGTATGAAACTTTACAGCCTTATTCTATGAAGTCAAGAATGCATGTCGGTAAATTTTCATGATTTTTGAAGGTGTTTTGGTATGTTAATCAGAGGTGCAAAGTTGGGGTCAGAAGCACTCCTTCAGCAGTTCGGGCAATTTTTGAGAGCCGATATCTCACGATCTGTTTTGAGATTTTGTATGAAACTTTACAGTCTTATTCTATGAAGTCAAGAATGCATGTCGGTAAATTTTCATGATTTTTGAAGGTGTTTTGATATGTTAACCAGAGGTACAAAGTTGGACCAAAAAAATAATTTTTTTTTCTCCAGACTCTAAAAAAAAAAAAAAAAAAAAAATATTTTAAAATTCGGCCCGCGGATATTATCCACGCTCGGGACCAAAAAAAATTTTTTTTTTTTTTTTTTTTTTCGGGGCGCGAATTTTATCCGCGCCCCGGAATAAAAATTCCGGAGCGCGGATAAAATCCGCGGTTGGGGTATTTTTATAAATTTTGTTGAAACTTGGATATTTTAATTTAATTTATTTATTAAATGGGTATTTTTAAAAAAATCGGAATAATATGTGTACATATATACGAATTCAAACAGTTAAAAGACTTCATAAATAATATGTGTACATATACAAATTTTAAAGTTTCAAATTTATTTAGTATATAAAAATTAATACATAAAATAATTAAAAAAAAATACTTTATAAAATATTCATTATTTTGACTGTTTGATCATACGCTAAATAAATTTGAAACTTTAAAAATTTTGTATGTATATGTATCACTCATGAAGTATTGAATTTCAACCGTTTGGATTCGTAATTCAAAATCAATCCGATAATTTTTTAAATGTGTACTCATCAAACTCTTTTGATAAGCACATCACATCCTAATTTTACTTCTTATTCTGAATCTGCCGCGGGCCACTTTTCAAATAGAGCTGCCAAAATAAAGAAATGCTATTGTTTGGATGATACCCTTATAATGTTGGTATTTCACATGTAAACACATATGCACTAAAATTTGGGGGAAATTCAAAATAAAGACAGACTTTTTTTTATTTAACAGAAATTACTTCCAAAATCAAATCTCTGAATAGTAACAAAGAAATTTCGAAATATTAAAAGAATGAATTTAAATTCTTTGTAATAACTCTTGATTTTTATGCTTAAAATAATAAAAAATGATAGGAACAAACGTCCTTCCAAAGATCTGTTTTTTAAATACATCTTTCATTCTCTCAAAAGCATACATCTTCTTTCACAGACATATCTTCGTTTTTATATTAAGCACGTAGATATCCTAATATGTCAACATTTTTTTATTAAAAGATGAAATTTCGGATTGAATATCAGTCTTCTGATCAAATATTGTGATTCTTGCATCTATTTTATGTTTTTTAGTGTAGAATTCTAAATTTATTTAGGCACGTACTCACTACATGTAAATTGTATCATTTTTCTAATTTAGTCTTGATTTATTTCCATTATGTCATTTAAGTTTTTTTTATTTGATTGATAATTAATTGGTCATGCCTTCATTTCTTTTCATTTTTATATCATTTAAAAGAATGTTATTTGTTATTTTGTATGAGGTTTTTTTTATGAAAATATGTCAAAAGATTGAAAAATATATGTCCTTCAGAGTATTTTTTTTCTTTATAGAAATATGTCATTTTGTATGAATTTTTTTTTTATTTTCTTATAATATGTCTTCATTGCAACTAACTGACACAATATTAGTATGCACTAAAAAGTTGTAAATTGGATAATCTGACCATCTATTTCTTTCTCTCTCACCTTACGCCGAAACATTTATTTTTATAATCTCTCGGATTTATCCTTACCAAGCTCTCTAGTCGTGAAAAAAAAATCTAAATCAAAGTAATAAATTAAACAATAAATTTAAAGAAAAAAATAATTTCACATAGATTTAAAAGCACTAGTGAAATCTACGTGTCGAACTAAACTATATTGGGAGGTAAATTTTTATTTTTGTATTATCCATAAAGTTTGTTTTTAGATCATTATTAAAGAAACTACGCTTTGTAGAAATAAATTATGCACCTCAATGAGAGATACAACGGTCAATACTTTTATCTATAAAAGCTTATATATTACAAGTGACATATAGTGGTTACAAAAAAGTATGATTAGAAGATAGATATTATGACAATTTAGTTTTACGCTCAACTAAAAATTTCATGATAAAGTTCAACATAATATAAAAACTGATTGCGTCAAAATGTAAAGATCGAATCTAAAGATGATATTGATTATATTTCATTTTGAAGGTGATGTAATTAATGTTTGAATACGTAGGTGCCGAGTGCACTGTGCATCGATCCTTGACCCTCTTCGGATCATCGAAGGTATGATTGATGGTCCGAATCTAAACTCAAAATTGAATCACCTTTTTAACTTAGGCTTAATCGATCGAAAATCGAAAATCGAAAATCGAAATTCTAATTGGATGGTCCGGATTTCAAACTCAAAATTTAAGGTAGCGTAGAAGATATGAACTCAAAAGAATTCAGATATACTATATTAGGCCGACCTACAAAAGGACATCCTTGATTGATTCTGCTTGTTTAGTGTTTACAAATTAAATGCACAAGGGACGAAGTATAGAAAATTAGAAATATGCCCTTCTAATATCTCAAAATCCATATGCTATTTTTCTATAAGTTTTATTTTAAATTTATACCTCAGGACATGTTCCTTTGTCACGGAATTATACGGAAATTAGTTTTTGTCACGGAATTATACATAAATTAGTATTGACGAGAAAGAGAATCCACTTTTGAAAACATGAGAACCCATGAATACTGGTACACACATGATTAATTATGGAAGTGTCTTAAATGAGTATTCGGTTGTACCATGATATTAGTTAGCTGTGAAAAAAATTAATTTCTTTCTAAAATGTTTGATATTATATAATTACTTTTATTAATAAAATAATTAATAATTAAATTAAATTAATTAAATAGTAACATAATATGAATTATGAATTATTATTTTATAAATTATAAATATCTTTTGTAATTGTATTCATTAAATATCGTGAGATTTAATAATGGAATTAATTAAAATAAGAAAACATTTATAAACAAAATAAAAAATAAATAAACATTTATAAATTTATATAAAAATAAACATTTTAGTTTCCATGTAATTTGTAAAAAACATGGTTTTGTCCGGATCTAACTTTCTGCTTTAGTCCCACAACAAACAATCATATGAGAAAATAGATAGCTATATAATACCCCTACAATGCTTCTAACCCTATTGGAGGAGAGAGGAGAAACTCATGATAGTCCCAGAAATTTGCAAAGAGAGAGAAAAGGAAAAGAGAAATATGAATTCTGACTTTGGGTTTTAATTTGAACAAATTTGCATTACGTGGAAATTGGTGTAGAGAAAAAATAAAAAAGAGTGGGTTTTAATTCCGATATTTATTAATATCCAACTTAAAATATAAAATTCTAAATCTATTCAGAATTCAAACTTTTTATTAAATATACCCAAACCGTATCTTAGTTCCACGGTTTGAATTAAAAATTTCAAATCGCGGAATTAAGATGCGGTTTGAGATTTTTTTTTAGACCAATGGTAATTTTTCAAAAAATTTAGATATAAATTATTTTATTTTATAGTTATTATTAAACGAAGACCTTAGAAGTTTAATCACCAATAACCCTAAATTATTTTTTATTATAAAAAAAATCCATTTTAATTATAAAAAAAATCCATTTTAATTATATATATTTTATTTTAGAAAAAATTGGTTATTTGCCACTCCCAAACCTTCAAATTTGAAAAATGTCATCCCGAATTTTGAAATTATAATAATGTCATTCTAAACTTCATTAATTTTTAATTTTGTCACTCCAAATAATTAATGACTAAAATACCCTCTCTTCTTCTCCTGTCTCATTTTTTTCTTTATATTATCTTTCCATGACCACGACAATGTTGAAAATAGAAAAAAAAGCTCACAAATTATAAAGCCTAAAATTTAATTATCCCATGGCTAGGCCCATTTAAAAGTTTTTTGGTTAATGTGGGCTAGCAGCAAAGGGCTAGGCCCGCTAATTATTTTTCTTAAACTGTGCTCAAATTGAAGAAGGTTTGGGCCTTTTCATTTTCAAAGGAGGACAAACTAGATATCGACTTATTTTTTTTTTTTACAAAATTTCAAAATTTAGAGGAAGTAGTGAGCTAATGTGGGCATGCCCCTAAAAACATAATTGTTTGATGGAACAATAGAAATAATAGAGAGTAAAAATAATTAGCAAAATAAACTATTTAAATTAGCTAATGAATAGTCTTCCATAGTAGAAATATCGAGATCAATTTCTAGCACGAATTAGATTGAGATTCTAGTTCATGAGAAATGCATATAAATAGAATTCCTAGAGAACTATACTGCTTGGATTAAAAATACAGAGTCTGGCTAGTATAACATCAGTGTCATTTCAGCCTATATAACACCAACTTCAAAACCTATCGAATTAACTTCAAACGGTAAATCCAAACCGTTCAAACTGATTTACTTCATTAATTGTGTGTCTACATGCAAAATTTTTAATTTTTCGAATTTATTTAGCATCAAGTCAAGATGACAAATGTGTGAGTTTTTAAGTTAACTTTAATACATTATTTTTTTTAATATTTTTATTGCCTGATTTGATACTAAAATAACTCAAAAATATAATTTTTTTGCATGTAAACGCACTCATAAAGTAAATCGTTTTGAACGGTTTGAATTAATCGTTTAAAGTATATTCAATCAATTTTGAAGTTAGTGTCATATGACATCAATATTGTACTAGTCAGACTCAAAAATAAACTATCCATGTACTTAAATGTATACATCATAAATTTTAGACATCAACGGTCCGGCAACTGTACATAAATTTTAAATGTATATGGTCCGGCAACTATCCATGTACATAAATTTTAAATGTATACGATCAAGAAGGACTCTGGTCGTCAACGGTCCGACAACTGTACAACATCACAAATTGTGCGCAAATTGCAGAATCCATGGAACTAACTGCTTTTCTAAAAGAGTTATCATATATTATTGATACCCTTCTTCTCCTCCGTAAAAATCGATATGTTAACGCAAACTTTGCAATGGAGATGGACTACAACAAAGATCTTCTCCTGCTCATCGGCATATAGGATGATGCAGGAATCAGGGGTGCAGTCGGTATACCATAAGGTAATTTGGAAACTGAAAGTTCCAATGAAAGTGCGCATTTTTCTATAGCTGCTAATGAATGACAGAGTCCTCACACAGAAGGTACTGCTGATAAGAGGATGTGCGATAACACATGGATGTGTGCTATGTAATAACGGCATAAGTGAGACTGCGAATCACTTAATGTGAAGATGTAACAATCATACCGATATCTGGTGGGAGGGCATCAAAACCTCCCTGCAAGAAGGGGCAACAATCATACCGATATCTGGTGGGAGGGCAGAGCCGGCCTGACAGGCCAAAGAAAACAAAGATGGGATGCGACATGGACGGCCGGATCATGCGCAATTTGGAAGGAAAGGAATAGAAGAACCTTTACCCAAAAGAGCAAACCAGAGAATATTTTAATTAATGATGCAGCAATGGATGTACATAATTGGGTGTTATTTAGCTAGATGCAATAGTGATAAGGGTGGGCTGGGTATAATGGGAGCTTTCTTAATTTTACTTTCGGACCTTTTTAATAGTTGAGCAGTTTTGTAATATTTGTATGACTACAGGGATCCTCTGATCCTGGTAGCATCCATGTACAGTTTTTTTACATCAATATATCTTAGTGGAAATCTCGGCCATTTTTTTAATACCCTTAAAAAAAAGAAAATTTTAAAAATGCCCTCCGATTTAATTTTTTTTTATAAATGCCCCGACCGCCTGGCCCACGGGCTGCCCAAAACACAAGCGGACCGCTTGGTCCACGGGCGAGTCACAGCACTAGCGGACCGCCCGTGGGACGGGCGGTCCTCTTTTCACGGGAGGTCCTCTTTTTTTTTTTCAGAGATCTTAGTATTTTGATTTAAATAATTTTGTGAAATTTTTTTTTCTTGTTTAGAGTGTGTGCCAAAAAATAAGACATTTGATATATTTTTGAAGTGATGTCGTAACTTTTTATAACTTTAATTTATTTTTATTATTTTTATTTTTTTGGTGAACTTTTATTTTATTTGTCAGTTGGATATCACAAGTCTAAATATAACACTAATTAAAGACTTGACCCTTATTCAAAAATTTCCAAGTTCTGACAGCTTGTTGATCTTCTTCTCTTTTTCTGATTTTTATAATATATGTATAATACATACACATACACATATATACATATACACATAAACATATATACATATACACATATACACATATACACATATACATATATACATATATTCACATATACATATATACATATATTCACATATACATATATACATATATATAGATATACATATATACATATAGGAATATGCTAGCATGCTACGCGTAGCATAGAGGCCCTCCGTGCAACGGTTCAATATTTGACTTTTTAAAATCCTAACAGTCGATCCGAACCGTTCATCTTGTTCTCCATATTAATATATGTTTGGAGACCAAATTTTATATTTTTTGGAATTTTTTTACTATTTTTTAGATTTATTAAAAATTGCTATTTTCAGCAAATCTGGACCATAAAAAATAGCGATTTTCAATAAATCTAAAAAAATAATAAACAAAATCCAAAAAAATGTAAAATTTGGTCTCCAAGCACATATTAATATGGAGAACAAGATGAACGGTTCGGATTGACTGTTAGAATTTTGAAAAGTCGAATATTGAGCCGTTGCACGGAGGCCCTTTATGCTAAGCGTAGCACCATAGCAGGTTCCTATACACATATACACATATACATATATACATATACTGTTATATTCCGAAATTTTAAAACGTGATTAATTTCTAAAATGATATTTACACTAAATAAAAATTTCTAACTAAATTAATGATCGATCAGATTGTCTGTTTTAATTTTAATCGAATCTAAAAATTTCGAAATATAAACGACCTATGAATTATATACATTTGAATTATAGGAGTTAGAACTAAAACAATTTAAAAATATAAATTAAAAATTGGAGATATAAATTATTTATGAAATTATGGAACGAAAATAAGAATTTGAAAATAAAATAAAATGAATTCATGTGAAGAAATAAATAAATAGAGTTGGAATTAGTAGATTAAACGTACAAATTTTTGTACGAGTAATTTTATATTAAAGTTACAAATTTTATTTATTTAGGAATTATAAAGATTTGATTTGATAATTTTTTGTGTATATATATATATACTAATTAATATCGAATTATTCGGATAAAAAAATCAAATCAAATTATAAACACGTAAAAATATTCTTACGACTTTATAATAATTTACGAAGTCTCGATTCGAAATTTTATAAACACTGCGGATCTTATACAAATTGATTGAGGCAAATTAAATATCTGAATTAATTGAACCATTGATGTACCCTTCTGCACGAATCTTAAAGTAAGGGATTTAATTATCCCTCCCACTCTTATCTCTCTCTTTCTCTCTCTGTTGGCGAACCCCACACAGGACACAGCAGACCCCCCACCTCTGCTTTCTTCTTACGCCAAAACTCCCCCTCCCGTTTCCTCCTCCCTTCTGCCGCTGCAGCAGCCAGCCCACCCCGCCCCATTCTCTCCTCTTTCTTTGATCCGTGAACCCCACCGGCACCCCGCCCCCTCTCTCTTTTCCCGCCTCTCTCGTCAAAACCCTAACCCACGCCATTGTTCACTGACCCGCGGCCCCACCGGAAAACCCTTCCTTTCTTCTCTCCCTAAACCGTGGATCCCTCTTCCGACTGACCTCTCTCTTGTTGTCTCGGTTGCCTTTGATTGAGATTTTGAAAACCCTAGAAATTTGGATTTTGGTTGTGCTTGCAATTTCGGTTCTGCTAGTGCGTTCTTGTGGTTGCTATGGTGCTAGCTTGTGCCCGAGTGAGATGGCCGTGAGGCGAGGCGAAACCCTCGGAACCGGCCGCTTTCTTTTGACATTCTCTCTTTCGGGTAATTTCTGAAATTCACTTCTAAATTCTTGATTTGTGCCTTGATGAGTCGATTAATGCTGTATAATTTGAATTGCTAATTTTTGAGTGTGGGTTATTGATTTTTCCGACTTGATCGGAATTATGCGCCTTGTGCGACTTATATCGATCAATTTATTTCGAGACCGTAGCACTTGAATTGATTAATTATCGAGTACGGGTTGTTGATTTTTCCCAACTCGATCGAATTGCTCGATCCCTCTCTAGATGACCTTTGTTATGATATTGACAAAGGCACAAAATTTAAATAGAGGGGTTATTGGTAAAATTTGATAATATGGAGGGATGTATATTGAATAAACCTTGACTTGTGGTAAATAAATTAGGAGTAGGGGCCTCTATGCAAATTTGAAATTTTTGAATGTAAAATGAGGCCAAGAATTTATTTAGAATGAGATGTTGATTTTTAATTAGACCTATAATATATTCATTTAGATTAGGCCTTTAATATAACTGCGGATTGAACCGTTGATAAGCCAAAATATAATATCAAAAATAATTTAAAAATGACTTTTGAGTTTTCTGATTTGCGCCGAAAAAATGAGGATTTGAAATAGCATCTGATTGTGTCTTTATTCTTAAGTTTAGCTAAAAACAAAATATAAAATAATGAAAATACAATCAATAGCGTCACGTTAACAATAAAATATGTACAATCAAATTATATACCTGCACATAATAGATACTTAAGAATATGTTTATAAATAATTTATTTTAATTTTATTTTATTAAACTAAACAAATGAAGCAGCAATATTCTTGATAACACAATCTAATTTATTATTAAACCATAAGAATATTATTTAGCTGATACTTGTACATATTATTTGAATAAAATTAATAAACTATGGTATACCCAAATTAAAACACCCAACATACTTAAAATAAAATAAAAGTTTCATAATAAGTTTTTAAATTAAAACATTTCTTTTAAACATTTTCGAACTTGTACGAAAACTCGTTGCTAATTAATAAAGGACAATTAATTAGCAACGAGAAATATTTATTTTTGATTTAGATTTAAAACGACTAATTACACGTAGAATTAGATTAGCTATAAAATAATGAATTGCTCGACTTAGAAATAATTAGAAAAACACGTACAATAGATAAACATTTATTCTCTAAAATTTTGTAAGACTAATTTACGTATCTAAATTATAATATAAATAAAAGTATATTTTAATACTTATTAGTTTAGTAATAATTACATAATTTATGCATGTTTATAAAAATAAATAGCATTAGAAATTTTTGATAATAAGTTAACTTTTGAAACCACATTTCGACCGATTTAAAATAATTAGGGTTAAGCTAAAATATATCAAATAAATAAGTAATTAGAATATATTAATAGTTAAGACACGTTTAAAATCACTGTAACTAACAAATGATTATTTTTGCGAATATTTCGACATTAGAATTTTTACAAGTAATTTATCTTCAAATTAAATTATTAAAAATATAAATTATTTTAGAATTAAATTAGATTAATTTAGATCAAAGTAAATAATTAATATCTGACTAACCAATTTAGTCAGACTGACTGAATCGGTAATTTTTATAAAATCGAAATAATCGAGAATTTGATTTACACATTAATTGGGGCGAAGGTTAGAATAATTTAGAGTTGATCTTAATTAGTTATAATTTCATAATTTCAGATCAGTCGACTCCGTACGAGTTCGATCCGTGGACCGATCTGACTGACTCGCAGTTTGGAGCATACGCGGAGCACGCTGATTATTAGCGACAGAGACTCCAGCCCTACAGGTGTGGGATATCTGAATTATTTTCTTTCGTGGGCGTACTCTTACTAGTCGATCCATCTGACCTGACATCCGCACTTTATTTAAGTAGATGCATTAAAACTGTATAGCATGTTTATTCTTTCTGCACTATAGTTAGAATTGCATAAACCCTGAAAAACTCGAATTTACTGTATTTTAGGAGTAGAGTAATTAAATAATATTGTAAATATGTATTATTAGAATATTAGGTTATTAGTTGTATTTTTCTCGTAGAAGACAATATATTATTATTTTACGTGCATATGCATGCATTGGTGAGAGCTGAGCAGGGCCGAGTGACTTCGTTCCGTCTTGTGTCACTTGGTATGGGACGATCCGATAGCCACTGAGCCGAGCGTCACTTGATTCTCGGATGGCCTTAGGATTTATATTATATGTACTAGTTGGAACTATATATTTTTCGTTTTATTTTACAATTTTACGTGCACCGGTTTGAGTCCGGATGTACGAACGATTCAGGAGTTTTCCCACCTACGTTAGGAGCTACATGCCTAGAACGGTTTTTAAACGAGGCTACGTGTCTCATGTTTTTGAGATAGGAGGCTGCGTGTCTCTTGTCTGTGATACTGGACTGCGTGTCCTATGTTTTTGGTACGAGGTTGCGTGTCTCATGTGTGTGATACGAGGCTGCGTGTCTCTGGATTGTGATACTGGACTGCGTGTCCTATGTTTTGATACGAGGCTGCGTGTCTCTGGTTTGTGATACTGGACTGCGTGTCCTATGTTTTGATACGAGGCTGCGTGTCTCATGTTTTTACGACTTGAATTGTATGATTCTCCTATTTTATATGTTTGATTGATGAATCGTTTAGGCGAGATGACACACCGGATTTAGATATAACCATCGGCTAGTGTGCTAGTGTAATTCTAATCTTGTGGGCAATGCGCGATGTCATTAGGCAACGTGTATCATTGTTCCCTGATCACAGTCCTTGGATTATATTATTCAGATTCTTTTTGGTAAAGGTATAACCATCGGCTAGTGTGCTAGTGTAATGCTAATCTTGTGGGCAATGCGCGATGTCATTAGGCAACGTGTATCATTGTTTCCTGATCACAGTCCTTGTATTATATTATTCAATTCTTTTGATACTATTGGCACGACACGGGTTGATTTACTTAATTTCGTATTATTATTATATTTGTTCACATAGTGCTTTGGTACTAGACTCCGAATTGATTACTATCCGATATTGTATTTTGACTTTGGGTTTATTTCGCATGTTGGCATATTAGAATAATCGCATCATGGCATTAATTAAAAGTGTTTTTATGACTATTAGATATTGAGATAGGTTTTCACTTGTGCATATTTAATTGTATTCATAACTGTACGAAATTTATATATATGAAAGTGTTTTGACCATAGAGGATCACTGAGGGGATAATTCTGGGTCACATACTGGGCGATTCGTTGCTCACCCACAAGTTGTTTCGTGGGTTTTAGGTATAGAGTCTGGCGGTCCGCAGCAGGAGGTGCCAGGAGCTGTCGATGGCCACACCGTTTGATTTACTGTCATTTAGGGTTTTGGGTAGGATCATGAGTATTTGTATTTTTGTATTATATACGGAACTCATTAGATCATGTACTCTCCTTCTTTAGATGATGTTAATTTGAGGTGACATAGATTACACTTTGTATGATGTGTATGTTTATGTTTATTTATTTATATGTGACTGATGCTTGACATTTTATATTATGCTTCCGCTGCTGTTTTTTTTTTACTATTATGTTTATCTTAGCCTTGCGTGCTTAATGATTAATTAAGCACGATGCGAGGTTGATCACACCTTAATTTAGAATTTCTGGTTTGGGGTGTGACATATACATATACATATATACATATATACTATATACATATACACATATACATATACATATACACAGAGCTATATACACATATACATATACACATACACATATACACATACACATATACACATATACACATATACATATACATATATACAATTTTTTTTTTATAAACTCAGTTTTTTATAATATATGTATATATGTATATATTATAAATAAGCTGTGGCTAAATTGCTGCTGGCAGCAGTTCTGCCCAGGTGCTGCCGGGGCATTTTTTAGCCGTGTGATGTCCAAACAACAAATCCAAACCGTTAGATGTTTAATCTATATTATAATCTACTTGGAGACCAAATTTTACATTTTTTGGAATTTTTTTACTATTTATTAAGCTGGTTTGAAAACCGCTAATTTCAATGCTGCAGAAAATTACTGAAATCAGCGGTTTTCAAACCAGCTTAATAAATAGTAAAAAAATTTCAAAAAATGTAAAATTTGGTCTCCAAGTAGATTATAATATAGATTAAACATCTAACGGTTTGGATTTGTTGTTTGGACATCACACGGCTAAAAAAAACTCCGGCAGCACCTGGGCAGAACTGCTGCCAGCAGCAATTTAGACAGACCCATTATAAATATATACATATACGAGTTAGGCTGGGGTGCTATGGATAGCATAGTGGCCTCTATGCTACAGCTCAATATTCGAGTTTTCAAAATCCAAACGGTCGATCCGAACCGTTCATCTTATTCTCCATATTAATATCTGCTTGGAGACCAAATTTTACATTTTTCTGAATTTTTTTACTATTTATTAAGTATTTTACAAAATTGTTGATCCAACAGTGGCTGCACAAAACAGTAAAACCGTTGGATTAGCAATTTTCAAAGTGGCTTAATAAATAGTAAAAAAATTCAGAAAATTATAAAATTTGGTCTCCAAGCAGATATTAATATGGAGAATAAGATGAACGGTTCGGATCGACCGTTTGAATTTTGAAAACTCGAATATTGAGCCGTAGCATAGAGGCCACTATGCTATCCATAGCACCCCAGCCTAACTCTACATATACATATATATACATGCAGAGTAAGGCTACGCTACTTCGTGAATTAAACGGGGCGTTTTAATTCGCGCTCATATCTCTAGTTTCGAAGTCCAAATAGCCGATCCAAACCGTTAGATGTTTAATATATATTAAAATGTGCTTGGAGACCAAATTTTATATATTTTTGAATTTTTTTACTATTTATTAAGATGCTTTGAAAATCGCTATTTTTTAATGCCTACCGTCGAACGAAAACTTAAACTAGATTTTTGAGGCCCTAAACGATGTTTTTTTGAAATTATGATGCTTTATACGACGATGCCCAAGTTACCCCTGGGCAAAATTGGATCCTTCTCGTCCTCTCCTTTTCGAAAAGTGCTCATATGTGTAAATCCGACTTTCATAGCTAAAGTTATAGTTGTTTAAAGTTTTTTCGAAAATTAAAATTTGGAAATTCATAACTAAATGTAGAAAAATCCAAATAAGTTAAAATTTTTATCAATTCTGTGTATTTTTGAATGCTCTACATGATGATGCAATCACTTTTGCAGTTTAGTCCTTGTATCAATCCATATTTGCTGATTTACCAGCAAAGGTCAAATTTAATGTTTTTAGTGCATTGCACTATACCAATGGCCTTTGCCTAGTGCTTGGCTGCTGAGTTTGGACTTGGTACCATACCAGATGTCAGTTTAGGATACTTTGTGCATGGATATAGATATAATCTGATGTTTGAACATTTTAGCAGCTCTAACTTACTGTTTTAGTATCATAAATAAAGAGAAGAAGATCAACAAGCTGTCAGAGCTTGGAAATTTTTGAATAAGAGTCAAGTCCTTAATTAGTGTTATATTTAGACTTGTGATATCCAACTGACAAATAAAATCAAAGTTCACAAAAAAAAAAAAAATCAAAACTATAAAGAGTTATTCATAAATATCAAATATTTTATTTTTTGACATACACTCTAAACAAGAAAACTTTTTCTTCACAAAATTATTAAAATCAAAATACTAAGATCTTTGAAAAAAAAGAGGACCGCCCGTCCCACGGGCGGTCCGCTAGTGCTGTGACCCGCCCGTGGGCCAGGAGGTCGAGGCATTTATATAAAAAAATTAAATCGAAGGGCACTTTTAAATTTTTTTTTCAAGGGTATTAAAAAAAATAGCCGAGGAAATCTCCACTAACCTTTAAAAAAAAATTTAGACATAAAACCAAGTCTACTGTAATCAGGGCAAATAGTTCAATGCTAGAGAGGGCAATTCTAATTAGGACTTAATATTGGACGTGTCAGATTTAAAAAATAGTCTATATTTAATTATTCCTACTTAAATTTATCCCTATTCCCTACTTAAATGTATTCGTGTCAGAGTTAAAAAGCCCGACATTTTTATTTTTACCCAATTAAAAAATTATTTTAATAATAATAACCAAGGTTTATGAAGAATTTTAAAAATACCCAAACCGTGGAATTTTAATTCCCGCCCGTGGAAAAATTCCATGGGCCCAACTTTTTTTTTTTTTTTTTTTACAAAACAGAAATTTGTATTTATTTTTTATTTTTTGTATTGAAATATTAGAAATGTTGGATATATTTCTTTGAAAATAGATGGAATACAATATAATTTGATTTATTAGAAAGACTGCAACAAATAACCCGGATCAATATTTTTCAGATCGGATTTTTCACGGCTGTAAGAAAAATTAATATATTTCTTTGTGTTATTGGAAAAAAATAAAAATGCTTACATTCCGAGTTATTGATCCTGATTCAAAAGTCACTTCTAGGTAATCTAGAAAATATTATGATCTTTCTAGTACATTTAATTTATTAAAAGTTGTATCTATTTTGAGAATTATTTTTGAATAATAATTATTAAATAAATTAAAAATTTTGTTTTTTTTTTCAAAATAGATATAACTTTTAATAAATTAAATGTACTAGAAAGATCATAATATTTTCTAGATTACATAGAAGTGACTTTTGAACCGGGATCAATAACTCGGAATCTAAGTATTTTTATTTTTTTCCAATAACACATAAAAAAATATATTAATTTTTCTTACAGCCGCGAAAAATCCGACCTGAAAAATATTGATCCGGGTTATTTGTTGCAGTCTTTCTAATAAATCAAATTATATTGTATTCCATCTATTTTCAAAGAAATATATCCAACATTTCTAATATTTCAATACAAAAAATAAAAAATAAATACAATTTTCTGTTTTGTAAAAAAAAAAAAAAAAAAAAAGTTGGGCCTGTGAAAAAATTCCACGGACGGGAATTAAAATTCCAAGCCGTGAAAAAATTGCACGGTTTGGGTATTTTTAAAATTCTTCATATACCTTGGTTATTATTATTAAAATAATTTTTTAATTGGGTAAAAATAAAAATGTCGGTTAAAAAGCAGTCTAAATTTAATTATTGGACGTGCAATACATTACGTGTCTGGTGCTTATTCGGGGATAGCGCTGGGACCAGTATTATTTGATCTTTGGAGTTCGTGCAGAACGTATTTGAACGGTTGAGATTTTCCAAAGAGTCACGCAAAATATAATATATGAGAGATGCGAATTCCAGTACGGGGTGATCCGAGTTCCCCTCCATAGTCCATTCGCAAAGTTGGGGGCCCCGCTAGCGCTCGTCATCCTAAAATATGAATTCGTTGATGGGTTAATTAAAAATTCACAAGATTCTTTCCAGTTCCGAATCTATCCGAATCCGACGCAATAAAATTGACGGAGAATAGGAAAATGGAAAAAATACAGATTCAGCCGAACGATTCAACGACTAATTTGCTTTTTCTCTACTCTAACACCATCTCAGTCCTCAGAGACTGATCGACGAGCTTTGTAGAAGCGATCTAAGAGGTACTGTAAAGCATCGGTATACCGTACTTATTTCTCTATTTTTTTTTCACTCCATTCGTATTGGAGGTTCTCGATTTTCATTTGCCACTTTGATGCTTTGCATGTTTTTCCGTTTGCTGGGCCTGGGTTGTGGGTAAAGGCGTAAATTTATTGATACCTCTAGGAATTTTGTTGGATGTGGCTTTTCGTCGAAAAGTTTGTGTTCGTTTTCTTGCTTTCTGGTTTCTTTGAGCTGCCTGAAAGCAAAGCAAGTACAAATGATAAATTCTATTAGTGAGTGCTGATGCACTTCATTATTCATGTTAGACTTTCTGGAGTTGACTTTAAATAATCTGTACCCAATCACAGCAAAAACCAGAATACACTTCTCACTAATAATAGTTTTGCACTTCTGAAAGGCCTAGAGGTACTCTAAGAATCTGACTTTTCACTCTGCTATTGTAGAGAATTAATTGGGAATCATCAGAAAAGAGTAGAAAATGAAACTCGTGCCGAGAGAGGTGGAAAAATTGGCGCTGCACAATGCTGGGTTACTTGCGCAGAAGCGCCTAGCTCGAGGCCTTCGCCTCAATTACACTGAGGCTGTTGCTCTTATAGCTACTCAGGTACTGTCTTTACTTTCTGCAAAATGACAAACATTTGCTAAAATAGTATTATTAGCGGTGCGTATTTCTTCGTGATTTATCACCAGTGGAGCTCCTCATAAGAATGGACGAACAGGGTCGGCACCAAATCCACTAACTGTCAGTCTTATTTAATTACAAAGTATCAGCACAGGGTGCTTACATCTCTGAAATATTCTTCTGACAGATTTTAGAATTTGTTCGGGATGGTGACAAGAGTGTGACAGATCTGATGGACCTAGGAAAGCAATTATTGGGCAGGTAATTTAAATTCTTGACTTATTATCTGACATTGTTTAAGTACTCAAAAAGAAAAGGAAAGTTGTTGAATTTGAGTTTGTGAACTGAACATCTAATCAGAATTTTGGAGCAAAATCAAGAATCTCAATAATGCTAATTTTGTTGGATTTTTGTCAGATGGCTTATCAGTTATCTCCCATACTTGTGTGTTTATTTCTAGTTTGCCTATTGTCTTGATGTTCTATTTGTCTTTTTATTGTTGCTGTTTGTGGTTAATCGAACTGTTTAGGGTGAATTAAAGCTGAAACTGCATTCTCACTGAGGAAAATATAGTTGTATATTGCAAGGGTGAACTTGGACAAAATCGGGTTTAAGGCTTATTGAACACATTAAGGTTTAGTTTCTAAGTTGATGGTCATCTCTACGTAACTTGGCTGGATTGAAAAATTGGCTTTATTGGTGTCATCTGTTGAGAAATAGCACAGATTTGTATTTTTCAAATTTGTCATACACTCAGACTGAACACTGAAACACGAACAAATTTTTATTCTTGGTTAAAATATCATTTAAATCTTAAAAGGCAATACTTGAAAACAGTGTTTAGCTGCTTACAAAAGGTGACTAATTATATGTTGGTAATTTTTTTTGTTGCTGTCTTATTGAGAATTTGAGATAATTACCTTCAATTATTCACCTTAGTTTTTTTTATTTTCCATTTTTATCAGGAGGCAAGTTCTCCCAGCTGTCCCACACCTCCTATACACTGTCCAGGTTATTTTCAAACAAAATCACTGGGTTCAACTGTAGTTTACATTTTTTATAAAATGATTTATTTGAAAAACTTCACTGAAATATTGGTCTAAAATATTGCGGGATCCAAGGTTTTTACTATACTAGGCGATTAATTGCAGCACCACGACAATCTTGACCTTGAGTGGTTTGGGATGTACTGGTCAAGTACCAGATTTACCAGATTTTTCCAGGCTAAATCTTCATATTTTTTTTCATTCTATAGTGCTAAGCATTAAACAAACATAAATTGAAAAAATGATGTTGGATTTTTTTTCCTGTTTTGGGCTAGTCACAGTGGATCTACATATTTTGGCTAGGTACCACCACAGTTGCTGACTTCCTGTCCTAATTGGTATGGTTTCGAAGTAATAACATAACTCGTTGTATTGATCACTAATCTGATTAAGATAACACGGCAAGTATCCTCCTCATTTTAGTGGTGTATGATGAACAGCAAGCTCTTAATAATGATTAGTTGAATGGTTATTTTCGCCTTCAAATTCCCATCAGGTTGAAGGAACTTTTTTGGATGGAACAAAGCTAATAACAATACATGATCCAATTGCGAGTGAAAATGGGAATTTGGAGTTGGCATTGCACGGTTCATTTCTCCCAGGTTTGTTATACCATCTCTAATCTGACTTGGTTTAGAAACTTTTGTGGGTACCTATGAATAAATTAAGCTGCATTTTTCCTGGTCAGATATGCTTTGGCTATGCCAGTAAATACTGATATTGCCCAGCATGTATTAGCAAACACCCTGTATGTATGCGGAGCTGTACAGTACCAGAGAAAGAACCACTGGAGACAAATTTAGTAGAAATCGAAGAGAGAAGAGAAAAGCGGAATGATTAACCTTGTTTGAATAGTTACAATATGCAGTATTGGAAATTTTTTTGCTCATGATCTGTCAGGCCGTAGTTGATAAAATATTTATTGCAGTTCCTTCACTTGAGAAGTTCACTGGGATTGAAGACGATCTATGTCCTGGTGAACTAATTATAAAATCTGGAAATATTGTTCTTAATCTTGGAAGACGTTCAATCAAATTGAAAGTTGTTAATAAGGCTGATAGGCCTATTCAGGTAATTTATCCAGCACCCTCATTGTTAAAGTGATAATGACACTTACAAGGTAACACCTTCCTTTGTTCTTTCCCAAAGCTAGACTGAAATATTTTTTTTTGAAGGTTAACAATTTTCATTACATTTAAGAAAAACTTCACAAAGATTCAAAGCAAACGAAAATAGAATCTTGTAATTGAAATTTGCTAGCAATTATCAACAACACTCCATGCACGCACTTCTAACGCAGTGTCAGTTTGAATTGTTTCCATTTGCCTGGAGCTAATGAGTTTGTTCAGGGCTCCTTGCAGTCTGGTCGCTAGTATTCTAGTGAGGATCTTGATTCCTTTGAATCTTTGTAAAGCTTCTATAGATCCAAATAATTTGGATGATGACTTTACATCCAAGAATCAAATATTAGAACACTATTTGATGTTGATACTATTTGCGTGATAATTTTAGTGCCACATTACTCTGAATACTGACTCACCTCCATTTTTTCCCTTTTATAGATCTAAAGTTTTTTCTTTCTTTACTTTTACCTATACAGTGGTTAATTGAACAATTAAGATTAATTGAGGCTTAATTGGTCAAATTGAGGCATAGAAAAGCTGAGGGGGATCAGGCAAAAGTAGGTTGAAGTTAGGCTTAATTGGGTCTACTGCAAGTTTGGGTTCATAATATAATAACTTCCCACTATGCACAGGCTGAAATTATAATCCTTCCCATTAACTCTCTGTTTCTACGCTTTTGCATTTATTATAAGGAAGTTTGAATATTTCATTTTCCTGTTTTTACTTTGCTTCCCTTCTGCAGATTGGGAGCCACTATCACTTCATAGAGGTAAATCCATACTTGATTTTTGATAGGAGAAGGTCATACGGAATGAGACTGAATATCCCAGCTGGAACTGCCACACGTTTTGAGGTGCTTTCCATCAACTCTATTTTGTTTCTTTTGCAATAAGTTGGACAGATCTTTCATTTCTGTTTAGGTCTTTAGGATCATAACCATCATTTCTTCTGCTTCATTTCTAGACTGGATATCTGTGTTATCAAGTATAAACTGTTTTCAATAAATAATTTATGCACTATATTTTACTCAAAGCACCAATAGTTGATTTATCTTCCTTTTTGTAACTAAATTAATAAATATTTAGTATTTCTTGAAGCTCTACATTCACTGAGTCCACAAATAATGACACTTATGTTGGTTTTTAAAACTGTAGCCAGGTGATGCCAAATATGTAACTCTTGTAAGTATTGGGGGTTCAAAAGTCATACGGGGTGGAAGTGGTCTTGTAGATGGTCCAGTTGATGAGTCTAAGCTTGAAGAGGTCATGAAGAATGTTATTTCCAATGGGTTTGGTCATGAAGAAGAGCTAACTGTCAGGTTAGGGCTTTCCTCTTGGCTTATTGTAAATACCAATCTTTAATATTTTAGGTGTTTTTTCTTCTATAAGCTTTTGTGGTAAATACTATATAGCAAGTCAAAGCCCTAGAAAACTGATAATAATGTTGGAAAGATACTCATTTTTCAAATATCTTTCCAAAATATCATGTTATGACTTATGAACACCACGTAACATATCTATGCCTTGTCACTGTAGTGAGGGGGTCATTGGTAATAGCACAGGCTTTGACTGCATAGTTTCTCGTGAGAAATATGCAAACATGTATGGACCAACAACTGGTGACAAGATACGATTAGGAGACACCGACTTGTATGCAGAGATCGAAAAGGATCTGGCCTTATATGGTGACGAGTGTGTATTTGGAGGTGGTAAGGTGTTACGCGATGGGATGGGTCAGGGTACTGGGTACACTTCCTCAGCATGCTTAGATACAGTTATCACTAATGCAGTTATAATAGACTACACGGGTATATACAAGGCCGACATTGGAATTAAAGGAGGAATAATTGCCGCTATTGGGAAAGCGGGAAATCCTGATGTAATGGATGATGTGCATGAAAACATGATTATTGGGGTAAAACCTTGTTTAATTACATTTTTCCAGTTAGCTGTTTAGATCAGTTGTGTATATCCATGAAATTAGACAAATTTGTCACGGGAAAGTTGTAAGCATAGTTCCATCCAAACTTTTTTGTGGTTTCAGATAAAGGAAACTTAAACACTAGAACAATGAATACAATTTTGTGGCAATGCCCTGAATTGGGCCACTGATTTGTACCTTATGTGTAACTAGTGCAGACCGATACCCAAAAAACTGAACTAATGAATATAATGCCCACAACTTAAGCTGATTTGATGCAGAGAAACTACTGTGTTCGAGAAATTAAGATTGTCTTTTAAATAATCAGAGACATCAAGCTGAGATGAGAATATGTTGTTCCAAATATAACTACAGGTCAGTACTGAAGTAATTGCAGGAGAAGGAATGATTGTCACTGCTGGAGGCATCGATTGTCATGTTCATTTTATATGTCCCCAGCTTGCACAAGAGGCCATATCAAGTGGTAGGTTGCTTGTAATATTTTTACTGGACTTGAGAGGACAGAGTTGCAAGTAGAAACTCACACACTTAAATATTCCTTTTCACAGGTATTACAACATTGGTGGGAGGCGGGACTGGACCAGCAGAAGGGACACGTGCAACCACTTGTACCCCTGCACCTTTACAAATGCAGATGATGCTACAGTCAACTGATAATATACCTATGAACTTCGGATTTACTGGCAAGGTACATATTTTTATATTTCATATTTTTTTGAAAAAAAAACTGTTGTAAAATGGAGAGAGTTTTTTTTGGCTTCTTTCCTCTCAAATTTTGTTTTGAAATAAAAAAAATGAAATTCTTGCAGGGAAACAGTGCAAAACCAGAAGGATTAGTTGAGATTATCGAGGCAGGAGCTATGGGATTGAAGCTTCATGAAGACTGGGGAACCACACCGGCAGCAATAGACAATTGTTTATCAGTTGCAGATATTTATGACATTCAGGTAAGCTATTGTACTTTTATCTTTGTTTTTTGAAATTTGGTATTTCTTACATTTCTCTTTTTCTTCAATATTGACTTTGCTTTGGACAGGTAAACATCCACACCGATACATTGAATGAATCAGGATGTGTTGAGCACACAATTGCAGCTTTTAAGGATAGAACCATACATACATACCACAGGTAACTGCTTAGTTGGACAGGTTGATGCATTATTCTACAGTACTGTAGTCAATTTAGTTCTGTCCCTCACGAAATATTTATTAGATACACATGTACCTTAATCAACTTGTTTCTTGCAATAACTCAATATCTTGTATGTGCAGTGAAGGCGCAGGTGGTGGTCATGCCCCAGATATTATAAAAGTATGTGGCGTGAAAAATGTGCTTCCCTCTTCAACAAATCCTACTCGGCCTTTTACTTGCAATACAGTGGATGAACACCTTGACATGCTGGTAAATTTAGGAAGAAAACCTCATTTTTGTACTTCAGTTTGATTGTCTGGACATTTTAGATTTCGAATGTCATAATTTAGCAGTTTGTACCAATTTGCAATGTTACAAGCAGCTGACCTGACAGTAGTCTGGAAATCAGATCAGTACTACATGCATCTCAAGACAGACAAAAGAAGTATAATGCAAAATATGCCAGTAGTTGATGAAATAGCTCTGACACAGCAAGTTAACCAATAAAGGGTAAAAAACTTTTGCAGATGGTATGTCATCACCTGGATAAGAACATTCCAGAAGATGTTGCATTTGCTGAGTCTAGAATCCGAGCTGAGACAATTGCTGCAGAAGATATATTGCATGACATGGGTGCAATCAGTATTATTTCTTCTGACGCTCAAGCAATGGGCCGTGTTGGAGAGGTCAGACAATTAAAACCCTGTTCTATAATATTTCACTTATTCTTTCTTGGAAGCTAAACTTAAGCCAAAACCAATTTCTATTTAGATGCATTTTTTTTTTTAACTTAAAACTGTACCCTTTCTTCAGGTAATTACGAGGACATGGCAAACTGCACATAAGATGAAGGTGCAAAGAGGCCGATTAACTGAACCTGCTGGTTCTGATAATGACAATTTTCGTATAAAAAGATACGTTGCGAAGTACACCATAAATCCAGCCATAGCCAATGGTTTTTCTCACCTTGTGGGTTCTGTCGAGGTATGACTTAAATCAACTAATGCTGGTGTATATAAGTGGAGATGTTTTTCCCCTTTAGATTTGTATGTTCCAACTAGGTGAACTGTACTTCAGTTCCAATAATGGCACATCAGTACAGTTATTGTTGCTCTCGGTACCATTTGGCAAGATCATTTTTGTCTGTTTTGAAAGGATTGGCAACAATTCTAATATTTGCTTGGATTCTTGATTAGGTTGGAAAAATAGCTGACCTTGTGATCTGGAAGCCTTCATTCTTTGGTGCAAAACCTGAAATGATAATTAAAGGAGGCGTCATTGCATGGGCTAACATGGGCGATCCAAATGCTAGCATTCCGACACCGGAACCTGTAAGAGTATCTCTTATTTCTTGCTTAACCCCAAAAAAGAAGGAACTTCACTTTGTCAGTAATTAAGTCAGAAGCTTATACTTTTGTTTTACTATAAATTGGTCAGCACTTTATCCTTGAAACTCAATATTGCTCCAATAATTGCATCAATCGTCAACTTAAAAACAAGAAGCAGCAAAGAACTTACTAAAAACATGGAAAATCCGATATAAAAAAAATAAATAAGTATATTTTTACAGTGGTCCTATGTCTTATGTTATTTTTGTGGGACATTATTAAATATTTAATTATAAATCAGGTGTTGATGAGGCCTATGTTCGGTGCATTTGGGAAGGCTGGAAGTGCTAATTCTATTGCTTTTGTGAGCAAGGTAAGCATGGTTTCACTCTGACGGGTTATGATCACTATATCTGGTTGTCAATCAACCTCTCAAGGGTTACTAAAGCTTGCAATCAAATAAAATAAATATGCCCTAATCCAGTCACAAACCCAAAAAATATAAAACTGAACCAAATAAAGACTTGTTACAAGTCAGCTTTTGTACTGTTATGGTGCGGTCAATACTGGCTGAACCTGTGGACTTTACAATCTCCAAGCAACATAAGATAAGTCTGTTAAATACTTATTTAAAATATTACCAAATACAAATAAATTCAGTACTGAAGAACTTAATAAAAGTTTTGAAAATGATTTAAAGAAATGATCTGTAATTTTTAAGTTGCAACTAATGACAGGCTGCAAGAGACTTAGGGATTGCAAAGAAGTACATGCTAGAAAAGACGGTCGAAGCAGTCGGCAATGTACGTGGCTTGACAAAACTTGACATGAAACTAAATGATGCATTGCCAAAAATAAAGGTGGACCCAGAGTCATACACGGTAACGGCAGATGGGGAGGTTCTCAAGTGTGAGCCGGCATCTTCTGTGCCACTTTCACGAAATTACTTCCTTTTCTAAGGAAACTTTTTTTTTAAAACTGCTTGATGTTTTGCATCTCTGTCTGAAGTTCTTGTGCCTCAACTGTATTTGAAATTGAAACAATGTCTTTGTTCAGAGTGCAGGGCTTTTAGTTAAGAAAGGGGTAATAATGCCCTGCACAATGAGAAATATCACCGACTCTCTAGAACCATCAAAACCGATGATACTTCCCGTGGCATTGTTGGTTCTGTTGGTTTCAAATTTTCATTTTTTTTATAAAATAGTTATATATGTTTTATAAACGCCTGCTTGAACTGAAAAATAGCTCACATATAATAAGTTGTGGAGGGAGAAAACTAGCAATGTTGATTTGTTTGGGAGTTGGTAAAAGGTCGTATGAGTTGCTACCAAAAGTTTAAATAATGTTTATCGCGTCATATCATAACGGTTGAAAAAACGATGCTATTGTCATATTGCGCTATTATAGTGTGCTACAGTGCAAATAGCACCATAGCTTTTGTGATCTGAAAATGCTATAGCGTAATATTTAGAACCCTGGTTGCTACACTTACCACTGTCAATAATATTCAAGTTGGTTATCAAGGTATCAAAATGCTACTTGAGTCGGATCCTTCTTATAAATTTGACGTCCATATTTTCAAGCATGCTGCATGGGCGTATGGATCACGCATTCAATCACGGTCTCACCTATGATGGCGATCGGAGTTTATGTTGGCCACTTGACGGATAGGTATGCTGATAGATTTTTCATGTCTTGTTCATGAATTGGTTACAGATAGAGGTTGGGTCTGGTTGTATATGTGTTATATTGGACCAGCATGCCTTCCATCTAAAATGGTGCGACAAAAATATGAAGCTGCATCCATGTGTGCTCAACACATTATGTAATTATCCAAAAATATGCACAAGATCAAGATGTAATGATAAATATTTAAATAGGCTTTCAAGTGTACCGTGAGAACTGAGAAGAAAGAAACCATGTAGATTTGGGAGGGTCAATGCCTATGCAATCAACAATATCTCCGCTCCGCTCCATTAATCGTCGTTGACATGTAAATTACAATGACATAAACAGTTAGAATCCAATGCCGCTTAATAAAATAATCATCTTAAATAAATAAAATGGTTTTGCTTACCTCATACTGATATTCCTCAAATTACAGCTGACATTATCCAGTCACCGTCACCTCATCCACAAGGAGATAAAATGTACACATCTTTGGTCTCCAACTATAACAGAGATCAATGATTTGTCAATATTGCAATCCAGTAACTAAAGAAATTTGGTATATATTGAGTCTCTTTAAAGTCGGTTCCATCTTCTCATCCTACGATAGACATCTGTGATGTGCAGTGATTTGTATCACGAAGTTTGGCTGCATCAAATTTAAAATTATTTAAAAATTTATATTGGGCTAATAAAGCATTAAAATATGGACATTTTATAGAATTAGAAATTAAATTTATAATATGGCATTTTGAGTAATTCGCAATGACGTGTGTTGTGGAATAGGCAAATATATATATAGTACCGATATAGGGGCTTCTGTTGTTTTGTTTGTGCCATTGGCTACTAAAGAGAGTTTCAAAATTATCGTAAAAACCCTACATTCAATTAACCTAGACTAACCTAATTTGTAAATTTAACATTATATTTTGGTCAAAACAAAATGAACGTGCATTACAAAATTAAAAATCAGACTTAATTGTAAAAAAAAACTACATTTAACCTATTTACCTCATATAATAATTGTTGACATAATTTAACTATATTTTCTGACAATTAGTGTTAACTAACCTAAATTAAAATAATTAACCTAATCTTACAAAAACAATTATTCTAAATTTACATTAATAGAAATTTTGCAAATTTTCCCTACATAATTTCTACAATAAAAAACACAATAAAAGCTTCCATACAGTAATAATGAATTTTTTTTCTTCATACCATTTCATATTATATTATTTAGTGTCACGACCCACAACTATATTATTATTTACCATTAATTTCAGACGAAATAAAAATTTCAACGTATTTAGCAATTTATTTTGTCAAAATTCTAGATCTGAAAGCTTTCAAGTTCTCCTCTCAAACTTGAATTCAAAATTTAACTATTGTGAAGAATGAGCTAACAAATAGGATATTTTTTTTTTCTTCATATCGCCATGGTTTAAAAGCTCGGTTTGGTGGAAAAAAAGAAAGAAAAAAAATGGTGGAATAAAGTATTCCCTAAAAAACAAGGTATCTCAAAAAAGCTATAGCGCAGCTATTGTGTAGTTATAACTAGCTATTTAGAACTCTATTAAAAACTAACCATGATATTGCCAAGGTTCATTTGAGCCGAAATTTTTATTTCTACCATATTCATAAAAAAATAAATAAATCAAAACACCATTTTTGGTGGAAATTCGAATTTTATCTAGGCTGCATGGGTATTTGGCGGGCTGCCAATTGGCTATGTGACCCCAGTTTAGAAGCCTCTAAATTTCCCTGCGGCTCCATTTTTTTTTAATAATTTCAAGTCTCAAATTCTTGATAATTGTGTTTGGAGAAAAATGGGGACGCAGAACAAAAAATTTTACATGACAATTTGTGTTCGGAGACTAATGCACAGAGAACAATTTTTTTTGGTATTTGTGCTTGATATTTGTGTTTGGAGACAAAATACTTCTCTATGTCATTTACAAAAAATAAAAATAAAGTAATAATGGGGCTGCAAAACCATTTGGAGATCTCTGAATTGGAGCTACAGTGTCAATTGGTGGTCTCCAGTCTTTGAAGTCGTCAAATGTCTTTGTAATTTGAATAAAATTTGAATTCCCGCCAGAGATGTTTTGGTTTACTTTTTATAATTATGCTACAAATAAAAATAAATTTTGGTTATTTGAGTTACAAAATTAAAAGGAGCCGAGGTATTACTACTGTTGATTCTAATGCATCGAGAAAAAATAGCAATTGTATCTGTTATTTACAAAATTTTCATTGCGTAACATAAAAGAAGTAGTAGTACAACTTGGAGTCTTGAACACTAAGGATGCACTTCAGAAGAGGGTACGCAGAGGGAAGGGAAAAAAAAATCACTGTGCGGAGGAGAGATGTCGCTAGCTTGCTCGGTCAGTTGCCACTTCATCTGCTCCAAAAAGGAAGAATCGAAGAGAAAACGGAGAGGAGAAATTTAAGTATTGCTCGGTCAGGTAATGGAGAGGATGTGAATTCTTGTGTGGTCCAGTTGTGCTGCATGGTAGTTGAGCGTAGACTGACGCAATATATCCTGGATCTGGATCTGGATCAGTTCCACGTTTTCCACGTGGAACGTGATTATTGAGGAACGTAATTATTGAACAACGCATATGTATTTTCTTTCTTCATAACTTTTTCTTTTGAAAGGAGATGTAGTCTTCGTCAATTTTAATTGAGTAATAATCATATACCATAAAAATGATGACTCACATTAAATCTTCTGACAGACTGACACTATATATTCTATTACTTTTTTTTTTTTTTTGACAAAGATATATTCTTTTACTGTACTTTTAATGTAAATACAACTAACAAGAATACATGATAAGACATTATACAATTTTAGTACAAATTTATTATCATAAAATAAGAATTTACAAAGTAAACGAAACGATTTCGTACTTATACATGATAAGACATTATACAATTTTAGTACAAATTTATTATCATAAAATAAGAATTTACAAAGTAAACAAAACGATTTCTTACTTCAGCGAAAATACGGAGATGACTCTATCTATATCCGGTCGGGCCCGAGCTATCTCATCTCTATAATGGACTAAACTACAAGATTTTAAATTTTTATTTAAACATCTGTTTAATAACTTGAGCAAGAGTAATAGGATGGACTGAAATTTTATTATTGGAATAGGAAAAAAAATGGGAAAGGGTTTGAGAGGTTTTCAAAAATCTAAAGACATTCATCCGAAATTTTTATTAATAAAAAATAATTAAATAAATATTGATAATGGAGAAGAAAATTATATTTTTTTTGACATCTAAGAAGAACGTGATTGTTTATAACTATCACGGCCTGTTTAGCGAAATCTAATTACAAACTAATTAAACCGTGGAAAAAAAATCCCGGCCTTTATAGACTATCATGGCAAGAGGACTTTATAGTCTATCATGTCCAGATGTCACAAAACCGAATTGCTGAAGTTTTCAACATGTTGTGTGAAGGCTGAAGCAGACTGTTCTCTCTGACCGTGGCCCATGATAGACTTTGAAGTCCTCTGGCCGGCCTTGATGGACTATGAAGTCCAGAGTTTTTTTTTTTTTTTTTCTTTCCGCAGTTTAGTTAAGAGAGTAATTAGATTTTCGCTAAATTGGCCATTATAAATTATTAGATTTTTTCTAGATGTCAAAAAAACACAATTTCCTTCTCCATTATCAATATTATTTAATTATTTTTCTATTAATAAAAATTCCGGACATTCACTCGATATGGCGTCAGTTTGGACACCTCATCAGATGGAGCTCTCTGCTTGAAAAAATAAAATTATCTGAACGTTACTCCAGACAGCGTCCTAAGCAAAATAAAAATAAAATAAAAATAAAGGCAAGCTTAATATCTGATAAAATTTATTTTGAAAAACAAGGACGCCACCTTCAGTTATGCTTATATATGCTCATCTGACCTCTTTTGACAACAAGAAGGTAGAGATGCATATGATTTTATAATTGATAAATTTTCATCAAAACTGAATGCATGGAACTCATGGAAGTGTCGTACATTATCTCCTGCAGGCAGACTTGTTCTTATTAAATCAGTTTTACAATCACTACCGGTGTATTTCATGGCTACAGCTAAATTCCCTGCTAGAGTGCTCAATGCTCTGTCCAATTTGATGAGGCGATTTTTTTGGGGAGCTCTAGACAAAGATAGATACCTTGCTTATGTTGCTTGGGAAAAGATCACAATGCCGTATGACATGGGTGGCTTAGCAATTCGTGATTTACAAAAGGTGAATGAGGCATTGTTAATGAAGGCTTTATTTAAATTAGCAAAGAATGGGGAGGCACAATGGGTGAATTTGGTCATATCAAAATATTTGCCAAGGAGTCATCTATGGCACAGCTCAAGAACAACACAATGCTCTATTTTTTGGAAAAGTATTATGGGGGTTGAAATCTTCTTCTTCCAATCATTAAATGGAAAATTGGGGATGGGGCTGCATGTCAGGTTTTCGGACAACCTTGGTTTGAAGGGGCTACTGATTATAGGCCGACAGTAATGAATAATTATATGCAACATATGACAGTTAGCAATTTGTTGGATGAGGAAAGGAAGGGGTTGGAATGTAGAAGAGATATCAAATTTATTTGGCTATATGTCAAGAAGCAGGTCAAGACCGCTTGATCTTCACACCTTCTTCAAGTGGGTCTTTTTCAGTCAAAATTACATATAACATGATAGCAAATATGCAGCAGCAACAAGGGTCACGTTGGCAAGGTATCAATATTAAAGATCTCTGGAAGTTAGTTTGGAAAAAGGGCTTTGTGTTACCTCAAATACGATTATTAATTCCTTTTGAAATTACTAAACCGTGGCCTACCTCTCCAACAAATCTTAGTGCAGCGGTTAAATAAGGATAAGGCTCAATGTCACGTATGTTGTGAAGGAGATGAAGATATTGGCCATCTAATGTTTCTCTGCACTTTTGCAAGGCTGTCACGTATTCCTTTGGTCATTGCGGATTAAGATCTGATGTTTTGGGGGAGGATCCGATAAGAGGAATTATGCATTTGGCATCTACGTACTGCCACTGATATGGAATGGACACAAAGGGTTAATGTTCTGTGGGCACTTTGGAGGTTCAGAAATTATTAAAAGAGGTTAATATAGAGATCAAGGTGGGAATGTCCTTCAATAATGCTGCTACCTCTTTAATTTGCTCAACAGCACTGGAACATGGCCATGATTATATCTGTTACGTGGATGGATCTTGGACTGATCAATGGAGTGGCAGCATAGGGTTCATCATCCTCAAAGGTGCCTCTCTGCAATACAGGTCAGCAGGTGTAATGGTATGTTGTGCGGCACAAGCGGAAGCAAAAGCTTTGGTAGAAGCAATGCAGCAAGTGGCATCACCAGGTATTACTTCGTGCATGTTCTTCACGGATTGTCAGTGGTTAGCAACAGCGTGTGAGCAACTAAAACCTCCCATGGATACCGACTGGAGGGCTTTCAAAGAATTCTACAAAGCATGGGAATTGATGAAGACTTATAAAGATTTTAATTGTTCTTTTATTAATAGAGAAAGGAATGTTGTGGCTGATAGTTTAGCAAAATTAGGGAGAGGGCATGGGTGGGACTACTCGGGTTATACTTTTCCTTTATTTTTGCAAACTAGATTACAGAGTATGGATGGATTGGGAGATTTGAGTATTATGTAATATTGCCTACGGGCTTGTCTTAAAGCAAAAAAAAAAAACAACAACAACAAAAGCAGCACTCATCACCGACATTGTTAACTATGTCACTCTACAGATTGGTGGTACGGTTGCTAATTCTGGATTTTCTAAGAAATACCAAGTTGAGATTAAATTTCCTTTGAAAATTAATAGGTTTTTATTAAAACACCAGTAAAGGTGTCTCAGCCTAGAGAACTGTACACTGCAAAAACGGACTGTTGTTTAGTTGTTCAAATTTTACGCACGCAAAGCGCTCGACTAAATGCTTCGGAGATAATTAGTTGGTCTTCATTAGTAACTCAATATATATATATATATATATATATATATATTTTTGTTCGACTCGTCACTCAATATCGCTCACCAATGGAAGTGCTATAATGTGAAAAGAAAGGTCCACGAAGAAAGCCAATTCAATGTGAATTAGTTAATAACCTTCATTTGGGTAACCTTATTAAATAAATCCGAGTCAAAAAAAGAGGGTGGAGTGGACAACTAAATAATATTATTAAATAAATCTTATGAGATGGCGTCCTTGTCTTATGAGATGGAATGCCTTGAGCGGTTGAGCCCTTGACTGACTCTGTTATTTCTTTCTTCTTTCTTTATTAGGATGTGGCACTTGCCGATTGGCGCCATGGCCATCCATAGTAAAAGCTGAGTACTCCACTTGCCATTCTCACTTCCAAGTCTCCGCTCCTACTTCGATAGCTCAGTTGACTAGACTCGTTCTTCCCTCATGCTCTCCCAATCAGCCCTTCACCGACCCCCCACCCCCAGCCTGTCCACCGGCCGGATCACGCCTTCTCTTAAGCCCGGCCAATGGCATCTCGCTCCGAGTCGCCGATCGATGGTACGCACTGCCGTTACAAAGAAGGCTGGAGTTCTAAAACTGGCAATGCCGAAGCTGGACCCACAAGCAGAGAAAGAGGCGGGGATGGAAGGGGTTGAGGTGAGAGTGGTGCTCACTGTGAGGAACAAGACAAAAAAGAGGCTGTTGGAGGGCATCGAGGATGGCTGGGAATATTTTATTAACGGGATCGGAAAGGGGATCACTGTTCAGCTTGTCGGTGAAGAAATAGATCCTGGTGAGATACTATATATGGTTAAGTGGAGGGATCAAATGACACATATTTTTTTGTTAGCGTTTTTCCCCGTTTATGTAAGCAGAGAGCACTTTTCTGGAAAAATACTTGGGAATATTACCTATGTTCAACTAAAAGAAAGAAAAAGGAAAAATATACTAATATATCTGTTTAACTTAATTGGCGTAAAATGAAAGAAAATTATCCCAAGGCATTAAGCCCCGAAAGAAAGCAAATTTTTGGTAGGAGACATATATTTTTTAATATGAATTTGGGATGTTCCTGTCCTGTTTGTAATTATATGAATATGAAACCAAAATCTATCTATAAAAGACAATTGAATCATCTGTACTTATTTACGCTTTATGTCAATATTTTTTTCCCAGAAAATATTATTATTGAGTACTAACTACTAAGTCTTTGCAGAATCTAATTTAATTTATGATTTTTTTTTAATTTTTTTTTTCCATTATTTTTGTTGTTTGCAATTTATGTACAATTCTAGGTCTTTTCCACTTGAATCTTTGTTGAGAAATATCATTTAATTATCAGAATAGTCAACTTCATGATAATAGTGCCTTACTCTGAGAAGAGTCTCCATAATTATGTATTATTTGATTATTTCTCTCTACAGAAACCAAAGTTGGGAAGAGGAGCTCAGTGGAACCGGTGAGAGGCTGGTTGTCAAAGCCATCAGATCATCCCTACATTGTTCAATACGCCGTAAATCTGACAGTGCCTTCAGATTTCGGCCAGCTTGGTGCAATTATCATAACAAATCTTCATGACAAGGAGTTTTTTCTCATGGAGATTGTGGTTCATGGTTTTAGTGATGGACCCACTTTCTTCCCTGCAAATTCATGGATCCATTCTCACAAAGACAATCCTAGCAGCAGGATTCTATTTAGCAATAAGGTATGAATCAATATATTGCAAAATTTTAGGTATGGAAAGAAAAGAAGGCTAAACTAAATGAATAATTGTTATCTATTTTTCTTTCTTTCGATGCTATTGGTGTGATGGAGTCTATTTAAAATTTTAGCAAAAACTTGATTCATTGGAACACAGTTCTAACATCTGATCATGGTAGTAGAGGGCTTGTGCATCAGATCTTGTACAGATTGAGTTGCCAATGTTTTGTAAGTACTGTTGATTTTTTCGTTGATGTTTCATGTCATGTTCTATGAGCAATAATTCGGGCCATATAACTCAAATAAACAGAAATATACCAGAAGACGACAAGTGCTCTATTGCAGGTACATCTACTGAAAAAAATAAAGAAAAAAATACTCTTGCTGGTGCAGAGCAGTTAAAACCCTTAACCCTTAAGCAGAAAATGTACCAACATAAGAAAATAAAGAGAGAGATAAGTTTCTCAAGGCATCAGTTGGTATCACCAGCATGGTCTATCAGTACAGACCTACCTAAATGCGTTCAATTTTATATTGTAATCTGTTAGAGTAACTGTATTCCTTGGTATAACTTTTTTTTTTTTTTGTTTCCAATTTCTAAGTTATAACCAACTCCTTTGGTTGAGAACAGGCATATCTACCTTCAGAAACCCCTCATGGCCTCGAGGACCTCAGACAATATGACTTGGCTAGCCTCCGTGGTAATGGCAAAGGGGAAAGAAAGAAGCATGAAAGAATTTACGACTATGCCCCTTATAATGATTTGGGTAATCCTGACAAGAGTGATGATCTTACTCGACCTGTCTTGGGTGGATTGGAGATGCCATACCCCAGACGATGTCGTACTGGCAGACCATCGGCTAAATCAGGTAAGTACACAATGGATGACTTGGATTTTTTTCAATTTGGATCTTAAGCCTCTAACTATTGCTTTTATAAAAAAAAAAAAAAAAAATCTCTGAATAGTCGGTAAAACACTGGCACTTAGGAGGTTTAACCAGTACATAATGAGCTGTATGAAAAATGAGACATCTCAGGACATTGATTTGTCTCTTGTTGATAATCTGTTTTGGTTTGTTAAATCTGTGACAGATCCAAGTAGTGAGTATAGAGTAGAAAAGCCGCATCCAGTGTATGTACCACGGGACGAAACTTTTGAGGAGATGAAAGAAAATTCCTTTTCGACTGGAAGAGTGAAGGCGTTGTTGCACAACCTTATTCCTGCTTTGGCGGCGACTCTCTCAAGAAGGGATTCACAGTTCGAATGCTTTTCCGATATCGACAGACTGTATAAAGAAGGCTTTATCGTTAAAAACGAAGAAGAGAGCTTCATGGATAGGCTGATCATTCCTACTGCACTCAAAAGCTTCATGACTATGGGCAATAGACTGTTGAAATATGACATCCCTTCTATTATATCGAGTAATTGAACCAATGAAGCTCTAAGCTTGTTCTTCTACAATTTCATTTTCCCCTTCTTAGCTAGTGCTGTTTTCTTTGACCAGGAGAATAATAGATTGAATATCCCTTTGAAGTTTTGTCAGGGTAGATGTTTGAAATTTTATAGTAGAAAATAGGTTACTGATGGAACCACCACTGCAGATAAGAAAAGTATGAATAGCACAACAAAATGAAAACACCTTGTTGCATGCAAAATATGAAGCCGTACCCTTGGGAATAGATATGTGGTTACTTTTAGTCCAACTAAGTGAATTCATTGGTATTGGATGTGAAGAGTACGTAATCAATAATGATACCGCCTTTATTAGGTTGAATTAGTCGTCATCATAATAATATTGATACTCTGCAGAGAAATCTTTCATCTTATATTGCTCAATTGTGCATGTATTCTTGCTAGGGGATAGATTTTCATGGTTGCGGGATAATGAGTTTGCTCGTCAGGCACTAGCTGGTGTTAATCCAGTTGACATTCAAAGACTCAGGGTAATCGCTTAGTTTCATCTGTCATTCAGTGTAAATGACTTAACAGGAGCAACAGATACGTTCAGTTAATTCCCAGTCAAATCTCAGTTATGGAAATGATGAGGCTCAACAATGCAATTAACTGTTTAATGTTTAATTCAACCTAATTTTTTACCAGATAAATCATAAAATAGCGCAATTAAACAATCGACCAATGTAATTTCAACTATAGAACTAATACCAAATAACGAAATGAAAGGTTCTGGATTGTAATTGACCTAATTGGCATACCATAAACCTCAACCTTAAAAAAATTAGAATAGAAACATCTAATGCTAGAATCTTCTTTTTTTGAAGGAGTTCCCAATTTGCAGTAAGTTGGACCCTGCCGTTTATGGGCCCCAGGAATCTGCAATAACCAAAGAAACCTTGGAGCAAGAGCTTAATGGAATGAGCCTTGAAGAGGTATGATCCATCTCTTGAAAAGTTTTTATCATCAAAGTTATACTTTTGACAATAACAGTTGATTTGTCTTTGTTGATCACCAGTCTAAGAGCCTTCTTGAACTTGTTTAGTATTTTGTTTTTAAGCCATCTTTTATATATATATATATATATATATATATAGAGTACGGCTAACGCGCTTCCTCTAGCATATGGGCCGAAATGCTTCCGGTGGAGAAGGAGATGAACGGTTCAGATCGACTTTTTGGATTTTGAAATTTCAAATTTCCACCGGAAGCATTTCGGCCCATATGCTAGAGGAAGCGCGTTAGCCGTACTCTATATATATATATATATATATATATATATATATATTTTCTGTACACAGAAATAGCATCAGCTTTAGTAGGGGTCCATCTCTTGACATTTAGTTAACAATTATAGTAGTAATATATATATATATAAAAAAAATAGTATAGTTGCCGGAAATTGTTCAATTTTAATTATATGCTCACTAGAAGTTCAATAATAGTATGGCTTATACTTACCACAGTAAGCGCATTTCAGGCACAACTCATACCTCTTGTGAAAAGATACATCATTATAATATTAATATCGATGTTATTCCGTTTTTACCGGATGGTGAAATTTGTTGCAGGCAATGGAGAAAAACAAACTCTTTATAATTGACTACCATGATATCCTTCTACCATACATCAGAAAAATCAACTCATTAAAGGGAAGAAAGTTCTATGCCTCAAGGACAATTTTCCTCAAAACACGAAATGGGATCCTTAGGCCGATTGCAATTGAACTTAGCTTGCCACCTAGCCCTTCAAATTCATCACGAAAGAGAGTATATACTCATGGCCATGATGCAACAACTAATTGGATTTGGAAGTTGGCTAAAGCTCATGTATGCACAAATGATGCTGGCGTTCATCAACTAGTAAACCATTGGTAACAGAATTTTCTGTATTTGTGAAATTACCTTTTCATGACATTTGCAACTATTATCATGTGTTACATCACATGTGTGCATTTCTATGATACTTCTATATCATGAAATTAGCATACACTTGTCTGGCTTCTATCTTTTGTCAAGGATTGTAATTGTGTCCCAGAGTATTTCACTGGAAAAAAAAAGAGGAAAGCAAATAAATAACAAAATGAAATAACGAATTTGGCATCGTGCAACTGCCAACCAAAATGTTTGTTTATGCCTACTAGACATCAATAGATTGAAACGGTACTGTACTCACAAGTCAATTTTCTTGATTAAAAAAAATGCGAGTAAATAAGGTGCTTTTGCTTGTTTAACGTCCCTGTCTTTGACAATTTCTACATCTCAGGTTAAGAACTCATGCTTGCATGGAACCATACATAATTGCTGCTCATAGACAGCTTAGCTCTATGCACCCAGTTTTCAAGCTTCTTCATCCACACATGAGGTACACAATGGAGATCAATGCACTGGCACGACAAAGTTTGATTAATGGAGGGGGAATCATAGAGAGCTGTTTCAGTCCTGGAAAGTACTCGATGGAGCTGAGCTCTGCTGCTTACAAGTCTATGTGGAGGTTTGATATGGAAGCCTTACCAGCTGATCTCATAAGAAGGTAAGAGACTCATGGTCATCTGGTTCCATAAATATAGAAACTCATTAGCAAACATTTAAAGTGAAACAAATGTATTACGCAATATAGTTGGTCTATTACAGTTCAGTACATTTTTCAAGAATTCACAAGCTTGGAATTCTACGTAGATTACTTGCTGTTCACATCAATGACATTGTTCTTAGGTGTCATCCCTAGCAAACTAACACCTATTTTCTAAAAATTCAGAGGTATGGCGGTTGAGGATCTTTCAATGCCTTGCGGGGTCAGACTAGTCATAGAAGATTATCCTTATGCAGCTGACAGCCTTCTAATATGGTCTGCCACTGAAGACTGGGTCAGAGGCTATGTCAATCACTTCTATCACGACTCCATCTCTGTATCTTCTGACAAAGAAATCCAGGCTTGGTGGGATGAGATAAAGAACAAGGGCCATGCCGACAAGAAAAACGAGCCATGGTGGCCAAACCTTAACACTAAAGAGGACTTGACCCAAATTTTAACCACCATGATATGGACTGCATCTGGTCAACACGCGGCAATAAATTTTGGGCAGTATCCGTTCGGTGGTTACATGCCAAACCGGCCAACACTAATGAAGAAACTTATTCCACAAGAAGGTGAAGCAGAGTATGAGAAGCTCTTGTTGAACCCTCAATACGCATTCCTTTCCTCGATGCCATCTCAGCTGCAGTCAACACAGATAATGGCTGTACAGGATACCTTGTCAACCCACTCACCTGATGAGGAGTACCTCGGTCAGATGGTTGCATCTCATGCAAATTGGATCAGTGATAGACACGTGATGAGTTTGTTCGAGAAATTGTCTGCTCGGCTGGAGGAGATAGAGGAGACAATTAATAAGAGGAACAAAGATTTCAGTTTGAAGAATAGGACAGGTGCTGGCGTCCCGCCCTATGAGCTTCTTCTTCCCTTGTCAGGTCCTGGAGTTACTGGTCGAGGAATCCCAAATAGCATATCGATTTAAGTGCTGCATTTGCCATATTGTTATTAAAGTCCTCTACCTTGGGAGTCTGGATATATTCACGAGTGAGGCTATAGACTATAGTACTATGCATAACGTAGATTGGTCCGTACTATCGATCAATATTTTCCTTTTTGGAGTCCAATGATCTGAACATTTCAACATGATTTCATGTGAAAATAGTACTTGTAATTCAAATTTTATATTTTTTAGAATATCTTTACTAATTTTTAAATTGGTAGAAAATCACTAATTTTAAATGATCTAGAATCTTTAGATAATATTCTACCTATCTAAACAAATAACAAAACATTTCTAAAAAATGTAAAATTTGATCTATAAGTAAATTTTCACATGGATATCATGTTAACTATTCATATCTACTATTTGGATTAAAAAAAAACGGAAATATCGATCTATAGCCTATATTAATTGGGCCCTGATAATTGTTCTCCACTCTCATTCCTCCATTATCTTCCAATTTTATTTGTTCAATCTCGTTCACATTTCTCACGATCTATAAGAAATTTTGTGAATTTAAAACCACGAACGTCTTCTATGCAATTTTATCTTTCAAATGAGATCCACGATGACATACTTTCGAGCTCGTCGTCACACAAGTATTTATACCTAGTATTTTTCACATATGACACTACTGACATTTTAAAGTATTACAAGTATTTATACCTATGCACTGAAATATTTATATCTATGTGGTCAACTATTTTTGTTAGAGAAAAATTAACACATAAACGATTGGGGAAGATTGATGCGGAGATGCGGGGTCCACGATTGAGGATAAATACTTACAAGTATATGTATAAATACTTGTGTGACGATGAGCTTGAAAATATGTCATCGTGGATCTCATTTGAAAGATAAAATTGCGTATAATACGTTCATGGTTTTAGATTCACAAAATTCCTCATAGATCGTGAGAAATATGGATGACATTGAAAAAAAAAATTCACCTCTAAAAACGTGTATCATTCTTCTCCCCATGTAGTTTGAGTGGCCCCCCTATATAGTCATATCAAGTTAGACATGCAAGTATTAATATCTTAGTTTGCAAATATTAATTTATTATCTTTCAAGTATTTATACCTATGAATTTAATTAAACTTGGAAGACCACAATGTTTTGAATAAATTTAATTAAACTAGTTAATTAAGTTAGTTTATGGAAGTTAAAATCTGTTTAAGAGATGGGGGGTGATGGGGAGATGCGGAGATGCGGGATCCATGATTGGGGATAAATACCTATAAGTATAGGTATAAATACTTCCATGATGAGTTATAAATACTTGTGTGATGATGAGCCTGAAAGTATGTCATCATGGATCTCATTTGAAAGATAAAATTGCGTAGAATATGTTCGTGATTTTAGATTCACAAAATTTCTCATAGATTATGAGAAATGTGGACGACATTGAAAAAAAAAAATCCACCTTTAAAATCTGTTTAAGAGATGGAAGGATGAGAGTGGGGGGTTTCATATAATTATTCATATTAATTAACTTAGTATGCCATGTTATTTTCTTACGTTATTTTCTTATGTTCTGAATAATTATATACAATCCAATTTGTTGTTTATTCTCTCAAACAGGGATAATCTTTTTTTTGTTTCTCCTAAGTTAGTTCGGTTTGATGTGGAACAACTACCTTCTGTATATATGCTTTATATAAAGATCAACTTCTTGAAGGACTGCCTATTGTTTGCAGCCATTATTGGCATCTCAAAGTTTGACATTAATTTTTTTTTGAGTAAAGGTTGAAGGTCAAATCACTCAACTATTTAATATTTTTGTAATACAACATATGATTTTTCTTATCTGAATTTCGAACTTATGACTTCCTATATAGAGATCATATGTCTTTGTCACTAGGTCAAATACTAATTCTTAAAATAGCTATGCTGTGTGATCTCCCTGTCTTTATAGCTAATATAGCCAGCATATAAATATGATATTTCCTTAGGTAATATTGCTTGTATATTGCTTATTTATCAAAAAAAAAAATTAGAAGCATAAATATGATAATATTTAGATTATATCTGTCAATTTTGGCGGACAATATGACTTGAAATGTGGCCGCATCTTACAAAAATATGAATAAATGTGCCTAGTGTGATGCAAATGCAATCGAGCATATTTATGTGCCTAGTAGTGATATATATATATACATTACTAGAGTACTGTAAACACCGTTAATTGGAGTGTTGTATTAGGGTTGTTTCTGCCCTATTTTTTTTATATGGAAATACTACTAGGGTGCTGCATATATTTTCAATTGAAGTGTTGTATTAAAGTTGTAACCATCATCTTCTCTTGTCATATGAAAATACTACTAGAGTGCTGCAAAGACCATCAATTGAAGTATTGTATGAGAGTTGCAGCTATCATCTTATGTTGTTATCTGGAGACATTACTAGAGTGGTACAAATACCTTCAATTGGAGAGTTGTATTAGGCTTGCAGCGACCTTTTTCTCTTGCTATGTGGAGACACTATTAAGTGCTATAAACACCTTCAAATAGAACGTTGTATTAACGACCTTCTTCTTTTACTATATGGAGACACTACTAGAGTGCTGCAAACACCATCAATTAGAGTGTTGTAGTTGGGTTGCTTCTGCCCTCTTCTTTTTTTTATATGGAGACACTACTGATAAGCCGAAATGATATCTGTTGAAACCTAGGGTTTGTTATGTAAATTAAGCCAAGTTTTGTTGGAATTAAATTTAATTAGGTTAGAAATGTTTAAAAGTTCAAGTTACTGCTCTAGTTGTGTTTATTTTGTAGGTAATCAAGTGCTTGGAGCTTAACGGAGCAAGACGGGTGATCTGGAGCAAGACAGCACGAAGATGGAGTAGATTTCACATTTATTGCGGACCGCAATTAATTTATTGCGGGCCGCAACCAACTCAGACAGAACCATCTTCAATACAGCATTTCCAGGACCTTTATTGCGGTCCGCAATAACCTTATTGCGGCCCGCAATAACTTCTCCAGCACAGCATTTTCATTCCAGCACACTTATTGCGGCCCGCAATAAAACTCATTGCGGCCCGCAATAACCTCTCCAGATTTTTCTGCGCAGTCTGTTAACTGCCTCCACTCATTGCGGCCCGCAATAAGTCGGTTCAGAGCCCGAATTTGCTATTTTTAGGGAGTTATTCTTAGTTTTTATGAGGGGTATAAAAGGGGGACCTGTAGAACAGATTAAGGATGTTTTTTTTGAGGCAGAATTTCTAGGGTTTCAACAAGGAAAAGCAAGGAAAAGCAAGGAAGAGAGAAGAAGGGAGGAGAGAGCAAAAATCGATCAACCGGTTTTATTATTTTCTTTCCTTTGGAACTCTTTTATTCCTTTGATTTCATTTGTGCTTTAGCCATGACTGGCTAAAGGCTTTTCTAGGGTTGATTAGGGTTGTACTTGAAACTTTTGTTATGATTTAGTTGGTTTTATTTTATATATTCTTGTTCTTTGTTCTGATCTATTCTTTATTTTAATTGATTGTGAAGACTTAATCGAAATCACATGAAACCCTAGGATTTGGTATTTGCAATTGAGAAATTGAATATTAGGTCCAGACCATAAGGAATAGGGTATTTGATAGGCTAAGTACCGAGAGGTGACGCTTGTCTTATACGGGCTTTACCTAATAGTTTAGAGAATTGTGCCAAGTACCGAGAGGTGAGAGATAGTTTTCTAGATTTATTGGGACAGTAAGAACTTAATGACTTTAGATTAGGGTAGCCAAGTACCGAGAGGTGACGTTTATTCTAATTTAAAGATGGTATTAATATAGAGATATCCCTTTGTACCTACAACACCCAACTGTGCCTTTATAACTAAAAGAACAAATTTAATAAACCAATTAGTCATAACACTAGTGGATAGGAACCCTAAGAAACCCTAATTTCTCATTCTTGTTAAAAATCGAATTTCGCCTTAAGACTTTAGTTTAATTTAATTTAATCGCAATCAAACCAACCAATTGAACAAACAAAAACCTCTTTACTTTCTTTTACTTTCTTTTACTAAATTAAATTGTTAGGTTAGACTTAGATATTTCGACTTGTCCCTATGGAGACGATCCCTAAGTACTACTCGACAAGGTTGTACACTTGCAACCGAATTGAGCGTAAATTAGGATTTATTACTTGTGTTGTAATAATCTACATGAACTACTCGGGTGGTGCAAACACCTTCAGTTGGAGTGTTGTATCAAGGTTGCAACGACCCTCTTCTTTTGTCATTTGGAGATATTACTAGCTTGCTACTAAAACTTTCAATTGGTGTGTTGTATTGGGGTTGCAACCACTCTCTTTTGTTGCTATATGAAGACACTAGTAGAGTGCTGCAAAGACCTTTAATTGGAGTGTTATATTGGAGTTTCGATGTGTAGGTCGCTGAGTGCCGCACTAAAAGGGAAATGAGGAATTAGGTTTATATGCTAATTCCTTAGTGTGAGGGGAACATCTGTTCGGGAACTTCTCTCGGCATTCCTTTGGTTTCACCCTTTTGATAGGCCTACTGTTCATGATCTGCCTATCAGGGCTTTATTGTTTGATTGTGGGGATGTTTAACTCTCGACGGGCGCAAGCTCCCGCCGTTAATTACATCAGCAGACCTTGCAGGTTCAGACTGAATACCTCGTTCATTCGGAAATTTGTGCCCATGTAAGGTTCATTCAGTTGTTTGGTTGGTTCTCGTTTGACTTGGACATCTGTTTTGGAATATATGCAGGTGCATATTTGTAATGATATGTGTTTATATTTTTTAAACATGTAGAAAGGGATATTTTGGCTGAAAGGGATATTTTGGTCATTTCAAAATTTGGCTGAAACTTGGACATGCTCAGTTATTATTTAGATTTGTATAGAATTTAATTTGGGTTAATTTGGAACTAGTTCGAGTCGATTTGGGCTTGAAACGAAGAAGTTATGACCAAAAAAGACTTGAAAGGGCTTTTTTGTGAAGTTTTTGTGCTTCTAGAGGTATTTGTAAATTTTTAAGAACTTGGGATTGTAATTTGAGCTTTAAACAGGGTCTGAAGTGCAATTTGGGTTTCCAAGGGCCTATTTAAAGAGGTTTTATGCTGTCAAGGGCCTTTCTGTAAATTTCTAGGGGTTTCTTTGTTAATTTTGTATAAACATAGGAGTTTATATGCAAAAAGACATCATTTAATCATTTTTGGGCTTTGAGATTAGTGCTGGGCCTTTGAGATTTGGATATTGGGCCTTGAGATGTGCACTAGCCATTGGATTTGGTTACTGAACTCCAAGATTTGGATATTGGGCTTCAAGATGTGCACTAGGCCTTAGATTTTGATCATTGAGCTTTGAGATTAGTGCAAAGACTTGATTTGAACACATGGGCTTCAAGATTTGGGCATTGAGCATTAATGGGTGTGCAGAACCTTGGATCTTTACATATGGGCTTTGAGATTCGGGTTGATCCCTTTTAATTCATTTGAACCACTGACATGGGGTCCTATCTTGTCAGTGAACCGTTGGTTCATGGGTTTGAATATGGGCCTTCAAATTTATTCCTTTGCTTTAAGATATGTGCATTTGCTTTAAAACCTGTGCTAAACAGTTGTCAGGTTAGGGTTTTCTCTGACAAATTGGGTCTGTCCAACTCCGGCCACGGCAGCATCGACCAAGTATGCCATTGAGATTGCCTTGACATTAGGATTCCATTGGACCCATTGTCGGTGGCCGGCAGCCATCGGAGGCAGCGTCATGAGGCTGAGAAGGCAAGTATCGGTATCGACAAGTGCTTGATCCGATTTTCATCGATTATTTGTGATTTTCTTCAATTATTTGACCATTTGACATCATATGGGTGCATGGAAGTAATTAGAAGTATCAATTTGAGGTTTAATTGAAGATTCAACATGATTTGGATCGTTGCATCAGGAATAGGTGCTGAATTGGTACTAGTGATTGGTATAGAGGTTCTAAAGTTGATTCAAGCATTTAGAAGAGTCATTGGGGTCATGTTGAAGGTATTTGAACACCACAGGAGCTTCAATTTGGTTTGAGTTAGGTTCTGGTCAGGAGCATGGCATATGAACATGCATTTTTCAATTCTTTTTGATTCATTTTCTTATGAATTTTGTACATAGGATGTAAATTTTATTTCATAGGATCACATGAATAGGTATCAAGGGTTCACGTGTCAAATTTCATGACTTTCAGAGTATTATTTCTCTGTCAATTGCCTTATATAGCATGAAGGACATTCATGGTAATTTTGCACTTTTAATTTCAGTATTTTACATTTTTTAAAGCTGTATTTTGGAGATCTATAACTTTATGTATGAAAGTCCAAATGACATGAAATTTGTATCTATCTTTTGTATTTTTGAATTCTCTACATGATGTTGTATTTATTTTTACAATTTGGTCCCTATATCAGTCCAAACTTGCTGTTTCATCAACAGAGGTAAAATTAGGAGTTTTTGATATCTTGCATTGTACTAGTGGCATTTCTAATGCATTGCAGTGCTGAACCTTAACTTGGTATCATATCAGAGGTTACCAGAGGGGGTAAGGTGTATTGGTAAAGGTCTGGTTAGTCATTTAAACCATTTTAAACATGTTTAAGGTCATTTAATCATTGTTTTTGTACCACCAATCAATCAAAAGAGATTCAAACATCAAGATTTCATCAAATCAACATTTTATTATATTAAAAGACTATTCATGCTAAAGTTTGAGCACACAAGTCCTTGGAAGTGTCCAAAAATCATGTTGTAAACATTCCTTTTCACTTGAATTGGACAATATCATCAAAGAATCATAGATCTAGAAGTGCAAATGACATTTATCAGCATAACTGATGTCTATTTGCATTTTAGACCTCATCTCTTCATTATTTTTCAAAGAAAGGCTTGAAATAAGTGTAATTTTGCACTTTTCAGCACATAACACTTCTTCTAGCTTGATTTTCTTTGCAAAATAGGTCCATTTTATAAGGAATTGATGAAGGATACCAGCTCTCAACTTCATCAACCTTTATGCCATTTAAATTTTTTAACCTTTTAAACCCTTTAAAACTAAAGTAACTACAATGAATCTGATATAAGAGGATACCAGCTGGCTCAACTCTTATATCTTCGTCACTTCATTATTTTAGAAGAGTTTAAAAGGTTTTATTTTCAGAAAAATTCAAGAAAAGGCAGAAAAATGGGATTTTTATGCATTTTTATGTACCTATACTATTGTTTATTATTTTAAAACAGCAATGAAGTGTAGAACAATATAAAATGACCTAAAATGTACTAAAATACCATTTTATGCTTTTTTATAACCATCTATAATAGAAAAATATAAGAAATAAGTATCTTTTTTTTTTTTATCATCAAGCCTATCTATCCTAAGTTCGTTGCAAAATAACTTAGATATTATATAAGCCTTCCCTTTAATCATCTAAGAAACATCAAAAACAGAAAGGAAAAGCAATGCAACAAATAAAAGGGAGAAAATGCATAACAGTAAAAGGGAAAAGATGCAAGAACATCTAACAGAACTCTTTATTCATGAAAAGATATGTACAAAGCATGGCCCACAGTTGCTTACATCTTTCTAAACCTTGATTATCTATTCGAAGGTCTTGCTACAAAGGAAAGGGAAGAAATATTGCCTCTGATGATCCACTTACAAGTATTTCAAGGCTTTTGCTATAATATCTATCCTAGCAATGGAATTAGAGTTGTTTTGAACATCATTTGGGGTGCCCTTTATAATCAAATATTAGGGTTTAGGGTTTGAGCTTGCTGAGGTGGCTTTCATCTTGCCCAGCAACTGCTTGATGCATGGCCTTGATTGGTTTGATTTGATTTAGAAGCTTATTTGGCAAGGAGGCACCCAATTGCTGTTAGTTATGTATTTTAAAAGTTATCTTATGCTGATTACTTTTACATGTTATGTTTATGAATTGGATGCTACATGTATTTTGTTCCATGAAATTTATGTTTATCTATAAAAGTGTTCAAGAAGATGATATTGTCTTGAACTATAGAACTCTATATGATGACAAACATAAATCTCTAAATGTTCACAAACTTAGTTATTAGTATGGAACACTAATATACCATGATAAGTTTGTCATGTTGATTAAAGTACATTGTAGTTCTATAAATATTGATAAAGGCTTATCATTTAATAACATGAGTATATTAAGGGTTTCATATATTGAACAGACCTAACGAATGAAAATATTATATGAGTTATGTTAGTTCATTAATATTTTCATTGTGTGTCGGAATTCTAAGATATGAGATGTATTTCTTTTTCACATGAGAAGTATATAATGTAATTAGTATTAAAAGCTACTTATCATAAGTGGTGATAAAAATATTAGTTCCTTGTATATAACTTGTGCGGGAGAAAGTTATACAATAGCATCATTGTCCCTCATTTATAATGAGTGATGATATTTTATGGCCCCCTTGGTAAAGTAGAATTATAATACATGCAATATAACTGAAATGCAGTTATATATTTATAATTTACTTAAGAGATTAAGAATCAAATATAATACAAAGATGACACAGTCCGACTTTATATATTATTCATAATATCATGTGGTAAGGAACGAACACAAGTAATATTATTTGTAACATTACTTTAATGGATCATGTATTGTAAAAATGATACTTTACATCTATGTTATTTGGGTAAATATAATGTATAGCTAGAATACCGCTTATAATTTATAGTAATAAAATATTTTATGTCATTGCCAACATAACACAGATCCTCTATATAGGTCACACCAACTGAACGAGAAACAAGAAGAATATTTTATTTATATAATGTATATTGTTTCATATGACATAAAATAATATTGTCACACCCCAAGACAACCCGCCACGTATTTTTACGTAAGACGTATTCACATCACATACATTATTAATAACAATATAAATAAAGCCACATTTATTTCATAATCAATTGAGTTTAACAAACCATCATGGTGGACATGGCTAGTAGCACAAACACTGTCATGCCTGCTCAATGTATCAATTATTGAATTATGGAAAAAAAATAGAAAAAAAAACAAACAACATGTGGCAATTATTAAACATGGGTTTTTCACTTAGTTTCACTCTTGTCCGTGCTCGAATTCTTCATCTTCATTACCTGAAACTCACATAAAAATAGAACGGGTGAGATATCGAACTTTCTCTCAGTGCGGGATTTAGTTCCAGCCCAGAGCTTATAAAACTTTTACTTATATTCACAAATATGATAAGAAAATAAATAAAATGCGTATGCTTCTTCTAATGCAATGCATATCCTATCATTACTTACTGCTTTCATTTATTTAGAGAAAAAAAATCCATTAATCCTGTTCGTTTACCTCACTAGACGGTGAATTCATATGCCGCTAGGTCTTGGTGTGATAGTGTTAGTTTGTAATAATCTAGAAGTCAATAACACGATAAATTAATCATAAAGCTTTGTTCATGAATTGAATGTTTATTTATATATCATTTTGTTGCCTTGAGTATTATTGCATTTATGGATCATTTCGAGTTCATGACTGAAATTGTGAAACTCCATAATATAGATGATATATACTCTTAAAAGGTCACTGACCAAGGTAATTAGCAGGAACACTAATTACCGCTATAAGGTTAGTATGTGGATTAAAAGATGGTTAAGTTTTACAAACCACCTGACACGAGATGTCATTTTAATCACATAGATACATGTTCTAGGAACATGGTATTTGACAGACCCCGAATGAAACATTAAATAGAATTGTGTTCGTGTCATTTATGTTTTCATTCAGTGTCAAAGTTCTACAGTATGAGGTATTTATCGTTCCCACTAAGAAATATATATGAGTAAGTGTTATCTAACGCTGTCCGTAAAAAGCAGCCATAACGGTAGCATTTCCATATATATAACTTAGCTGAGGAAGTGATAGTCTGCCAAGAATACTATTTGTCCCTCGTATCTCTATACGAGCTATAGCATCACTGGGCCCCTTGATAGAGTTAGATTATCTGCATGCGGTATAATTACAAGAGTAATTATATTTGATAATCTACTCAAGATCAAGAAAAGATACAGTTAACAAGGATGACACATATCTACCTTAAAACTGATCTGATAGCTATGAGACAGAAGAACTGACACAAGTAAATTGTTTACTGGATCGTGATATTGTACAGTACAGCATCATCTGTGTAATTGGATGGTCATGATGTGTTGCCAGATGCCACCCATGACTAACAGAAGTTAAAACAGTTTTAACTCTGTTTACCAACATAACACAGATCCTATTGGGTCACACCATATAGGAGCTACTCGGAGAATCTTACTGATTAATTATAAATTGATTATAATTAATATTAAGATGGTTATAATTAATTATACGTGATATAATTAAATTATAAATGTCATTTAGAATGACAAGCAGAAACAACGGTTAATTTATAAACGTACACGTTACGTTGTATAAAAGTTACCGAACAATAACCGAAAAGAAATATAATTGTACATGACAATTATATATATATGATTTGGAATTTTAATTGTTAATTATGGATTTGAATTATGGGTTTAAAAGCCCAAAATAATCAAAGCCTTAATTAAAATTAAAGGCCCAAAGTCAAAGCCCAAAATCAAAGCCTTTTACTATTCATGCCTTAATGGGCCAAGGGCAAAATGGTCATTTCACACCTATGCCACCTTGCATGACACCTTAGGGGTGTAGAAACATGGAGAAGAGTGTGGAAGGGTGTGGAAGGGGTATTTTGGTCTTTTCACATATTAAAGGATGAGGTGTCAAGGGCTTTTGGTAAATAGATTTGTTTTGAGGGGTATTTTGGTCTTTTGCGAACCTCCTCAAAACACTATAAATAGAGGGGTGAGGGTAGAGAGAAAATTTGCTAATTCACATGTTAATCTGATTACTTCGTTAATCGGTTTTTCCTCTCTTCCCTGATTTCGGTTATTACGAGATTCGGAAAAATATATTTTTAGATTCTGCGGTATTTCATGTTTTGCTTTATTAGTAAAACAGAATAACTTGCATTCTTAAATATATTTAATCTATCTCTTTTTCGGTGAATAGTGTTTCTGCAGAATTCCGCGGTTTACGGTATTTCTGGCAGAAGAAGTAAATCGCTCTCCGGTTAGTCCTGGTGGATAACCAATAGAGGTATCACACGTGTGATACTGCGAGTCGATTCCATCCCTGGTGAGGCTCTACTCGCTCGGTCTGCATTCCAACTGAGATTTGGAATCAAGGTATAAATTGTTATATTAATCTATTTAATTTGTAAATAGATTTAATGCTTTAGGAAATCAATTATGGAGTAGATCTGTAAATAGGATTAAACGAATCTTCTTGATTCATTTAATCCGTAGCTTAAGTTAGATGTAAAATTTTTGTTTTACTCTTTCCGCAGCTTAAGCTAATTAAATGGGTTTGAACCGTTCCTCGAAACCCAACAGATAGGACCGCTTCCGCCTACAATCACTTCCATGAAAGGACCGCTTGCGCTTATGATCACGTCCGTGAAGGGACCGCGTTAGCCTACAATCACATCTGTGATAGGACCGCTTTCACCTACAGTCACGTTAACAAGGGGTCCAGTCGAACACTAGACCCAATGTATACATTCCAATATGCAAGCATATTGGCCCCTGTTCAATTACCATATTCGTTCTTTTTCAAAACACATTTATTCAATCACACAGTTCATGTCATGCTCAACACATCCTATTCATGCAAGTCTATTGGTCAATATATCATTTCATGCAAATTATTTATGTCTACTCAAGTCATACGAATAGTTCGACAACAACATGCATAAATCCAACTAATGCAATAATAATAAACAATTGAATGACAATAGGAAAGTAAAATAGTTTTATAAAGTCTAAGAAACCCGCACCTGTTATTGTAGGAGATTTTTAATCGATCATCTTGTCTTCTAGTACTTTGGAACTCGAATCTAAGTCATGTAAATACTACTTCTAATTAATATAATTTGATGATAGTACTTGTTCGTATTTTCTAAAGTTCTTTGGTACTATTTATAATTATAGTCACATATTATTAGACCTAACTTCTAAACTTTAACTAGTTTAATCCTTTGATATTATAGTACTATTAATTAAGTCTAGACAAATAATTCAATAAGAACCAAAAAATTTTAATTGAGGGAATATATAATAAATTCATTTCAAAACTTTGATCATCCGGGAAGAGGAAAATAATAACAATAATAATAATAATTGTACAAATCTGATACTAATGAAAATAAATAAATAAATAAATAAAATATCTGTCTTTGATCTATTAGAATTAAAATCAAGAAACATCAATTAAAGGAACGAAATCCGACACTTTTGCAAGGTATAACAATAATTTCTATAATAAAGAAAATATATATCTTTTTACTCGAGAACTTGCCTTTGATCTACTGGCAAAGGCACATGGCTCCCATGTGGGAGGTCATAGGTTCGAAACTCACAAAGTGGGAAAATCTTCTATAATATACATAGAAGTTTGAAAGTGTATTGGGTGGCTTGATTCCTAACCCATGATTTAAAAATATATATATATATATATATATATATATATATATATATATATCTCTCTTTACCCATTATAATTTATGAAAATAATTCTTCTAGCCTATATTTGTTTCTCTGCCGAAACATAATTCTAAGATTTAAAAATATAAAGATATGAACTTTGTCATGATAAAATGTATAATAAGTAGTTAAGCATCTTATTAATAGAATTTTTATTATTTGCTAGTAAAACTTATTATTAATATAAATAAGACAATAAAATCTAGTAGACATAACTTTAATTTCACATCTATTATTAAAAGAACTATAAGAAAATTGAATATATGACCGAACTCCATTTCATCAAAGAATACCATAAATTTACATTAAATAAAATAGCTTAAATAAAGATTGAATATAAAATCTATGTTAGTACTAGATTTGAAAATAATAAAACAATAGAAGAATTAATAGAACAGAAAAGAAAGAAAAGAACTGTACACATAAACTACAATTTATTCATGATTATCTAATTACTATTTATCTAAATCATTATTTTAGTGAGGATTGAATCACTATACTAAAACATTTAAATCAAATTAATTAACTCGTTCTTAGGTTACCTCGGGAGCTTGGAACACACAAGAAAGAAGGTCGCGGCTGCGGGTTGTGTCCGGAGGGTAGCGCATGACGGTCGAAACATATAATTACATTGGTTGTCAGAGCTAGTATCTTGGTTTAGGGTGGCCGCCGCAATCTTTACATATATATATATATATATAGAGGATGGCTAAGCTCAAATCGTTTGTTCCTGGACTCAGGAACAAACGATTCAGTTCTCTGATTTCCGAAGTACAAATGGCCAATCCAAACCGTTAGATGTTTAATCTATATTAAAATGTGATTGGAGACAAAATTTTATATTTTTTAGAATTTTTTTACTATTTATTAAGAGGGTTTGAAAGTCGCTGTTTTTATTAAAATTCTGCACCATAAAAAAACAGCGACTTTCAAACCATCTTAATAAATAGTAAAAAAATTCCAAAAAATATAAAATTTTGTCTCCAAGCACATTTTAATATAGATTAAACATCTAACGGTTTGAATCGGCTATTTGAACTTCGGAAATCAGATAACTGAATCGTTTGTTCCTGAGTCCAGGAACAAATGATTTGAACTTAGCCATCCTCTATATATATATATATATATATATATATAGAGTACGGCTAACGCGCTTCCTCTAGCATATGGGCCGAAATGCTTCCGGTAGAAAGTTGAAATTTCAAAATCCAAAAAGTCAATCTGAACCGTTCATCTTCTTCTCCATATTAATATCTGCTTGGAGACCAAATTTTACATTTTTCTGAAATTTTTTACTATTTATTAAGCCACTTTGAAAATTGCTGATCCAACGGTGGCTTACCAAACAGTAAAAATCAGAAGCTACCGTTGGATCAGCGATTTTCAAAATGGCTTAATAAATAGTAAAAAATTTCAGAAAAATGTAAAATTTGGTCTCCAAGCAGATATTAATATGGAGAAGAAGATGAACGGTTCAGATCGACTTTTTGGATTTTGAAATTTCAACTTTCCACCGGAAGCATTTCGGCCCATATGCTAGAGGAAGCGCGTTAGCCGTACTCTATATATATATATATATATATATATATATATATATATATATATATTTTTAAATAGAGATAGAGGCGCTAGCTCAACTCAAAAGTCTGGATGTGGAGGAGATCAAGAATGCATTAGTGCGATACGACTAGACAGAACCTATTTATCACACCTCTTTCTCATAGGACCAGAACCTTATAATGGGCAGCCACATTCTTAATTTATTTCCTTAATAGCCAAACTAATACCAGCAGTATATAGTATATTAATAACTCGATTGGAATTATGGCCCGATCTTTTGGATTTTTTTGCCGCATTCTTTATATATAAGAAATCTTACTTGATGCATCTGGCTGTGTAATTGGTCTAAATTCAATTCAAGTAATTATGGAAGTTGATAGAAATCAAGGAGTGATTTGTGTCATGACTTTATTCTCTATTAATAATGAAAATCTTAATATTTTGGAAAGATCCTTTGTATATCTGTACATATATGAAATGAGCATTATATAGATGGAAATATTTCTTTGTATATTAATTGATAATATTAAATTATAATACAAATAATATACTGGTATATATACACATATATAAAAGAAAATTTATTATGCAACGACAATATATATTAGAAATTATGTTTGTTCTATGAATCAGCAATTCAATTACAACTAGCGTTGCACATATAATTTCTAAAAATATGTAATCAAGTTATAATTTATTTATACGTTCAAGATTATTAATTTGTATTTTATGATTATTTCTATATATATATATATATATATATATATATATGTTTATTGAAATAAAATCAAGTGACGGAATGTTACAAATATACATGTGATAAATAAATATCACGATTGCTTAGAATAAAGATAAATTTATGAGAAATGTTCATATATATTATTTGGTATAATATGATGCATATTATATAGTATATTATGATATATAAATATAATAATGTGCAAAACATTGTTATAACATAAGTTTATTAAAACCCAAAATTAATATGAGTTGAGGTTGGTACTGTAGCAGTTGTTGTAGCGTGCACTGTAGCAGCGGCTAGGGTCGGCTCTTTTAATAAGAAGAATTATACTAGGAAGGTTACACAATAGAAAACCTAGTATATTTGTATATAAGGAGAGGTAGAGAAGTTATTCATTAAGCAAGTAATTTTCTGAAAAAATATGTCATTCTCTTCCTCTCCCTCCTAGTCGCTACCTTCTCTTCCTCTCATATTATTAATTTCTCTAATGAATAATTATTATAAGAACAAAAATGGTTCTAAGCTTAGATTAGATTAAGATCTCTAGCAAGGTTTTTCTAATCCTTGTTTAGTTCAAGGTGGACACTAGGAGGCCGTTTCGACAAACGAATGTATTCAAGAGATCTAGAAGAGAATACAACTTCTCTCTATTTACCAAATTGACATTTGGTAGAGGTACATCCAAATCACCTTCATTAGATAAATTTGTGATGAATGAATGAGTAGATAATTATATATACATATGAATTGCTTGAATAAAAATTAGCATAATAAAGTAGATCCGTAGATGCTTGTAAAAGGGTTAATTTTTTTTTATTTTTCTGCCTTACTGCATCATGAAATCCTTCAATTGCATCTTGGCAGGTCACCAATCCTTGGTTGTTTCATTTTCAGCCTTTGAATCATCTCTAGGCATTGAGAGAGACATCTTCTGTTTTGGAGTCACCCTAAGGCCTTTGGACATGTGTCCAGGGGGTCAGGCAGCACTGAGTCACTGAGTTTTAATTCAACTCATGTATTAGCTGAGTCCGGTTTATCATGCACCATATCTCTGACCATTTTGGTTCACCAGTTATAATTTAGTGAACCATGTCCAGCCATCCTAGGATTTCGGTGAAATTTCCTTTGTTTCACTGCCTTATGGGCCCAGGGTGTCAGATATTTGCTTGAGTGCTCCAACTTGTACACAGATTGTGTAGGGTATTTGATATGGGTACCCTGTGCCATGTGTCACCAATCAGAGCATGCCATGTCATCATATTTTTCAAAATTTCATATCTTTTCAACCATTTTGAGTTAGGAAATGTATAATATATCAAAATTCATGATTATTTGTATAGAATTTAATCATGAATTTTATTTTGTGGAATTTGTTTTCCTATTTTGTGGATTTGAACCAATTAACATATGATTGACATATTAATTGGTCAATTTTGATTTAATTAACTAACATCCTTGTCCAGATAATTATTAATTGGTCAATTTTGATTTAATTAACTGACATCTTTGTCCAAATAATTATTTTCAACTTTTTAAGGTACAACACGGCGACCCTCTTCTATTGCCATATGGACACTACTAGAGTGTTGCAAACACCTTCAATTTGAGTGTAGTATTTGTGTTGCAACCACACTCTTTTCTTGTTATATGAAGACACTACTAGAGTGTTGCAAACACCTCCAATTGGAGTGTTGTATTAGGTTTGAAACGACCCTTCTCTTGCTATATGGAGACACTACAAGAGTGCCACAAAAACCTTCAATAGAAGTGTTGTATTTGCGTGGCAATGACTTTCTTCTCTTGCTATATGGAGACATTACTAGAGTACTGCAAACACCTTCAATTCGAGTGTTGTATTAGGGTTGCAACTACCCTATTCTCTTTCCATATGGAGACACTACTAGAATGCTGCAAACAACGTCAATTAGGGTGTTGTATTAGGGTTGTTTTTGCCCTCTTCTCTTTCTATATGGAGACACTACTAGGGTGCTACAAACACCTTCTATTGGAGTGTTGTATCAGGGATGCAACGACCTTCTTCTCTTGCCATCTGGAGACACTACTAGCGTGTTGTAAAAACCTTCAATTGTTGTGTTGTATTAGGGTTGCAACCACCCTCTTCGGTTGCTATCTGGAGACACTAGTAGAGTGCTGCAAAGACCTTTAATTGGAGTGTTGTATTAGGGTTTCAACGACTCTCTTCTCTTGCCATATAGGAATACCACTAGAGTGTTACAAGCACTTTCAATTTGAGTGTTGTATTACAGTTGCAATCACACTCGTTTATTGTTATATGAAGACACTATTAGAGTGCTGCAACCATCTCCGATTAGAGTTTGTATTAGGGTTGCAACGACCCTCTTCTCTTGCTATATGGAGACGCTACTAGAGTGTTGCAAACACCTTCAATTTGAGTGTTGTATTAGGGTTGCAACTACCCTCTTCTCATGCCATATGAAGACACTACTAGTGTGCTGTAAAGACCTTCAATTGGAGTGTTGTGTTAGAGTTGCAACTACCCTCTTTTCATTACTACTAGCATGCTACAAAGACCTCCAATTGGAGTATTAGGGTTGCAATGGCCTTCTTCTCTTTATATATAGAGACACTACTAGAGTGCCACAAATACCTTCAATTGAAGTGTTGTATTAGGGTTGCAACCCCTCTTTTCTCTTGCTATATGAAGACACAACTAGAGTATTGCAAACACCTTCAATTGGAGTGTTGTATTAGGGTTGCAACCACTCGCTTCTTTAATTATATGGAAACACTACTAGAGTGTTGCACACACGTTCAATTAGAGTGTTGTATTCGGGTTGCAACAACCCTCTTCTCTTTCTATATATAGACACTACTAGAGTGTTGCAAACACCTTCAATTGAAGTGTTGTATTAGGGTTGCAACCAATTTCTTCTCTTGCCATATGAAGACACTACTAGAGTGCTGCAAACACCTTCAACTGGAGTGTTGTATTAGGGTTGCAACCAATCTCTTCTCTTGTCATATGAAGACAATACTAGAGTGCTGTAAACAACTTCAATTGGAGTGTTGTGTTAGTGTTGCAACGACCCTCTTCTCTTGTCATATGGGGACACAACTAGGGAGCTACAAAGATGTTCAATTGGAGTATTGTATGAGGGTTGCAGCAACCTTCTTCTATTGCTATCAGGAGACACTAGTAGAGTACTTTGAAGACCTTCGGTTGGAGTGCTGTATTAGGGTTGCAACGACACACTACTCTTTCCATGTGGAGATACTACTAGAGTGCTATAAATATCTTCTATTGGAGTGTCGTATTAGTCTTGCAACTACCCTATTCTCTTGTCTTGCTATATGTGGACACTACTAGAGTGTTGCAAACACCTTTAATTGAAGTGTTGTATTATGGTTGCAACCACTCTCGTTTTGCTATATAAAGACACTACTAGAGTGCTGTAAACACCTTCAATTGGAGTGTTGTATTAGGCTTGCAACTACCCTCTTCTCTTGCCATATGAAGACACTATTAGTGTGCTGCAAAGACTTTCAATTGGAGTATTGCATTTGGGTTGCAACTACCGTCTTCTCATTCTATATGGAAACACTACTAGTGTGCAGCAAAGGCCTTCAACTAGAGTTTGGATTAGGATTGCAAAGACCTTTTTCTCTTGTTATGTGTAGAAACTATTAGAGTGCTGCAAACACTATCAATTGGAGTGTTGTATTCGGGTTGTAACCACCCTTTTCTCTTTCTATATGGAGACAATATTAGAGGGCTACAAACATCTTCAATTGAAGTGGTGTATTCGGGTTGCAACCATTCTCTTGCTATATACACTTCAGTTGGAGTGTTGTATTAGGCTTGCAACTACCCTCTTCTTTAGTTATATAGAGACACTACTAGAGTGTTTCAAAACACCTTCAATTGGAGTGTTTGTTTTTGGGTTGCAATCACTTTCTGTATAGAAACACTACTAGAATGCTGCAAACACCTTCAATTGAAGTGTTGTATTAGGGTTGCAACCACTCTCTTCTCTTGCTATATGAAGACACTACTAGAGTACCGCAAACACCTTCTATTGGAGTGTTATACTAGGGTTGCAACTACACTATTCTCTAGCCATTTGAGGACACAACTAGTGTGCCTCAAAGACCTTCAATTGGAGTGTTGTATTAGTGCTGCAACGACCTTCTTCTCTTGTCATATGTAGACTCTACCAGTGTGATACAAAGACGTTCAATTTGATTGTTGTATTAGGGTCGCAACCACTCTCTTTTCTTTCAATATGAACACACCACTAGAGTGCTGCAAATATCTTCAATTGGAGTGTTGTATTAGGGTTGCAACGGCACTACTAGTGTGCTACAATGACCTTCAATTTGAGTGTTGTATTAGGGTTGAAACCACTCTATTTTCTTGTTTTATGAAGACACAACTAGAGTGCTGCAAATACCTTCAATTCGAGTACTGTATTAGGCTTGCAACTACCCTCTTCTTTAGTTATATGGAGACACTACTCGAGTGCTCCAAACACCTTGAACTGGAGTATTGTATTAGAGCTGTAAATGCCATATTATCTTGCCATATAGAGACACCACTAGAGTGCTCCAAACACCTTCCATAGGAGTGTTTTATCAGGGTTGTAAATGCCCTATTATCTTGCTATATGGAGTCACTAATCGAGTGCCCCAAACACCTTCAATTGGAGTGTTGTATTAGGATTGTAAATGCCATATTACCTTACCATCAGGAGACACTACTCGAGGGTTCCAAACACCTTCAACTGGAGAGTTGTATTAGGATTGTAAATACCCTATTATCTTGCCATCTGGAGACACTACTCGAGTGCTCCAAACACCTTCAATTGGACTGTTGCATTAGGGTTGTAAATGCCATATTATCTTGCTATATAGAGTCACAAGTAGAGTGCTCCAAACACCTTCAACTGAAGTGTTGTATTGGGGTTGTAAATGCCCTATTATCTTGCCATATAGAGACACAACTAGAGTGCTCCAAACACTTTTAACTGGAGTGTGGTATTAGGATTGCAAATGCCCTATTATCTTGCCATATGGAGACACAACTAGAGTGCCCCAAAATCTTCAATTAGAGTATTGTATTCGGATCGTAAATGTCATATTATCTTGATATGAAGGGGCACTACTCGAGTGCTCCAAACACCTTCAATTGGAGTGTTGTATGAGGGTTGTAAATGCCCTATTATCTTGTCATATGGAGACACTACTAGAATTCTCCAAGCACCTTCAATTGGAGTGTTGTATTAGGGTCGTAAATGCAATATTATCTTGCTTGATAGAGTCACTACTCGAGTGCTCCAAACACCTTTAATTGGAGTGTTGTATTAGGGTTGTTAAAAGCCCTATTATTTTGCTATATGGAGTCACTACTAGAGTGCTCCGAAGACCTTTAATTAGAGTATTGTATTTGAATTGTAAATGCCATATTATCTTGCTATATATAGTCACTACTAGAGTGCTCCAAACACCTTTAATTGGAGTGTTGTATAAGGGTTGTATATGCCCTATTATCTTGTTATCTGGAGACACTACTAGAGTGTTACAAATATCATCAATTGGAGTGTTGTGTTACGGTTTTAAATGCCTAATTATCTTTCCATATAGAGACGCTACTAGAGTGCTCCAAACACTTTCAATTAGAGTGTTGTATTAGGGTCGTAAATGTCATATTATCTTGCTAGATAGAGTCACTACTTGAGTGCTCCAAACACCTTCAATTGGAGTGTTATATTAGGGTTGTAAAAGCCCTATTATTTTGCTATATGGAGTCACTACTAGAGTGCTCCGAAGACCTTCAATTGGAATATTGTATTATGGTTGTAAATGCCCTATGATTTTGCTATATGAAATCACTACTAGAGTGCTCCAAACACCTTCAATTGGAGTGTTGTATTAGGGTTCTAAATGCCCTATTATCTTGCCACCTAGAGACACTATTCGAGTGCTCCAAACACCTTCAATTGGAGTGTTTTATTAGGGTTGTAAATGCCCTATTATCTTGTCATTGGGAGACACTACTGGAGCGCTCTAAACAGTTTCAATTGGAGTGTTGTATTAGGGTTGTAAATGCCCTATTATTTTGCTATATAGAATCACTACTAGAGTGCTCCAAACACCAATTGCATTGTTGTATTTGGGTTGCAAATGCTCAATTATCTTTCCATCTGCAGACACTATTCGAGTGCTCCTAACAACTTCAATTGAAATTTTGTATTAGGGTTGTAAATGCCCTATTATCTTGCCATCTGGAGACACTACTAGAGTGCTACAAATACCATCAATTAGAGTGTTGTATTAGGGTTGTAAATTTCATATTATCTTGCTATATAGAGTCATTACTCGATTGCTCCAAACACCTTCAATTGGAGTGTTGTCTTAGGGATGTTAATGATATTGCCATATAGAGACACCACTCGAGTTCTCCAAACACCTTCAATTGGAGAGTTGTATTAGAGTGTAAATGTCATATTATTTTGCCATCTGGAGACACTACTCGAGTTCTCCAAACACCTTCAATTGGAGTGTTATATTAGGGTTGTAAAAGCCCTCTAATTTTGCTATATGGAGTCACTACTAGAGTGCGCCGAACACCTTCAATTGGAGTGTTGTTTTAGGGTTGTAAATGCCCTATTATCTTGCTATATAGAGTCACTACTAGAGTGCTCCAAACACCTTCAATTGGAGTGTTGTATTAGGGTTGTAAATGCCCTATTATCTTGCCATCTGGAGACACTATTGAGTACTCCAAACACCTTCAATTGGAGTGTTGTATTAGAGTTGTAAATGTCATATTATCTTGCCATCGGGAGACACTACTCGAGTGCTCCAAATACCTTCAATTGGAGTGTTTTATTAGTGTTGTAAATGCCCTGTTATCATGGTATGTAGAGTCACTACTCGAGTGCTCCAAGCACCTTCGATTCGAGTGTTGTACTAGGGTTGTGAATGCCCTATTATTTTGCGATACAGAGTCACTACTAGAGTGCTCCAAACACCTTCAATTGTAGTATTTTATTAGGGTTGAAAATGCCCTATTATCTTTCCACCGGGAGACACTACTCAAGTGCTCCGAACACCTTTAATTGGGTGGTTTTATTAGGGTTGTAACCTTATTATCTTGTTATATAGAGACACTACTCGAGTGCTCTAAATACCTTCAATTGGAGTGTTGTATTAGGGTTGTAAATGCCCTATTATATTGCCATATAGAGACACTACTATAGTGCTACTAACACCTTCAATTTTAGTGTTTTATTTGGGTTGTAGATGCCCCATTATCTTTTAATATGGGGACATTACTAGAGTTGTCCAAACGCCTTCAATTGGAGTGTTGTATTAGGGTCCTAAATGTCATATTATCTTTCTATATGGAGTCTCTACTTAGTGCTCCAAACAACTTCAATTGGAGTGCGCCGAACACATTCAATTGGAGTGTTGTTTTATGGTCATAAATGTCATATTATCTTGCTATATGCAATCACTGCTCGAGTCCTCTAAATAACTACATTTAGAGTGTTGTATTAGGGTTGTAAATTCCATATTATATTGCCATCAGGAGACACTACTAGAGTGCTCCAAATACCATCAATTGGAGTTTTCTTTTAGGATTTTAAATGCTCTATTATCTTGCCATATAGAGTCACTACTTTAGTACCCCAAACATCTTCAATTGGAGTGTTGTATTAGGGTAGTAAATGCCCTATTATCTTGCTATATAGAGTCACTACAAGAGTGCGCCGAACACCTTCGATTGGAGTGTTGTTTTAGTGTTGTAAATGCCCTATTATCTTGCTATATAGAATCACTACTAGAGTGCTCCAAACACTTTCAATAGAAGCGTGGAATTAAGGTTGTAAATGTCATATTATCTTGCCATCGGGAGACACTACTCCAGTGCTCCAAACACCTTCAATTGGAGTGTTTTATTAGGGTAGTAAATGCCCTATTATCTAGCTATATAAAGTCACTACTCGATTGCTCTAAATACCTTCAATTGGAGTGTTGTATTTGGGTTGTAAAAGCCTTGTTATATTGCCTTATAGAGACACTACTAGAGTGCTTCAAACACCTTCAATTGGAGTGTTTTATTAGGATTGTAAATGTCTTCTTATCTTGCCATTGGGAGACATTACTCGAGTGCTCCAAGCACATTCAATTAGAGTGTTGTATTAGGGTTGTAAATGCCCTATTATCTTCCTATACAGAGTCACTACTAGAGTGCTCCACAAACCTCCAATTGGAGTGTTGTATTAGGGTTGTAAATGTCCTATTATCTTGTCATATGGAGACATTACTAGAGTGCTCCAAATACCTTCAATTGGAGTGTTGTATTAGGGTCGTAAATGCCATATTATCTTTCTATATGGAGTCACTACTTGAGTGCTCCAAGCACCTTCAATTAGATTGTTGTATTAGGGTTGTAAATGCCCTATTATTTTTCTATACGGAGTCACTACTAGAGTGCTCCAAACACCTTCAATTAAAGTTTTTTATTAGAATTGTAAATATCATATTATCTTGCCATCGGGAGACACTACTCGAGTGCTCCAACCACCTTGAATTGGATTTTCTTATTAGGGTTGTAAATGCCCTATTATCTTTCTATATAGAGTCACTTCTCGAGTGCTATAAAAACGTTCAATTGGAGTGTTCTATTAAGGTTGTAAATGTCCTATTATATTGCCACATAGAGACAATAATACAGTGCCCAAATACCTTCAATTGGAGTGTTTTATAAAGGTAGTAAATGCCCTATTATCTTGCCATTGAGAGACACTACTCGAGTGCTCCAAACAGCTTCAATTGGAGTGTTGTATTAGGGTTGTAAATGCCCTATTATTTTGCTATATAGAATCACTACTAGAGTGCTCCAAACACCAATTGGATTGTTGTATTTGGGTTGCAAATGCCCAATTATCTTTCCATCTGCAGACACTATTCGAGTGCTCCTAACAACTTCAATTGGAGTTGTTTATTAGGGTTGTAAATGCCCTATTATCTTGCCATCTGGAGACACTACTAGAGTGCTACAAATACAATCAATTGGAGTGTTGTATTAGGGTTGTAAATGCCATATTATCTTGCTATATGGAGTCACTACTAGAGTTCGTCGAAAACGTTCAATTGGAGTGTTGTTTTAGGGACGTAAATGCCATATTATCTTGTCATCTGGAGACACTACTAGAGTGCAACAAATACCACAATTGGAGTGTTGTATTAGGGTTGTAAATGTCATATTATCTTGCTATATAGAGTCCGTACTAGAGTCCTCCAAACATCTTCAATTGGAGTGTTGTATTAGGGTTGTAAATGCCCTATTATCTTTTCATATAGGGATGTCACTAGAGTCCTCCAAACACATCTTGCTATATAGAGACACTACTCGAGTCCTCCATACTCCATCAATTGGAGTGTTGTATTAGGGTTGTAAATGTCATATTATCGTGCTATCTAGAGTCACTACTAGAGTATGCCGAACACCTTCAATTGGAGTGTTGATTTAGGGTTGTAAATTCCCTATTATCTTGCTGTATAGAGTCACTACTATACTACTCCCAACACCTTTAATTGGAGTGTTGTATTAGGTTGTAATTGTCATATTGTCTTGCCATCGGGAGATACAACTCGAGTGCTCCAAACACCTTCAATTGGAGTGTTCTATAGGGTTATAAATGCCCTATTATTTTGCTATACGGAGTCACTACTAGAGTGCTCCAAACACCCTCAATTGGAGTGTTGTCTTAGGGTTGTAAATGCCCCATTATATTGCCATATAGAGACACTACTAGAGTGCTCCAAACACCTTTAATTGGGGTGTTGTATTAGGATCGTAAATGCCATATTATCTTGCTATACGGAGTCACTAATTGAGTGTTCCAAACACCTTCAATTGGAGTGTTGCATTAGGGTTGTAAATGCCATATTATCGTGCTATATAGAGTCACTACTAGAGTATGCCGAACACCTTCAATTGGAGTGTTGATTTAGGGTTATAAATTCCCTATTATCTTGCTATATAGAGTCACTACTATAGTACTCCCAACACCTTCAATTGGAGTGTTGTATTAGGTTGTAATTGTCATATTGTCTTGCCATCGGGAGATACTACTTGAGTGCTCCACACACCTTCAATTGGAGTGTTTTTCTTGGATTGTAAATGTCCTATTATCTTGCTATATAGAGTAACTACTCGAGTGCTTGAAACACCTTCAAATTGGAGTGTTCTATAGGGTTATAAATGTCTTATTATTTTGCTATACGGAGTCACTACTAGAGTGCTCCAAACACCTTTAATTGGAGTGTTATATTAGGCTCGTAAATGCCATATTATCTTAATATATGGAGTCACTAATTGAGTGCCCCAAACACCTTCAATTGGAGTGTTGTATGAGGGTTGTAAATGTCATATTATCTTGCTATATAGAGTCAGTACTAGACTGCTCCAAACACCTTCAATTGGAGTGTCGTTTTAGGGTTATAAATGCTCTATTATCTTGCTATATAGAGACACTACTTGAGTCCACGTCTACATTCAATTGGACTGTTGTATTATGGTTGTAAATGCCATATTATCTTGCTATATATAGTCACTACAAGAGTGCGTCGAACACCTTCAATTGGAGTGTTGTTTTAGGGCTGTAAATGCCCTATTATCTTGCTATATAGAGTCAATATTATAGTGCTCCAAACACTTTCAATTGGAGCATTGTATTAGGGTTGTAGATGTCATATTATCTTTCAATCGGGAGACACTACTCGAGTGTTCCAAACACCTTCACTTGGAGTGTTTTATAAGGGTTGTAAATGTCATATTATCGTGCTATATAGATTCACTACTAGAGTGTGCCGAACACCTTCAATTGAAGTGTTGTTATAGGGTTGTAAATTCTCTATTATCTTGCTGTATATAGTCAATACTAGAGTACTCCGAACACCTTCAATTGGAGTTTTGTATTAGGGTTGTAATTGTCATATTGTCTTGCCATCGAGAGACTACTCGAGTGCTCCAAACACCTTCAATTGGAGTGTTTTACTAGGATTGTAAATGCCCTATTATCTTGCTATATAGGGTCACTTCTTGAGTGCTCCAAACACCTTCAAATTGGAGTGTTCTATAGGGTTGTAAATGTCCTATTATATTGCTATACATCACTACTAGAGTGGTCCAAACACCTACAATTGGAGTGTTTTATTAGGGTTCTAGATGCCCTATTATCTTGCCATCGGGAGACACTACTCGAGTGCTCCAAACACCTTCACTTGGAGTGTTTTATTAGGGTTGTAAATGCCCAATTATATTGCCATATAGAGACACTACTAGAGTGCTCCAAACACCTTTAATTGGAGTGTTGTATTAGGGTCGTAAATGTTATATTATCTTGCTATATGGAGTCACTAATTAAGTGCTCCAAACATCTTCAATTGAAGTGTTGTATTAAGGTTGTAAATGCCCTATTATCTTGCTATGTAGAGTTAGTACTAGACTGCTCCAAACACCTTCAATTGGAGTGTTGTTTTAGGTTTATAAATGCTCTATTATCTAGCTATATAGAGACACTATTCGAGTCCACGTATACATTCAACTGGACTGTTGTATTATGGTTGTAAATGCCATATTATCTTGCTATATATAGTCACTACTAGAATGCTCCAAACACTTTCAATTGGAGCGTTGTATTAGGGTTGTAAATGTCATATTATCTTTCCATCGGGAGACACTACTCAAGTGCTCCAAACACCTTCAACTGGAGTGTTTTATTAGGGTTGTAAATGTCATATTATCTTACTATATAGAGTCACTATTGGAGTGCGCCGAACACCTTCAATTGGAGTGTTGCTTTAGGGTTGTAAATGTCCTATTATCTTGCTATATAGAGTCACTACTAGAGTGCTCCAAATACCTTCAATTGGAGTATTCTATTAGGGTTGTAAATGTTATATTTTATTGTCATCGGGAGACACTACTCTAGTGCTCCAAACACCTTCAATTAGGGTGTTGTATTAGGGTTGTAAATATCCTATTATCTTGCCATCGGGAGACACTACTCGAGTGCTCCAACCACCTTCAATTGGAGTGTCTAATTAGGGTTGTAAATGTCCTGCTATATTGCCACATAGAGACAATAATACAGTGCTCCAAACACCTTCAATTGGAGTGTTTTATTAGAGTGGTAAATGCCCTTTTAACTTGCCATTGGGAGACACTACTTGAATGCTTCAAACACCTTCAATTGGAGTGTTGTATTAGGGTTTTAAATGCCATATTATCTTGCTATATGGAGTCACTACTAGAGTGTGTCGAAAAAGTTCAATTGGAGTGTTGTTTTAGGAACGTAAATGTCATATAATCTTGCCATCGGGAAACACTACTAAAGTGCAACAAATACCATCAATTGGAGTGTTGTATTGGGGCCGTAAATGCCATATTATCTTGCTATATGGAGTTACTACTCGAGTGCTCCAAATACCTTTAATTGGAGTGTTGTATTAGGGTTGTAAATACCCTATTATCTTGTCATATGGAGACATTACTAGAGTGGTCCGAACACCATTAATTGGAGTGTTGTATTAGGGTTGTAAATGTTATATTATCTTGCTATATACTAGAGTGCGCCGAACACCTTCAATTGGAGTGTTGTTTTAGGGACGTAAATGTTATATTATCTTGCCATCTGGAGACACTACTAGAGTGCAACAAATACCATCAATTGGAGTTTTGTTTTGGGGTTGTAAATGCCCTATTATCTTGCTATATAGAGTCACTACTTGAGTGCCAATGTTGTGTTAGGGTTGTAAATGCCCTACTATCTTGCCATCTGGAGACACTATTCGAGTGCTCGAAACACTTTCAATTGGAGTGTTGTATAAGGGTTGTAAATGTAATTTTATCTTGTTATATAGTGTCACTGACTAGGGTGCTCCAAACACATTCAATTGGCGTGTTGTATTAGGGTTGTAAATGCCATATTATCGTGCTATCACAACTAGAGTCTGCCGAACATCTTCAATTGGAGTGTTGTTTTAGGGTTGTAAATTCCCTATTATGTATAGAGTCAGTACTTGAGTACTCCCAACACCTTCAATTGGAGTGTTGTATTAGGGTTCTAATTGTCATATTGTCTTGCCATCGGGAGACACTACTCGAGTGCTCCAAACACCTTCAATTGGAGTGTTTTACTAGGATTGTAAATGCCCTATTATCTTGCTATATAGAGTCACTTCTCGAGTGCACCAAACACCTTCAAGTTAGAGTGTTCTATAGGGTTGTAAATGTCGTATTATTTTGCTATACGGAGTCACTACTAGAGTGCTCCAAACACCTACAATTGGAGTGTTTTATTAGGGTTCTAAATGCCCTATTATCTTGCCATCGGGAGACACTACTCGAGTGCACCAAACACCTTCACTTGGAGTGTTTTATTTGGGTTGTAAATGCCCAATTATATTGCCATATAGAGACACTACTAGAGTGCTCCAAACACCTTTAATTGGAGTGTTGTATTAAGGTCGTAAATGTTATATTATCTTGCTATATGGAGTCACTAATTGAGTGCTCCAAACATCTTCAATTGGAGTGTTGTTTTAGGGTTGTAAATGCCATATTATCTTGCTATATAGAGTCACTACAAGAGTGCTCCAAACAACTTCAATTGGAGCATTGTATTAGGGTTGTAAATGTCATATTATTTTTCCATCGGGAGACACTACTCGAGTGCTCCAAACACCTTCAATTTAAGTGTTTTATTAGGGTTGTAAATGTCATATTATCTTGTTATATAAAGTCACTATTGGAGTGCAACGAACACCTACAATTGGATTGTTGTTTTAGGGTTGTAAATGTTATATTATATTTCGATTGGGAGACACTACTCTAGTACTCCAAACACCTTCAATTAGGATGTTGTATTAGGGTTGTAAATGCCCTATTATCTTGCCATCTGGAGACACTATTCGAGTGCTCCAAATACCTTCAATTGGAGTGTTGTACTAGGCTTGTAAACGCCCTATTATTTTTCTATACGGAGTCACTACTAGAGTGCTCCGAACACCTTCAATTGGAGTGTTTTATTAGGGTTGTAAATGCCCTATTATGGTGCTATATAGAGTCACAACTGGAGTGCTCCAAACACCTTCAATTGGAGTGTTGTATTGGGGTTGTAAATGTCATATTATCTTGCTATATAGAGTCACTACTAGAGTGCTCCAAATAACTTCAATTGGAGTGTTCTATTAGGGTTGTAAATGTTATATTATATTTCGATTGGGAGACACTACTCTAGTGCTCCAAACACCTTCAATTAGGATGTTGTATTAGGGTTGTAAATGCCCTATTATCTTGCCATCTGGAGACACTATTCGAGTGCTCCAAATACTTTCGATTGGAGTGTTGTACTAGGCTTGTAAACGCGATATTATTTTTCTATACGGAGTCACTACTAGAGTGCTCCGAACACCTTCAATTGGAGTGTTTTATTAGGGTTGTAAATGCCCTATTATGGTGCTATATAGAGTCACAACTGGAGTGCTCCAAACACCTTCAATTGGAGTGTTGTATTAGGGTTGTAAATGTCATATTATCTTGCTATATAGAGTCACTACTAGAGTGCGCTGAACACCTTCAATTGGAGTGTTGTTTTAGGGACGTAAATGTCATATTATCTTGCTATCTGGAGACACTACTAGACTGCAAGAAATACCATCAATTGGAATTTTGTTTTGGGGTTGTAAATGCCCTATTACCATGCTATATAGAGTCACTACTTGTGTGCCCCAAACAACTTCAATTGGAATGTTGTATTAGGGTTGTAAATGCCCTACTATCTTTTCATGTGGGGATATCACTAGAGTTCTCCAAACACGTTCAATTGGAGTGTTGTATTGGGGCCGTAAATGCCATATTATCTTGCTATATGGAGTTACTACCCGAGTGCTCCAAATACCTTTAATTGGAGTGTTGTATTAGGGTTGTAAATACCCTATTATCTTGTCATATGGAGACATTACTAGAGTGGTCCGAACACCATTAATTGGAGTGTTGTATTAGGGTTGTAAATGTTATAATATTATATTGCCATCGGGAGACACTACTCGAGTGCCACAAATACCATCAATTGGAGTATTTTTTGGGGTTGTAAGTGCCCTATTACCATGCTATATAGAGTCACTACTTGTGTGCCCCAAACACGTTCAATTGAAATGTTGTATTAGGGTTGTAAATGCCCTACTATCTTGCCATTTGGAGACAATATTCGAGTGCCCCAAATACTTTCAATTGGAGTGTTGAATTAAGGTTGTAAATGCCATTTTTTCTTGCTATATAGAGTCACTACTAGAGTGCTCCAAACACATTCAATAGGAGTATTGTTTTTTGTTATAAATGTTCTATTATCTTGCTATATAGAGACACTACTCGAGTCCTCCATACACCTTCAATTCGAGTGTTGTATTAGGGTTGTAAATGCCATATCATCATGCTATATAAAGTCACTACTAGAGTGCACCGAACACCTTCAATTGGAGTGTTGTTTTAGGGTTGTAAATTCCCTATTATCTTTCTGTATAGAGTCACGACTAGAGTGCTCCCAACACCTTCAATTGGAGTGTTTTATTCGGGTTGTAAATGCCCCATTATCTTGCCATCGGGAGACACTACTCAAGTGCTCCCAACACCTTCAATTGGAGTATTTTACTAGGATTGTAAATGCCCTATTATCTTGCTATATAGTGTCACTACTCGAGTGCTCCAAACACCTTCAAATTGGAGTGTTGTATAGGGTTGTAAATGTCTTATTATTTTGCTATACATAGTCACTACTAGAGTACTCCAAACACCTTCAATTGGAATGTTTTATTAGGGTTGTAAATGCCCTATTATCTTGCTATATCGAGTCACTATTGGAGTGCAACGAACACCTTCAATTGGAGTGTTGTTTTAGGGTTGTAAATGTCATATTATCTTGCTATATAGAGTCACTACTAGAGTGCTCCAAACACCTTCAATTTGAGTGTTTTATTTGGGTTGTAAATGCCCTATTATCTTGTCATCGGGAGACACTACTCGAGTACTCCAAACACCTTCAATTCGAGTATTTTATTAGAGTTGTAATTGCGCTATTATCTTGCCATCGGGAGACACTACTCGAGTGCTTGAAACACCTTCAATTGGAGTGTTTTATTAGGGTTGTAAATGCCCTATTATCATGCAATATAGGGTTAGAACTAGAGTGCTCCGAACACCTTCAATTGGAGTGTTGTATTTTGGGTTTTAAATGCCCTATTATCTTTTCATATGGAGACATTAGTAGAATACTCCAAACACCTTCAATTAGAGTGTTGTGTTAGGGTTGTAAATGCCCTATGATTTTGCTATATGAAATCACTACTAGAGTGCTCGAAACACCTTCAATTGTAGTGTTGTATTGGGGTTGTAAATGCCATATTATCTTCCTTGATAGAGTCACTACTCGAGTGCTCCAAACACCTTCCATTGGAGTGTTTTATTCGGGTTATAAATGCCTTATTATCTTGCCATCGGGAGACACTACTCGAGTGCTCCAAACACTTTCAATTGGTGTGTTTTATTAGGGTTGGAAATGCCCTAATATCTTGCCATCGGGAGATACAACTCGAGTGCTTCAAACACCTTCAATTGGATTATTTTATTAGGGTTGTAAATGTCATATTATCTTGCTATATAGAGTCACTACTCGAGTGCTCCAAATACCTTCAATTGAAGTGTTGTATTAGGGTTGTAAATGCCCTATTATCTTGTCATCTAGAGACACTACTAGAGTGCCACAAATACCATCAATTGGAGTTTTGTTTTTGGATTGTAAATGCCCTATTATCTTGCTATATAAAGTCAATACTTGAGTGCCCCAAACAGCTTCAATTGAAGTGTTGTATTAGGGTAGTAAATGCCCCATTATTTTGCTATATGAAATCACTACTAGAATGCTCCAAATACCTTCAATTGGAGTTTGTATTAGGGTTGTAAGTGTCATATTATGTTGTAAGATAGAGTTACTACTCGAGTACTTCAAACACCGTCAATTGAAGTGTTGTATTAGGGTTGTAGATGCCCTATTATCTTGCCATCTGGAGACACTATTGATTACTCCAAACACCTTCAATTGGAGTGTTGTATTAGAGTTGTAAATGTTCTATTATCTTGCCATCGGGAGACACTACTCGAGTGCTCCAAACACCTTCAATTGTTCTCGTTCCAGCTCCAATTCCAGCTCCAATTGTCCTCATCCCTTTGTGTCAGTGGGCAATGCTCATAAGAGTGGGCTTTGTCTCCACACATGACACATGGCTGTTGTTGTTGGTTGACAACTGCCTTCACGCTCATTTTGTCGAACGCCTTTTGCATACCGTCAATTTTAGCAGTGAGTTGAATGATCTGATCAACCTCAAATCGACCGCCACCTCTAGCTTGGGTGTTGTTGCGGCCAGACCACTATTGGTTCTGAGCCATGCTGTCGATCAGGTTCATCGCTTCATGAGGTTCTCTTTCCATCAAGGCTCCACCTGCAACTGCATTAACAGAAGTGCGAGTGCTTTCTGTTAGACCATCATAAAAAGTTTGAATCAACAACCAATCAGGAATATCATGGTGTGGACAAGAGTACTGTAAGTCCCTAAACCTTTCCTAAGCTTCGTTTAGGGGTTCATCAGACCTTTGTCTAAACTGGTCAGAAACATTTTGGACAAATCCCTCCAGTTTGTGATAGAATCCCTAGGTAGTGACCCTAACCATTTCTTGGCCTTATCCCTAAGATTAAAAGGAAACAAAGCTAGTTTAGTGTAATCAGCCGTTGCCCCATTGGTCTTTATGGTGGTACAGCACTCGAGAAAAGTTTGGAGATAGGCATGTGGATCCTTATGATCCATGCCATGGAAGGTGTTTTGTTGCACAATGTTGACAACTCCCGGATTGAAGTTATGTTGCTGTCCTACTATCCTTGGCAGCCTAATTGCACCTCTCACATCTCCAGCTCTCGGTACATTGAACTCGCGCAGCGTCCTTGGTATGAAGTCGGCCATGTCCTTTTCATCAGTCAGACCCTCTTCCATGTCTCTGTCTCTAGCGTCTCTTTCCCTGTCCTCTCTTTCCTTTGCTTCTCTTTCCCTGGCTTCTCTTTCTAGGTCGTTCATCCTTGCTAGCCTTGGGCCGAGTTGGGTGTGACGCGGGGCGCGTTGAGAGGTGGTTGTGCAAAAACAGTGGCGTCAGAAGGCAGTCCTTTGCTCCTCAGCTGGTAGTCACCTATGGGAGGTGGTACGTATGCCAGCTTTTCCTGAGAGAGGGAGAGAAAAAATAAAGAAAAGATACAAGTTAAAATCTAGATTAAATAAAGTAAGCAAAAATCTAGAAAATAAACGATGTCGTCCCCCGCAATGGTGTGAAAAACTTGTTCACACAAAAGCGTATGCACAAAGTTTCAGTACAGCAAGCTGTACCTTTTAACCTTTAATACACTTTCGGTTCATATTGCAAGTGCACAATCCTATCGCGTAGTATATTGTCGGGTATCGATCACAGGGACAGTTCAAATCTAAACTGGACTCTACTTAAATTAATTAAGTACTAGAAGTTGGAAAAGATTGATTTGGTTTGTTTAATTTCCTAAGTTCAGTAGCAATAATTAAATGACAGAAAGTAAAATTGGTTTTAATCAATTATAAAAAAGACATTTCCAGTGTTTCTAATTTCATCTTCAACTCTGCCTCTCAGTACCAGACGCGCCTCGCCTACTCTCATACGCGGTCCGCGTGGACCTCGAGTTGATACAGCAGCTGTCTGTTTCTGTGTCGAAAGCTATGTGTAGGGTTCTATTGACCGTACCTGATGTTCCTAAACCTCAACTCTCGTTTGTTCGCTTAATAAACTCGGTAACGGAAGTGCAATTTTGCCCTCTTAGGTTTCTACACCTCAACTCTCGTTTATTGGTATTATACCTAAGTTATTTGTCCGGTTTACTAAAGGTATCCACCATCTCTCGACGTATGGAAAGTTCACCTCTCGACTACTAATTGGTCTCGCCTCTCAGCTCACAAACCTACCTCGTGTACTTAGTCTAGTTGAGAGAAAGATCAAGGCCAAAATACAAGAAAGATGCTTAAGTTCTTCTAACAGTAAACCAAGAATAATCCAAACAATTTCAACTAAGCAATTAAAATACTACTCAAACAAATAAACACAAATATCAACACAGATTCAAACAACTTGCATATAAAACAGAGTATTCGACTACATCATAACCCTAAAAACTAAGAAATCTACTAAGACATGATTAAAAAGCAATAAAACATTTAAAGATAAGAGAGTTCATGGTAAATCTCAAAGAACGAAGATGAATTGTCGCAAAACTCGCGTTTTTCTCCTCTCTTCTTCTTCTCCAAGCGCTTTGTCTTCCCCAAACCCTCGAAATGTTCCTTAGCTCTAGAATGCTGAATGAATGGTCTCCATCAATAAATCTTGTATTATAGCCTTTCTGGCCGACCTTCCTTCATTGAGTCTCTATTTCCAATTTTGTTCTATTTTCGGAATAGGCTGACGCGACCCGCGTCGGATGTGACGCAGCCCGTGTTCCTGTGTCTCTCAAGCGATTGATGAGTGATCGTGTCTGTGGTCGCGTCGGGGTGTGATGCGGCCCGCGTGTAGAGCTTCAAAATTCACAATCTTCCCTGATTTTGCCCGTTTTCTGCAAAATAAGAATAAAAACGCAACAATACCACATTCTATAGATATTCAATGTAAAAGACACGATTTGGTGGTTTAAAACACAGGTTTTGGTACAAAATTTGGCCGGTTTTATAGATCAAATAACGAGACATCAACACTACTAGTGTGCTGTAAAGACCTTCAATTGGAGTGTTGTATTAGTGTTGCGATGACCTTCTTCTCTTTTAATATGTAGACACTATTAGTGTGCTACAAAGACCTCTAATTGGAGTGTTGTGTTAGGGTAGCAACCACCCTCTTTTCATTATATATGAAGACACTACTGGTGTGCTGCAAACACCTTCAATTGGAGTGTTGTATTAGGCTTGCAACTACCATCTTCTCTTGTATTAGGATTACAACGGCTATCTTCTCTTCATATAGTGATACCACTAGAGTGTTGTAAACTCCTTCAATTAGAGTGTTGTATTAGGGTTGCAACCACCCTCTTCTTTTGTTATATGGAGACGCTACTGGACTGTTGCAAACACCATCAATTGGAGTATTGTATTAAGGTTGCAACCACCTTCAATTGGAGTGTTGTATTAGGGTTGCAACCACTCTCTTCTCTTGTTATATGAAGACACTACTAGAGTGCTGCAAACACCTTCAATTGGAGTGTTGTTTTTGAGTAGCAGTCACCCTCTTCTCTTTCTATATAGAAACACTACTAGAATGATGCAAACACCTTCAATTGAAGTGTTCTATTAGGGTTGCAACCACTCTCTTCTCTTTCTATATGAAGACACTACTAGAGTGCTGCAAACACCTTCAATTGGAGTGTTGTATTAGGGTTGCAACCACTCTCTTCTCTTGTTATATGAAGACACTACTAGAGTGTTGCAAACACCTTCAATTTGAGTGTTGTATTAGGGTTGCAACCAATCTCTTCTCTTGCCATTTGAAGACACTACTACTGTGCTCTACAAAGACCTTCAATTGGAGCGTTGTGTTAGTGTTGCTATGACCCCTTCTCTTATCATATGGAGACACAACTAGTGTGCTGCAAAGACTTTCAATTTGAGTATTGTATTATGGTCGCAACCACTCTCTTTTCTTTCTGTATGAAAACACTACTAGAGTGCTGCAAACACCTTCAATTGGAGTGTTGTATTAGGCTTGCAACTACCCTCTTCTCTTGCCATATGAAGACACTACTAGTGTGTTGCAAAGATCTTCAATTAGAGTGTTGTATTAGGATTGCAACTACCCGCTTCTCATTCTATATGGAGACATTACTAGTGTGCTGCAAAGCTATTCAATTGGTGTGTTGCATTAAGGTTGAAACGACCTTTTCTCTTGCTATATGGAGACCTTTTCTCTTACTATATGGAGACACTATTAGGGTGCTGCAAACACCTTCAATTAGAATGTTGTAATAGGGTTGCAACAACCTTCTTCTCTTGCTATATGAAGACACTACTGGAGTGCTGCAAACACCCTCAATTGGAGAGTTGTATTGGGGTTGCTTATGTCTTATTCTCTTTCTATATGGAGACACTACTAGGGTGCTGCAAACACCTTCAATTGAAGTGTTGTATTAAGGTTGCAACCACCCTCTTCCCTTGTCATATGCAGACATAACTAGAGTATTGCAAAGACCATCAATTGGAGTATTGTATGAGGGTTGTAGCTACCATCTTCTGTTGCTATCTGGAGACACTAGTAGAGTATTACAAAGACCTTCAATTAGAGTGTTGTATTAGGGTTGCAATGACCCTCTTCTCTTTCCATATGGAGACACTACTAGAGTGTTACAAATACCATCAATTGGAGTGTTGTATTAGGTTTGCAACTATCCTCTTTTGTTTCCATATGAAGACACTACTAGTGTGCTGCAAAGACATTTAATTGGAGTGTTGTATTACGGTTGCAACGACTTTTTTCATTTAATATAGTTAATATTAATATTATTACTATCACTATTACTACCACTATCACTCTCACTTTCACCTTCACTTTTATTTTTATTATTTTTTATTTTTATTACTACTTTATTACTACTTATCTTTATTTTATGATTGTGATTGGGTTTCATTTCTAGCCTACTCCAACTTGTTTGAGACACTATTAGAGTGCTGCAAATACCATCAATTACAATGTTATATTAGGGTTGCAACGACCTTCTTCTCGTGGATTGCTCTCCGGCTTGCCAGGTAGCATCCCTTGTTGGCGAGGAAATGAGGTGGCTTGTTGAGCAATTTGGTTCTCCATTGACTTGTTTTGTGCGATTACACTTTGGAGGGTGAGGTCTATTTTTCTCAATTAATCAGTTATGTCAGTATTCAAATGTCTTTAGTTCTTGTTTCTTTCCTCTTGGTTTTCCATGAAATTTTCTACTCGCTTTTCAAATCTTTCAAGTTTTGCATCATAACCTTAATTTTGGTATTAGTTTGATCGGTTCTGGTATTGATTTTGGGCACCTTGGTCATTCAAGTCATTTTTCCATCTAAAATTGGGGTGATTCCATCTGTTGGTTGGGTTGTAATTGTTAGAATAGTTTTGTTTGTAATCAGGGTTTCTTTTGTCCCTCGCGTTATAAAACAACCCATTTACCTGCTCAATTGATTATTCCCCAAATTCACCATAACTTTGACATGAAGCAATGTCATGGTCAGTCCCACCACAAATTCTACATTGTTGTGTAGCGATAGATTTTACCTGATGCAACTTGGCAAGTTGCGTTTGCAGGGCCTCTACCTTTGCTTGTAGAGCTGTCACTTCGTCAATTTTGTGCACATTGGTCCTTCTTCCTTCTCCGTCAGCTGCCGTCCATTCCCTTTGACTGGTAGCCATGTCTTCTATCATTTACATGGCTTCCACAAAATTCTTGTTTGCAAGATTTCCACCTGCAGCTGAATTTAGTTGAGTTTTAGTAGGATAATTTAAACCACCATAGAAAAACTGAAAAAGTAACCACCTATTGCCATGATAAGGACACATCCTTAGAAGATCCTGCCATCTATTCCAAGTATCAGTCAGAGATTCATACTCATTTTGTTTGAAGGTGGTAATTTTGGTCCTAAAATGTTGGGTTTTTGACGGAGGGAAGTACTTACCCAAAAATGCCCTTTGCAATTCATCCCAATTACCAGTGGTTCTCTCATTTAAGGTTCTTAACCAAGACCTAATAGTGTCCTTAAGAGACAAATGAAAACATTTCAATTTTAAGGCATCTAAGGATAGTCCAATTGGTGCAAAAGTGGCACAATGTTCCTCAAAGGAGGTGCTATTCAAAGGGCAATAATTTCAATAATGAGAGCTGAGAGAATATTTTTTATACTAATACCCACTTTGCCCTTCTCTCTTAATACTATATATGGATGGATGCGTAATTAATGGATAACAACTAATGAGAAAATTATCTCAAATATCTTTCATTTGTTTTTTTTTACATAATGAATGGAAACGTACCAATCCTTCCTATATCTGCCATATCATTTACAACATTCATTGGCAAAAACCTGGCTTGTTCTTGAAAACCCCGTCAATTAAGATTATGTATGACCCTATTTTGAGTTTATCTCTAGATAAAACGAAAATTATACATAGTTTTTGGTTGGAATTCGAAGGATAGAAGGTTCTAATATTTGAGATAAGGATGTCGTATGGACTATGGAGAGCTTCAGGGACTGTGGTATGAGCTAATGTGTGCACTTGGCTTGATCATTTCATTTTCGGCTAGCGTTTTAAATATTAGTTTTTAAATGATGGTTGTACTTGTTTCAAGGCTATTTAATGCCTCAACTTTATACTGGATATGTACTGCTGTAATGACTCTGGTGTTATATAATATAACGCCTACATGGCTCTTTTTTTTTTAAAAAAATATAGCATTCACTTAGCTGATTCTATTGTTTGACTCATAAACAAGAAATTACAGCATTAATCATGATACTACTTTGGTTTTTTATTTATTGGTAGAGTAAAACAGTGGATGCATCAGAGCAAATCAATTGTAATACAGATGATATGAAATGAAACCTAAGGACATTTGAGATGCAAAAAAAAAAAGTTTGGAAATTAACCAATCAAATTAAAATTTTATTTTAATTAACGTCCTCATTATTAATATTTATAAATTTTATAATGTATTACAAAGTTTATAAATATTATAATGAGGTTGTTAGTTAAAATACAATTTTAATTTGATTGGTTTCGAACTTCTTTTTTCTTTTTTTCAACATAAATGCCCTTAAGTTTCAATTTATATATCGTTGTATCATGAATCAAACAATATAATCAGATATGTAAATGTTGTAAATGACATAGCAAATATATCAGCTAGGAAGGATTAGTTTCCATTCTATATGTACAGCAAAAAAAGATGAAAGATATTTGAGATAATTTCCTCATTAGTTATCCATTAATTATGTATTCATATAGTATTAAGAGAGAAGGGCAAAGTGGGCATTAGTATAAAAAATATTATCTCAGCTCTTATTATTGAAATTATTGCCCTTAGAATAGCACCTCCCAATTGCTAAGTGCTGGTGGAGATCCTCATTCAATGCCCCCCCCCCCCCCCCCCCAAACTGACTTTGACCTAGCAAATGAATTAAAGTTTGTTTTAAATTTGGGTTTTCTCCCCCTTGAGCAATGTAACAAAAGTGATGACCCAGCTACCCTAAGTTAGCAAACTCCCTTATGGGGCGGTGGTCATTCAAATTCTCATAGACAACTTCTTCAAGGCGGGCATCATTGACAGGTGGATCGGTCGACATGTCTCTTTCTCCCTCCTTGAATTTTGGATTCAAGTTGAGGAGTAGGGTGTGAAGAAGAGGATTCGGCTAGTTCCTTCAACTTTTGACTTCTTGTCACGGCTAGCATGAAAAAGAAATAAAAATTGTGAGAACTAAGAAACAAAAATTAAAAACAGAAGAAAAATAAAAATTTAGAATTAATTTTAAGAAAATAAAAACTACAATTAGCCGTTAGTCCCCGGCAACGGCGCCAAAAGCTTGTTGTGAATTTTAGGGGTATTTATTTTGAACTAATTATCATGCAAATGCTTTAAATTTATAAAGCTAAAAACACAAAGTAGATTAAATTGCAAGCGCACAATCTATCCTTGCAGTAATATAGGTATCGATCCAAAGACTAAGGCAATTGTAATTTTTACTAAAACTAAATTAAAACTAAATAAATTGCAAGTAATAAAAGGGGGGGGGGGTTGTTGCAAGTAACTAAATGTGGATTCAATACCCAAAACAGTTGGTTTGTAACAAGAAACTAAATTAAATGCGAATGAAAAGGTGTTTGTGAATCAAGATAACGAGGTCTAAGGGCTTTCGATCTACAATCACTTGGTCAATCTATTTACTTTTGGAGTTCTCTAAATTCATGTCATGTCTTGATGGGAATTCCAACTAGGTTGGTCTATTTCTAGTTCCTACAACTACCTTTCACAATTCATGATTCTCATGCTAATGTACCTCTTAATTAGGGCTCTCATCCACCTAATTGGGTTATTTAACATGAATCATTTACTACTATTACTTGGTACCGTATTTGGTTCTATGATTCTGAGAATAGATCCGAATCCAGTCAACCTTATCTAAACCCTAAGATTATTTATGTACAATGAAAGTGTTTCTTCTTTATCATACACCCTTAATGCTAAAGTACTATCACTACCCTAACAAGGTTCGATTACCAAAACACAAATCATGCATGACTCACAAATATATAAAATAAAACCAAATATCAAGCCAAAATAATTATCATAAAGAGAATATCCAAGTAAATAAACTAACACAAGTTCATGCTACAACCTAAGTCCTTAGAGAGGAAATTAGCCTCTCATGGGTGCAAAAATAATAACATCCATGATAGAAAACAAAAAATCCATACAAATAAAATTAAGATAATAACAAGAGAAATAGAATACACCAATTCCCAAGTTGTGCCTCAGTTCTTCCTTGCAAGCTCCTAGAGATCCGCCAAGTTCTTCAATCCTTCGCGCCTTTGATTCACTTGAGAGATGAGATGGATGGAGAAGGAGGTTAGGGTTTCAATGGAGAGAATTGTGGTATGAAAGATGATTCTCCAGATGGCTGTTTGCTACCTTTTATAACCAAATTCATGACTTGGAGAATAATCAGGCGAAATTTGAAAGTGAATCAGGCGAAGATCACGCAAAATCTGCACAAAATCTGCCAAAGATTTGGCTGGTGCGGTCTAAGGTGCGGCCTGGTCAGGCTGCACAACCGGCTGCGCTGCGAGGAGAGATGGAGCCTGTGCGAGTCAGGGAGGCCGCACCTTCACACGCAAAAGGCCTCTGACTCGATTGGGTGTCTTCTACTGAAGTGTGCGAGTTAGGGTGCGGGCAGGGGTAGCCGCACGGCTGGCCGCACTAATGTACTGTGCTCTGTTGTTTGCTGCGCTAAGAGGTATGCGGGTTGGCCAGGCCGCATCTTAGGCCGCACAACCTCTCTGACTTGGTTGTTTTTGTTCCTTTTCAATCGAGGTTTCTTCCAAAGTGGATACGGTCGCACCAAGTGCCCAGAGACCGTTCCAAAGCTTGCAAATGCTCCAAAACTACAAATAAAATAAGGAAATGGCAGTAACTTGGTTCTTGATATATTTCTAAGCTAAATTAACCTAAATGCATGAAAATTGGTCAATTTATCGATACAAAATCCTAGGTAAAAGTATACCTAATTTATGCTCATCAACGAGATCAATGAATAGTGTTCTTGCGAAGCATGCGATGGATAAGAATCACATGCTTGTGATAACCTTTACCATCTAGCAGATCGTGACTAATACTATTTTATCTTTTCTCGGTGAATAGTGTTTTTGCATAATTCCACAATTTACGGTGTTTCTGGCAAAAGAAATAAACCGCTCTCTGGTTAGTCCTGGTGGATAACCAATAGAGGTATCAGACGTCTGATACTTCGAGGCAAATCATTTTCGAGAGTCATTCTTCTCGCTCGGCTGCATTCCAACTGAGATTTGGAAACGAGGTATAATATGTTATATTAATCTATTTAATTGGTAAATAGATTTAATGTTTTAGAAATCAATCAAGGAGTAGATCTGTAAAATGATTAAATTGAGTTTTGATGCCAAAGGAATACTGAAGGTGGACCGCCTTGAAAAGTTTTCTGACATACCCCGTTTAATCCTTACCAGGGATTAAAAGGTCTTTGCAATGAAAGACTGAGGATGGACCATCTCGGTGGTCTTTCCAGCATATCCTTTTAATCCAAGGCTTGAGTTAGAAGTAAAATTTTTGTTTTACAGTATTTTCGCAGCTTAAGCCTAAACTTGGTAGCCCCGAAACCCAACAGAGGTGACATAAACTCTGAAGCTAGTTTAGTAACACATAATATCAGCTTTACCAATCTAATTTTAATAAAGCCATGCCACAAGACTGAACTTCAGATAATCAAAATGCTGAACTTTTATTATGTTGTTGGCTTTCTATTATTTTTTTCTTGACACATTTCTCTTTGTTAGAGCTTGTTAGAATTGCATGTTTTATTTAATGAATTAGATACCTACTCTCATTATTCCTTGTAATAAGATGTAAAAGTATATAACTAGTTTGGCATTCAGATAATAAGTTGTATATATTTAAAAAAAACTAGCAATTGAACCGATGAAACCATCGGTCCAACCAGTGAACTGTTGAACTGGAGTTTTAGCGGTTTGATGTTCGATCCAGTTCTGATAACATTGGTTGTACAACATCAAGGATGTAGTCATGAAGCACAAGACATTAGATATTATAAGCATCATCTCAGGATTAGGATATTTAATCTGTAAAATCAAGCTTCTAAATAGCTAGCTATAGCGAAGCTATAGCGCCGCTATAGCGGTTTTGGACCCAGAAAGCTAAGCTACGGGCTAAAACTGCGCTAATCAAGCTACGACCGCTATAGCGGTAATAGCGGTCCGCTATAGCGCGTAGCGGCAATAGCGGTCCGCTATGCTACATGGGTTATGATTTTGCAAAAAAAATTTTCTGAAAACATGATTTTGTAATTTTAATAGGCCTTAATATCTAGATTGGTTTTTTTTTTACTTTATTAAGCTATATCAATACAATGGAACATGTGCGGGCTATACCGCTATATCAATTAAATTTTGTATCATGCATTAATATATGGTAGTGGTATATTTTGAATATAAAATATATCGATAGTTTTTGAATTAGGGATATTTTGAATGACAATTTGAACTTTGTATTGGTTTAATATGAATAATATTAGAACTTCTTAATTAATTTGATATTTTTTTCTTGATGAGACATTTTTGCTAGGCAAAGCCTTCTATGGACATAAGGACCTATTTGTAAAATGAACATATTTTTATTTTTAAAGTTCAAACAGTCGATCCGAACCGTTCATCTTGTTCTCCATATTAATATGTACTTGGAGACCAAATTTTACATTTTTCTGATTTTTTTTACTATTTATTAAGATGGGTACAAAATTCAATGGTCTGAATTTCATATTTTTTATACCCATCTTAATAAATAGTAAATAAATTCAGAAAAATGTAAAATTTGGTCTCCAAAGATATATTAATATGGAGAACAAGATGAACGGTTCGGATCGGCTGTTTGAACTTTGAAAATAAAAATATATTCATTTTACAAATAGGCCTTTATGTCCATAGAAGCATCACTCTTTTTACTATTAGTAGAAATATAAAATATAATTTTTGAAATAAAAAAACGCTATTTATAATAGCTTTCGCTATAGCTCCGCTATTCGCTAAAGCTTTTTTTTTTGTCTCCCCGCTACACCGCTATAAACGCTATTTAGAAGCTTGTGTAAAATTGATAAAATAAACTTGAGAATGAACTAAGTGAAGCCATACCATTGCAACGGTCCAAGAACAGTTGCAATGGAATAAATAAATCCTCAATTGGCGTGTGAACAGTTTAAATCGATCAGAACCGTCACCTGACGGTCAGCATTCTAGAGGATTCCCGTTGAGGGAACTGTTATAACGGTCAAGGACCGTTATACACAAAATCCACCGTTATGGTTCCCGTCAGTCCAAACCTATGTCGGTTGACCTACCGTTGCAACGGTCCATGTACCGTTACAACAGTCAGGACAAATTACCTCATTTTTATCAGCTCTCTATAAATAGAAGCAATATCAAGGTTTGGACAATTACGCTAGCCCCCCCCCCCCCCCCACTTCAATACTTCAAATTCTCATATCTAGAGAAAGCCGTTATTGCTTGTGCACTTAAACTTTAATACTCCCTATCAATCTCAAGTTTATTCAATCAATACAACAACTCTTAAATTGATCCTTCGAAATCAACCATTCACCAATGAGCATTACCACCACAAGAATAGCATAAATTCTCTTGTTAGTTATTTTGCCACGTTTTTCATTCTTTTTGTTCATTATTTCTTCTTAAGGAGAATTAAATTATAGATAAAAATAATATAAACCTCGTATAAAATTTACACATCATATAAATTTTCGTGGAATTTTCTTTAGGAAAATTTCTTATAATCTTCTTGTACGAATTATATTTCTTGAAATAAAATTATATTAATAAAAATATCATATGAATTTTGTGCTCATATAAAATTTCTTGAAATCTTCTTCAAAAAGATCTTAATATCTTTAAAAGTCTTCTTCAGAAAGACACTAATATCTTTTGAAATCTTCTTCGAGAAGATTAAATTATTGAAAAATAATAATAACAATAATAATATTCAATACAAAAAAAATACAATACACAAAAAATATTAATATGAGTCAAATTAATATTGTAGTTAAGAAATGGCTTCGGGCCATACAAGAAAATTGAGAATTTATCTAAGTAATAGACATATTAATATGATGCGATATTTATTCATATTGATACCTCATATTTTTGTTATTTGGTAACAATCCATAAATTACTAACAAATGACTTCGAGTCATTAAATGAAGTTAAGAATTTATAATTAACAGATGACTTCAGGTCATTTGAAAAGTAATTATTAACAGATGACTTCATACCATTTAATATTAATATAATATAAAGATAACATTAACTTTGATACACATTATTCATATGGCTTCAGGCCATTTTATTAACATAATAGAATGTAAGGAGGTAACATATAAATATTATATTTTGTGCATCATATAAACTTTGGTTGAAATCTTCTTTAAGAAAATTTATTGAAATACTCTCAACATAAAATTTGTGTATCATATAAATCTTCTTCAGGAAGATTCTTTTTTTTTTTTAAATCTTCTTATATTAATTTGTACATCATATAAATCTTCTTCTAGAAGATAGAATTATAAAAAAAGTTACACTACATATAAAATTATATGAACCATATGAAACATCTTTAAAATAAATGTACATAAATTGTTAACTTATTTCATTTAGTAATACTTATTAAAAGTATTATTTATTTAAATGGAATTGAAATAAAAGATATCAAAGTTTGCTCAAATCTTCAACTAGCTCTCATGCTGATAACGTATTGAAAAATAAAGATAAACAAGCATAAACAAGAATAAACCAGATAGAGAGGACATAAAAGATAACAATCTATTTATTCATATATTTCTCATGTGTGTACAATACAAGATTATGCCTCTATTTATAGGCTACAAATTGTAAATGAAAAGCCATACAAATAATAAATAGATTACTTGACAGATTTTTTGGATCTCCTAATTGGGAGAATACATATGGATTATGTTCAGTCAAAGATCTGTCTCAGTTTGATTATGATCACTATCCTTTGCTCTTGAATACTAAACATAAAACTCTTGTCCCAAAAAAAAAATCTTTTCGATTTGAGAATATTTGATTAGAAGATCCTGAATTCTGTAGACTCGTCATAAAATGGTGGCACGAATTCCCTTTATATGGTGAGATTGGATTGAGTTGGCATTGAAAAATAAAATTCCTCATACATAAAATAGAGAGTTGGAATAAAAATTATGTAGGGGCAAAAAGAAAAACAAAAAAGCACACCCTTCAGAAAATACAAGAGTTAGAATTATTACAAGAGATCAGAGACCTCACTGATGAGGAATGCCTACAATGGCAACAGTGTCATCTCACTCTCAATCAACTTTATGATGAGGAAGAGAAATATTGGAAAGAAAGATCCAAACATAAATGGTTAGAAGAAGGGGACTCAAATACTAGATATTTTCATAAAAGTGCCACTAACATATTCAAAAAGCAGTCCATACTACACATGGACATTCAAGGGAAAATGCCTGACCATATTTCTCTTATAAAAAATCATATAGTTGACTATTATAAAGGTATTTTAGAAGTTCCTGGGATAAAAGGGGATTCCTTGCAAATTGATTTTTCAGAGGAACATGAAAAAATCACCTCCCTTGAAAATAATCTCTTAATTGCCCCTTTTTCTGAAGAGGAAATACGGCATGCAATTTTTTCTTCAGATAAGTTAGGTGCACCAGGTTCTGATGGCATACCTTTTGGCTTTTACCAACACTTTTGGGATCTTCTTAAACACGATATATATCAACTAGCGAATGCTTTTGTAGATAATAAAATTTCTTTACTAGACCTTAACCAAGTTGTTGTTTGCCTTTTACCTAAAGAGAAAGAAGTTACTAATATTAAGCAATATTGGCTCATTAGCCGTGTTAATTGTAGTATAAAAATTATATCAAAACTACTCACTATCAAGTTAGAGGGTGTGATGGATAGGCTTGTAGATCAAACACAGGCTGCATTTGTTCATGGTAGATATATATTAGATAATGTCGTATTATGTCATGAACTTCTTCATTATTGTAAGAAAACGAAAAAGGAAGGAGTGATGATTAAGATTGATTTAGAAAAAGCTTACAATAAAATTAGTTGGCAATTTATCCAAGAAATGTTAATTACTAGAGGATTCAATCCTAAGTGGATGACTTGGATTTTACAATTGTTACATAGTAGTTCTACATGTATTAATGTCAATGGTAAGCTCTCACCATATTTTTCTTGTTCACGTAGGGTCCGACAGGGAGACCCTATCTCCCATTTTCTATTCTTGTTGGTTGGTGATGTATTGTGTAGGCTGTATAATAAAAGTAGAGCTGCTGGTCTCCTTCAAGGTCTTGGGCCTTGTTTAGCTAATGGTTAAAGTATTACTAATTGTCATTACGCCAACGACACAATTATGTTTTTGAAGGCAACACCTACTAATGTTGAGCCTGCACTTTGGACTATGTACTGTTTTGAAGTCCTTTCAGGTACAAAAATTATTTTTTTAGAAAACATAATTAATCCCATTAAACATCTCCTGCTAATGGACTTATGCTTGCAGATGTCTTTGAATGTAAAGTTTCTAAATTGCCATTGAAATATTTAGATGTGCCTTTAAGTGATAAGAAACTGACTATTGTTGACTGGAGTTGCATTATAGATAAAGTCACCAAAAAATTAAAAGGTTGGGTGGGTAACTTCTTTTCTATCGAGGGTCGACTCACACTGGTAAACTCTGTCTTAACTGTTGTTCCTTTATATATGCTTTCTCTTTATAAAATTCCGGTGAATGTTAGGAAACAAATTGATAGAGTTCATTGTAGATTTCTTTGGCAAGGTAATACAAGCCCTCGTAAGAAATATTCTTTGATTAATTGTGACTTAGTTTGCTACCCTAAAGAATATGGGGGACTCAGGATAAAAAAATTTACACCTCATGAATATAGCCATTCTTCTAAAATGGTGGTAGAAAATGAATAACCCCCACTTTAAGGGGCTTTGGAAATAGTTAATCCAAATTAAATATAATGCCAACACCCCCTCCTCTCCCCCTCCCCCCTAAATCAAATGTCTCATTTTTGGTGAGAAATTTGTAAACTACAACATATAGGACAGTTGAGTTGCTTGTTTCAGATTGGTAATTGTCAAATAGTTCGATCTTGGCTTAATACTTGGCATTCAATGTGTTCTTTAGCGATAACTTACCCCCAACTATTTGACTTATGTAATAACCCCAATATTAGTGTCCAATCTATTATTGAATCAAGAGGCTCATTGATAATTTTTAGAAGGACTTTACATGGAGTTCTACTGTCTTAATGGATTGAAATACTTAGTATCATTTCCTTATGTTATCTAATTGATACTCTTGATTGTCCTCAATGAAAATGGGACACTAAATTGCAATTTACTATAGCTTCTTTGTATACTTTCCTTTCTTTTAGAGGTGTTCAACCTCCCTTTGCTGATATATGATGGTTGACTCTTGTTGCTTTGAAAATAAAGATTTTTATATGATTACTATTTCAAAATAAAATTCTAACAAAGGATGTGCTTACTTCAAAAAGATGGCAGAGAGACACCCAATGTCTATTTTGTAACTGTGTAGTAGAATCCTCTTTGCATCTTTTTTCTAAAATATCCATATATTGCTCAAATTTGATTTTGGATGTGCCAATTCAAAAACTTTTATGGTGGCTTAACTTCTTTAGAAAATATTCTCCATTTGGCTCAATTCTTACCCCTAAAAAATGAGGGGCTATGCTAATGATAGTCAGTGCTATCTGTTGGAGTATTTGGAGAATAAGGAATTTTATTTGCTTTGATATTCATGCTATTCCTACAATTAGAAATGCGATTTTTCTTATTTGCTCTTTATTGGATTATTGGACAGGGTATAAAAAGAGAGTTGTGAGGCAATTTATTCTTGATTGGATTTCAGAGAACCTTGACATAGTACCTATCCAGTCTCTCTCCCCCTTACCTGCCTTAAAGATGCCTCCGATGTCCCCCTTATCACTAGTACCTATCCTAATGATCACTTGATGTGTTGCTACTGGTTGCCTGTTACTGCACTTATGCATGCTTTCTGTTTTCATATAATAAAGGAATGTTTTCCTATTGTGTTGGCACACTTTGTTAGTGTCTTATGTTTGGCTTGTTGCAGTGGCACAGTATAATTCATGCCTCTATATTTGCTTGGCATGGTTTTGATTTTATTTTGATGGGATAGGTTGGCGCCTTATGGTCAATGATTCAACAGTTCAGTGTCTAGTCGATGATACTGGGTGTGTGTCTGAAACCAGTGGCGGAACCAGGAATGATCGATAGGGGAGGCCTAACTAGTTTCTCTCACTCTCAGGATATCAGTTTTGGTTTCATGTTACACGATTAAATGATAAAAAAATATTCAGCAATTATCAATTGTCATAATCTTTTACTTTTAAAATTAAATATTTAACAAAATTAAATATTAGATTAAGTAACAATTAACAAAGCACATATTTGATGAATCGTTCTTTATGTCTTGAAGTCAAAACAAAACATCAAAACAACATACATAAAAAAAAATTAAAGAAACAATCTTATAATGAATTCATATCTCACAATCATAATGATTTTAAATTTTCAATTAGAAAACGTACCACTAATTACTAATTTGAGATAGTTGAATTTAACCTTTTTTTTATTTTTTTTCCAATTATATTTTTTGATGGTTAACTGGCAAGTGCCGAATATTCTTTTTCCTATTATATTTTACCATACATCTTAAAACTGAAATTATTAACCAAAGATGCATTTAGCCCATTAGACAAGGTTGAAATTCAAGAACCTCAACGCCCTGAACCTATTAACCAAAACTTTTGGCTGAGGGAATGTAATCACATATTCACATTATCTGACAATTCCAACTAAATCCCATTAGAAGTTATCAAATCAAGGATCACTACCTATTTAAAGTTCAAATTCGTATTCAATTTACAGAATTCCATCTACAGTCTATGACCGAAAATTATAGATCAGTAAATTATAGTCAATAAAGTTTACCTCTTAAAAGAATCGAGCTTCGCTATATCCTTCCACGCGAGAAAAAATGGATGGACAAAATGCGGGAGTAAATGAGGGTTAGGAGAAAATTACGAAGGCTGAGATGGCAACAGACGAGATCTCTGATGCCTTCTCTTACGCGGTTACGCCTCTCTATCTCTCTATCTTCCCCTCCCCCAATTCTGCTCTCGACGAATCAAACTTCGTGCACGCCAGTGTACCAGGAACCCTCTCGACGAATCAAACGGGGGTGCCAATTTTTCTCTTTTTTTTTATTAAAGGGGCTCTTTATAATTTCTGGGCCAAGGGGGGGCCGGGGCCCAGGCCTTGGTTCCGCCCCTGTCTGAAACCTATCATGGCACTGGTTTTCTATGGGTAGTTTTTTCTGCACTTTATTTTCCTTGAACTTTGTAATATGCATCTTATTCTAACGGAAGGGCTTTTTAGCCTATTTTTTCAAAAAAAAAAAACTAAATAATAAATGGAGAAATGAATTCCAATAGTAGTGGGCATCAATTCCAATAGTAATGCATGAAGTAGTGGAGAAATAAATTGAGAGTTAATATGAGAGTTACAAAATAAATGACATCCACACATTTAATATTTATGCTCAACCGTACTGATATCCAATATGAGTCTTTAAATATCCAAACCCCAATCGTATCTGAAGTAAAGAAACTTCAAACGCAAATTAGCCCACGATCAAAATAAAACTGAAACACAATTGAATGGTTGAAACCTATAATATAAAAACCCAACTGACCAAAAACTGACAATGAAATCGACCTGAGTTTCGGTAAGCTGATATAGCCTGAAACGAATGCTCTTCATCTATTTTTTTTTTTTTTTTTTACAAATCCACTTGAAACCTGAACCTAATCCAAAGTTGAACTGAAACTTTCACCTGGTGCACTTTTTATTACATATTGTTGTAGGCACAAAGTCTTAGCATGAGTTGAACATTTGCTCAACAGAAACATTATACATAATTTAAAGCACATCAAAGAACTAATTAAAAAATTAGTATATGACAACCTTTTATCATGAATTATTTTGTTCAGCTCACAGACCATGGCTTACAATCTGGAAAATGAGCTCCACAATATATGATTTGATATTTCACGTCTCAAGATCTTCCCAGCAGGCGATTTTGGTATTTTGTTGACAAATAGGACCTTGCGAATCTTTTTATATGGAGCAACCTGCAGATAACAAGCACCACATGTCATCATTAAGCCAGATTTTTAGCTCAAAACATGTTACAAATATATAGTCAGAAAACAGGAATGCTTTGAATATTCATCTGAGCTAATAAACATAATGCAAATACGTATGTTGTGCTAAATCTTCACAATTTGGTTGAAGTATAAAGATTTAACGTTGTAGTATAAAGATTTAACCAGCAGTCATGGCAATGAAGAAGCGGTGCGACAGTGCAGCTTCCTTCACCCGACCAGTGGTTCCCGATGAGTACTGGATCACTGCCAGATCTGACTGCAATACTTCAATTTGTTTCATGTTTTCAAAATAAGTTGGAGGTGATTGGAGCATATTTTTGAAGCAAAGTGTGTCGAGGAGGATGGCATTGAGGCCAGAAGGGAGCTTTTGCAATGTTGATGATGTGGAAAAAGCGAGGGACGGTTTGGAGAGTTGAACGAGGCGTGAGATTTCCAGAGGTGTCAAGGAAGGATTAACGGGAGAAACAACTGCCCCGATCGAAAGAAGAGACATGTAAAGAACTAGGAAATCCATCCGAGTTGGTGAGAGAACAAGGACGACATCTCCTTTGGAGATGCTGAAATGCGTAAGAAGATTGGCAGTGAGTGAACCGACTTGCGAGAGAAAATGAGGATAGGAAACGGTTTCGCTGGTGGAGGCATCGATTAAAGCGGGGTGGGAGGGGAGAGGGGAGGGAAGGGAAGGAGGGAGAAGGCGTAGGAGGGGAAAGAGAGGGGGAGCGAAGGAGAAGGAAGGGGAATGGGTGAGCGAATGCTGTAGAAGGTTTTGGTCTCGGCGCAGAAGCCACTTCTCGGGTCGATCGAGGGAGAGATCATTGTGCGTGCTGCCATTGGAGAATGAAAAAAAGAGAGGAAGGAGTTAGCAGGGTAAATGTGGAGATGCTTCCAGGTGGAGACTTCACTATTTCAATTTGGTTACAAATTAAATAACTAGGTTTTTTGGGTTCATACCAGGCAGGGCTCACTTGCTGCGATATTGATATTAATGTCATGATATAGATAGCAGTGCCAGTGCACACATGTTTGTTATTTACATTTAAGGGTTAATTTCTCATGTACTATTCAAGAGTTCTTCAATTTTTTATTTACCCCTATACTCTTTATTATATTCAATATGTCCTTTAACTTTGTCTTTTCTTTCTTATTTGCCCATTGCACAATAATTTGAACTTAACCTTAATTAAAAGACAAAAATAACCCTTTAAAAATTCTTCTTTAAAAATTTAATGAGTCTCCTTGTTTTCTATTACGAACACAACTCAATTTGGAAAAATAAAAGAAAAGAAGATAGGAGTGAGACCAGAAAATGAGAAGGAGACTTGGGCTATTAAGGAAGAGACGCAGTCACCAAATTAAAGGAGAATAAGAGGTGGTTGGGTAGATCCACTCAAGAAGTTTGGTGCATTAACGAGTGGGGAGTGCGTATCCTCTGAGATATCTCAACTTTTGCGTGACCAACGTGTTCGGTGCCTATTCGGGGGTGATGTGGGGGCTAGTATTATGTATGCTTTGAGATTCGTGCAGAGCATATTTAAACGGTTGGGATTTTCTATAAAGTCACACAAAGTTTGAGATATCTCAGAGGATACGGATTCGGCATGAACAGGGTATTATAAGAGTAGAAAACGAAGCTCAAGAAGTTTGAGCTTGTAGAAACAGAACAAAGGTTAAAAATACAGTAAAGCAAAGAAAGAAAAATGAAACCAAATTAGCTTCACCTCGTGTTTGCAGAACAGCCATTGGTTTTTTTTTTTTTTTTGAGGAAAAGTAGAAGTCAAGCTTCCATTTCATTGACATAAATAACGGTTACATAAGTTTTGTAACTTCAGAAAATAAATAGGACTCAAGAGTGCCGAGTCTTACCTACAAAATAAAGAAAAAAGAAATAGAAGAAAAGAAGAAAGGAACATAGAGCAACAAAGAGAAAATAAAAAGAAAGAAAGAGGAAATAAACTAAAAGTCCAATTAAGATAAATAAAAGAAAAAAACTGAAAAACTATCCTAGTAATGCTCCAGTACCGATACCGATTTCATCATTCTTGTTGCATGGTACTGTACCTATGTTGTGGCTTATATGCTCCACCAGTTCCAGCAACATCTTGGTTTCTTCTTAAAAATTTTCTTAATATTCTAATTAAAGCTTGGGAGCAGTCAGAAACAGATTACCTCTGTACCAGAGCTGGTGTTGTGCCTCGTACCAACTGGTACCGTACCAACTATAGTCCCAAATTGAGTTGTGTTCGTAATAGAAAACAAGGAGACCCATTAAATTTTTAAAGAAGAATTTCTAAAGGGTTATTTTTGTCTTTTAATTAAGGTTAAGTTCAAATTATTGTGTAATGGGCAAATAAGAAAGAAAAGACAAAGTTAAAGGACATATTGAATATAATAAAGAGTATAGGGGTAAATAAGAAATTGAAGAACTTTTGAAGGGTACATGAGAAATTAACCCTACATTTAATAGATTAGTGAATAACTGAATACCATCCATGATCCATCCTTCATCCTTAGCAAATCAAGAGGTCTTATCGTAATTCTTTTAATAATAAATCATGACCAAGTTACTATTGAGATTTGAGAATATATATATAGCCATCCATCTTCCTTAGCATATGGGCCGATATGCATACGGTCCAAATTTGAAATATTAAAATTCAAAAAGTCGATCTAAACCGTTCATCTTGTTCTCCATATTAATATGTGCTTGGAGACCAAATTTTACATTTTTCTGAATTTTTGTACTATTTATTAAGCCACTTTGAAAATTATTGATCCAATGGTGGCTGCTGATTTTACTGTTTTGTTAAGCCACCGTTGGATCATGGATCAACAATTTTCAAAGTGGCTTAATAAATAGTAAAAAAAATTCAGAAAAATATAAAATTTGGTCCCCAAGCACATATTAATATGAAAAACAAGATGAACGGTTCAGATCGACTTTTTGAATTTTGAAATTTCAAATTTGGACCGTATGCATATCGGCCCATATGCTACCGAATGCATATATATATATATATAGAGAGAGAGAGAGAGAGAGAGTGACTAATATGCAACGGTGGTTTAACAAAATAGTAAAATCAGCAGCCACCGTTGGAACAGTAATTTTCAAAGTGGCTTAATAAATAGTAAAAAAATTCAAAAAAAATGTAAAATTTGGTCTCCAGGCACATATTAATATGGAGAACAAGATGAACGGTTCAGATCAACGTTTTGGATTTTGAAATTTCAAATTTTGGACAGTATGTATTTCAGCCCATATGCTACCGAATGCATATTAGTCACTCTCTGTATATACATGCTGTATATCATCATCAATATCATTGTCATTGTCGTCAAAAGCCGATGGACTCATATATCTACCACACTCGCACTGTCGCACACAAATTAAATCTTCAATTTATTTTAAAATTTCATCTTGAATTTCCAATCTAAGAGCCTTATTAAACCATTATGATCAGATCAATTAGCCTTTAATTTGCAATTCCCACCTCAAACAATTCACCATTACTTATATATATATAGAGTTAGGCTGGGGTGCTATGGATAGCATAGTGGCCTCTATGCTACAGCTCAATATTCGAGTTTTTAAAATCCAAACGGTCGATCCGAACCGTTCATCTTATTCTCCATATTAATATCTGCTTGGAGACCAAATTTTATAATTTTCTGAATTTTTTTACTATTTATTAAGCCACTTTGAAAATCGCTAATCCAACGGTTTTACTGTTTTGTGCAGCCACCGTTGGATCAATAATTTTGTAAAATACTTAATAAATAGTAAAAAAATTCAGAAAAATGTAAAATTTGGCCTCCAAGCAGATATTAATATGGAGAATAAGATGAACGGTTCGGATCGACCGTTTGGATTTTGAAAACTCGAATATTGAGCCGTAGCATAGAGGCCACTATGCTATCCATAGCACCCCAGCCTAACTCTATATATATATATACAGGCAGAAGGGAATGAACTCTGCTCCTTTTCTTGAGAAAAGGAGGACCCTCCTATTCTCCAATCTGAACCGTTCAAAATCGATCAAATGGCTTCAATTACATCTGATTTGTTTTAATAGATTATATTGATATAAAAAAAATATATAATTGAAGTCATTTGATCGATTTTGAACGGTTCGGATTGGAGAATAGGAGGGTCCTCATTTTCTCAAGAAAAGGAGCAGATTGGCTTCCCAGGCAGAAGCAATTGATAAGCGTCCTTCTTTCCCTTAATTCCTACCTAGTATTTTTTCTAGATCTGGGAGACACTTTGAGATGAAAGGGGCCAAATGATCAGGATGCATGGAGCTGGAGCATTAAAAAAATGGAAGCGTCTAATTGTCCACAGCATTTTGTCCACCATTTGTCCACAGCTTTGACTTGTGCAAATACTGTAAAATTACTTCTACATACTGTATAATTATACAATATATCACATAAAATATATCAGTTAATCACAAAGCATCCAGTAACTATTTGAAGTGGTCCCATGATAATTAGAAAAAGATTGCAACTTGCACAACAGGACAAAATAAATGTACTTTGTACTTTCAAACTGTACTTTCAGAAATTATAGTTATAGGAAGTTATTGGCAGTTAGAGTTAGTTATTAGCAGTTATTGGCAGTTAGAGTTAGTTATTAGCGGTTATTAGCGGTTATTGGCAGTTAGCGTCCGCACTGGGTTAAATCTTGTATACTGTAAAATTGAATCTTGTATACAGTAAAATTTTCAATTGAATATTGTATACTGTAAAATTGAATCTTCTACACAGTAAAATTTACAATTGAATCTTATATACTATAAAATTGAATCTTGTACACAGTAGAATTTTCAATTGAATCTTGTATACTGTAAAAATTAAATCTTGTATACAGTAGAATTTTCAATTGAATCTTGCATACTGTAAAATATATACTGTAAAATTGAATCTTGTATACTGTAAAATTTTTAAATAATATTGTAAATTTTCAATTGAATCTTGTATACTGTAAAATTATCACATAATACTGCAAATTTTCAATTGAATCTTGTATACCGTAAAATTTCTAAAACTAAACCATAATACTGTAAAATTTCTAAAACTAAACCATATCGCCTTTCTATCATCTCATTCCTTCAGATTTCCACAAGATGAATACTGTAAAATTTCTAAAACTAAACCATATCGCCTTTCTATCATCTCATTCCTTCAGATTTCCACAAGATGAATACTGTAAAATTAACGGGGCAATACTATAAAATTAACAGATCAATACTCCATATCGCCTCTTTATCATCTCTTTCTTCCAGATTTTCACAAGATAAATACTGTAAAATGACAAGATGAATACTGTAAAATTAACAGATTAATACTCCATATCGCCTCTCTATCATCTATTTCCTCTAGATTTCCACAAGATAAATACTGTAAAATTAACGGAGCAATACAGTAAAATTAACATATCAATACTTCATATCGCCTCTCTATCATCTCTTTCCTCCAGATTTCATTTGAAATGCTAGATCTGTTACTGCATACAATGAAAACAACAAATTCAACAGAAATAACTTACTAGATTTGAATTTTGCCGTGCTCTTCAAAAACGAGATCGAGTCAGTAATCTCAATTAAAATCGACATTGCAAAGGAAAAATGAATCAGAGAAAGGAAATACAAAAAAACAACAATTACGATTTCGTTGCCGTCGCGGCCGATCCAGATTAGTTTACAGGATTTTGTATTGAAGTTTACCGAATTCGCTTCATTAGTTTACCAAAATTTTGAAAATATCTGGGGGGTTTTTGGAGGATTAGAGTTGGGGGACTATTAGTTGCTTCCCTATTTTAGGTGGGTCCGATCCAAACTAGCCCCTCTATTTTTAGAGGGGTCCGATCCAAATTAAAGTGAAGAAGAGAGTAGCAACAATAGCTGATAGTGGCTACCTATGTTACTCGGATACATCTCATTGGGATACGGATATGCACCCGATACGGCACCAATACGCCCTATGTGGCGTATCCTTACTCTCTTGATACGGTCTCTGATACGAGTTGGCTTGCAGCGATACGCCTCCGACACGCGTGAATACGGTCGGGATACGCGGATCCGAACAATTTTCTAGTGTAGAAGAGCAGTGAACCGCGCATGAACAGCACATCTGGGTGGTGCATCTTAGGGCGTATCCTTACTCTCTTGATACGGTCTCTGATACGAGTTGGCTTGCAGCGATACGCCTCCGACACGCGGATCTGAACAATTTTCTAGTGCAGAAGAGCCGCGAACCGCGCATGAACAGCACATCTGGGTGGTGCATCGTGCACCACGCATGGACTTAGCCAAAACTATTTTCTAGCACCAGGGAGATTCGAACTTGGGTCATTTGGCAAGACCCACATAGTGCTTAATCAGTGCACTACTACGCTTTTGTTGTTCAAAGCTAGTAACTAATATATTTATTATATACTTGGACTACCCGAATTTTTTATATTTAATACAAGTTTAAATTTAAAATATAATTAATATAATAAATAACAATATATATAATAGACGTATCGTATCCGTGATTTTTGAAAATTGCCGTATCACCGTATTCATATCGTATCTAATACGATACCCGTATCTGTATCCATTCAACATAGGTGGCTACCAACAAAATCAGGATATTTTTGGTATTTTTGCAGGTTAATTTCATTGGTTCTGGTTTTGTTGGTTTTTTGGTTTAGTAGGTTGGTGGTTGTAATACTTGTAGTTGTTTACAAATTTTAATATTTGAGTTTTCGTAGTTGTTGTAGTAGGTTATGCTTGATATTTGTCATGTATTTTTGTTTATGGTATGTTTTTGTCAGGACTGGTACCAATACTTTGTACCTGTTAACCTTGTAGGTTTCGTTTCTTGGAATTGTGGAGTACTCCACTATGATATAACTTCTCTTAATTAATATTAACCGGGCAGTTAATTTCCTAACTTAAAGTTCTATTTTTTGTGAAAATAATATCACTTTTTTATTCGGTAATATATTTTTCACAAGAAATTGTTAAAAGTACTAGCATATTACCATCCAACAAACATATATATGGTTAAAATGCAAAATTATCAAATCTCAGCAGTAATTAGCATATTACCATCCAACAAATTAACATATTTAAATTACAAACAGCAGCTCAATAATTTAATTATACCCTGATTAATCCTCTTCCTATCTGAGGTATATATTCGTTAGAACATCCTCTAACCTTAATCGGCAGCACTGTTTAATTCGTCTCATTCTTCAAAAGTGTTCCAAATTAAATACCTGACAATTTAATATTTTTTTATTGCTTCAAGCAAACTCTTTTTCTTTACCTCAAAAAATCAAAAGAAAAGTATTAAATATGGCATTAAAATAATTTAAAATGTGTGCACTTCCTTCAGAAAATTTTCTGTGAACTTTGATCTTTTGCTCATAATAATTGTACTAGTATCGTGCCCGTGCGATACAACGGGATATATTATAAGAAAACAAAAACATATTTTTATTAAAGAAACATTTCAATGAAAATAATAATTATTTTGTTAAAAAAGTAATAATATCACATAATTGTCTGAAATAAAAGTTGACATGATAGAAAGGGGATGCAAAAGATGCTTGGGCCTTCTCCACAGTTTTCGGCCTCCCAATGAGGCACTTTGCTACAATTGAATCACAGACCTCCTTGGCATACCAGCTTTATGCAATACCCACACCTATTCAAATAGATTATTTTTTTTTTTGTTAAATGAAGAAATAAAATATGAAAGCATATATTAAAATTAGAATGGTTGAATTAATATGGTTCATACTTTATTCCTCACTCAAGACCTCCCGGTATACTATATTTTTTGTATACTAATAAAATTCGGCCAAACAAAAAAAAATCAGAGATTAGTTTGTATTATAATATACTTTAATTATAAGAGAGAAAATATAATAAAGCTACAGCAACTTCAAGTGGTGGATTGGAGGGTGTACACTCAGCTGGTTCAGATCGATTTAATATTGGCAAATTGTCCACTGTATATTTTTTTTTCTGGTCCATTTTTTTTCTTAATTCTATATGCCTTATCTTTTGTAGGGCCCATGTCTTAACTCTAGCATGTTGTACCATCCATACTATAAGCATAGAATAAGGAAAAGGCAATAGACACCCTACTAGTACAGTACCAACTCCAAAAAAGGTCAAATGAAAATAAAACAAAAAACCTAGCTACTGGACATGGATTACCCCCAAATCATACCCACAGATAGAGCACATCATGATAGACACCTCTGTACTTAAATGGAAATTCTAAGTAATTTTAAACATCTGTTGAATCTCATACTGGTAAACTGCACGATCACTGTGTATTGTCACCAACTTGACCTACACAAAACTATGATTCTGATTGGATTCTGAGTCTGTAATATTTAACAATTTTTGGGCACATTGTTCATGAGTTAACAAACACTTTGATATAAAGAACTACAAAATCTATGTAGCCAATTGCTCACAGTAATTCTCCAAAATCTGGCTGTCAGGATGGGTAAAATTGTCAACATGGTTATACTATATATTAGGATTAATAGAACAAATGTATAAATGGCTATATAAAACCATAAGGCATGTACATAACTGCATCAAGAACATGACCTTATGGCCTCCAATAAATGTCATGTACAAAAGAACTAAAAACGGAATCAAAAGGAAATATGAAAATTGAAAAGGTAACACAAAGCACATATGTGCTTTGCATCAGATGCCTGCTCAAACAGATGACAAAGATGGATCTCCAAGCTTCAACATCTTGAACTAAATATATACATATCAATTGGGAATTCAACTTAAGAAATAAACAGATGGAATTTGATGATTATCTAATTAGCACAAAGCATGGCTACTTGGTCAAATTTTGAAATAATTCAAAACAACTCTCTGACCAGTGACAATATTTACCAACTCCTAGATGCCTATGACCATTCCATCTATTATCCAAGTACGAACCACGAACTTGAACTTGTCGCCCATTGTTTCTTCTCCGGTAGACGGGATAAGAGTCTTTGCCTGATAATTTTTGGAAAAATCAAATAATGTGAACAACATGCAAGCATAAGACAAACTGATACTGGTAACCTATTTTGTGATGCGCCTCACTCTTAATCTGTACAATCTAAAGGTATGAACATGCTTAGAAGTGATGTATGAACATGTATAGAGGTCTACACAACTTAACTTCAAACATTTTATTAACGAGGTCATCAAATTTAATCAGGCCAGCTCATAGTTGACTGTTTTTCTTTTATTTTCCAGATTCGAACAATTGTGATTATTCCTATTAATGTGTATGTCCAAAAATTCTATAAAAATTCCAACTAACTAATATAACTATTCTTGAAGTACTGTATAAATTTCATTGCCAAATTCCATACAGATTGGGAGAAAACGATTTTTCAGTGTTATGGACATTTTTTGCCCCTGTGAAACCAGCAACTGTATCCTTTGGTTTCAATAATTTATTATATTGATTTCTTTGAACAGTAAGATGTATATTATCCTAATTTAAGTGCAGCAATAGGTTGAGAAAAAGAAATTTAAAGAAAACAATAAAGTTTACTGAAAATGAGTGTTTTATGCTTGAAATCACGACTTTAATGAAATTCCTTTATTAAAACATGCGTCACGTACCAGCTTAAATACAAAGGTACACATAGCTGGACTACACGAAAGGTTAAAGATTGTTACCTTGAACCGTGATCTCTGAGAATTGTTTCGGGTAAGAAAATCTGCACTTCCCATTTTTCATGCAAGGGCATCTTGCTTGTAAAGCACCACAAGGTCCATGCAACATGTGTTTGACAACCAACTTGTTGTTAACCTCTATTATCAAATGGTATTTGTGTATGTATCTAGTTTTGGCCTTTTAAAAATTAATCTCTTATTTCGGTTCAACCAAACAAAACAAACTTTAATTTGGTTATTTTGGTTCGGTTGTTATCCATGACAAGTTTAATTCGGTTGGTTTGGTTATATTTTCGAAAACCGAATAAAATTTTGGGTTGACTATTTTAATTCATTATTTTATTGCAATGTACCTTGATAAGTCCAGCTTGAGGTCCCGAAACAATACCCTCTTCTATGACATCAATACAAACCAACGGATGATTGACATTAGGGGATTGTTTTTGTGCTTGGGTCCTTGCAAAATTGAGAATTTGTCGAGACTCCTCAAGAGGATGGTAATCTATCAGTTCTATGAATAGTTTTGACCCATGGTCTTTTGTGATCAGCAATTTGAAGAGCGAACAGACAAGCAGCTGAGATTAGATCAGTAGGTGAAGCAATTGCATCAATTAGGTCGAGAGAATGTGCTTCTTTCCCCCTTTATTGACTTTGAGAGCTGCAGTAATTAATAGGGTGAGGCTATGGTACTTTGCAATTTGCAAAGCGCAGAACGGACCGTGCTATGGATAATAGTTTCTTAGTTAAGGCAATAAAAACTAAAAAATTTAACTAACGTGATAATTTGATAGAGGTACCTTCCATGCAGTATGTGATAAATTCACTTGGTATGACCTTAAGATCCTCCTTGGCACCTAATGGTACAGTAGAAAAATATCAAATAACAACAAAAAAGAACACAATAAGTTGATCAAAATTTAATATACCAGAAAAGTACAGGAAATAAATAATCAAGTGTTTAAAGAGTACTTGTTGGGCTCTGAAAAGCATTGACATCAAAACCACCACAGAACCTCCCATTGGCACCTGTTTCACTACTATTTATTAGTTATCTAAACTTAATCAGAAGAATTTAACATAAAGAATAATAACAATTCCTTTTTTTTTTTTTAAGAAAAGTGAAGTAGGCAAAAGTCCCAAGGGCTATACCAGTGAGAACGATAACCTTCACATCATCTCTTCTTAATGCTTCCTCATAGTGCTTATTTAAGCTGATCAAAACTGAAAAATAAATAAACTCTCAAAAGTTCATTTTGCATAGTGCGAGTATATGACCGGATTGAGAAATAATACCCAATATTTCTCATATTAGCAAATAGCATCATAGATTGATTGAAATATATGCAAATAAGAGATAACCATTAAAATAGCATGCGGAGAAGATAGACCTTATCAAATATTGAGAACTTTAATTTGCCTATTCATATGAACATATGGTAACAGGTTGTTGGAAATTATTTGTCATTTTGCATGATTTAACAATCATTTGCAACCATTAAAAATCCACACTCTCAGCATCTTTTTAAAAGCAGTTGGCCCTTGTTCCTTGATTCCAATAATTGATCAACTTAAGGTGATAAGTGAAATTACATGAAAAGGGAAGGGGCTTATCATAATATTCCCATTGAATGTCATGCTTCAGTTGTATAAAATAGAAACAACTTTTTTGCCCCTCGAAAAATATGGATATTAACAAAATCTCTCAAATCACTACATAACATTACAATGGGTGAAGTAGAGGTTACCGTCAAATGAGAGAGCATTGACAGGAGGGTTGACAATGGTTTCACTGCCATGCCATCTTCTCTCACCGCCGTTTCTGTCTTCGCCATTTCCTCTCTCTCTCTCTCTCTCAGTATTACAATTGCGTAAGAAGAAGAACAGTGAGAGATCGTCACTTGAGCGAATAAAAAAAATTAGACCCACTGCTTGGACAAAATAAATAAATAAATAAAGGTGGTGCTGATTCTAATCTATGGGCACTTGAATCGCTTACGCGTTCGTCTCCAACTGTACAGGAATAACCAACTCATCCTGAATTTTACCATTTTTAGAGTGCCATACAGGAGGGTAGAGAAGAGGAGAGCCAAAGAAGGAAAGCAAGAAAGAAAGTACCTGGAAGAGGATGGCGAGGCGGGACAGAGGGGCGGTGCATGTCTTGCTCACTGCTCCAGCAACGCCGCATGCCAGGAGCTGCGAGACCGTCCCCAGAGGATGCTGCAATTGGTGTTGCTGCTGCGGCTGTTGAGCGGTGGAGTAACGGCGAGCGCCGCCGTCCACAGAGGCGGAGGTTGCTTGAGCGCCGACCACCATGCCGACGCGCGACTCCATTTGCATTTCTTCCACCTTTCTCTTTGCCCTTCTCTCTCCATCTCTCTCTGGAGTCGCAGTGCGAATTTGAGCAGTTTGAGAGAGACGATGAAGGAAGGCGGAGTGGCGCGGGTCTGAGGAGGTGATTAGGTTTTTTCTTTGGAAGAAGGGATCGGGGAGGGAGACGGGCAAAAAAAAAAAAATTGCTGGGGAGAGGCGCAGCGCTCGAGCATTCCAGCCAAAAAAATTTACAAATCTTAGATTAAATCTGCATGATTTTTTATTCAAATCCAACGGTGCAGAGCGAAAATGCTTGTGGTAATACGTGTGATAATACGTGTGGCGGATATAATTTTCACTAAATTCAGACTTCTACACAGAAAAATAATGTATTTAATCAAAAGAAGGCAGATTATTTGTTTAGATTGTTCAGATTCAATCAGCAAAATAAACAGTAAATCAGGACCCTCGCAGAATCTAGACATTAAGCTCCTTAATAAGGAGATAGTAATCGTGCCCGTGCACAGCAACGGAAGCAAATTATGTAGTAGAAAACCTAATTTATTAAAGTACTTTTTTTCATAAAAAAAAGAGAAAATAAATATCACTGAATGTAAACCAAAGATATTATTTCTAAATTGAATATAGGAATAAAAAAACATAGCATTCTCTTAAAAAAACCATAAACATACAAAGCTAAAACAAAACAAACAACCTAAAAGCTACTGAAGTATGTAATTTCAATGCGCTGACACTACATTTGGTAGCACCTCACGGCATGTTGAGTCTGCAAATAGTAAACAGACTGTTTTAATGAAGGAACTTCAAGTTGATTAATATTGATTAATTTAAGACAAAGAGTATTTTGTCATTTTGTCATTTTGTTTATTATTATTACTCACATTTTTGGCAAAGATATTTGATTCCTATCTAATTAAAATAACACATCTAATTAATTAAACAGCAATAAATGAAAGATGAAGACTCATACATAAATTATCAAATAATAATCGAAAAAAAAATTAAAAATAGTAGGGTTTCTACTTTCTATTTTAAAAAATGTGAACCCTCTGATTACGCGGACTCAAATTATAGTAAATGCATATTCTTTGGACTATTATAAACCATAATTTCCAATGTAAGCTCTAATATAATAATAGGGTCATGTATAAATTTATAATATGAAATAATATAAATATATAATTTAAAATAAATTGTCTTTCGAAATGAAAATAATATATTAATTATTGACATTTGAATCATAAGTTTCACAAAGAATATTAATATAACTTAGATCAATCATTACTATGAATAACAAAATGACAAAATAAAACATGAATGAATACTAAATTTTAAAAATAAGATTTATGATGAGAATGACAGATAGGCAGATTGCACAAGATGATAAAATAACGGTGAAGTTATTGACAGAATATTTTTTGCGGAAGCGCTTTGGTGAACAGACGGAGCGTGCTTTGGTGAACAGACCTTCCGCCAAAAAAAATTGTAGAGATCATATGCGGCGCTAGTGATGTGTGATTACGTGTTGAAGCTCAAAATTTGAAAAATTATGAGATGTGTGATCATGAAATTGGATGGATGAGGATCATTCCGCTCAAAAAAGATTAAATCCTGACCCTTGAAGGATCTAGACCTTAAGGTCCTTAATAAGAAAGGGAGATGAGAGATATCAATGTTAAAAAAAATGATATAACCAATGCGAGGAGCAGTTAATACAAATACGTAATCAACAATTTCAAATGAAGTCACGAAACACAGAGATAATTTACTTTAATATTTTTTTATTTTAGTTGCTAGTGGAACACAAAACACTTTGCATTAATCGATTTAGTTCTCAATCAAACATGGACTTAGTAACCGTGCCGCTTAATTTTCCGTTGATTTTACATTGCAGGCTTGCAGCCGAAAAATGATGTTTTATAAGATAACCGCGATCAAATAATTATTAAAAATTAAATAAAATTATAGATATAATAGATACTGCTTAATTTGATTTTATGTGAAAATTAATCATCCATGGAGAGATTTGAGAAAACTAAAAGTTCCATTTTATCATTATTTAATAAGTTGCTAAATATTATTTTAAATTGCAATATATTTGATATATATCCTATTTGAATTATAAAAGAACATTTTTATAATGAGGAGGGATTCATTTACAATATCTTATAGTTATAAACTTATAAAATCTTACAACATGATTTTTCAAAGTCCAAGCAATCGATTCAAACCGTTTAGCATGATCTCTATATTAAAATGTACTTGGAGATCAAATTTTATATTTTAATTTTATTAAGTATTCTACATAACTAGACCATTAAATTTTTTATTTGTATATTGTTGGATCCAAAAATAGCTTGGATCGCATATATCAGTGCTTAGAGCATCTCCAATTCAGCAATTGAAATTAATTGTTAAATAACAATTATAAAAAATTTAGAAATTAAGCGATTCACTCCTACATTAGTACAATCAACTAAACAATTGATAATTAAACACTTAGCCAACTCATCTTTAGAAAAAGATTTCTTATTAAATATTTTTTCCAATAATTACTAAATAAGCAATAGCCATATAACCCAGTAATTACAAAAATAATTAATACATCAGCATAAGCAATAACGGTTGAAGATGCTCTTAGAATGAGATACAGATTTAGGAGTAGAGGGTTGGAGGAAAAGAGTGATTGAGGTTTTTATTATGGAATGTGCAACGAGAGGAGTGCGTATCTCATATTTTGCGTGACCGACGTGTCAGGTGCCTATTCGGGATGACTTAGGGGCAGTATTATTTTAGCTTTGAGATTCGCGCAGAATCTATTGCAACGGTTGAGATTTTCCAAAAAGTCACGCAAAATATGAGATATCTCAGAGGATGCGAGGTGCATGAAGAATTCACATCCCCTCAGGTTACCTGACTGAGTACAATTGCATGGTTATTTTAGCTTGGCACGAATCTCAAAACGGACCCTACAGTCTCCACAAGAACTGAATTGAGTTTGATCCGGATGGGATTAATCTGGTCCGTCAGTTTTAATTTGCTCGAGTCAGGTACCGGGGAGGATAGGGATCCGTGCATGAAAAGAAGAATCGGCTAAAGTTGTTCTTCCAATGGAACGTCAGTGCCAGGTCATTTATGCAAGAAGGAAAAAAAAAAAAAAAAAATCCGTCGCTCGCACTCTCCGTCTAGATTTCCTCAGGTCTCTATCTGCACATCTCCGTCTTACCCATTAAACCCTAGCTCCTGGATTCCCTCCCCATCAGTTGCTAATGGACTTAGCTCCACTGCTCAGCCCCCGCCTATCCACCTCCGTCCCCTCCCCTTCTCAGCCACGTCTTTCCCCATTCTCCCGCATCTCGAGACCCACCTACCCCTTTCAGTCCAGTTCCAATCGTCGTCGTGGCCTCTTCTTGGGCTGTCGCGCTGAAGCTTTAGTTGCGGGGTCGCAGAGGGAAGAAGGGAACTCGCATTTGAGTGACAATTTGGATCTAACTTCATGGTTGCACCTAAACGGGTTGCCACCGTGTAAGGTGGAACTGAAGGAGAAAGATTGTAAGGATGGGAACTGTTCAATTCGATATGTTATTGCCAAGGAGGAACTTAAGGTCTGTAATCCTTTTCTTTCTTTCTTTTTTAGTTTGGCTTATTGTGTACCTTTTGAGCTTTGCTAAGAAATTGGAGGATAACAAACATGTGCGGTTGAGAATGCATGTTAAGTTGGAGCGAATTTTGATTTTAATTTCAGGCTGGAGATGTGGCATTCTGTGTCCCTAATTCATTGGTTGTGACACTGGATAGGGTACTGGGAAATGAGACCGTAGGTAATAAATTTTCGCCAACATTTTTTTCTGAACTATCCTGAATTTTTCAATTATTGTTTTATCCTTTTTTTATGAAACATAAATAATTAGGTGAGAAAGTTAGTAAACAAAATGATAGCTTTATGGTAATGGTCTCTCCTTTTTTTTGTGTTTTCTTTCTTTTTTACTGGGATAACTTTTGGTTTATGTCTCGGGGCTTGAACTTCTTGATGACAGTAGTGGCACAGGCACATATCAGTTGCATGAAATTTTTATTTTTGTTGTCAATTCACAAATGATATGAACTTGGAGTTGATGCTCATATGGTTTCACCATTCTTCATTTCACTTGTATTTGTTTTCACTTTGTTGAGTTACATACAGTTTATATCAAATTATCAATTAGCCTTTCTTCCAAAAAAAAAAAAAGGTTATCAATTGTCATCACCTTCCTTTTATCTAATATTTGGTGTAGCTGAACTACTAACAACAAATAAGCTGTCAGAGTTGGCTTGTCTGGCACTTTACCTTATGTATGAGAAAAAACAAGGGAAGAAATCGTTCTGGTACCTTTTTATTAAGGAGCTGGATCGGCAGCGTGGAAGGGGGCAATTAGCAGTTGAATCACCACTTTTGTGGTCTGAATCTGAACTTGCATACCTAGACGGGAGCCCTACTAGGGTAATATATAGTTTTTTTTATTGTTATTATTATTATTATTATTATTTTTGCTTATAATGATGCCTTAAGCTTGATATATTGTTTATCTACACTTAGTCTATCTCAGCATATCAACTCTTGTTTGATTGATTTAATAATTTTACTGGTGTTTGACTGTTGTAAATGTATAACTATGTAACTAAAATTGGCTTTAGGCCGAAGTGCTTGTAAGGGATGAAGGAATCAAGAGAGAGTACGATGAGCTTGATACAGTGTGGTTCATGGCAGGGTCTCTTTTCCAGGTTTTTTTTTCCCTTTGTCTGTAAAAATATGTTAAATTTGTATGTGCCTTTACCTTCATTTCCTTATAATTTGTTTTTTTCTTTTCACTGACCACAGCAATACCCTTACGATATTCCTACCGAGGCGTTTCCATTTGAAATATTCAAGCAGGCTTTTGTTGCTGTTCAATCCTGTGTTGTACATTTGCAGGTAGCAGTTCATTTCTGTACTGTAAGGTCCTAACATACAGGTATAGATACCAGAAAACCCAAACCAATGCTGATTATGGCTAGAATTTTTTTTTTTTTAATTTGTGTAATAAGGATAATTTATACCACAAGCTTTGATTTGGTGTCAATATAACCACAGTTGTGCAGTTATCATTAGATTCTTTAAATTGACCTGATTTCAGCTAATAAGTATTAATTTGTTCTCAATATCACAACTAGATACCCAAAAAAGAATAAAATAAAGATGTTTTTTTGTCATAGTTTTGTACCGATATCCATCGTGTAAACTTTGATGCCAAATTGACTGCCTTCTTATCTCCCAGAAAGTGGGTTGGATGTTTTTTATTCAATGTATCATTAACAAAATTTCACTTAATTTCTGATTTGAGAATAGAAAGTCAGCCTGGCAAGGAGGTTTGCCCTAGTTCCGTTGGGGCCACCTTTACTGGCTTACAAGAGCAACTGTAAGGCTATGTTAACTGCTACTGCTGAATCTGTCCAATTGGTGGTTGATCGTTCATATAAAGCGGGAGAACCAATTGTAGTATGGTAATTATCATGCTTCTTTCCATACATCATATTTCAAATTTAAACTACAGTTGAATGAATAGAATGGATTGTAGCATCATAATGTAATTGTGAAAATGAAATATTGCTGGTGCTTGGGCATCTTTGGTGCACTCCTGTAAAATCCATGGTAGCAGCTTTACGAAAGTTCTGAATTGCACTCCAGCTTCGGTACCTTTGTATTGTGTAGAAGTTCATTGATGCTGGTTCATCTGAGATTGAAGTATTTGGGTTCAATGTGCATATTCAATTTTCTGCCCAGTTTGTTTTTAGAATTAGGCATCACGATGTAGTCAACTAGCATATTCGGGTACCATCTCTGCAAACATCTGCACTAATACAAGTCTACTGTAATTGCACTCCTTGGTGTTTAGATATATTTCTTGCAAAATTGTATATAGGAAGCTTAAAATAGAAACTAAGGATGTCATGGATAATAGCATGAATACTTGTAGTTTGTCAAGTGTTGATAACCACCAGAATGATATTACCATTTCTTTTGCTGTTTGAGAGGTAACATCTTTAGTTATAGTCACCAGTAGGAATGGCTTGATATTTGTAGTTAGTTTCAGCATGGCTATGATTACCTGACTACTCTGTTTCAATTTCTGGTGATATTTTAACTCACTTCTTCAATGAAATTTTGAATATTAAAATATTTAAATGGAAAAGTGCAGGTGTGGACCACAACCAAATTCAAGGCTACTTATCAATTACGGTTTTGTTGATGAAGATAATTCATTTGACCGCCTCATTATTGAGGTAAAAGATTGATTATGCAACATTTGTTTGTTTTTTTCCCCCTCTTTTTTTGGCCTTTGAAAATAAAGTCGGACTAACACATCCTCTAGAAACCACAATTTGGGACTTACATTTTCTGATGGATAAATGAATAATCACCATTGTTATTGGAGCCAAATATAGTAGATGTATTTGACGTATAATTAAAATCGTATCTGTTTATGTAGGCATCTCTAAATACAGAAGATCCTCAATATCAAGAAAAGAGGATGATTGCTCAGAGAAATGGAAAGCTTTCTGTTCAAACCTTTCAGGTACAAAATTCAATTCTTTACATTTCTTTAAAAAATAATTTGCACAACTAAAAGTTGACTTATCTATATCTGTTTCTTCTTAGGTACACGTGGGAAGAGAAAAAGAAGCTATATTGGAAATGCTACCTTATATACGACTGGGGTATATATCAGATTCAGCTGAAATGAATTCTGTCATTTCTTCTCAAGGCGCCACCTGTCCTGTAAGTACATCAGAGGATTTATTTTTTTACCTGCTAAATGTTGTTCCTGAAAAATTGCCCAAATTTGTGCAGTTTAACTAGTATCAACAATGGCAGCCTAGATACATTTAGTTGTCTTATTCCAGAAATTGGGGTACATTTTTCATTGTTGTTCTCATTTATTGTTTTTCTTTATTGTAGGACCTTTTAGGCAAATTGCACCTACAGTTGCAGTAAAATAAATTTTCTTAATGTTTCAATTGTCCCCCCAGATGCAGTTGTAAATAGCATTTAATAGTATATATATGTTGAAGCAAAATACACATGTTATGTCAGTGTAAGTTCTCTTGAACTAGTATGAAGCATATTTCTGATAAATTTTGTTACTATCAGGTCCTTTATGCTTGACTCAACATCTGTCCTGGCAGTTTTTGTTGCTATTTTCAATAGCCCAAAAATGTTTGATATTGGTTTGAGAAGTGATAATGCTAGGTGTACTTTGCAATTGCTGTGCAATATGGGTGCAATTAGTAAAGGCCCTTAACTTGGGAGGTATCAAAACTTGCTCAAATATCTTTTCAAATTTGATTTTAGGTGAGTCCGTGTATGGAACGAGCAGTTCTAGACCAACTTATTGGCTATTTTGAATCTCGCTTGGCTGGTTATCCAACATCATTAAAAGAGGATGAAGACTTGGTAAGCAATGAAATATCTTCTCGGGAGTTATATTGTTGAAATAGATTCTTGTGCGTGATCCCAGGATTACAACATTGGACTAGGATACCATTTTTAGTTGGTATATACTTGCGAGTATTTTCCTATTCTAAATTTTCCACTTGTGTCTTCTTTTGGTTTGCTTGTGCTTAACTTGCACAATAGAGGGTGAATTAGAACTTTGTTAATTCTTGGTCAAGTTTGATTTTGAGTACTATTGAACAATGTGAGTTGACTTCATTAGGGTTTGAATTAACTAGGTTACATGGTGATGATATGTGGATGTCCAAGCAGCTAATATACCAGTCTGATATTCGAGTTTTTTGTTTTTTACCTACTAACTAATATTTTATTTTCAGTTGGTTGATGATAATTTGGATCCAAAGAGGCGGGTGGCGACTAAGCTTGTTATGTTAGAGAAGAAAATGTTGCATGCTTGTCTTAGAGCTACAAATGAATTTATAAATGACTTGCCTGACCATAGTGTCTTGCCATGTCCTGCTCCTTATGCTCCTCAATTAAAATAAGATGGTAATAGATATTGTTAGCACTAAGCTGTTAACCAATCATTTTCTCAAGGGCTTAGGCACTTAGCTGACATATGTTTTTTATTTTAGATCATTCTTAATATTATTTCTGTTTTGTTTCAAATTTCTTCCCTTATGAGTAATCTACCATTTAATAAGCTATCAAGTGTTGATCATCAGGCTTTCTGCTGAATAAAAATTATCAAAAAGAAAGGCATGTAGGATTTCATTTATTTTCCGAATTTCATTTCTTTATTGGTATATATATCTAAATTTTTTGTTGCACTTGTAGGCAGGGTTTCTGCTGATCCTGGAGTCATGGTGCTATATGATCTTTATTCTGGGAATAAGGTTATACAGGTCAGGGGATAGCAGTGAAGCTACATTAGTTTGATGTTTTTCTCTCCAATTGTACATCTTTGCATAATGGTATGCTCTGTTTAATTTTTCGTATTTTTTGTTGGGATAGATTATATTGATAACAAAATTATTTGACAACCGTGACAACTGGCATCAAACAGTTATCAAAACAAGAAAAGTACATTACGTCTTCTGTATAGTTAAGCTAGATTGTGTATGAAATCCGGTGAATTTTGAAAATTGATTGATCATCAGTCAAGTTGTTTGAAAAATTAAAGGTTAAATTTTATTGGCACTTGATCCATGACCAAATAATTCTCAAATTACATCAAATTTGATAAACAACTTATTTAAACTATAGAGAACATATCAACAATGTTACTTTTTTATTTTAATATACTTTTTTGTCGATTGTTGTGGTTGCCAAATGAGTTCTGTTGTCAAAATATATATGCCTTGCCCTTTTTTGTCATTGCTAGTATATAGAGGTGGTAGAATTAAGCATTATTAATTTGTTATCTATGTGATGTTATTTTTGCAGAAACTTTAAATTTTGTCACTCTTTTCTAGAAGACAACTTTCAGATACTTTCTAGGTTAAAGAAACCCTCTTGAGAGCTTGTGCAACTCATTTCCGCATTCACTTCCGAGTAGGGAGTTGGGTCTCATGCTTGGTCATTTTTTTCTATATCGTTTAACAAAGTTCGAGTCATCTTGTTGTACATATACTCCCATTTGGTTTAATAATTCATATTTCTAAATTTCGCTGTGTGATAAATGTGTAAATTTACAAAGCAGAAAAAGAATTATGGATATGTCATCTTTCTTTTCCATTTAACTTCCCTATATATATCAGTTACGCTCACATGCTCATCTGGTGAGCTTATAAAGTATAAACACTGGAGTTCTATAATTTTGTGAGAGCACTAATAGTTTACTTTTTCAAACAATCAGGAAAAAAAAAGCTAAAGCTCAAGTAACAAAATTAGTTAAGATAAAAAGTATAACAATTCTAGGATCTAGGAGAAATAAAGTGTTCGCTTAATAACCACCTCCATGTAGGGGTGTAAACGGTCGGATACGGATCGGATAGTGGTCTTACCGTATCTGTATCCGTTATAATTTTTCGGATACGGATACGGATACGGATAGTCTCGGATATAGATACGGATCGGATATTAAATGTTACAGATATGGATTGGATATCGGACGGATACGGATATTTTTCATAATTAGCTTGTTAGTTACAAAACATCTATTATATTATTAAAAATATTAGTCACTAATTATGTCATAGTGTTATATTGTTCATCAAAATATATATCTATATGCAATTTAATAAATTATTTGTACAATATACAATTTAATAAATCAATTTAAAAACATATATCACATTTATTGTGGTTTAAAGTATAAACGGTCGGATACAGATAGTAAAATGCATTACCGTATCCGTATCCGTTATAATTTTTCGGATACGGATACAAATCGGATAATTTAAGTACTTTTTCGGATTCGGACGAAATCAGATATTATCCGATCCGTTTACACCCCTACCTCCATGAGTTGGATGAGTTGCCACACTTGATACAAGTGCTCATGTTCTACTAGAAAATCCTCCATCACAGTGAATATTTAGGGGATACAGAAGAGTTTATACTTATTAAATGAACATCCAAGTTGTCTTTTAGCAGGTTGAATTATTAATTAACGGACTGTGATTTTAATATACTAATCAAATGGTTTAGATGCCCATTAGACCTCTCTGTTTTCATAGCAAAGTTAAGCGTCCATCCATGCCCCTTGTTTCTCATTTATTGAGCAAAAACATGCCATACTCCATTCCAGTCTTTGCAGGGCATTTAGAATTTTTTTTTTGTGTGCGCACAAAAATAAAGATCATGTAGTTATGTTATGCGCATGATGTTTTATTTTGGTTTTATGCATAAATTTAAGGATTTTCCTGTTAACTGAGCCACTTTTCAATTTTCTACAACAAAATGGACAATTTTGTAAAAGGTGAACTGATATCACCTTATTAGACCTATTATTTCGACTTGTTTCCATACAAAAATCTATGTTTTGAACCAACAAATAGTGTCTTTTACATTGAATATCCATAGAATGTGGTATTGCTATATTTTGGTTCTTACTTTGCAGGAATCAGGCGAAATCGGGCAAAAATCAAGCAAATGGCAGACTTCAGGAAGATCTGATGCGAGTCGCATCACCCATGATGCGGGTCGCATCAAAGCCCAAAGCGACCTGCGATGCGACCCTCACTCCTCACTTGAAGACCAGATGATGCGAGTCGCATCCACCTGAAGCGAGTCGCATCACGAGTTGCCGCCCAATTCAAATTGAACCCGATAAGCCCCAAGTCAGATCCGTTGCCTATAAAAGCAGGTCCTATGCCAGAATTTCGAGAGCTTTTTCCCCCTTACATTCCAGATCACTTAGAGAGCAGAGATCAAGGGAGAAAAGAGAGATTGGAGATCGCTTGGAGAAGAAGAGAAGATTGCAAGATCATCTCCAATCCACCTTGGATCTTCGAGCTTCATCATGATCTGCCTATTCTCTCCCTCTTTTATGCTTTCTTTTACCATGCTTGAGTAGATCTTTAGTTCCTAGAGTTAGGATGTAGTCTCTAAACTTTGTTTTTGAATTGCAAGTTGTTTTGATCTAAGTTTGAACTTGTGTGATTCTTTGTTTGAGTATTCATTTGATTGCTTGATTTTGATTGCTTGATTGATTTTTGATTGTCTACTGTTAGATGTCTATAGCATCTCTTCTAGTAATTTGGTCTTGATGTTTCTTGCAATTGTGATTGAGTATTTGAGGTAGATCTAAGATCAATAGTAGCCGAGAGGTGAACTTTCCATTATCGAAATGTTGTGGATACTTCTAGCAAACCAGACAATCAATTTAGGTTAGATACCAGTAGGTAAGAGCTACAAGTTGAAGCCTCGCACAAGAAATCAACTTAGATACGAACACATGTCAGCTCAGCTCGAGGACCAAGCGACCCTCATCAGAGATGATGCGAGTCGCGTCATATGGGTCGCATCAGAGATGATGCGAGTCGCATGACAGGTCCAGAGAGGGCAAAGTTTGGGATGAAACCTGAAACCCTGGGAACGCCCGTTATCATTGTTCAAAACCAAAACCTTTAATTGCTTTCATTTACTGTTAATTAAATCGTCACTTGAAATTAGGAAATATAAACAAACCAAACCCAACATTTTACACTTCTAGTACCTAACTCATATTAGTAGGAATTTAGAGTCGAATTATACCGTCCCTGAGGATCGATACCTTATTTTAACTCGATCCACTAACGAACGAACTGTTATTGATCGAGTCACGAACGAATACCAAGCGGGCCACGAGCCACGAGCTTTTTTGCCAGTCCTAGTCTTGAGATTGGCAAACCTCTCTTCCCTCTCTCCTCTCTCCTGTATCTCAGTGCGATATGAAATTTCTTTTCATGAATTGCTAAATAAAAATAATAGTTTGCTCCGCTTCCCTCTCTCTTCTCCCAACCCTTGCTTTGTTCCCTATAAATAGTTTTTCTTTGCTTCCCATGCTTCCTTTTTTCTCCTTTGCCCTTTTATTTTGGTATATCGTATTTATCCATCCTCCTCCCGCACAACCTTCTCTGGGGATCCACACCAAGTCATTGACAGGAGAATTTCATCGTGATTCAGCTCCAAATCTTCAAAGGTTTTGTTGTCATTTTGATTAATTATTTTGTTTGATAAAAGGAAGCTGCTTGCATTTTTTTTTTCTTTTGGGAATTTAATAGTTAATTTTCTGTTTAATCATTCCATTTTTATACTTTTGTTTCAATTTCATATTAGCCGTACTCCTTTGTTTTTCTTGTCAACACTAATTTATTCCCTTTTATAATCCACAACTTCTAATTAAACCACTGCTACAAGAAAAATAAAATGTCATTTGATATTTGTGAGAAAAGATAATGTCGATATTCATGACTTTCTATAGGCATACGCTTCACCATTTTTAAGTTCTTCTTTGTCAGATTTTTTTAATATGTAATTTACAACTAGACCACTAATTCATTTGGAAGTTATCTGCTCATCCCTTATATCCACACCTTAATATATTTGGTCTAACCATAATTTTCCATCCATCCAAAACAGATCAGCAAAATTGGGCGCAAATGGAAAATGGTATAAAGAAAAGTCCATCTTCAGATAAAATGGATTGTGGGATGAAAAAAACTCCATCGTCCCTCTTCTCCATCACAGAGCTCGACGACTTCTACTTCTCACATCTCAGCAGAACCCCACGGCTAAATATCGAAAGAAAGATATCCCTTGACGATTGCTCTATTTCAGGAAACCTTCGACAGGTCGATAGTCATGAGAGCATATCGCCAATGGGTGGTCTTGGGCATAAGGCCGGGTTTGATACCCCGCGTTCAATTTCAGATAACGTGTTTGAGCCACATCCAACGGTGGTTGCTGCCTGGGAGTCACTGAGGAAATCTATGGTCTACTTTCGGGGCCAGCCTGTTGGTACAGTTGCAGCATGCGATACTGCAACAGAGGAAGCACTTAATTATGATCAGGTATAATTCAGCATTTACTGTTGGTCAATACTCAATATAGCAAGCTTACTGGTATGGTAATGTGGTAAGATGACGCAATTGATTTCAGAGTTGGCAATGAAGCATATTAAAATAGAGGGAAGTATGGTCCGGAATTTCTGGCCACAATCCTCTCTTCCAATTTGGGATTTTCTGTATTGGTCACGTTGTGCTGTTACAGCATCCGCCTTCCCTTGTTTTCTTATTATTAGCTAAAATGTAATGTTTAAGCCCCCAATGATTCAAATGAATCTATGTACGAGATGAAACTAAACAAGCAAAAGTGGTCCAGTCTGCATCATCGAGTACCGGTAGCAGTCAAAGACTTTGTTCTTCTGATTGCTACACTTAAAAAAAAGCAACACTCACATATATAATTTAAAATTGAAATCAAACCAGGTTTTTGTGCGTGACTTCGTCCCGAGTGCTCTGGCCTTTTTAATGAATGGAGAGTATGACATTGTCAAAAACTTCCTCCTTAAAACACTCCAGCTGCAAAGCTGGGAGAAGAAAATCGACCGGTTCAAGCTTGGAGAAGGGGTGATGCCAGCTAGTTTCAAGGTGTTGCATGACTCGAACAGAAAAACTGACACCATCTTGGCTGATTTCGGAGAGAGTGCAATTGGCAGGGTTGCACCGGTCGACTCGGGTTTTTGGTGGATTATCCTCCTGCGTGCTTACACAAGGTCTGTTAGGCAACTTTCCTTTTTATTCGCAGTTTGGCAGAAGAAAATTGTTCTTTGTTCTCTTTAACATGCACCCCCTTCTGTGTGTCTTTTTGTTCAGAACTATATTATGCACAAGAATATTAATGATAGAAAATTATAAAATTAATAAGAAAATTAATGATGGGACCTTAGATATTTGTAGAGGTCTTTGGATCTCTGCTCAATCAAAGATCAAGTAGATAAGAAACAGGGACTTCATTACTTGAGCTATGTGGTGTGATTTGTAGTCGTGCATATTTGTTACGAGAATTTTGTTAAGAGAGAAAAAAAAAATTATCATATAACAATGCCAGATTTAAATCTACACTCTGCTATAGGCTGCTATGGAAATCTGATTGTATGGTTTACAATTTTATTCTAGTAAATTTCTTGCTTATTGGTGGTAGGTATGCAGACCAATCATGTGCAAGAATTTTGAAAACTAAAACTAAATGAATATCAAAAGCAAAGGGTAATTTGAACTGAGCTCAGAACCTCTTACTCAATTAATATAATTTTGTTGTTAGGAAAAGCATATTTTTATTTTTATTTTCCTTTTTTCTCTTAACAAGATCAACGGGTGATTCAACCTTGTCAGAGACGCCAGATTGCCAGAGGGGGATGCAGCTTGTACTATCACTTTGTTTGTCTGAGGGGTTTGATACTTTTCCAACCTTGCTGTGCACTGATGGTTGTTGCATGATTGATCGCCGCATGGTATTATCAGCACAATAATTTTTTTATCCTCTCAGCATATTGTGGTACTTTTTTATGCTTTTTTTAAAAAGTAGAAGTTAACCTGTGGATCAGAATTACAATTAAATATCTACTTAAATAATCATTATTTTTTTTTGAAATTTTTTTTCTACTACAAAAACCAAAATACATCCAGTGTTATTATCTGAAATACTGCCCAGTCATTATTTGCAGTTTTGGCCAGTTCAGTGTGTCATACTTTATCCTTCTTACATGAAACTTATTTCGCATGCAGGGCATTTATGGGTATCCCATAGAAATTCAATCCCTTTTCTTTATGGCACTCCGTTGTGCATTGGTGATGATTAAACCAGAAGGAGAAGGTAAGGAGTTGCTGGAATGTATCGTAACCCGTTTGCATGCCTTGAGCTACCATATGCGCAGTTATTTTTGGCTTGATTTCCAACAACTCAATGTGATCTACCGGTACAAGACGGAGGAATACTCTCACACTGCAGTTAACAAATTCAATGTCATCCCCGATTCAATCCCTGACTGGCTTTTTGATTTCATGCCAAACCGAGGAGGTTATTTCATAGGGAATGTTAGCCCATCACGCATGGATTTTAGGTGGTTTGCTTTGGGAAACTGTGTTGCAATTTTGGCTTCTCTCGCTACTCCTGAACAAAGTCTCGCAATAATGGATCTGATTGAGGAGAGGTGGGAGGAGCTTGTGGGAGAGATGCCACTTAAAGCATGTTTCCCAGCAATTGATGGACACGAATGGAAGACTGTAACTGGTTGTGACCCCAAAAATACTCGATGGAGTTACCACAACGGAGGATCATGGCCAGGTTAGTATCAAGTATCGATGGGGTACGACATTATATTGTTTTCTTGTGGAATGTTGTGTGCTCTTTTTTGCTTGAATTGTATGTCGGGAAAGGACCAACTTTCTGCTTTTTCGAAAAGTTCCAATGATATTAGTGCCCTTACTATTATGTGTTTACTCAGTTCAACCCATTTATTCTACCTTCTTCAAAAGAAATATATAGGTTTGTGACCTATTATAGACTTAGTGTGTTAACAGATATCTTATAAAGGTCCGAATAAGTCTGAAATTTACCATATTTTTTTTCAATGCAGTCCTTTTATGGCTGCTGACGGCTGCTTGCATCAAGACGGGTAGACCACATGTTGCCAAAAAAGCAATAGACCTGGCAGAGAAAAGGCTGCTGAAAGATGGCTGGCCCGAATACTATGATGGCAAACTTGGTCGGTACATCGGCAAGCAGTCACGCAAATATCAGACATGGTCTGTTGCCGGTTATTTGGTGGCTAAGATGATGCTCGAAGACCCATCAAATCTTGGAATGATTGCGCTAGAGGAAGATCGGGCTATAAAACCTGTTATTAAGAGATCCTCCTCGTGGACTTAAATGTAGCAGTGGTAGATTCATGTCAAGGGATCATCCTCATGGAAGGAAGATGCGTTAATTAGATTAATTGATTATTCAGCTGCTAGATTGAGTCTGGCCGAATGGATTTTTTTTTTTTTTGTATTTTATTTAGCATCTGGAATTTGTGGGTGTTTGCGTGCAAAGTATGGAGTAGCCTCCTTAAATTTTGTTTGTTTCGCTGATATAATATGGGCGAATTTCATGTATCAAAGTTTCAAACTTTCAATATTATGTATTCCCCCTCCAAAATTAGTAATTACACATAGTTGTTCTTAAAAATTGTAAAAACTCACATATTTGTCCATTCCATCATATTTAACGTTAACTTCATATAAATTCTCATTTTACTCTTCTTTTTTCCCTTTTCTCCTTTCCATTAGAGTTTCCGTTAATTTATCATCAGCAACAGACAGTGTCGTTTGTCATTTGGGAATTCGTCTCCTCTGTCGGAGATCCAACAGCTGGATTTCACTGAGCCTTGGGGCGAAAACGAGAACTATCTGCGCAAGACCCATCTTATGAGATCGATCGATTGGTAAGCAACGGAGTTGCTTCTTTCAACTTTAAATTTGCTCTCTCATGCTACTGATGGCATTGTTGTGAACTTGTGATGTCTTGGTATTGTTTTAATGTGGTGGTACTTTGCTTAGTGTTGTGTTGTTTTGGTTATGTCGTTTGCACTCTGTTATGAACTTGCTTATTTTGTTTGCATCTCTGGGGGTTAGCAATTTGTTTGCTGCTATTTTTGGATTCGAGTAGCTGCTTCATGCAAGCTCTCATTTTTACAGGGCTGTTTTTGCTTACCAGGGGTGTAAGTTAATGTTTTTTCTTCAATGAAGATGGGTCTATGGCCTTTTTAATCAAAAATATAATCTGGTACCAATTAATGATAAATTACAAACCCAAGTGCCAAAACTTTCTTTATCAAGACATGCTTTTACTCTGGATAAAATTATAATCAGCTCAACTAATTATTTTTTTTTTCTGGTCTTTACTCAGCTCGTGGTATTGGTTGGGGACATTTGCTCAATAACCTATTTGGGTCTGTAAAAGTAGTAACATTACAAATTGCCGAAATTTTTATTAATAGAAAATTAATTAAATAAATATTCAGAAGAACGAATGTGAGTTTTTTCGAGATATAGGAAAAATGTGATAATGTATAACGTCCTCTGACGTCCAGACATCCATATGATTCCCATCACTCATTCTAATTTCCTTTTCACATGCCTGGACGTGATTATCAATCACGACCAGGAATATTTTTTTTTTTAGTTAATTAATAATTGCAGTGATTAGTATCGCTAAGTCTGGCCGTGATAGTCTATAACGTCTAGAGGACGTTATAAACTATCACGTTTTTCCTATATCTCGAAAAAACTCAGATTCATTCTCCATTATGGATATTTATTTAATTAATTTCCTATTAATAAAAATTTCGGTACAAATTGCAGCAGCCAGAAGTGCAAGCATTCGATTCTCATTATGCAATAATTTCACATTTATCATTATGCAACTGCATTTCGTTCAAACTTTCTTAATTTGATTTCTATGACAAATTCCAGAAAAAGATGGTGTTGTCTATTAGAAAAATATCTATTTTTTTATTTTGTTTCAGTTATCCTGTTATTGATTCATTTACTATAGTTCAGTGGATCTTCACAAAACTGTTGGTTTCTATTAAGTATTAACAGTCAACACCCACCTGCTGCTTATAAACGTATGTTAACAAGCATGGGGTGATATCAGGACGGATTTACTGTAGTCCAGAGGGAGCAACTGCCTCCGATTTTGTATTAATTGAAAATAAAATAAAATATAGAGTAATGATTTTGTCCCCCGCCTTCTAGTCCCCTAATTGTCCCCCGCTAACTGTTAAAGTCTTTTCTCCTAACTAAAACTACTCAAAACAAATGCAACTCCTCTTCTTTTGTCGTTTTCTTTCATCTCTTTGACCTTTTCTTTTCTCTTCCTCGCTCCTCTTCTAATCTGACTTCCCTTGCTTCTTCATCTCTCTTCTTTCCTCTATATCTAAAATAAGCACATGGCCGCCACCACCGCCACCCGGCCAACACCACCGATGGACGTTCTTCATGGAGAACACTTCATATCTCTGCTAGTGGGGCCCACTCGCATCTACTAGCAGCAGCACCGGCTCTCCGTCTAAGCCGACTCGGCCTCAATCAACAGCGCCAGTAGTCGCAATGACTCCTGCTAGCGAGAGCACTTTTGTCAGGCTTAACAACACACACACACACACACGCTGACGAAGCAAGCAGAAGAACACCAGATTCGACGAGGACAGCGTGGTACACCATCGAAGAGGGTCCATGCTAGTCCAATGAAGGCCGCTAGAGTGAACGAGTTTCTCATCCGGCTTTTGTGAATCTGAACCCGTTAATCTCAACTTCTTCACCGCCCGACCCACATCTACCTCATCTGCTTCTACAAGGATCTGAAACCGAAAGAGGCAAACCAACTCAAAAGAGAAGATGATTGACAATGAGCACAATATAGTTATTGCACCATTCAATGGCAAATCGGGTATGTCCACACGAGATCCACATACGATGCCCTAATTGAGATTCTAGTGTTTGATGAAAGAACCAAGGTTTCTTGTGAGTTCCTTAAGGAGATCAAAGATGATGACCATGAGGTGCTCGATAAAATGCTGAATGTATTAATTCGCAAGTGTTGCTATAATGGATTATGAAATGGGATATTAGAAGAACTAGTCCAGTAAAGAGTTTGGCTTTAGGCCAACAAAAGTCACTTATTATGTATTAATTCAAGTTCTCTCTACTATTGATCAATTAGATATGGCTTTTCTGCCCATGCTAAGATGTCTAATTCATGATTTTTATTGAATAAATTCACCATGGGAACTATAACTACACTAATAAGTTAATGCAAAGGGTGGCTTTTTATGGGTGTAAACCCGGCGTTGTCATATTTATATTTATTGTCATATTTGAGGGATCCAATAATGCTAGAAATTAGATTCTTCATGTTGTTTTAGATGAGCGGATCTGATAAATGGATCTGGAACAACGACAGCGACGAGGTGACGTGGCGGTGAATATTGTTTCATAACAATACACATCTTCACGCTTAAATATGAATACTAAGTGGTTTAGATATCAATAAATCAGATAAAGTATGTATGAAAAGAATAATAACATAAACGAGTAGATATGAATACTTCATGTCTTAACTATTGGTAAAACATATGCATCACAGTAACACCAAAATTTGATCAAGTAGATATTAATACTTCATGTCTTAAAAATTGGTAAAACATATGCATCACAGTAACAAGAAAATTTGACCAAGTAGATATAAATACTTGTTGTCTTGACTATTGTTACTTACCGTTTCATATATTAATAGTTATGAATATTGTCAATTTAAAAAAATGTTAAATTAAAATACTTAACAACGTACATATATGAATGCTTTGTAATCTTCAGTATGAATATTATTAGTGTCAGGTGTGAATACTTCTTGTAATACTAGGCTATTGGATATGAATACTTATATATATGAATACTTCATTTGTTAGATATGAATACTTCGTTTGTTAGATATGCATTCATGTTATTAGATATGAATATTTCTTAGAAGAGGTGTTCAAGAAGAAGGGTCTGACTTTGAATTGTATAAATTATTTCAAACATGTATGAATACTTCATTTGTTAGATATGCATTCATGTTGTTAGATATGAATATTTCTTAGAAGAGGTGTTCAAGAAGAAGGGTCTAACTTTGAATTTTGAATTGTATAAATTATTTCAAACATGTATGAATACTTCATAATCGTCAGTATGAATACTTCATTTGTTTAGATATGAATACTTCTTTAATTATATATGAATAATATATAGATTTGCTGTAGTGGTCCCCAATCTTAGCAAATGTCGCTTTCAGACGGTTGTGGTCCCCAATCCAGGTTGTCACAAGACGTCAACGGTCCCACTGGTCGTTACTGGTCCCCTCCAGCTTGTGTTTACATATGACAAATGGTTCTGATAATAAGTATGAATACTATACGTTTTGACTATTAACTCAGAGTAGAAATACCCCCATATCAGTTGTTGGAGTCAGTTAGTGGTTCCCTGTCAAAAGTTATTTGTCTTTTAGTGCGGGGGACGTTTAGGGGACTGATATGGGGGTACTGTTAGTCGATTCCTAAAATATATAAGAAAAGAGTGACGTTTCAAGTGTAAATCAAAATATAGATAAAACGGGACCGTTTATCCCGTTCATAAATCAATTAAAATTCAATAAAATCGATTCTCAACAATATAAAAATAGAAATTTATGGCTTGATCTCATCTTCCAACCGGAGGTGTTGGATTCATCATTATTATTTTCAGAAAAAACAGAACTGGAACATCCAGTTTACAACAAATGGAGGGAGATGTGCAATTAATAAAGAAACTCAAACTGCCAGATACCCAAGTTCAATGTTTCTCAAGCTGGGACGGGACGGATTATCCCCCGAAATTTTTATTAATAGAAAAATAAATAAGGAAATATTGACAATGAGAAAGGTATTTGGAAAGATTTGACATATAAAAAAAATGTGGTTGTCTATAACATTCAGAGGACGTTATAGACCAAAACATTCAGATTAGCAAAATCATATTAATCACTAATTAACGATTTATACTGATCATTTTAGTCTATCACATCCAAACGTTTTGAAAAAAAAAATATATATATTCTGGACGTTGGTTTGTACAACATCCATACATTCTTTATGAAAGAATTGCATCTTGTAAACTTAAGTGAAACCAAAGACCTTGCACTTTTTCTTTGATCACCCAATATAAGTACTAAAAAGGGTTGTGTCAGGGACAATAATGTCTGGACAAACCAACGTCCAGAACTCTCTTTTTTCAAAATGTCTGGACGTGATAGATCAAAACGGTCAGCATAAAGCATAAATCGTTAATTAGTAGTTAATATAATTTCGCTAGTCTGGACGTTTTCATCTATAATGTTCTTTGGACGCTATAGACAATCACGTTTTTCTTATATGTCAAATTTCCTCAAATCTCTTCCTCATTATCGATATTTTTTATTTATTTGTCTATTAATAAAAATTTCAGGATTATCCCGGCTGTTTTTTTTTTTTACGGCTCAGCGAAGTTACAGTTTTGAATTGACGGTAATTAATCTAAACGAGAATGTTTCGGGATAAACGATCTCATTTTACTTATATTTTGATGTCCACTTAAAACACCACTCTTTTCTGATATTTTCGATTAACAATATTTTTTTACTTATATTTTCATTTCTGAATGTTTGCAAAAAAGATTGCAGGATCAGTCTACAAGGTTTAATTAAGCACACACATGCAGACATGCTGTACCATACAAGGTTCGTAATGTCACAAGAGTACTATATAAAATCATGTTAACTATACAAAGAACAAAAGAAACAGTTAAACAGAAAAAGATAACAGATTGTTCTAGGAATTAAATAGCCATAGATCAATAATGGCTGAACTTTGTCAGTCTTCAAATTGTCAGCCTTCAGCAACGAAGCGAGTAAAGTATATCACCTTATTGCTTCCTCATAGCTTTCACTACAAAAACATTATTAAATATAACAAATTAGATAACCACTTCAAGACAGAAGAAACAAAAAGGATTTAAAATGCAGAGATATATACCAGGGCTCACAATCTTTACACGCTTTGTTATAGCTCTGAAGGAAGTGACTGATTCATGACCACCTGCAACAAAGAGGCAAAGTTTGAGTATAATAGCACTTGCAACATGAAATGCAAATTAATTTGTTAGATTAGAGAAGGTACCTGGAACACCAGCATCATCGGAGTGTAGTACTGGTAGCTTGGATGAATCAGGCAAAATGATACGTGCCATCTCACCTTCTTCCACTTCACTATTCAATCTGTTATGTATGTCACACAGAAGCAACATATTATAGCAACATCACACATTTTACTGACCAATAAGTGTTTTTTATGCTCTAGCCGAGTTCCCAATAATTACAATTCTTGAGAAGCATACATGCAACAAGGAAAATTGAGGTGGCTTAAGTGAAAATTGCAAATTACCTTGGAATGGGATTAGTTTGCTCAGGGCTACTCTGAGATTGAACTCCATCACAATCAAGATCCAAATCCACCAGCAGCTCCGAGAATGAGAAATCTCCATTCAAAATATCAAGCTCTAAAAAATCAAAATCAAACCCGTCTCCAACTTGATTCTCATTCTCTCCTCCATCAGAAGAGGAGGGAGAATAGGTGGAAGTAGACGATAACGCCTTATCATCATTTGGGCCCACTGAAGTCTCACTTGGACCCGCATTCACATCTGTGTTGTCAAAATTCAACTTTCCTTTTACATGGTCTCTTTTACCTGGTTTCCTCCCATCTGGCTTCAACGGGGATGTGATTTGGTAACTCCGTTCTACCGAGTAATAGGCCGCACCACCTTTTAGAGGACTAACAATTATTCTCTCAGATGAAATGATAGAGCATTTAGAATTGGTTTTGTTAAATGAAGGGTTTTCATTTGGTGCAATTAATTTATTTGGTTGTGGTGTCTCAGGTGAGGCATTGGAGATGGGTTGCCCGGTCTTGAACAAGCTTTTTGCAATTGAATTATTGACCAACTGCGCTTTCTCTTGCATGTTACCGGCAGCGGACACTATTGTACCTGAAAAGTTGGGTTATCAAGTTTAACTTTGAAAATTTAGTTGTTAATTTTAGTTTTTAAGTAAGAGCTTGTGATAATAGGGGTTTACCGGTTGATACTGGATGAGAGGACAGTTGAATGCATGGTTTCTTGAAAGCAGGAAGGGCATTTGGCACAGACTTAGAGGCTTTCCTCTTGTTGTGATAAGCAGGGGTATATGAAGAGTTGGTTATGGGAGTAGAGAAGTTAGTTAGGGTGTAGGATGTCGATGGAGTCGTCATGGCCTGAGAAGCGTTCATCAGAGTACCTGTTGAATTCCATTAAAAAAAATCAAATTATAAAGACAATGAGTATATCTCATGGAAACATCTTTGAAAATCAGAAAGGACAGCAGATGGAATTCACATTACTAAAGAGTAGAGAAAAAAAAAAAAAAAGACCTGGAGTATGAGCAGGAGGCGGAGGGGAGACGGTGTGAGGCAGGAAAGGCATAATTAGGGGCTCCGGCTGGGGTTGGGATTGGGGAGGATTTGGGGCAACAAATTGGGGTGGGATGAGATCGGGAGGAGATGAAGGGGTGCCGGTAGAGACGGGTAGGAGAGATCCAGATGTGGATCCAGATCCAGAGGATTGGCAGTAGGTACGCATGAGGTTGTGGAAAGAATGCATTGCATTCTCGACACGCGCCTTGTCCTGTTGCAGCAACAGCTTCTGCTCCTTGAGGCTGATGTACTCATCCAGGATCTCCCCCAGCCCCATCAGTCCCTTGGGAACCTCTTTCTCTTTCTCCTTTGACTTGCTCTTCTTCGTCTTCATCTTCGCAAACAGATCAGCCGCATCAGAGCGAAAGGCCGAGAGGGCATTGGCATAGTTGTTGTCGGCAAGGTACTGCTCCACGATGAACGCCACCTGCACCGCCGTCACCTTCCCCTTCCCGATCTTTGCTCCCCTCTGCTGCTGCTGTTTCGCCATTCCTACTTTCCCACTCCAACCTGCTAATTAAATTAATTCCTCTAATTAGAACTACAATTACTGACTAATTTTGTGACTTGATGATACGAAAATTTTGAAAAATGCAATGCAGATGAACAAACAGATTAAATCTGATATATCACCTTAATGGACAGGAAAATTTGTAAACACAATTTTTAGTGCCCATCTATTCATTACAATTATCTTTTACAGTTAACAATCAAAGAAAAAAAAAGTATGAAAATCGAAAGGAGATTCGTACCAGGCTACGGAGAGAAGACGCGAGTGGGGCCCAGATGTGGAGAGCCACAGAGAGCCGGAGAGACGCGATTTACCCTCTGATCGGAACCAGCGCTTCCTCTTTAAAACCGAGAAATAGAATTGACGTATTTCTAAATTTTCTGATCGGGTCGCTGTGACTTGTGAGCGACGGGGAACGACTTTAGTTGTACGCGATTTGGAGGGAAATATTCCCTCCAGCGAATTTCTGTGAAAAAATAAGAGATTTGGCGGGAGTTTTTGGAAAAGGCTGGCGGTATGTTCCGAATCTTCCGATGACGATCAGAATGTTTAAGATTTGAACGAGGGTCGAGGGAGAACTGAGAAGAGGCCCAGGCGCGCAATAATTTTTCGGGGGAAACTGAGAAGAGGGCAACAGGCCCAGCCCGGCAATTTTTCAGGGTCAGGGCCCAGGGGTAGGCAAATTAGTAGGGGAGGCCCAGTTCAGGAATGAGCTCAGTCCAGTTAAGGTGTTAACTCTATTTATTTAGATTAAATTTACAATGAACAAAGAAAATATAGATGAAATTACGTATTTTTCCTTCAAATTCTGTAATTACTTATTTATCATTCAAAATTTCAATAACTCACATATCTATCCAATTAATTAAAAACTGAGATTAATTAGATTTAGGAAAAAAATTTCAATGTGCCCATATGAACTTCTTAAATAGCCAATATTTCCATAAAAACATTCTAATATCCTATATCAACATAAAAACTTAATTTTTTTCTTCCGTCCCATTTTGTTCATTTAACAACATAATTAGTAATTTTATAATTTGAATTGATAAATTTAGCCTTTATTTTAACCTTCTACTCTCCCAAATAACCTCTTTCTGATTTTGCTGAACAAAGGAGTGAGGCTATGGTATTTTGCAATGCGCAAATCATTGTGGGTATTGGATTCATATCTCCATCTTTAAAATTCAAATAATCAATCTGATCCACTCAACATTATTATCATATGAAAATATATTTGGAGACCAAATTTTATATTTTTTTGAAAATTTTCTACTATTTTTTGAGACAGTTAGAAAATCACTTGATCTAAAAATTATGAGCCATCAGAAAGTAGTGATTTTCTTCCTACCAAAAAAAATAGTAAAAAAAGTTTCAAAAAATATAAAATTTGGTCTTCAAGTATATTTTAATATGATAATAGTGTTGAGCGGTTCGTATCAACTATTTGGACTTTAAAGACGGAGATATGAATCCAATGCACGGAACGATCCGTGCACTGCAAAGTATCATTGCCTCACTCCTGAACAAAGTATCAGTGTCTTCTAATCAGTTGTAAAAATAGGTACAAGTCAAGAATCAACTCATTTTTTTTATCTACCCTATCTCCTCCGTAAAGTCTCCAATGTGTAAGTCATAAGTGTGTATCTAAAGAGAGGCATTGTAAGGATGAGCAACAAATGCATTACTGTGGAATAACAAATGTCAAATATTGATATGCTTGTGTTCACCAAGTATAACAGGGAAGTAATTAGTAGGTGAAATGTGAAATAATCCTTTCTAATAAAAACACCTTGCTCGTGCTTAAACCCTTGATGAAACAAATGAGTTAGTATAGTGAATTCAAAAGTAATTGAAACTATTAACTTATATATAGATTTATAGACAGTGATCTAGCTAGTGGCTTCACACATTTTATATTTACAAATTGCCGCAGTTTTTCCATAGATTCCTTTGTTTTTAATCTACTCCAATAAATGAGAAGAGTATTTTGCAGTTAATTTCTCTTCATCTTGCTTCTAGACGGGAAGGGTGCCTTGAGCAACCAATCTTTTCTCAATCCAAAACACCTATATATTTTGTTGTTATTTAATTCTCGTCAGTCAGGAATGATTATTACTGTACTCACTTCTGACCCATATAATGACAGTGAAAATCCCTTTGGACTTACAAAATTATAACAATGAAATTTTAGAGAAAAGATGACAATGTCATTGAAAATTCCTTTGGTTCTAATACAGGCTTTTCACTTGCCATTGGAGACTTCACGGAGGAGATTGGATAGAGAAGGAATGAGTCGATCCTTCCTTCTATTCATTTTTCACAACTGATTAGAAGACACCGACACTTTCTTCAGCAAAATCAGAAAGGTTATTTGGGAGAGATGAAGGTTAAAAAGAAGGTTTATTTGTCAATTTAAACTTTAAAATTACTAAATAAAATGTTAAATGAATAAGTTTTAATGGAGAAATAGGATATTATGATGTTTTTATTGGAATATTGGCTATTTTTGAAGTTTATGTGGGCACACAAGAAATTTTCCCTAAGATTTAATCTTGTATGAAATATAATTAAGCATTCCCTTCTCCTTCCTCCTTCCTCCTTCCCCTTCCTCGGCTCGTCAAAAATATGCTCGGCTTAATTTGTCAAACTCAACCTTTAAACCCTCCTCAATTTAATAACCGGAGAGTATTGTTTTTTAGGGGAATAACCGGAGAGTATTAATTAGCCTTCAAAGTGGATCATTTTGCTTATTAAATTCTCGTGTGTGTACACGCGATTTGTAAGTTTCTTCTAAAGCTCACTCTCGTTGTTTGGCCAAGTTAAAATTTCAATTCATGATATCTTGAGCAACTGACTATTTGCACAGCAAATCGATACCTAATATGATTACTTGTATATAATTGAGATTCTTTCAAATGATGCAATTATGCAAGCAAATCCGATGTTCAGCAGCAGTCAAAGAAATAAACATGATGCTTTGGTAAGAGATCAAAAATAGTATTGTTGTCAAAATCAGTGGCGAAGCCACCCTGTACTACCCTTGAAAAAAAAAAATTCTAGAGGATCTGAAATTAAAGACTTGCTTACTCTTGAAAAATAGTCTTGTCTATCTTTGAACCAGTTCTAACGATTTGTGACGATTCTCTTCTAGCTGGACAGATTTTACCATTTTTTCATGGTGGGTCAATTGAATTAGGAGAAAATATAAGTGTGAAAATGGTGAGCCGAAGGAAATTGGGGAAGAAGATAGTACAGCACAGAAAAAAAAAAGCTTTAAGCATTATCTCTATTTCTCTATTATATTATTAAGCATGTTGGGTGTCCGATCCGCCAACAGCTACGATTGAGAGATAAAACTTCGGATTTGATCTCAGCTCTCCAATTATATATTTTGTCTTCTTTTGATTAAATGCATCTGTTTTATGTATAGAAGTCTAAATTTAGTTAAAAACATACCCACCACATATGCTGCCACACGATACGTTACAATTAAAATTTAATAAATTATGAAATTTAGCGATATATTTATCTGTTTTCTTTTTTTTTTTGTTTCCATATTTCTCATCTTCAATTGAGAAGACTACACCTTCTATTTTCTTATTTATTGTTTCCTTACTTCTTCGTTTCTATACGGATCACAATGGAAATCATTTTTTTTTATTTCCTTATTTCTCTTTCTTTGTTTCTATACATATTGGTGTAGGCAATTTAGAATATATTTCCGATATAAAATATATCAGTGTGTGTGTGTGTGTTCTAAATTGGAAACAAAGAAGAATATAAATTAGAACGTGTGTGTGAATATATATTTTTCTTATAATGTGTGTGTGTGTGTGTGTTTTGATATTAGATTCGAATCGAGCTATTATTTGATATCATTGGTACTTAAAAATAAAAAATCATCACATCATCAAATTGTTATCAGAGATCACAATTAAAGTTAATTAAAAATACAGAATCATATAAATTTTCTATTAACATGTGTTTTAATTTTTAGATAATTATTATTTTCATTGATATATTTGTTTCTTATAATATGTCCCCCCGTTGCAACGCACAGGTATAATAGTAGTAAATATTAAATGGACTTGGTGTATGTATGGTGTAGTATATTGTTTTGAAAATATGAATTGATTCATAATGAACTATGTCCAGCCGAATGTATAAATATAAGCGTATATCCCCAACATACAAAAGAACAATTGTACAATTGTCTGACCTGGTGCATTAATTAGGAGGTAGATTTTTGCTAGTTTAGGCTGATGTCCTTCTTGTTCCTTTCTTTAATGAAATAATTTTATATTTGCACAATTCTCTCTCTACTTATCTTCATACTCATATAGTATTAATTTTGTAACAATAACAATTTGATTTCTGCGTATCTCTGACTCAAATCCTAACTTCGCAGTCACAATATACTTAAGAAAAGAAAAGAAATCCGTGACTATTTTTCATATGTAATCAATGTTCAACTAATCGATTAAAGCTGAAGTAAAATAATCTGACTGGGTAAGAAGATTATAATGCAACTAAGTCCCTATGTTCATAGTATTTCCTTTTTGTTAATTTAATGTTCAACTCTAACTAACGTGTATATGCAAATCAGTCAAAAGGGGAAAAAAAAAAGTGCCCAGATCAGATGAAAATGAAATATGCAAGACATTCTTTCTCATTTTTAGAAAATAAACCAATTATGAAAATCATGGAATGCTCCAAAGTCAGAGAATCATGAAAATGAAATATTAAACGGAAAGACAACATTCTCATTTCACTGATCAAACCGAGGACTTCACATATGCAGCTAAGCCCTCAGTTTTGGTTTATTTAGGGACAGATCCAGTCCTGACCATGAATTGCCCTAGGACTGGCATCAGACCTCTCTGTACCAGAAAAGAAAAAAAGGAAAAAAAGGGAAAGAAATCCATTGCTTCACGGGACTCACAGCGGGCTCTGAGTCTTGATTTAACAGCAAGTTTGGTTTATTAAGAAGCAATCAAAGGTTGAAAACAAGGTGCTTTTTTTTTCAGAAATTTACCAGAACTTGCCAACGCTCACCAGATTGCATGAAATCTAAAATCTACAAATCGAATAGCTAAATAACATCACAAACACCAAGAATTATTCATAGAGTGTATAAAAAAAAGAAAAGGAACAATAAGAAAGAGAAATGCAAGATCAGTAACAGTACCAAAAAACTTTGTATAATTGATGTTTACAAGGGGAGGCTGAAAGATCTTGTGCACTCGGGACTGATCAAGCGCCTATGAATGGGTTAAAGCACATGTTCAATTAAAAACTATGCAAGCCCCGGACTCTCTAATGAGGGAAAAAACTTGCTCAATTAAGAGCTGTGCAAGCCCCAGACCTAATTACAAGCCCTTTTTATATTATTTAAGTTTTGATTTGAGGGAAAAAATCAGCAGGGGATTGGTGCTTCCTTGAAGCTTGAGGGGTAGTGTTATATCAGAGCAACCTGCATGCATGCTCAATATTTATTACCCCTCCAGACCCTCTATAAAATCTATCCCTCTACAGAAACAAGAACGATTCACAGTTTGTTGGATAAAAACGAAGGTTCTTATTTCCTTGTAGATACCCGCAATTATAATCCTGTTGTTCCAAAAATGTTTGCATATACATACACAGATAAGACAAGGAAATATGACCATTCTATGTAAGAGAACTATTTCCGGAGTAATGACATTCTAATACTTCTATAACACTTGCAAACTACCAATTGATAAACTCACATCTCTCTCCTAGACGTATAAAACAAGAAGGCATGTCAACAATTCATTGCTTGACCTGATACAAAAAAATTGAAAAGAGAAGGCATTAGAAATCTCGCTATTGTGAACATAACCTGATGATAGCCTCTCAAGGCTGGTACCACTTGGTACCCACCAATGTTTGTTTCACAATGTTTATCAATGAAATGTAAACAGGTAGTCTGATCTGAAAAACAGAGCAGATGTCTATCGGGCTCGTGGGCATTGGGGAGGTAGGTACTTCATCTATATCTGGTACCATAAAGTGTTAGGAGGCTTTACTCCAGCCATAAAAATCAACAGTATGTTACTTGCCCACGCCAGACTGTATGTAGTTTGACCAATAATTGTTGTAGGAATACTAATATGGAGGCACTCTGGCCATGAGTTAGGTGCCGGTAAGAACTTTTGTGTCTTGGTTTACATGAATTTGTCTTCGAAAGGGAAAAAGTTTGCACATACCCCCACTCATCAGAAAATAGCCAAAACACCCATTACACCTCTCTTTTAAAAAATAATGGCAAATTACCTCCATCTTCTCATTGCTTTGTTACTAATTGAGAAAGAAGTGAGGGTTAATTTGACAAAAACAATGAGCACTGATTAGCCTTTTCATGTTCATATAGGCTGGAGCTCATTGTATTTTTCATTCTGTAGAGGCATATTGGATATGCAATAGTTAAGTTAAGGGCATGCATGAAATTTTCCTAACAAAACACAAGATTAACCTCACCTCATGAATCCCTAGCATTCCTCCCTCATCTCCTACCAACTGACTGGCACAAGCGGCATGGTAACGTGTCAAGGCTCATCTCCCTGACCCTCCAGTAATTACCCAAGACGCCACACCGTCTCCACGCATGAAACTCTGCATACGCCACTGGATCCTCTCCAACCTTCTTCACATAATTTGCCAACTCCTCAACAGATCCAAACTTTGACCCATCAATAATTGAGTTCGGGGGAACAAATTCCCACACATTTGGTGCACCAAAATATATCGGTACTGAGCCAGCCTCAAGCGCATAAAAGAGTTTCTCTGTCACATAGCTGTCAGTAAACGTGTTTTCAATGGCAAGGACAAACTTGTAGTGGGACATCGCACAGTGGAGGTGGTCCCACCAGATCGGGGATTTGGACATGGCACAGTCTGGGTAGAGAACAAGCAATTGGTCAAGTCCACCCACATTATTGAGGCACTTGCCAAAGGAGTGGTGCAGAATGAGAGAGAGAAATCTTTTTGCCAAGTCATCTCTTTGTGGGAGGCACCGGGACGAGGACCAGTAAACTAGTATATCCTGATTCCAGAGGAGAAAATGTCAATTTGTATGCTTTTGGTCTAGAATTTCAGAAATGCACCGTGCTATTTAATATTACCTTTATTTCTATGCAGTTTACATTTCTTTGTTTAATTATCTATAGGCTATAGAAAGACTGCATCAATCCGGTATACTGGACCACCGGCTCCCATAACTTGTACATACAATGACTCAAGTTCTATGATTTAGGGGAATTAAAATAGTGCACAATTTATTGGTGCTCCCTCATTGTTCAAGCATCAATTGACCTCTGAATTGGCCTCAACAGATAATCCAAATAACAGATGACTGAACAATCATCTCAATTGCAATTTTTTATTACATTTGGCCATTTTGTGAAAAATATAGAACAATAAGGACAGGTTCATTGAATAGACAGTAACTGGTATTGACACGACTTTTTTCCTCTATGTGATCAGGATTTCCTTACATTTCTTTTTACTGGAGATACACGGTAATTCCGACCGATGTGAAATGATTTCCCTGCATATGTAACTTGTACATCATCACTTGCATGGTAACCAATAAATATGTCCTCAAAACCTGTCCGTTTTCTACTCGCCTCCAGATCCAAGTAGGCACGTAGGGGATCTCCTGTGCGCCTCTGAAAACAAACAAACAGACAAATAAATATACAATATAATGAATGTTATACTGAACAGGACTGAATTGTTTCCCAAAACAATAATAGCCAGTAATGAAATGCTAATCTGACAACTATTTGCATAGAAGAAAAATCAATAAGGAAGATCAAATGATTACAATACGAGGAGGCATTGCACTCTCAAAGAGCAAAGCATCCGGTCGGTCCACTACAACTGGCGATTTACTCCAAGCGCAACTTAATCCGCATCCGCACGAGTAAATTCCCTCCAAATTATCTGGTATCCAAGTCCAGCTTTTGACAAGCACACTGACATGCCGGGAATGGCCCTCTTTCTGCCACGTGCTGCAATACTGGATGTCTGTTTCTTGTATTGCTGATGAATTAACCTTCCAAGATTCAAATTTCCGCTTAAAATTGTCACACCCGACTCGAGAGTCCCACTCGGAGAAGGCGGGAAGGAGCTCTGTGAATGGGTCGCTGGTGCGGGACCCAATTGAATCGACAGCTGTTGAGATCCGGTTGGGGTTAGAGAGAGAAAGGGTAGGGGAGAGAGGGAGCGAGGAGGAGAGAGAGGGGAATTCGAGGTAGCCTGACAGGAGGAAGACTAGGAGCAGCGCTGAGGCCAGCATGGGGGCAAGGTAGTTGATGCGCTTTATGGTGGGGAAATGGAACATTGAGAGAGAGGAGGGAGAAGAGGGAGAAGAGGGAGGGGGGTTTGGTAGTGGAGGTGCAGACAGGAGACTCTAGAGAGGTGGCTGCATCTGGCGAATTCGACGGTTGCTTCCCCTCACTACCTCATAGCAATTTCAGTTTTCTTGGAAGGTTTATACTGTACAGACTCGCATCGTGTTGATTCGTACTGGGGCATGGGTGCCCACATGAGTTTGGAGAATTGTTTCAGTGACCCGTTACTTGAGTAGCAATATTGATAGAATGCACTATCCTCAGGAGTTTACTATTCAAACCGAGGTGGTTTTGACCGTGAAACCTTACGATTAAATACGAATTATGATGTGGGGACTTTTTTCCTTTTGATAATGACGTGGAGACTTCCAGTTGGAAGTTGGAACAACTAAACAGAGTAGAAGACTACTGGATGAACGACTGTAACGCAGACAGGATGAATGATCGAAGTTGAATATTTCAGATTTTGTTCATTTTTTCTCCAGTAGACTTTTCGCTTGCTTAGTTTGTCCGTCACTCTTCGTCTCTTCGCACCAGGGTTTTCAACTCTTGGATCCGTATACTCCCAGGTACCTGACTCAACACAATGGCAATGGACGGTCCAGATTTAATTTCAGCTGGTGGGTGATCGGAATGACTGTATGGGGCTGTATTAACTGTGCTTTGAGATTCGTGTCAGGTTAAAAAATTTAATTTCAGACCGTCCGATTCAATTCTACTCAGTCAGGTTACCTGAGGGGATACAAATCCTTCAACTCCTCTCCAATATCACTCTACGGGTTGAGATTAAATTTTATTGTTTTGGGATTCGGACTAGTGTAGACGGACAGTATTATTGGACTGTGAGATTCGTGCCAAGTTTAAAAGAACGGTTCAGATCCAATAATGGTAAAAGATTTCCTTGTACAGTATTAGAGAGGATGTGACATGAAGCCTTGTTTATAAACTCCAAACATGTCCAGCCTGTACTTGGGAATACTTCTAAACTAAATACACAACAACTCTAATATCATATTTATTGGGCAATCCGCAATTTCATTTGTATCTTTAAATTTTTCAAAAGTATATATTTATATTATCGTTCTAAGTTTCAAAATTTTCAAAGATTCACAAATTTACCCAATTTAATTGTCTTTGTCAAAACTCATTTTAAATTTACAAGGTTCTTGTTTTATCATTTTTTAATTGGGCTGTATCTTTAAATTTTTCAAAAATATATATTTCTTTTCTAAAAATTCATAATATCATATTATCGTTTTAAGTTTCAAAATTTTCAAAAATTTATTCAATTTAATTGTCTTTGTCAAAACTCATTTTAAATTTACAAGGTTCTTGTTTTATCATTTATTTAAAAATATATGTGTGTAGTCGGAATAAGATAAATATTTAATTATTTAATTTGTCAGTTTGTGGTGTGATAATAGAGAGTTATTGTATTGAATCAGAAAATTAATCTTTTCATTATTGAATTCTGTTACAAACTTGATCCTAATTACAGAGTCTACCCTTATACTCCACTTCGTGCTCGACCGAGATACCGTGTGTTGTTTCTTAGAACTTCACGAAATGAGATTGGATCCTAAGAAAACACAAAAGCCCAAAATAGATCTTCTATTATCGGACAACTAGCCCAGTCTGCATCGGAATATGCATGTAGCTCAAAAAAAGAATGAGAGGAAATTCAAAGACCAGTAAGATCCTCTTAATATCATTCCAATATTCGTCGGTTGGAGCATGCATGAATTGCGAAGCTTTGTTGATGGCATACGAGATATCCGATCTAATAATCGTAGTGTATTGGAAGGCCCCCACAACGCTTTGATAGATGAGTGGATCAGCCATAGCACTGCCATTGAACTTTGAAAGCGGGTCGCCAGGTGAGAAAAATGTATTGCATGGCTTAGCCCCCTCCATTTTGGACCGAATTAGTAAATCACGAATATATCGTGACTAAGAGAGCATGATGCCTTTTGAAGAGGCCGTGACTTGAATATATGGTGCCAAAATCTGCATTCCTCTAGTAATAATGCCGCATAAACGTACCTATATATGTCACTATGTACGTGTTATGAGCGGACAAATTAACTATTTATTCTCACAAATCATCCAACAAAAAGACTAAATATTTCTATTACACAAGTTGCATACTTTTATTTATTTTTAATAAATAGTAAAATGAGATCTTTACGAGTTTAAAACGAATTTAAATAGAAAAGACAATAAATTGGATGAATTTGTGAGTTTTTGAAATTTAAAAAGGTGGGTATGATATTATAATTTTTAAAAGGAGAAACATATAACATTAAGAATTTTGAAGGCTATATGAAATTCTCAATATTTTATTTAGTTAAAAAAAATAGTTGACGTAACACACAATTATTTGTGTTAGCTATTGACAATTATATCATATATTTTCGCATATTACTGTTTAACTCGTACTTTAAATTTATATCTTTATCTTTAAATTTCAAATAGCCGATTTGAGCTGTTAAATATGATCTCCATAAGAAAATGTACTTGGATATCAAGTTTAACATTTTTAAAAAATTGTTACTATTTCCTTAAATAGGCAAGTATATTTTCATAAGAAGATCGTGTTTAATTATTCAGATTGACTGTTTAAATTTTAAAAATATAAATATAAATCCTTAGCATATGGGTCCATCGATCCATAGCATATTACCAATAACTCACTCTTTTCACATTATCTGAACTTCAAAATATGCACTTCTTTTGACCAAATTTATTTTTTGTCAACAACTACGCACCTTTTTAACTAAAAAACGCTCACTTAATAGTGTCTGATTAAAAAACCGTTAATCATTTCAAACTCCCATACAAACATATTTTTATAATCCGAATGTCATCAACTGATTACACGATGTATTTTTTTAATACATTACACGATATGTTAGTTTGTGTTAATTAAAAAACGACATAATGACTTTTGTGCAAATTCAAATTAAACTTGCTATTTATTTGTACATATAGATGAGTCAAATGATCACAAGAAACTCACGAATATGCTCAAGTCACTACCCCACATGGGCACCAAAAAATTATTGTGTTAATTTAAAACGAATATATCATGCTTCATATACAACACTATTGAAAAATATTTGTAGCACACTGTGCATGATTACCAAAAAAAAAAAAGACGCCTCAATGTTTGTACAAATATGCATTCCTAGTAGTTACATGATGTTATATGCACCAGTTATAATTAATATGCTTCATATAATCAAGTAATCAACACAACACTATATCAGCAATAATGACCCAATCCGACCCGCAATATTGCCAACTCTAGTCTTCGCGTTACTGTGTTATAGCCGTTAGATTTGAGCAGAAACCTTTCCTGGCTCCTGACTCCTGAGACGCTTGTGGAGTTCCGTCTATTACTGTAAAGTGGGCCACAGAGAAATTTTGTCGTTGTTAGAATTTTTCTCCCTATTAAATACTATTCAAGTTTCAAATGGTGCCTGTCCAGTGTCCATCCGTTAATCCGTTCGAAATGTTGAATGGTACAATTTTCTTCGTCTGAATTTAAAGTCACGCCTAAAACCCAGGTCGAAAAGAGACAGACTTGGTTTCTGATTTGCTACAGATAATCAAACAGAGCAACGGCTGCAGACAGAAGTAACCCAACTAAAGCAGCAACGGTCCTATTTCAAATCCACTGGTCTAATTAATCTCTCCATTGATTTCTGAATAAATCGTTTTCCATCTCTCTCTCTGGCACCCAATTCTACCCAAGAAAGAAAAAGAACCTCTCTCTCACACGCTCACGCTCACACTCACACTCACTTCCCCCCTCCCTCTTTCTCTTTCTCTTTCGCTTAATTGATTCAAAATGGCAGAAAAAGGAGAGAAATCAGACAAACTCGAAATCAAGATTCCAGTTTTTTCCGTCTTGAGGAACGGATGTGCGCTGAAAAACATCTTTCTGAGCGGGCCAGGTGGAGAGACCCGAGAGGAGTACGAGGATATGCCTGTCCTGATGGGGCGGCACCCAGACTGCCACGTCACCCTGGATCACCCCAGCATTAGCCGTTTCCACCTTGAGATCCTTGCAAAACCCTCGATCCAAAAAATCAGCATTATTGATCGCTCTTCAGGTAGTTAAATACTATCATTTCTTAAATTTTTCAGATCTCTTGGAAACTTGATTTTTGCTCATAATTCTGTCCATTTCGTGTTGTAAAAAATGAATCTAGGCAATCACCAGCATTTGCTTGAGTAGTTTATAATACCCCATATCTTTCTTCGTTGTTCGTATATATGACTATCCTGTTCGATTTTATATTTGCACGACTAGTACCACTGTTAACCTCGGATTGCTCTTTTATTTGTTTTCTTTCTATTAAACAGTAATTTAAGTATCTGCTCAAGAAATTTACTTCTCCGTGTTCTTATTCTTGAAAGATTAAAAGAGAACATTTAATTGCCTCAATTTATATGTGGAGTTTACTCTCAGAAGTCAGAACAAGATTTTATAGTTTCTCTTTGTTGGTGTCTAAATGTAACAATCAGCAGTTCTCCTTCATTTTTCCTTAAAGATGCAAATTGATGACTAATCAAAAGCCACTTTACAATACTGAAATTAGCAAGCACTAAGAAAAATATAATTAAAAATTAATTTTGGTAACCATCTCTAGTCTTTCTGTTTTCATTTTCAGGATTATACAAATAATTTCTCGTTTTCTTTGCAAAGTTTAGCTGCAAATAACATATTGGCATGGACTCATCATTGTAGGTTACTTCTAAAAGAAGAGAGAGTATCATAATTGAACATATGTTTGTTTATTAAATAACACATGCACATATCTCCACTAATTTCAAATTTCCTTTAATTTCAGTGTGCACATAAGCCGTCTTAATTCTGTGGGTATTTTCTGCGATCTAGAAGTCTAAGATGCTTGTCTTCTTATATAAATTTTTGGTGCCCCAAAATTTACATACAGAATCACTTAGAACAACCAAGCCCATGTATTTTAGATGTTTTCCTGGGCACTTCAAATTCTGTGGTTAATGCTTTATTTGAAAATTCATCTTTAAACATACAGTGCACGGGACTTGGGTTTCTGGCACCAAGATTGAACCAAACATACCTATTGACATCAAGCAGGGGGACATCTTAAGGCTGGGAACTTCTGCTAGAGAGTATAGGTTCCAATGGCTATCTCTTAATGAAGCATATGAGATGGAGAACCCCTTACCTCCCTTAATTGAAGAAAAAGAAGAGACACGTCAGGTACGTCACATTATACTTGAATTTCCAAAGGTTTCTTCACAATTTCTTAAAGACACCTCTCTACATGCTTGCTTGTCTTGGACAGAAAAGTACTCAGACAAGCATTGAATAAGGATCCTTTACTTTCATTCAAATTTGGTTGGTACCTGTATATGGTATTCGTTATTTTGGGCAGGTCATTGTTCTTCATTTGAAAATCAGTTGTTATTAGGGCTTTAAGGCTCAGAGATCAAGTTGGACACATTATATGCCAGTTTGAGTTGCACCAGTCTGGTTCTGTTGAGGGTGCATTAATCAAATTTATTTCTGTGAATTTTGTGTGCTGATTTACAAACTGCTTCCTCGATATATACCAATTTCAGGATGAAATCTGCCAAGAGGTCTTGACCGATCAAGATGAAATTACCACCAATGGTGTTCGTGAGGAACTCATTTCTTTAGAATTGGAAACGGTGCAGCAAAACCCAGTAATGGAAGGCTTCACAGATACTGGTCTAATCTCAGGACCAGTCCTGCCAGTATCAGAATGTGCTGGCACTTCTAGAAGGGACACTACATCCAGCCTTCTCTTAGACTTAGTGGGTACACATCCCATCTCAGACCAGGCCCTACCAGAAACCGAATCTACCGGATCCGCTACAAGGACCAGTCCTGGCAGCCTGCTCTCGGACATAGCCGGTACCAGTATGATCTCAGAAACAGTTCCACCAGAGCCCGCCTCTGAGATGGTCCCACCAGGATCAGAATCTGTCAAATCCATCAAGAAGGGAACTCCATCAAGCCTTCTGTCAAGACGGTCTAAATCTAGGTCTGTTATATCTCTCTCCATCCAAACTGGTTTAAGTAAAGAAATGGCAAGACTAGAAGGAACGAATAGGGACTTGTTTGAAATATCTGGTGCAAAAGAGGTAGAACTTGAAAAAGAAGAAAATTTTGAATCGGATAAAGAGAATATGACCCTGGCAAGCTCGTATGGCAAAAGAAACAAAGCAGGTCGAAAGGCTGTGTTCACTATAGGCAAAGCAAAGCAATACACTGGACTGCCCAGGAATAATTCCTCCAAAGGAGTGAAGAAGAGTACTGAAACCCTGTGTGTTTCTGGGAAGTCAAACCTAAATGATGAATCTGTATCCTCGAATTCCAGGGATACATTATCCAAAACAAAAGAGAAGGATATCCCAAAATTATTTGCTAGCGGAAGTGTAAAAAAGAGTAGAAAAACTGTGCGTATTTTGGGGGAAACTAAGCAAAGTGACACATACTCCAAGGTCTCACACAAAAATGAGAATTTTTCCTCTGAAAATGGGAATGGTACCCTGCAAGTTTCTGTCAGCAAAAGTGCAAAAAAGCGTGAAGAAACTGTACACACTGTGGGGGAACCAATACAGATTGGGCAATCTGTTGCCCAGGTATTATTTGAAAATTGTGGAGAAAATGAGAATTTTGCTTCAGATAAGGAGAATGTCACCCCAATTTTCTCATCTCCTGAAAGCAAATACAGACCAGTCTCAAAGAGTCCCGCAAGGGCCTTATTTCAAAATGTGGATTTTGAAGGGATTGAAGAGGTAAACTGTGAGAATTTTGCTTCAGATAAGGAGAACTGTACGCCGGATTCGAAACTTGCACAAAAATTGAGGCAGCCTCTCTGTGAGGACCATGCCGTGGTAGAAATTGAGATTGGTGAGAGAAAGGAGATGGAGAGGTTACCTTTCCGGGTTTTATTTGATAATAATAATGTTCAGGTACTTAGTAACAGCCCCTTGAAACCTCTATGCACAATTCCTGACAACAGCTCTGTGGTAAGTTTCTTTTCTCAATCAAGGATTACAGAACCACAGTATTTGTCCCAGTTTGAAATGTTTCTGTTTATTATCATTTGAACACAATGGTTGAGATATGGCTGCTGGTTGAGAAATCTTGTATGGATACTGCTAGAATTTCCAATTGATGCTTATTTTGTGTTTTCAAACACAATTTGATGCTTTATTACAGTCTTGCAAAAGAAATTAGTTCTTACATTCATAACCAATTGTCCAATTGGAGAAAAATTAGAATAAAGTTTTAAACAAATAAAGTATTTGATTAAAATGCAGAAAAATTATTGTATGTCTTTATGCTATCTGCAGTGTCGGTCCCATCAATGGGTGCAGCGAGAAAATGCCAGGGAACCAAGAAAAGAATGGATCATGATCGTGGATACAGGCTGTCTATTAGGAAAAGAATCAATCAAGGCCATAAGGCTCTTACAAGGCCTCAGAGGAACACGCCTCATTATTCCAAGGATTGGTAGGCTTATTTCCATAACACACACACACACACACACTTGTTTCTGCAAGCCTATTTTGGTATCAGCTTATTCCCAATTTAGCACCTCACAATCACCTACATGAATGAAATATTCAAATTTTGTTGCCTTGATAATGAATTAATCAACTGCTTAACTGATTAAGTAATCAAACCTTCTTTTCAATTGCCAGTTATAAGAGAGCTGGATTGCATGAAGCGGCGCGAGGGTCTCTTCAGGCGACCGAACAAACAAGCATCTTTAGTTTTGGAATGGATAGAAGAATGCATGGAGAGAGAGCCCCTGTGGATCCATGTGCAAAGCTCATCAGAGGCACTGCCAGTGGCCCCCACTCCACCAGTGACTCCCACGTCACTATTTGGGGATGCAGTTGTGGATGTGGCACCTGGCTTCAGGTCCGACCTAAATGCGATCTTCTCTCCATGCAGTAGCTTCATGGAAATAGTAACCCCCACTTCAGAGGATCATGTATTGGAATGTGCCCTCCTGTTCAAGAAATTGAGAGGCCATGCAGAGGTTGTTCTCCTCTCTAGCAGCACCACACTGAAGATTAAAGCCATGGCTGAGGTATGAACTTTTTTACCAGTAATTAAATTTTTAGAACTTAATTTTCTGAAAGATAATAGTACCACCAGTCTTGTGCAGGTTAGTGACAATACCTTTTTTGTTGTTGTCATTTTTACTATTTTGATATTCTTTTTTCTAATTTCTATAGGGGTTGCTTTGTGAGGAGGCAAAGGAATTCAAGGATAGTCTAACAAATCCATTGTCAAAGAGGTTCTTGTGGGCCTCGAGCAGCCACAGGGGACCTACTGGGCCATGCACAGGTGATGCAGCACTAATTGCTGATAATTACAAAAGCAAGGACAACAATCCTGTCATTGCAAGAAGGACAATCAAGGCAGCCGAGGCTGTTAAGGGACTCAAACTAATCCTGCTCCATAATTCTCATTATGGGCAGACCAGATTGCTCAATTAGGTACAATTAGATACAAGCCAGTTCAAGTATTAGTAACTCTCTTGATGTAAAGATACAATTAGATTACTATTTTCATATTAATATGGATTATTTACTTTTTCTTTCTGTTTTTTCTTAATTTTTCTGAGAGCCTGAAGAATATGATTCTTATAGTAAAAAAGAAGGTACTTAAGTTTCTTGTAACTGGTCTGAAAAGTGTTTTTTTCGTCTTGGTTTAATTGGTTTAGTAGAAATTATACCCCAAATTTAGGCCACATACAGCGGCAATGGACATCTACTTTGTCGAATTTGTGATTAGCAGGAATCTTAAATGACGTTCGTTTTCCATTGCCCGATACTTTCATTCAGATATGTTAGTCTAAAATACTTTAATTACGTAGCGTCAGAAAGGAAAAGTCATACCAATAGTAATATTTAAATATTTAAAATAAGATAAGTTGAACTTAGCAGATGACATAAGATGTGCAGATATATTAGTTTTAATTACGTAGCATTAAAACGGAAAAGTCATACCAATTAACATTTTAAATAAGATAAGTTGAGCTTATCAGATGACATAAGATGCAGGAATAACTCTTATCTAGCAGACCCGTGAGGCCGTGACGGTTGGATCAGATCCAATAATAAACTCTTCTTTTATACTTCATCCAAAACGACAACTCAAGCGTTAGATCACACCATATTAAATGTCAAGCCTTTTTTAACACGAAGCTCCAAAAATCGGAAATAACAGGAATCTGTTATTCCGATCCCAACCGTTGATCTTTGTTGTTCGCGTATGGACAAAATTGAATGGCTGAGATCGGAATAACATGTTCCTGTTAGAATATCATCAGATTTAATAACAAATGCTATTCGAGTGACTGCAACTTTGATTGTTTTTCAAACATTGCATGATTCATGGTGAATTGCATATAGATTGGGTTTCATTTTAATATAGTTGCATTATTATTGGTGCTTGAGAAAAACTTAGCATTTGATAGAGACTTGATTGATTGTAAATAGGGAACATTGGTTTTATGTGGTTCTGCTACTTGCATTGGCCGGGGTTTTTCTGGTATGAGTCATTGTCAACAATTAAAAATTGGTATGATACATTCCATAAAAATGATGAATGTGCATGTTTTGTATATTTGTGCCGTTGATAATATACCTGTATTTATGTAATACACCTCTCTGACTCTGGTATATCATTTAATTTGTTATATACTGTGCTTTCTTTGAGTGTTCCTCTAAAATAGGGTTTTGCTGATTGTCACTAATGCTTCTTTGTGGTGAACAAACCATAGCTCATTAAAAAATTCCATACATGTTTCAGATAGCCAAGGCACTGAATTTCATGCATGAACGAGGCATAGCTCATCTGGATATTAAACCTGAAAACATATATGCCAAAAGCGGTACCTACAAACTTGGTGATTTTGGCTGTGCGACTTTAATGGATCATGGTCTTGGCATAGAGGAAGGGGATGCGAGGTACATGCCAAATGAGATGTTAAAGGATCAGTGCGAGTATTTGGAAAGGTTAATTCGGGTGGGGACGGGTTGTATTAATCCGGTCATTTTTTTTTTTTGCGTGCGTCTAGACGGGACGCCTTAACCCGTCCACCTTTTTTTTTTTTCAGGACGGGTCCTCTAAACCCGTCCGGGTTTCTCTCTTTTTTTTTTTTTTTTTTACGTCGAAGTGATTAAACGAGTGATTAAACGGAGGGGATTAACGGATAATCCGGATGGGATAATTAGACCCGTCCGGTGGACGGGTTTTCACAACCCGTCATACCTATATTTCGAAAAAAACCAACAGTAATCTCCTTTTTCGATAATTATTTTATTTTATTTCTATTAATAAAAAAATTCGGGAGAGGGGTCTAGCATGATGCATCCTCTTCCTACCAAAGATAACCAATACCTCCCACTTCCTACCCTTGATAGTTGATACCGGCTCTCCTTGGTATAACCAAATCCCAAGCTGTGTCTAACTTTTAAACTTGTAGCTTGTCCAGCATCTATAACGTAACAAAAATGACCCAAAACATCCAGCAGTTCATGGATTAGAGAATTAATCAAATAACTTAATAGAGAGTGGGAAGAGTTAATGGCGCCTTTTGTTAGAAATGAAATTGGTTTTCCTTTCTCTTTCATGCTTTCTTGGACGCGCAGCAGAGAGTTAAGGGGCAACAGTTCCATTTTTTATTTATACAAAATTGAGAGGAGCCTAGTGGTGCACTAAAATGAGGTGAAGCTAAACAGCTCTTCATTGTTTTGTCAGATTAATTAAATATACAATTTTTTTCAAATTAGTCATCAACTTATATAAAATATTAAAAATGGAGATTTTAAGCAAATATATTGAAATGAAAATTTTGAGTTTCTCGAATTTAGGTTTCGACATTAATAGTTACTTTTTCTTCAACGGTAACTGGCATCATTGAACAAACTAGTTTTAAAACATTAGAATCTAAAAAGATATTAATAAAAGAAAGCTAGCCAAATGAAAGTATGAACAAATTTAACAATAAGAAATCCATATTCTAATCTCTTATCCGTCATCCATACAAGAGTTGTAATACCTCTTTATACTTCTATGTGCTCTGCCAATCCCAGAAACTCCACTCTCATAATAACTACTAGTTATAAAAGCTTCAAGTATACATAATCCACGAGGTGCCTCTCATCCTGTTAAGAAACAGACAAGTACAAATGGACCAACATAAAGCTAAAAATATATCAAAAGATATAGATTAAAAGGATGCTACACATAAAGCTAAAAATGGACCAACATAAGAAAAACATTACTCCTAAGACTCCTAACTACTCACACTGCGTGGATGCTTGGTTTCCTCCATATTCCAATTTTGTATGAACACATCCCAACAATATATCAAAAGATCATGCAAAAAGAGATATATCACCCCTATTCCATAAAACACTATAAACATAAACTGCACCAACCCGTGCATAAAGTGGGAGTATCTAAGAAATTCAAGATAGGACCAGTACAGGTCATGCTTCTAGCAAGTTCTTGGGTCATATACCACATGTACATAATAATGGCAAGAAAATAACACCTTTAGTAAGTGATACTTCCCGCATTGCAAGGATATTGCAAATAAATACTACATATACATAATAACAGCACACAAGAAAATAACACCTTTAGTTGCCTGGATCCTTTTGCGAAAAACCCGGAGACCCAGATTGCAGAAAATGAAATGAACTCTCAGTAGGATCAAATACTGTCATTGAAAAATCATTTAACCCCTCAAAACTAAATGAATCCAAGTTCACCACAGGAGAGAAATACCCCCCCTTCATATCAAGATACTCATCACCATTATTGTATCCAACACCACCACTATCATTTTTATCATCAATCTCCTCATTCTTCCCCTTCATTTCATCCGTGGGTAGTGCTGGTGTGTGCCCCTGGAAAAGCGCCACATGCCCAAACAATTTATCCTTTCTGGTGAAAGTGGTCCCGCACGAACAAAGCCACTTGTCACTACCGCAATGCTTCTCGTGTGTCTTGAGATCCGCTATGACTGAGAACTTTTTGGTGTTGCAGCGACTACATGTGTAGCTCTTTTCACAATGGCTTCTCTTGTAATGGTTCTTAACACACAACAGATTCTTTAATGGCTGAAAGTTCTTGTGTTCCTTGTTCCTCTTGCAACCGACAAATGGACATGAGTATCTTTTAACAGGCACGGGCTGTGAACCCGGTTCCCTAACAGGCTTTGCAAGTGCTGCTGGGTTCTTGTACTCATCCCCATGGCCTCTCATGTGCATCCTCAGGTTGGCATCCCTCTTAAAACCTTTCCCACAAATGGTACAGAAATGGGTGTGTGGTGCCAAAATCTCCTCTTTCTCCAATTGTAACACCTCATATGTCCCAATTGGTAAATTATCTCCATCTTGGTCTACATCTTCACTTTCTTTTACGTCTAGGTCCTCAACTTGGATCTGGTCAGCACCTTCTTCAACCCCATTCTCTTCCCAACCTTTGGTCAATTCCTCACAATCTGGATTCGGATTTGGTTGATATAAATTTGGGCTTGGACCCAAATTAGAAGCGGAAGCAATAGAACTACCCAACTGGGAAATAGGGGGGTTGCCCCAAAGGAAAGGAGTTCTTATAGACGGGAGAAATGAACCAGCAGCAGAGATTACTTGGATTATTATCGAGGTGAGATCAGTAGTCAACAGGTATCGCTGGGCGGTCATCTCAGCCTCAGAGAAAATGCAGTTTTGCCCCTCATTTGTGCGGATCATCTCTTGGACTATGTTCTGTGCTTGGTGTATCTTTTGTTCGAGAAAGGAGAGGTTTGAGAGCAAGGCCTGTGGGTCCCACTCTGGAGATTGGGAATCGATAAGTTGAGAGGGAATACCAAACGGATTGGGATATTGGGTTTGGGTCTGTGAGTTGAATTGGGAATGTGCATAGTTAGGGTTGAAGCTTTCCGGGGTTTTGCTTGTTGAAGGAGATGTGAAACTTGACCTTTGCTTCTGATCCATTCTATCTTCCTTATAAACAGTGATTAAAATACGTGTTTCTCACTCTGAGGTGAAACTGCAAACAGCGATTCAAATATTTGTCTCCCGCTCTGAGGTGAAGCTGCAAGATGGATCTAGCCTGATCAAATGCAAAGAAGCAAAAGAAAAACGAAAAAAAAAAACACATGAGTGGGGAGTGTTAAGTGCTTGACAGGATCATCAATTAATACATTTAAGCAGAGCCAGATCCTAGAATAGGTGTTTAATTAGTATTTATAGGCTGTATTACATTGTATGTAACAAATATGTAATAACAACAAATGCTTCATGGATTCCCCCGGCAGATGTAACAGGATAACTGGACTTAAATTTCGCACAAGTCAATGTTTCTGAGTTGAAACTACAAAAATGGACAAAGAACTTAAGGTGCGCCAGCCACTATATGGTGAAGAACCTCTATGAGAAAACATCTAAACTCCAGGTTTCATACAATAACAAAATTTACTAAAAAGTCAACGCTGTTTTAGTTTTCAAATTGAAGCAACTGAAAAAGGAAAAAGAAAGAACCCCGAAGTAATCTCACAGCTGGTGGCCTAAAAACCTAATCATTCCCATTTAATTTAAGAAATTAACCTGATTTAAGATCTGAGACGCTCGAAGAAAGGGACGGAATAGAGGTAAAAATCCCCAGAAAAACCAATCGCAGATAGCTTATGAAGCTCCTTTCTCATCTCCCAATTTCAACCGAAGATAGCTTATCAGATCTGATCAGGTTTAAAAATCAGTTTTCCTTCTATCTCCTCTCTCTTCACTACTGCAGCTTCCCTTCTCTTTCTTGACTTCACCCTTTTTTTGTTCGCGTTTCCAACGAATTTGTTAATGGTTTTGGTAACCCGAGCCCAATAAGTGGCTTGAGATTTGAGAACGAGAGAACTCCAATTAGTTTGGTATACTATACAGTATACCTTTGTTTATTGGGGGAATTTCATGTATACCCCTCAAAAACTTCAATATTACGTATTTCTCCCTCTAAATTTTAAAATTACGTATTTCCCCCTCTAAATTTTAAAATTACGTATTTCCCCCTCTAAACTTCAAAAACTCACATATTTACCCATTTTATTGTCTTTTATATTAAAACTAATTCTAAATTTATAAAATACCTACTTTACCCGTCATTAAAAGTATGAGATGCCTCCATTAAACTCAAATTTGAATCTGAAGGGTTCCTATACTGTCCGATCCAAGCGCATCGCAATAAGATTATTGCGTGTTCGCTTCAAGATTCGTACTAATCTAGTCTGCACAGATCTCAAAGTAATTTTGATCCGCATGCAACACATTAAAATATGTGCACATTGCTTCAATATCCGTGTGTGTTCGCTTCAAGATTTGTGTTGATGTGGCGCGCACGGATCTTAAAGCAATTCGGACGGTAGAGGAACCTTCAGATTCAAATTGGAGTCAGATGGGCGTATTATGTTTTTTTAATAAAAGGGTAAAATAGGTATTTTATAAATTTAGAATGTGTTTTAATATAAAATACAATAAAATGGATAAATATGTGAGTTTTTGGAGTTTAGAGGGGGAAATATGTAATTTTAAAATTTAGAGGGGGAAATACGTAATATTGAAGTTTTTGAGGGGTATACGTGAAATTCCCCCTTGTTTATTGGTCTGTTCGCACAGAATATATGCTACAAAGTTTCAGTATAGCAAGCTATACCTTTTAAACCTTTGTTATACTCTGTCAAATCAGATAGCAAGTGCACTATCCTATCGATGAGTATGCTCAGGTATCGATCCACAGGGACGGAAGAAAATGACCGGATTCGTCTTAAAATTACTTGAGATTCTAGAAGTGAGAGAAATTGGTTTGGTTTGGTTCTTAACAATTCTAATGATTTATAACAAGTTTAAAAAGCAATAAAAGAGAATTAAAGTTGTTTCCAATTGATAAAAAGGCGTTTCCAGGGTTCAGATTTCATTTCTGTTCAGCCCCGAGGCATACGGCCCGTATGGATTCCCGTACGGCCCGTAGGGCACCCCGAGTTAATGCTGCAGCTACTGTTTTCTGTGTTGATACTAATGTTTAGGGTTTCTATCGACCAGATCTAGATACCTAACCTCAACTTTCGCATTTTGGCCCAGTACCCGATTACCGGACTCAAATACTTCCCTCTTAGATGCGTTAAACCTCAACTTTCGCATTTTGGCCTAATTTATCCAAGTTACTTGTTGGTTTACTAAAAGTATCCAAGGACTTTCGCCTCAAGGAAAGTTTCACCTTTCGGGTACTCCTTGGTTTCACCCTACTTCATATACTTTATTCGGTTGGATTAAATGTCATAGACTTGGCTCCTAACACTTAGATGTGCGCATTCATCTAACGGGATGACTAATCGATTCAAGCAAGCACAAATAAAGCAATCAAAATACTACTCAACAAGGTAAAAACAAAGCATTCAACACAAAATCCAAGTAGCATGCAAACAAAACCAAACTAGAAACTACATCTTAACCCTAGAAACAAAGTAAATTAGCTACTCATGTTCATAAGATAACACAAATAACAGAAAATAAAAGAGTTCATGACAAAACAGTGGAGAAATCCGAAGATCCGTTGCAAACTCGCGTTTTTCACTTCTCTTCCTCTTCTCCTCCTCTTATCTTTTGCTCCCAGAAAGCTTGTCCAAGTTCCAGTGGTGAATCCCCCTTTTTTGGTGAGGAAATATCTCATTTAATGCCCCAGATCGCGCCTGCAGAGGCTTCCTTTTCGGCCTCCTTGATTTCAGCTGATTTCAGATTCTGGCTGGATTTGCCTATTTAGCGTCGTATGGCCCGTAGGGGACCCCGTACGGGCCGTATGCCTATGCTTTGTCTTGGAGACTTCGTGCCTCTGTTGTGGAACCTTCTGTGTGGTTGGGCAGATCATGTACGGCCCGTAGGGAATATCATACGGGCCGTATGAAAAATTGTCAGATCCAATTTTTCGCCCTTTTTCCTGCAAAACACCAAACAAAACATAGCAGTACCACATTTCTTCGAAATACAAGTAAAAAGTCCACATTTATAGGCTTTAAAACACAGGTTTAAGTGCAAATTAGGGCTGTAAATTAGACATAATATGGAGATATCATGGTCCGTCTCCAGAAGAAAAGAAAAAAAAATGTGCCAAGATACAAATACACTTCTCCACAGTATCTCAGAATATAAGAGCATCTACATTTCTAAAACTCTAATTTGAGTTTTTAATTTGACGTAGCAGTTTCTAAATCAATTTCAGAGATACAGATGGATTTCTTATTTAACAACTTTGCTTCAAAGTTTCTTAATAAAAAATCGTTTATAAACTCTGACGTGGCCAAATAATTCGCTGAAATTCTTTTCTCCTATAATTTATTTGCTGATGTAGCAATTAAGAAACTCTAATTTTAGTTTCAGGGATGTGGGGGTTTAGAAACTTTTAACAGTTATTTAGAAACTCCAAGAGTTTCAAGGATGTAGATGCTCTAATAAAATGAAATACGGTTACCATAAAATCACTTGACAGACTGGTAAAATATTAAAAATTACTAAATATTTTCAACAAGTATACTCATAAAATCATTTGACAGACTGATAAAATATTAAAAATTACTAAATATTGTCAACAAGTATACTCACCGTATTACGAGAAGCAATTCAGAATTTTATGAGACAGCTGGACAAAAAAAATAGCTAAAATGTCAATAAAGTATTAGATAAAAAATAATACTTTAATTATATTCTAATTTCTCTTACTTATAATTCTAATTACTAATCATAATTTAATATATTTATTTTAATTTTAACTCTAAATTTAACTCGAATTACAAATTAAAATTTTAGAAGAGGGATAAAAAAATTCAAAAAGAACAAAATCAATCAGGACATATAGATCTCTATAAAATTTAAAATTCAAACATGACTTCTATTGGACCGCCCAGGTTACAGCTTACGGGATATATAGATGACTTATAGTGAATTCATATTAATTTGAATATTATAAGATAGTAACTAAAATGTTAATGCTTCGTCTCAGATCTTTTTTTTTTTTAAAAAGAGGCTAAAAGCCCATTTCATTGCTGAAACAGTTAATTACAAAATGCCAACAGCCAGAAAACTGATGTCAGTTTAGCAAAAGCAAAACAATATGCAACCAACCATCAGACAACAGTATAACCAACCTCTAATTGAGGCAATCGACCAAAAGTAAATTAGAGATGCTAAACATAAGCCACTTAAGATAGGGCTAAGGAGTATAATAGCTACAAAAGGAATTAGGTCTGTCGTCATTCAGCCACATTCATTGCACCAGAGGCTATATGAGTGCCAGCCTCTAATTCACCAGGGATCACATAGGGCACTACCTCCATGTTGGGGGGGATGATGTTGAGCGGAATGGCATCCTCAATGATTGGTAACCAGGATTGAGCAACATCAGCCGTGCCCTTCTTCATTTTTCCTAACCAGTATGCAAGAAAAGATTTGATTAGAAAAATAAGTGTTCTAGCATTTTTAGGTGAAAGATCATTGAAAACAACATCATTTCGATGTTTCTAGAGGGTCCAACATGTTGTTCGTACAATAATCTTTTACGTCTATTTGACTAATTTGCAAAAACATACAATTATTGAATTTTACGATTTCTTCTATTTTGAGAATATGTAGGTCCAAGAAGAGTAAGAACTGTTGAATAATAAGCTTGGACTGAAGAAATCATGAAGACCCTTATCAAGAATACATATTGTAAAATCAAATGTTTGGTAAAGTATGTGTGAGGTTGATTAAATTGAGATAAAACGTTATGAACGTTTTTAAAACGTTGGTAACGTTTTATAATAATCAGAAGCTTCAAAAGAATCAAGTTATAACGTTATAACGTTATACAACCGTTGTAACGTTTTACAAACGTTATAACGGTTGATAAACGTTGTAACGTTTAAAAGCTACAGAACAACTGGAGTGCAACTGTTCAATACAAACAATAAACGTTGTAACGTTTATAAATCGTTATAACGGTTTTGAAACGTTGTAACGGTTATAAAACGTTATGTAACGTTTTTCTAAGCTGTCAGAGAATTAAAACCCTAAATCGTATTTGAATAAAACGTTATAACGTTTAATAAAACGTTGGTAACGTTTTATGTCAAACAGCTCATTTTTGAGCTGCCACTATAAATAGGTGAGTGAGGTTTTCTTCTCACTTACTCTAGCCGACCCTAATTAATTCAAAAGTGATTTTCTGAGAGCTTAGCCTACTCCATTGTTGTGAGAGCTTAAAACTTCAAAATCCCTCAAGCAACCTCAAACCTACTTCACTAATCTTGTTATAGATTAGGTTAGAGTGATCTTTTGAGTGTTTCTCTTGTGTTCCTAGACAATCGAGACCTTGTTCTCATCTCTTTGAGTTGGCCGTTTGACTTCCCGCTTGGTGTGTAAGGGCTCAACGGTTCACAAGTTGTAATCCTTTCGTATTGGGTAATAGGAAGGCGCACCTCACAAGGTTGCGAAGCCCCGGAGACGTAGGCCTTTGTTTTGCCGAACTCCGTTATCACCCCGCGTGTCAAATTTCTCTAAACTCATCTATTTACTTTCAATTGCAATTTAATTTCAGTTTTTGAGCAATTAGAGGTGCCCCTAAGTGCAACACAACAAACCGCACTAAGTAGGACTAATAAACCTGACTTTTCATAATGATTAAGCTTAACACCTCTTTTTTGACTTTTTCACTATTTAGAAATACAAAACAAAGCTCAAATTGGTAGAAATGAGGCTCTTTGCAATAATAAAATATATAGGTTCGAATCCGAGCGTCGGTATGGGTATATATATTTGAAAATATATTGAACAATTCAAAATGCAAAAGTCGTCTTATTAAAAACCTCAATTAGAACATCTCTTCCACTTTACACCTTGGAACGCGCCTTTCTTTCTATTCTATAAGATCTAGAAGAAAGGCGTTTTCCCTTCTTCTTAACCTTAACCCGAAATCAAATGGCTGAGGAAGGGTGCTCACGGGAACAGATCCAGTGGAGACGGGGTGGGGCCTGTAGCTCAGAAGGATTAGAGCACGTGGCTACAAACCACGGTGTCGGGGGTTCGAGTCCCTCCTCGCCCAAAGCCTTAAAATGAAAGGCTCTTGACTTTTCCTATGGGGGTAGGAAAGTCATGATCGAGACAGCGAACGCAGAGTTCTATGGGTATAGTACATAATTTGATAAAAAAAGCTCTTTTGCAATAGAAACAAAGATGGGGAAGGGGTTACCTCCTGCTAAGGCAAAGCCTTTATTTAATGAAATTCTTTATTCTTTCATTAAGAACTAATTCAATCTCCCCAAGTAAGATTCGAACCTACGACCAATCAGTTAACAGCTTCGTCTCAGATCTGACTTGATTGGTCAGCATGTATAAAGAGGTGCTACTTTTACTCTATTATCCGAATTCGATCTAGAACCAAATCTATTCGGTTGTATTTTTGTGGTAAATGCAGCAAGACGGGGAGTGCTGGAACAGGTCCAGCATGCGTCATGTTTGCTCATAGCCCTTTCAAGTTTCAAGTACCGATGTTAATCTCCGATTTCAAGTACTGGAAACATGTAGGCCCTGTTCGGCGCACTACTGTGCTCGTGGGAAAAAAAAAATTCACTCAAACTGAATTTTTTTTTTCCCACGAGCACAGTAAAAATCAGTTCAAAACCCACATCCATTCCCCAGCCCATGAGAACACCGAACAGGGCCGTAGTGATGGATCATTAGTAGAAACAATGAATAGCATAGCGAAATTGTATTGCTTTGGATGGATTTGAACAAAACCCTGAAGCCGGGTCATTTTCACTCTGTCTACTAGTATTTTTCTAGTAAATTTGGGTTTAGGAGTGAACGATCTGTTTGGTACTACCGTACTAGGACTGACATATTTTACTGTCTCTAATTACCCATTTACCCTAAAACCTCTCATATATGTTAAATCTTATAAAAACAAAACAAATAACCGGCCGTATAAAATGGTCCACCATAAACGGAAATAAATCTGCTGTTGTTCCCAAGGAATAACATCCTGCTATTCCCATCTCAACCATTCAAAAAATTTCATGAGCGAATCTGGAAGAAGTACATTTTTCATACACGAAAATCAACGGTTGGAATCGGAATTACAAGTTCCTGTTATTCCAAAGGAATAACAACAGATTTATTTCTACCATAAACGGCCACCTCTTGCCACTCGAGAGACAATTGTGCAACCGTAACAAAAATATCAGACACTCTGCGCTCCTCTCTCGCACCTCTCTTCCAAACGCCAATGTCTCTCCTCTTCTACCTCCAACCTCCCCTGTTCTACACGAAACCCCATTCTCTCCATCCCCACAAAACCAATCTTTTCAAACCCCACAAACCACTCGCGGTGAAATCCCTCGGCAAAAACCAAGGTCATGTTCCATCCCCCGAGAAACCGAGGTGGGAGCACTTGCTCTCGACTCTGGCGAGCCTATACCCGGTCTATGTAACTGTAGGCGGGGCCATTGCATGCGTAAATCCGTCGGCCTTTCAGTGGTTTGTAAAGAGGGGACCAGCGTCGTACAGCTTTTCTCTGGGTCTAATTATGTTGGCCATGGGACTCACGCTTGAGCTCAAGGAGCTGGTTGGAATTTTCAAGGAGAAACCTTTATCTGTAAGTTGGCGATATATTTCACATGCGTTGGAAAATCTTAATTAGGTGTGTTTGCCACTTGCCAGAAATGTTTTAGAGGGACAAATGAAAAATAATGGACTATGGATAATGTATCAATCAAACTATGATTTCATTTGATTTTTTTTTTAAATCTTAACACATTTAGTGACTAAAAAATCTTTCAGCGAATAAACTAGAAAAGAGCCATGGGTCCAAAATAATAGTTAAAAAGTTACCCATTGCAAATGAATTAAAAAATTGTTTCCCAATTCGTCTTAACAAAGAATAGTAGCTGTTTTCAGTCAAATCAACAAAGAACAATAGGTGTTTTTAGTCAACTTAATATGGACATTCCAAGAAAACTTGAAGCGTCAGCACATTCCCACTATCATACCAGTCATGTCGTTGCAAATGGTATATTCCTCACGTTGCAACAAGTACCATATTTTTGGGTTTTGCTTCTGGGCCTGCTTGCCTTTCGCAATAATTGCAGGATCCTAATGTTGTTGCAAATGGTATATCATACCAGTAATGTTGTTGAAAATGGTATATTCCTCACGTTGCAACAAGTACCATATTTTTTATTTTGCTACTGGGCCTGCTTGCCTTTCGCAATAATAGCAGGATCCTAATTTTGTTCCATCTTAAACACGGATCCCAGAATTGCTGAGATTATGTCTCTCTTCTAGTTCTAGCCCCATAGCACTTGAATTATCTATGAAATAAAACAAAACCGGTGAACCAACAACAAATTTGCAAAGCCTTTGTGTGCCTTAAGGAGCTGGATGAATAATCACTTGTATCTTTTTGTTTAGTTGATGCTAAACATTCTCAATAAAAAAAATTATCATGTATATAGGAATGCCTTATTTCTTTCTTTAAAAAAAAAATCAAAGTGATTTATTTGGACCACTGGTTCTATAGAATAGAAACATTTCTCGTACAGGAATGCCTTATTTCTTGATCTATTGTCTATTTATCTCTATAATTTTCTTTAATAGAATGCCTCATTTTTTTGTAGGTAGGTTTTAAAGGAAATGATAATCTTCTAAAAGTAAAGACTTCTGGTGAATTTCTGACATGAGAACACTTGAACATATTCTATCTAAGTAAATATAATAATCCAACTTCAACGATCCTCCTTTGTTTTATCACTGGTAAGAAAAGGTGCTCCAACCCAATTGTCACTTTTTGCCCTCAGCAGATGTTTCTTTACCACTGCTGGGAGCATGCACAAGACCGAATGTTCTGTTCATGTCACTTTAATTTGGGGGGTTCACAAAGGGAGAATTGTGTCGGATTATTTTACATTTGAGGTGCAACTGATTCTTTCACTTAATTCTGGAATTAACATTAAAGAAAATACTTGTCGACTTGTCGTAGATATTGTTCGGGTGCTTTGCTCAATACACAATAATGCCAGCTTTTGGGACGCTTGTTAGTAAAGTTTTAGGCCTCCCTCCGTCTCTCTCTGTTGGTCTAATTCTTCTGGGCTGCTGTCCTGGAGGAACTGCGTCCAACGTGGTATGCTATTCAATTTCAATGTTACATACTTGTATAATGCTGGGCTGGTACTTTTTACTATATTGGTATGATACCTGATTATAAACCAAATGAGCCAACAAATGTTAATATATGTGAAGAAAAAAGTAGACTTGTTATATTCCCGTGTATACCAGACTTAACTAACTATGCAGTAGATGGAGAACTGTTATATTCTTGTTCACTTAAATTAATCTGTGTAAAACAATTAGTTTTTCAGGTGACCTTGATTGCACAAGGAGATGTCCCTTTGTCCATAGTAATGACAGTCTGTACCACACTTGGAGCTGTGCTTCTCACCCCTCTTTTAACTAAGATCTTAGCTGGGGCTTATGTACCAATCGATGCCCTCGGGCTTTCCATCAGTACTCTTCAGGTATGGTGTTAATTTCTCCCAAAAAGGGCAGAGTGTTGGTCACTTGAACTCCATGCCATTACCTCTTTATGTCTTATATTAAATTGATTTCTTGTACCATTTGGTGCCAACAATGCCAGAACTGATAGCAATGTTAAAAGTTAGTCATAATCTGTTGTCCTTGTGAACCTTTGCAATACTGAGAAACTTCTCATCATGCTCTATAGAAAGAAGCAACATGCTGTTGCAGAACCAAGGGAAAAATAGAAAAAGATCAGAGAAATTATGATCATGCATTGTGGTGTGGCATTTGTGACACTTTTGCTGCACCAAGCTTTTACAAGATCATAGTGTATCTCTTATTTGGGTTGGAGGGGGGTATATATTTCTGCATTCATTTATCTCTTTTCAATAAAAACTCCTTTTCTTGTTCTTTTGCATATTTTCAGATTGTGGTTGCACCTATTTTGTTGGGTTCCTACATCCAAAGCACTTTCCCTTTACTTGTGAAAGCTGTTATTCCTTTTGCACCACTATTTGCTGTGTTGGCTTCCTCACTATTAGCAAGCAGGTTAGATATCCTTGAGTTCTGACCATAATTTCTATGTACTCCTTTTTTTGAGGAGATATTATTTTAAATAAAGTTTTCTTTGCTGTTACCTTTTTTTTATTTGAAGAGCTTATCTCCTTTGCATATGCAGAACATCAAAGCATCCATGCAATCATAAAATTTTGCTAATCAGATAGTTATACCACTTATGCCCTTCCATCCTTCTCTTAGTAAAAATTCTGATATTCCTCTTTTAATGACATTTTGGATGTTCTTTTGTTCTATCCTTTTAAAACTTATCTATTAACCCATTATTTTTGCAAGTCTGCACAAAGTGATTATATATCAGTGATATTAAGGATAGTTTTACCAATTTGCCCCCCTAAAGTCGGTTTAATTAATTGGCCCCCTAATGTACTATTTAATATGTTTTCAGAAAATGGATGTCCTTTAATTATCACTTTTACAATTTCAAATACTGAATGGGCTGGCCTTGAATTGATTTTCTTAAATCGTTTTTTTCTACACTCTACAGGAACAACTGAATATTTTTCTTGACCGTCAAATTTGACGGATGAGTTAATAACTGATACTGGCATTTCGACTGAAACTATCTCAAATATTTATTTATACAAATTATGTAATATCACAAGTCTAATTATTCAACATCAAGTTTTCAAAAATATTAAATGACATTTAACAGTGGAGTTGATTATTTAAAAAATTTAAACTATTAAGCAGAATAATACCGCACCCTCATATATCATATACTAGGATTTTTATATAGTCAATTTTTTTCTAGTTTTATAAAGTCCAAATATATCCTTATTCTAAATGGCACAACAAAATATTAACTTTTGATATGAATCAGTATAAGAAATAAGTTATAAAAAAAGTAATGAAAGGTATAATTTAACCTTGAATAGCGTTGAAAAAACCATAGATAGTAACTTTTAAAATAAAGCTATTTTTTCAAAGCTTAGTCCGATTGATCATCCAAAATTCATTTCTTTTGCATAATTTTGTCGTCAGAGATCAAAAAAATTATTTAACCACTTAGTCATTGTTTTCAAAAGTTTGTTCAACATTAGATTAGAACTCTTTCATACAATTTTGAGATCTGTGTGAAGCAAATTGTAACCCTCGTACAAATGTATAGTGATTGAACACACAGAACCTATCCCACATGGGAAATAATAAGCACTCATCCGTTCGGCCCCGCCTATGTCGGAATTATGTATATTACTTAATATGGTTTCTTCTTATCTATTTGTTTATTCTTTGTAATTTGGGAGGAGGGAGCGTGAGAGTTCAAAATTGCTGGTTCACATCATTTGAAGTTCTGAACCAACAAGTAGCTCAAAATTTTAGTAAAGCATGATTGTTCTATTACTTAATAATGCTAATCTATTTTGTCCAACTTCTGTAGTGTGTTTTCCGAGAATTTTGTGCGGTTGAAATCATCTCTTGCCAGCACAGCATCTGCTTCTGGAGATATGAAGACTGTGCTTCTGGCTGTTGTCTTGCTTCATTTTGCTGGATTTCTCATCGGGTAAGGAAATCTTTAATCTTTATTAAGAGCAATAAGTTTGTAAAATATTATTTTTTTAGATTATGCAGCATTAACCATGGTTCTGAAACTCGGAATCGGGTTCTTGACCATGGAATCGGAATTGGATGAATCGGAAGAATCGGATCGGTAACTTGGATTTTTTTGGCAGAAGCTTGTTTTGTAACAAAAAAGTAGGAAAAAAATTGGTAAAAATAAAATAAGCTTGCTTTAGTCATATCAAATAAAAAGTTTGCTTTCTACTTATATTGAGCTCTTTATAATATTGACTAATGTGTATTCATGTGGGATGAGACCAAACAGGTTGCGAAGCAGGGAGAGTAAATGGTTGGGATTACACTGATTTCACCTATCCCATTTTTTCTCTTTTTCTTTGTTCTCTCATTTTACTGGTTTTTAGCTCTATTTTATCTCTGAAAAACCATGTTATGACTCAGTTGTAAAAACTTTTGGCCTGCAGGCATGAATCAAGCCAAAAAAAAAAAAATTAAATAATTGACTCGGCCTGACTCGAATTGAACTCGGGCTGACTCGGCCGAGTTTTACTAAAAAACTCGCAAGGGTACGAAACTCAGGTGAAACTCGGACCGGACCCGCCTGATACCGAGTTGACTCGGATTCGGCCGAGTTTCCAAACCATGGCATTAACCAATAACACCAATCTCCTTAAATGCCAAATATGAGTATAATAACAATAGTGGTAGCTCAGTACAATTGCAGTTATGCACGGGCTGATTTAATCTTCACCAAGTGTGACTTGTTTCATTTTGGACTTCTAATCCGGTTTTTTTTACGGAGCTTTGTTCTTTATTCTCATTGTCAAATCTGATTAGTAGCACTGGCAATATGGCATTATCGTTTTTATTTATCATTTTGGTTTATTCTATTAATAGGTATCTATCTGCAATGGTATGTGGTTTCAAAGAAAAGCAAAGGCGTGCGATCTCAATTGAGGTAAATCAAATTTTTTATTGCTACTATACCTAGGTCAACAGAGGCGCTCTAGTATTTTTTTTCAATTGCAGCACTTTGCTTCAAATGTTGGCGAATTATAACATTGATCATAATTAATATGCATTTGTGATCGAGTTTCAAATTGCTCTTTGAAGCTTGAACAAGCAGAAATAAGCATTTTCTTTCACACATCATAATACTTTTAGCACTTTTTCTAACTGTAATTAACCAAAGTGAAAACAAGCCACTCATGTGGATTGTTGGTATCATCCAACCTTCTGTTGCCGATGCTTTCACATTGTTGTATGATGAATAAGAAATTCTAAAACCATTGATTTCTTAAATTGCCTCTAGTCACTTGAACACAGTATTTGCAGGAGCTTAGAGGTTATACAACGTTTGGAAATAACTTAATGTAATTGGACATAAATTTACCTATACATTGCAGGTTGGCATGCAAAATTCTTCGTTGGGTGTAGTGCTAGCAACATCGCATTTCGGCTCGCCACTTGTAGCTTTACCACCAGCTCTCTCAGCTGTAGTAATGAATATTATGGGGAGCAGCTTGGGCTTTGTCTGGAGATACATTACCCCCTCTGACCTTAACCAACAAACCGAGTCTCAGGATTGATCAACCTGTTGTACTCGTTACTATTTTGTTAGACCATGGTATCTCATTTGAGTCTTATAATTTATTTTTTGTCTGATGTGTGAAATAGAATTAATCTTCAGAATAAAAAAATAATATTTTACAATTACAGAGATGAAGATGCTGACACCACTTGTAAAATTTCAAATCTTTTGCAATTTCAATCCCTTCCAAATAGAAGGGAGATGCTCTTAAAATTACATAGCATCACTTGGTCAGTTTGTTGGTATAGATTTGACCTAGTCAAAATAAATAATAAAATCAAGTATATTGTGGATAAATTACAAAAATTAAGTATAGATTTGACATAGTCAGAATTAAGTATATTGTGGAATTAATGGTGATGCTCTTAGAAGTACATAGCACCGTTTGGGTAGGTTTGCATCATATTTTGGGGTAATGATTTTAACAGAGTAGCTTCGGCTTCATGCAGCGCACGAGTAGTATGCAGGGACTGAGGGATATTTTGATTATGTAGTATGTGCTCTGCATGAAGTAAAATCTACCCTGTTAATATCCTTACCCAAATTTTGATGTTGCCTTCAATAGTTCGTGCGGACTAGAACTAGGCCATGTCGTTATCACTACATGTAGCAGTTATGGACATAAATTGACAATTCTATATTTCTAATAAGTTTCATAGAGAGAGAAAAAGGCCAGTGCCACATCAGCTTTATCAAAAAAAAAAAAAAAAACAGAGAGTTGTCGCATGAAATGATGAAATCTTGACACACGAACACATGACGGGTCCACAAGCGCGCCACACCGGGAACCAGATCATCTGCCCTCAGAGTCACTGCGGGGTGGAACCGGTTACTGTTAAAGGGTTTAAGTACTGTTACTGTTTTTAAATAAAGGCCCACCAGCAGTGACTCTGGGGCAGACGATTCGGTCTCGCCACACCGTGCTGTCGGGTGACGAGGTCTACAGAAACTAACGAGTTTCTCTGCTGCACACTCAAATTTATTTAATTAATTTAATATAAAGTCAAATAGTTAAAAAACCATGAAAAAACAAAATTATTTAAATTAACTTGTAATTTTTTTTACCGCTTAATCTTATATTAAATTAATTAAAAATAATAATTTGACATGTAAATGCTTTACTAACGAAGTAGATCGGTTTCAACAATTTAAAGTTATCATGTGAAGTCACCCCGCTAGAGTTTCGAGTTAAACTTACCAATATGTGCATCAATAAGTGCACTCGGTATTGCCTTTTTTCTATTGAATTTTTTAGTTTTCTAATGAACCAATCAAATAGTATTTTTAGCTAAATGCTACGATTTTCTTTTTCTTTTTTGAAAATCTTGACAGTGTCTTATTAAATGTTAAGATTTAATAAGGACAATCATACAGTACTTTCAATTAAATGTTAAGATATTCTTTTTTTTGTGACTTTTGACAGTGGCTAATTAAATGTTAAGATTTAATGAGGACAATCAAATAGTACTTTTAATTAAATGTTAAGATTTTTCTTTTTCTTTTTGAAAATTTTGACAGTGGCTAATAAATGTTAATATTTAATGAGGACAATCATATAGTACTTTTAATTAATGTGTCCCCACGCTGCTATCCTCGAAATAGCAGCAAAGCATGTGACAGGCTCCCAGTAGATTTGAACAGAACAGAACAGAAGACTTCTCTTTCGCCTGGGTCCCACGTGAATGTTTGGGTCATGTAAGCATGTGACCATGTGTGTTGCACATCTGTTGCACATCAGCTTCTCTATTTAATCTATCATGTACCCTCCATAGTAACCAGATACGCGTTTTATTCGCGTTTAATTCGCGAATAAAACGTTTTTATGAGGTTACCGCACCGAATAGCGAACTATTCGGTTGACCGAACCTTTGACCGAATAAAACGCGAATTTTACGAATAAAACGCGGATTTTACGAATAAAACGCGGATTTCACGAATCATTCGGGATTTACATAATACTTTAAAAAAATTATTTTTTGGGCCACTGCCAGGCTGCCAGCAGGTCACGAGTCTCCTTGAAAAGATGACTCTTTGACCAAGTCCAAGTGGTATCTATTCCTCATGCACTCAACCTTGTTTTATAGGAACCTTAGCGCCCTCTTTACTTTATTTCTTGCATGTGGGATTAAGGTGGCGGAAGGAAGTAGAAACCGGACAAGGTTTTTGCTCCCAGTTTTTATGGGCTTGTTTATTTGATGGGCCTAATTCTATATAAACGGAAGTTCAAAAGTCCAAAATTTTAATATCATATATTAATAGGTCTAATTTCTGATATAAACTCAATTTATAATTCCGAATTATTCCCGAATAATACCCGAATTATACCCGAATTATACTGATTTGGTGTTTACAAAAACGAATTATTTCCGAATTATTTCCGAATTATACCCGAATTATACCCGAATCACGAATTTTTGACTCTGCCGAACCTTTCCCGAACTATTAAATTGTCACTATGGTACCCTCTGGTCTGGTTTGATCGGACGGACTTTGTTTTAAACCGATCTTTCATCTTTTCAAGTTCTGAAACAATCCGTTTGATATTTATCCGATATCAAGTAAAAAAAAAAGGTTTCTGTTTATATTTTCATCTTTTCAAGTTTTAAAGTTTTCTAAATTTGCATATTATTATTGTGCCTTTCACATTATAATTTCTCAATTTTGAACATCGACCTACAATACTCAGTGAACAGTGGAGCTTCGATCCACACCCGTGCCATCTAGGGGTACAAACAGATACAAAAATTAAGGTTCAGTTCTTCAGTTGTTGAGGGCTAGATCTTTTGGTGTGTGGTTATTAATTTCATGAAGACATGCATATAATACTTTGTTGAGGAATCCGGACCATATTAAAAGAGCAATTTCATCAGAGTTTTGGATAACATACCATTAATTAATTACGTACTAGGATCTGCAATTTATCATTTAGTTGTAACCTGTAACCCAAATCAAATGCAATCTCAATACATTATTAATTAAATTTAGAAGAGGAATGAAAAGGAAATTAATGAACGACATTCATGATTAATAATGATTATGCTAGCTTATTGCATGTAAATCAATCCCCTATGGCTAGCTGTATATACAATTACATATCTTTACCAAACAGCTACAAAAATTAGTTACATGCATCTCACGTACACTGATCAATGATCACCATATCCTTAGAAGTTAGAAGGGCAACTGTTACCAACATAACGCACATGATATTTACACTATTTAACTCCCACTAAAACTTCTATGAACATATTCACCTGTCCAAACTTGATATGAATGTCAATTCACCCTTCCAACTCCAAAGACCCAAACCGGTTCATCGTTCATAGCCCTGTAAGCAAATGAGGAAGAAAGGGAGGTATTTAGTTTGGAATTTTCCAATTATATTTTCAAGATGGGTGATATATAGAAGATATGTGTACATGATATTTATTTACATGTTATGTAAGAGCAAGCAATACCGACCCTAATCAACTATAAAAAATATCATTTAATTTATGAAAAGTTGTATCTATTTTTGAAAAAAAAACAAAAACTTTAAGTTATTTAATTATTGTTATTAAAAAAATTTATTAAAATAGATACAACTTTTTATAAATTAAATGTCCTAGAAGGATCACAATATTTTCTGGATTAGATAGAAGTGACTTTTGAACCGAGATCAATAACTCAGAATCTAAGCATTTTTATTTTTTTTCCAATAACACATAAAGAAATATATTAATTTTTCTTACAACCGCGAAAAATCCGGCCTGAAAAATATTGATCCGGGTTATTTGTTGCAGTCTTTCTAATAAATCAAATTATATTGTATTCCATCTATTTTTAAAGAAATATATTCAATATTTCTAATAGAGTAAAGATAGCGTGTGACATGCTCACCAAGAAAGTTTGGTGAGCATAACTCCAAAAGTTTATCGGATCGACGTCAAATGCCAAATCCAAACCGTTGAAATCCATGTACTTCATGAGTGATGCATATATATTTAAAATTTTGAAAGTTTCGAGTTTATTTGCTACACGGTCAAGTGGTCAAAGAAATGAACATTTTATTATAAGTTATTTTATATAATTCAATTTTTATTATTTCTTTGACCACTTGACCGTGTAGCAAATAAACTCGAAACTTTCAAAATTTTGCATGTATATGCATCACTCATAAAGTACATGGATTTCAACGGCTTGGATTTGGCATTTGACGTCGATCCGATATACTTTTGGAGTTGTGCTCACCAAACTTTTTTGGTGAGCATGTCACACGCTAGCTTTACTCTTTCTAATATTTCAATACAAAAAATTATGTTTAAAAAAAAATACAAGTCCGGTTAACCATTAACCGGATATGTTATTTAAAATATATATATATATATAACTTTCCGGTTAATGGTTAACCGGATATACTGTTTTGAGTCCGGGAAACCATTAACCGGAAATTTGTTCCAAATCCGGTTATTGGATAACCGGTTTGGGTAGTTTTCGAAATTTGTTCGGGATTTGGATATTTTTTAAAATTTTATTTATTTTTTTGATATTAATAAAAAAATCGGTGCATATACGAGTTATTAAACTCCATTATTTTGGGGATAAATTACATCTAAGGCATAATCAAAAGTAACTAAGTCACCTCTGTGATTCTAGAATATTAATTATGTATATAGAAATTTAATTAAATTTTATTTATTTTAAACTTTTTAAATTGAACTAAATTAAAATTCTCTCTAAGTATATGTCCGAAATTAAAATTCTCTCTAAGTATATGTCCGAAATTAAAATTCCACTCACCATATATTAAAATTCTCTCTAAGTACATGTCCGAAATTAAATTCAACTAAATTTCATTTTAACTAGTACAGCAAAAAAAAAAAAAACAATTTTTTTTTTTAGGAAATTTCTTTTTTGCATGTGAATTGTCTGTCCAGTAACAAAAGCATAAAGTACTTTTATATGAGGGCATTTTATATCAATTCTATTTATCTTCTTTTATAATACCTATAAGTTATTCTGTGAAATTATTCAATTTGTCCACTCTAATCAAGGCTGAAAATATTAGCACCTCCTGACTTTGTGTTCATAGGTCGATTATAAAATTGAAATTGAAAAGATTAAAAAATTAAATGCAGTGCAATTTCATTTTATAAGGAGGACTATAAAATATTAATGTATATAACAATTAAAAAAATAATAGATCAAATTACAAAATTTCAATTTATAAGGAAACTTAGCCCCCTTTCTCTAACATTATCTCCCGCCACTGTTCCTGTTAGAATATTGTGCTATCGATATCTCCATTCTATTATTAAACACGTTGGGTGTCCGATCCGCCAACGGCTACAATTGAAAGATAAAACTTCAGATTTGATCTCAGCCCTCCAATTACATAATTTGTTTTCTTTTGATTAAATGCATCTATTTTATGTATAAAAGTCTAAATTTAGTTAAAAGCATACTCACCACATGTGCTGCCACACAATATGTTACAATTAAAATTGAACAAATTCTGAAATTTAGCAATATATTTTCATTTCCTTATTTCTTTGTTTCTATATTTCCCCTCTTCAATTGAGAAGACTCCACCTTCCATTTTCTTATTTCTTTGTTTCCTTACTTCTTCTTTGTTTCTATACGGATCATAATGGAAATCAATTTTTTTTTATTTCCTTATTTCTCTTTCTTTGTTTCTATACATATTCGTGTGGGCAATTTAAAATATATGTTCAATATATAATATATCAATGTGTGTGTGTGCGTGTATATTCTAAATTAGAAATAAAGAAGAAGAAGAATACAAAATTGGAACGAGTGTGTATATATCCTATACATACACATGATGTGTCTTAATTTTTAGATAATTATTATTTTCATTAATATATCTGTTTCTTATAATATATTCCCGTTGCAACGCACGGGTATGATATTAGTAGTTTATTATTTTCGTTGTTAAATGAGATTTCATTATAATAAATGCAATGTCGAAGTTATGCATTTTTTTAACTTTTAGTCAAGACTGAAATAATTAAGATTCGAACTTCTGTTCGAAAAAATGATATTTTTTATAAAATAATCTTGTGTGATGAGAAAAAGAGATAAAAAGTATCTTCTTAAAAAGCAAAATTATATTCTCCAAATCTTCTGTATTTATCAATTTAAATCATGGAGAGAGAAAAACTGCATACATTAAAAACGGTGTTAAAACAACTATTTAAATTGTTTGCGTTGTGCTTAGTATGGATAATATTTTTCTACATCCAGGCACCACATAGAAGATAAGATTATCATTTACAAGAGGGATATTTGCAAATTGCAATATATATAGTTACAGATTATATGCCTCGTTCTTTTTTTTTTTCTTCTGAAATAAACCTGTAAAACAAAAATATCTCGGACAAGGTCCCCAAAAATTGCAACGTGCTAGGCGGCCTGGATTGGATCAAGTCAAGGGTCAATATATCGAGAAATATATATATATATATATATATATATAATACATGTATCGTGCGAAAAAGTCTTATCAACTGTCCTTAGCTGTGATACTCGATTTTTCATTTTTTAGTTATTATTCCAAATGGATTAATCTCAATTAAAGTTCATTTATTGTTTTATTAATTAATCTTTTATATTTTATCGATTTTAAATGGAAATATATTTTTTCGTACGACTTTGTTATATAAAGAGATATGGACTAATCACGCCACTCATCCAAAATTTTTCCATAAATCGATTTCAAAACATTTATATTTACGCTACAACTGTGATGTCATTTTTTTGCGACTAATAGGGGGTTAAAGATTTTAACAGAGCAGCTTTGGCTTCATGCAACGGACCGGACAAACTATTGAATCCAAAACTGCTCTGTTAATAGGCGGACATACAAAGATTCAAAAATTGACAAAAATAGCTTATAAGCTGAAAGATATTTACTAGCTAGTACATAATTAAGTTGTCGGTAACTAGTTGCTATCAACTGGTAAATTTAAATAGGTAAATTAAGAGTAATTCAGTATATATTGGTAAAAATGCATATCATTTGTATCAAATAGTATTCTAAGGAAGGTCCATAAACTAACTAAAAAAAAACAAGTGGATGCTCAGTTGACCAGTTCTATCTTCATCCCTTCACAAATTAATTACGAATGACATCAATTAATTAATTAATTAATGACATCTTGTCTTAATAGGAACTCGTAAGTAACGTGAATCAACAAAAATATCTTGCAAGATAAGTATATATGTTAGCGATTCATTCTCGCTCTATCAAGTAGGATATAGAATAACAATTTATAAATATAAAACTTATTAATTGAAATATGACCAATAAATTTTGCATATCGTTCACATTAAAAAATAATAAAAAGACAGTTTAATAAATAAAAATAGCCAACAAATATAATTTTCCAACACCTTTTTAATCTTATCTAAAGGCACGTTGTTAACTGTATTCCGCTAAGAGATATGCCTTCACCAGTACAGTTGTATCTAAAAAAAATTGCAAAAGCCTGTTCAGAAAAAGATGAAAAATAAAATAAGATAGATACGCTTTTTAGCTGTAGCTGTGCAGCAAGTTGCAATTATCCGAAATTTTTAAAAATACCATAATAAAAAAAATAAACTAAATAATCACTAATTCTGAAAAATTCGAATTTTAATACGGCCGAATCCCCTAGATCCGGACTCCTTTTTGGAGGCCGAATTTTTTATTTTTCTTTCTCACGTGACAGTTCAATTCAAACAAAAAAAATAGCCGAATTTTTGACCAATTGAAACCATGTTTGACCTTTCGGCTAACAGAGCGAAGGGAAAGGAAAAAAAAAAAGACAAAAGAGGGGCCACATCTCCTAGATGCGGCCCCCAGAAAAGAGGTCCGCATCTCCTGGCCAGGGTATTTTTTGAATTTTCAAAATTTCGTGATTATTTGGTTTTTTTGTTTTGTTTTGAAATATGATATTTTTTAAAATTTCGGCACAATTATCTTATCCGATAGGAATTTTCTACATAACATAAAATTAAAGAGATTTTAGCTTCTCATTTAGTCGAACACACGTTCTATGCATACATATCCGAAAATTTTTGCTTTAATTTTTTGCAAGACCATGCACTTACTAGCTTTCTGTCTAATAATATATTCTTATTTTTTTTGTACTTGTAGTTGGGAGAGGATTTTTGGAAACTATAAATATAATTATGGGGATTTTAAACCTGAGTTTGCTATTTACTCGTCATAATTACGTGAACCTTTTTACCGACGAGATGATTTATAATTTCTGAAAAAAAAAACCAACCAGAAAACAAAATATCATCATGCCAAAAAAGAGGGATAGAAAACAATTATAAATCGAATTCAATAAAGGAAATCATTATATATGACAGAGACAGACTCTGCCGATTTTTTTTAAAATACCCCAACAAAAAAACAAATTATTAATAATAACCGTTGTTGAGGAAAAATTTTAAAAATGCCCAAACCGCCAATAATATCGGCGGTCCGGAATTTTTATTCCGAACTGCCAAATTTTCTGGCGGTCCGAGATTTTTTTTTTCCGAACCGCCAATATTTCTGGCGGACCGAGAATTTTTTTTTTTTTTGCAAATTTTTTTAGGAAACTCAACTTTGCACCTCTAATTAACATAGCAAACGACCTTCAAAAATCGTGAAAATTTACCGACATGCAGTCTTAACATGGTAGAACAGGACTGTGAAGTTTCATACAAAATCTCCGAAAAAGTCGTGAGATATCGGCTCTCAAAAATTGCCCGAATTGCTGAATATTTCATTATGAGTCCAACTTTGCACATCTGGTTAACATAGCAAAACACCTCCAAAAATCATGAAAATTAACCAACATGGAGTCTTGATATTGTAGAACAGGACTGTGAAGTTTTATACAAAATCTCAGAACAGGTCGTGAGATATCGGCTCTCAAAAATTGCCCAAACTGCTGAATATTTCATTCTCAGCCCAACTTTGCACATCTGGTTAACATAGCAAACCATGGACTAAATTGCAAAAGTGATTCTACCAGCATGTAGAACATTCAGAAATACACAAAATTAACATAAATTTCAATTTATTTGGATTTTTTTACAGTTAATTATGAATTTCTAAAATTCAGCTTACGAAAAAACTTTAAACAGTCATCACTTTGGTTAGGAAAGTCGGATTTACGCGCATGACGACTTTTCGGAAAGGGGGAGACGAGATGGATCCGAATATCGCCCGGGGGGAACCTCTAGGCATCCAAAACATCAGAATTTAAAAAAAACATCATTTGGTGCCTCAAAAATTCAATTTAAAGTTTTTGTTTAGAAAATTTTTTGTTTGGTGCCTCAAAAACATCGTTTGGTGCCGCAACATTTGAGAGATGATATCTCACGACCTGTTCGGAGATTTTGTATGAAACTTCACAGTCCTGTTCTACCATGTCAAGACTGCATGTCGGTCAATTTTCACGATTTTTGGAGGTGTTCTGCTATGTTAACCATATGTGCAAATTTGGACTCATAATGAAATATTCAGCAATTCGAGCAATTTTTGAGAGCCGGTATCTCACGACCTGTTCTGAGATTTTGTATGAAACTTCACAGTCCTGTTCTGCAATATCAAAGCTCCATGTCAGTCAATTTTCACGATTTTTGGAGGTGTTTTGCTATGTTAACCAGATGTGCAAAGTTGTACTCAGAATGAAATATTCAGCAATTCGGGCAATTTTTGAGAGCCGATATTTCACGACCTGTTCGAAGATTTTGTATGAAACTTCACAGTCCTGTTCTACAATATCAAGAATCCATGTCGGTCAATTTTCACGATTTTTGGAGGTGTTTTGCTATGTTAACCAGATGTGCAAAGTTGGACTCAGAATGAAATATTCAGCAATTCGGGCAATTTTTGAGAGCCGCTCACAACCTGTTCTTAGATTTTGTATGAAACTTCACAGTCCTATTCTACCATCTCAAGACTGCATGTCGGTAAATTTTCATGATTTTTGAAGGTCGTTTGCTATGTTAATCAGAGGTGCAAAGTTGAGTTTCCTAAAAAAATTTGCAAAAAAAAAAAAAAAAAAAATTCTCGGACCGCCAGAAATATTGGCTGTTCGAAAAAAAAAAAAATCTCGGACCGCCAGAAAATTTGGCGGTTCAGAATAAAAATATCGGCATTTTTTAATTTTTTTTCCTCAACCCTGGTTATTATTAATAATTTGTTTTTTTTGGGGGTATTTAAAAAAAAATCGGCAGACTCTGGATAATTAACGGCACCAAACAAAAATTCCTGGGTACTAAATCACGAGCCATGTTTCTGTTTGGCCCCAGTCTGCTCATCCACGCTCGGTTTTACAAATATCTACAAATATGCGGTTTTACAAAGTACTGGGAGAACTTTCATTGGTTATAATCACATACGAGTTATGACTGTGACTGTGAGCATTGGAATTACCGTTTGCTTGTACTCGCAAGTAAATAGTCGTAGAATTTATTGGATCGCGCATGGTTTAGACAAAATGACCCCATGTGGCCATGTGGATCTGTGGGTGGTGGATTACTGGATTTGTCATCATTCGTCCGGGGAAACATATCAGCGTGCTAGGAATTCATTTCTATTCATCCCACGTTTCCGTAAGGATTTAAATAATAAAAAATAGTTGCAATAAACTACAAAAGGCTCCTGCTTTGGAAATAAGAAGAAAGTGCGACTAGGTCCTCCAACTTTCTCAAAATTATGCTCACCAAAATGATTTGGTGAGCGCAACTTTAAAAATTTATTGGATTGATTTTAAATGACGAATCCAAATCAGTGAAATCGATCTACTTCACGAGTGATACATTTACATGCAAAATTTTGAAAATTTTGAATTCATTTAGTGCATAATAAAGCGGTGAAAAAATAATGAAAAATAAATGTATAAAATAACTTACAAAAAGTTCATTTTTTTACCGTTTGACTTTGTACTAAATGAATTCAAAACTTTCATAATTTTGTATGTACGCGCATACCTTGTAAAGTAGATTGGTTCCAACAGTTTGGATTGTTAGGCAATCCAATAAATTTCTAAAATTATACTCATCAAACTTTCTTGATGAACACAACACACTTTCAACAATTTAAATTCACATATGAAGTCATTAAGGCCCTGTTCGGTTGCACCAGTGGGAATAGGAATGGGTACGGGAATGAAACATTTTGAACTGAAAATTACTGTTCACGTGGGAAAACAAAAATTCAGTCTGAGTGAATTTTCATTTTCCCACGTGAACAATGATTTTCACAGTGCAGCCAAACAGACCCTAAATATAATTTAAAGTCATTGGCCACCTAGGTAAGCGTACTTATGTTCTATTCTCGCTTGTAAATTATTCATGCAAATTTTTTTTAATAAAAGATAATTCTACCAACTTATTCCATAATTTGCCCCCCAAAATTCCCTACTCAACATTAAATCAGTACTATTTTATTTTATTACATTAGTTATACCTTTTTAGTTTAAATGAAATGAATTGAAGTAAGAACAAGTACATTTTTTCTTGCTACGTTGTAGATTTTGGTTTAATTACTTTTTACGAGATGAAATCAAATAAGGGGGCAAGGAAGATTTTGATTTTCTCTGAAGTTTGAATGAATGTAACAACTTTGTTCTTACAATGTAAAATTTGAAATTTGAAGAGTTTATCTTAACCGATTTCCTATATAATGCTTTATGGTTCGGAGCTCTCCGCCGTAGATCTTTCTTATGTAATAATGAGATGACTGAAATTGTAAAAGGTTAAAGAGTATTTTAATAAGAAATATATCTTTTCGGGAAGAAGTATATTTTTGTCTATATCCGGGGATCATGTATATTTATCTTTTCAAATACATTAAATAAATTTAAGTTCAATATAACATAACCATGGTTTTACTTCATTATAGTGATTATATTTATGATTTGATCTAAACATCAAAAGTTAAATATTTTATGTATTGTCAGAGAATAGTTTCAACGCCCACATAACTATAAATACTGAAATGAAAGAAAACTATAATGCTCGGATATAATAAATGCAATTCAATGTATGCATTTATTGGACAAATAAAGAACCATAAAATGATAATTGAAAATAATTAATTGATTAGTCAGAAATACTGATTTAATGTAGTATTATCCGAAAACAAAAGGACCAAAAAGAAAATAAATTAACAGGTGAGGAGAAGAAGCTTCCTACCTTGTATGCTCTCCTCTCCGTGCTACTAATGGAAAAAGAAAAATGACCTCCTGTATCTTTCTCTTTCCCCCTCCTACCTTGACTTGACCTCTCCCCCCCTCACGTCTCCATTTCCCTCCTTTCCCTCGTCAACCCGAAGACCAGATAACCCCTAGAAAACCCCCAAAAATACAATCTTTCGTCCGATACTTTCTGTATCTAACCCTTTCAAAGTAGGTCTCTTTTCGTAAAAGCCCTGATCAAATCTGCTCAAATCAGAAGTTCGCTCTCGTTCAAATCGAAACTACGAGGTCGAGTTCTTGATTCAAAGATCTGTTTTTTTTTTTCTTGTAGTTTACATCATTCCCACTCTTCTTTGAAACCCAGATTGTTACTACTATCCTGATCAGCCGAAGCTTTTAAGAGATACAAAACCAAATTTTTGCAATTCACAAAATGAAGGATTCTTCGTCTTCTGCTCCTCATTCGTCTCTTAAGCCCTCCTCTGTTCTCCCCCATAAAACTCCCAATATAAGAGATCACTATCGGATCGGCAAGAAGCTTGGCCAGGGGCAATTTGGCACCACCTATTTGTGCACAGACAAGTCTGATGGGGCCGAGTACGCATGCAAATCCATCCCCAAAAGGAAGCTCCTCTGTAGGGAGGATTACGAGGATGTCTGGCGGGAGATCCAAATCATGCACCACCTCTCTGAGCACATAAATGTTGTACGCATCAAGGGTTAGAACTTTGTTTGTCATTTTTGTATGATTTGAAAGCGATTGCTACTTAGGTACTGTTTAAAGTAAGTTAATTGTTTATGATTTATCTGAAACTCAATATTGCAGGGTAACATATCTAGAAAGCTGATATCATTCAACTAAGAAGTACCTTTTTAATGGAGTGAAAATTTTATTGAGTGTAACTTCAAATTTGCTTGCACTATATGACTCTTCTACTAATGGTTTGCTTTGTAAAATTATCTTTAAGCGTGCAGTAAACCAGTTTGATACTAACAACCTTGCTCTAGGTCATTGGAACCTTATCTGATCTAATCCGTCCTAATCAGACTATCTTATGAATATATTGTAGTTAATGAATCCTAAGGGTTGGGATCTCTCGACAATGGTTATCTTGAAATTCTTGACAATATTTTTTCAAATCAAGCTAAAACAATTTCAAAAAACAAAAAAAATTACATGTTGTTGGCCTTGTGAATTGGTTGTGTAACAAATTTTATGCAATTTAAGTGTTATTTAATATTCCATCGAAGGCTGTTAAATGTATACACTTGCGAGTTTCAAGTAATTTGATTTAAGAGAAAAACCTGCACCCAATTCCATCATTTTTCCTGTGCACGATATAAATAGTATAGTTTCACATTTCCAAGGTCGGATTTCAAAATTGCAAGTAACTTTTGACGATTGTCAAGATTGTTGAGTTAATACACTGTCGATGGATCCTTACCCAATAAACAAATAAACAATTTTTAATACCAATTTAAAACAAATAGACACAAATAATTAGTCCTATTTGAAACTCTCTTCTCGCTATTTTCTTAACCTAACATGCTCTAGATCTGACTAACCATATACATCTCTAGTCCTGCATGCTGTATTGAACCAAAGTGAATGGTATTCATGAATTGCAAAACCCCATAAAACAAATTCAGCCCCAGAGGAGAGTGCGTTTCTTTTGTATAAGAGAAAAAAAATCGGTGGCAGAACCTATGATTTCAAAGTTATTCAGTAAAAATTCAAAACAGTGAACAAGAGGCAAGTAAATAACATAAAACATTGATGCAGGTGCCTATGAGGATGCATTATTTGTGCACATTGTGATGGAGCTGTGTGCGGGTGGAGAACTATTCGACAGAATAATACAGAAGGGGCACTACAGTGAGAGGGCAGCTGCGCAGCTGATAAAGACAATAGTTGGGGTTGTGGAGGCATGCCATTCACTTGGTGTAATGCACCGGGATCTCAAGCCCGAGAACTTTCTCTTTTCAAGCACTGCTGAGGATGCTGCTCTCAAGGCCACAGATTTCGGCCTCTCCATCTTCTATAAGCCGGGTGACAAGTTCTCTGATGTTGTTGGCAGCCCCTACTATGTTGCCCCTGAAGTGCTCTTGAAGTGCTATGGCCCCGAGTCTGATGTTTGGAGTGCTGGTGTCATCCTCTACATCTTGCTCAGTGGGGTTCCCCCTTTCTGGGCAGGTGTGCCTTTATATTTATCATGATGCATTTTTTTTTTACTTATTATTTGAAGAACGACCTACATTCTTTCTTTTTTGCAAGAAAACCTGCTAGTTCTCATATTTATGGTTTAGGATTGACACCTGAGTTGATGTTGGCAGAATCTCATTTTAAACTTAGCCACTTGTTTTTTATGAAGTTGATTTGGGAGTAAAATCAATCTAAGAAACATTTAATATTGGCTTGCAAATTTACAGATGATGTCTTATGAAAAGATTAGACGAAGTAAATATTAACAAAGACAAGGGAGTTTAATAACTTTTTCCTGAGTTAACCTTTTGTTTTATGGTTGGTTTTTATCTATACTTTACACAACCCCCACGTTAATGATGTTGATTGCATTCCAATTTCTATTTTCTGAAGCGGTGAAAATATTGGGTTATAATTTGGCAAAAAGAAGTCCTATTCATCTCTTATAAATTTGATTTTCCTTTTGCTTAGTTTATTCAGACCTAGACCCCTATGTTAGTTTTAAGTTTTAAGTTTTTATAACTAAAATAATGATAAATCCTCAGACATCAAATTCACGTAATCTATCTGGTCTACTCTGGTTAGTACCAAAATTTTGTTCTAAGCTCTACATTTATTCATTTCTGACATTCAGAAACTGAGGCGGGTATATTCAAGCAAATTCTGAAAGGGAAGCTAGATTTTGAATCTGATCCATGGCCACTGATATCTGACAGTGCGAAGGATCTGGTACGCAAAATGTTAGAGCGGGACCCAACTAGTCGGTTGAAGGCTCATGAGGTCCTTTGTGAGTATTTTTTGAGCCCTTTATATAATTATCTTTCAGCTGTATCCCTCCTGTGGACACAGTACTAGTAACAGTGACAATGAAGTGAAATGACAACAACAATAGTTAGAATCATAATCATAATCATATAAAGAATGATGATAATGATAATTATAAAACTAATGTTCCTTTATATATGCGCATGGCTGACTAATATGTTTGTTAAATTGGACAGCTCACCCTTGGATTAATGATGATAAGGTAGCTTCAGATAGGCCACTTGATTCAGCTGTTTTGTCACGCTTGAAGCACTTTTCTGCGATGAACAAGCTTAAAAAGATGGCTTTAAGGGTATTAACGATTCCTTCCTTGTATCTATTTCTTTGTGTCTATTTTCTTGCATTTTTGCATCATATCAAGTAGTAAATAGATTTTAGTAACTTATTACACATGATCCGTTAATATAGTATTTGAACTTATTTCTGATTTTGGTCCTTCAAATTTCACCGTGTCCGTATTGATTTTTAAAGATTCTGCTGTACATTTTGGTTATTATCCATTATTTAAGCCAGAATTTGTGAGATAATCGTCAGGAAATTAGTTTCTTCTTGATTAGGGGCAACCCATAAGTAACAGTCATTCTTGAGTTATTTCTTTCTTTGGCATTGAATCCTGTATGTATATTTCTTCTTTTGGGTGGAGTTTGCTAGCATGAAACAAAATCAGAGTAACTGATTGAAGACTATCTTTTTGTTACCTGTTTTGGTGGTGTGTTTCATGGGTGTTAGTTTTATAAAAGTATGATGCTTAAAAAGCAATTATTCTTAAAGTGTTGGAAAGGTTGTAAGAAGACTACAATGTTACATTAATATTTAGGAGTGTTACTGATAATTAATTTCTTCCACCAATATACTGTACATTTTCACTTAATCTGAAACAAGTTTAACGTATGGCAAAATAAACAAACACAGAGTGTATCTTAGACCATATTTGCCTTTACTGGTACTACTACATGTTCACTAGCTGTGAAGGTACAGTTACTGTTATGCATCTGAAGAAACAGGGAGGAAAGGAATATGTCACCAGAGAAAACTTCTATCTGAAGTTTTTTCGTATAATTACAAACTGCCATTTACTCGAGGATCTTATATAAAAAAGGATAATATTACATTTTTTTTTATTTATACACGTTTAATTCAAATTTAACAAAAATATAATACGTAGAAGAAAAATTGGAAGACAATAGTCAATATGGGGAAGTAATGCCTATACATGTCCAAAATCTGTACTTGGTACTGGTAGAGATATGAGTCCGTGTGCACTCTGAGAGGGAGGGAGAAGTGCAAGTCCTTACTCAAGACGCAGTCTTTTACTTAATAACTGTATAAAAGTTGATTGTCTGCTATCCTCCTATACTTTCAGATTTAAAGAAAACAGGTATATTTATACAGATCCAACTAACCTGTACTTGAACTGGCTGCAAATACATGGTGTTGGATGGTTGGTGGATGGACCTGACCTGACCCGATCCATTGAGTTCTTTCTTTTTCGTCCTTTGAATAGGAAGCTTCTTTTGCTTTGGCATGAACGTTTTGCTCGCAATACTTAGGACTAAAATGGGCATTAAATTTTCTTTGACCAAAAGATATTGAGTGTTGGGACTGAGCGACCACTTGTACAACTTTAATCTTGGTTTGTGTTGCTCCCGAGGTTAGCTAATATGCAACTTTACATTTGGCATTGATAGCTGTTTTTAGTAAGGAATCTTTTCTTAATATTTTACAGGTCATAGCAGAAAGCTTGTCAGAAGAGGAGATTGGTGGTCTAAAAGAGCTGTTTAAAATGATTGATACAGACAGTAGTGGGACCATTACATTTGATGAACTTAAGGAGGGATTAAGGCGGGTTGGATCTGAACTGACAGAACATGAAATTCAGGCACTGATGGCATCAGTAAGGATAAATTGCTAAACCACTTTTTATGTGATATTAGCATTGTTGGGTTGAGACTCGAGAACAGAGTATATACAGTCACTTGGAACCTGCAAAGCCTGGAAATTGATGTACAATCCTGCAAAAATTGAAGAATATACCCCTGAAAAATGAGAACTGTATCTGTATTCCTCTCCCTATAAATGTCAATAGTACCCATTCTGCGCCCCTCATTTATACAGGTATAAATGACGAGGGAAGAGCAGTTTGGGCAACTTGCAGGGGCAGACCCATGTAGTCCCGGGGGGGCGCAGCTGTCCCTCCTTGATTTTGAATTTTAGTGGAGATCGGGACGTTCCGATCTACTTTGCCCCCCTCTGGATGTTTGATTTGTAATTCGGGTTAAATTTGGAGTTAAAATTAAAAATAATTTTCTTGAATTATGATTGGTAACTAGAATTATTAGTTAGAGAATCAGAAATTACAAGTCGAGTATTGGAAAGTATAAGTTAAAGCATTATTTTTATTGAGTACTTAATTAGTTTAAACCCGATTCGATATTTTTTTGCCCCCCCTCCCCCGTGTTTTTAGGTCGTGCACAGTATTCCTACATTTCTCTAGTTTAGTGTGATATGCTCTTTTTCAGGATTTTTATTCTTGGTTTTTTGTGGGTTTATAATGATAGGCATGAAAATATTCCTAATAAAACAGTTTAATAGTTACTGAAGGACCTATTGGAGAAATGACCTCCTCATTTTACCAATGTATTGGCTTGGCAGGGCACCTGGTGGTAGACTAAACCCCTCTAGCTAAATTGATGTTATAATAACTCGTCAATGAATTAATTACTTGCCCATTTCAACAATTCATTAAATTTTTACTTATATTTGACGTATATGAGATGTTAAATTGGGTTTTGTCATGGACTTAACAGGCTGACATTGACAACAGCGGCACCATTGACTATGGTGAGTTTTTGGCTGCTACACTGCACATGAATAAATTGGAGCGGGAGGAGAATTTGATGTCCGCATTCTCTTTCTTTGACAAGGATGGCAGTGGGTTTATAACCATTGATGAGCTGTCTCAGGCATGCCGGCAATTCGGCCTTGATGATGTCCACCTTGAGGATATGATCAAAGACATTGATCAAAACAATGTAATCTTAAATTAATCTTTTTGGGTTCTCAGTTCAAGTGAAGGGTAGATTAAGTAATTAAACAAAAAGATTTGGATATATTTGGTTAAAAGTGAAAGCGGGGTCGTGTAGTACCAGAGTGTTGCCTCTTGACCCATCAGATCAGCCTTTAGTATGTCATGTCTGTATGGCTAATTATTGCTCGAAGGCTATATACAACAGTTTTTGACTAAATTTATTTTGAATTACTTATTTACAGGATGGACAGATAGATTATAGTGAGTTTACAACAATGATGAGAAAAGGCAATGGTGTAGTAGGAAGGAGGACAATGAGACCCGGCTTGAACATTGATCTCGCCAGTGCCTTGACTGGAAATTAGTAGTTTCTTCTTTTTTGTCTGTTAATTTTTATTTCCTTTTTCTGTGTAATATTTTGTGAAGATTTATGTCTAATTGAGACTGTTACAATTAGTAATTGTTCCTCATTCTCTGTTACTAAGGAATCTATTTTTCTTGAGTTTTAAGAGATTTGGATTTGAGAGGCATTTTGGAGAGGCTTTCTTGTATACATGGACAATTCTGCTTTGCCAGATTTATGGTTATTAATCAAGTGAATGCTTGAGGAATTTGCTACTTCATTTACATCCTCCATGTTTGCCAGAGTGATGGTTTGCCAGATTGTGTGATATTGTGAGTTTGGCTTGTGAACCCCGTATGTAAGCTTAGAAAAGTGTCTCGTGTAAGATGATCGATACATCTGTAGAGATCAACTGGTTTTGGCATGTGAAGTGCGTTTGCCATGTCTTCAATTCATATAATCATGGAGCAACGTTTAAAATCAACCTGCCAGTTGCTGGTCAACGTGTGAAAAAAAAATATGTTAGTACCGTTGCATAACACGTCACTCTCCTTTAGCTTCCCTTCACTGTTTAATCTTTTCAAATACGGTTTTGTAGTGTGTATCAAGATCCCTTACTTTAGTCTCTTTTTTTGTTAGACCTTTTAATCATTGTTTGAACTTTTAAGATATCTCTATCTTTGCTTCTATGGACATATCAAGTCAACTGAATACAATCTCATTAGCATAGATTAAAATATAATTTTTACTTTTGATTCGCAACGATCCTGAGATATTCTATGGCGAAATAGGACCAAGTCATGATGCAAAATTTATTAATGATCGGTTGACTATTCGGTACAGGATTTTCTCAAAAAAAAAAGAAAAAAGAAAAAAAAAAGACTATTCGGTACAGAAACGTTAGGTATATTCACTCCAGGCTAATGATCACATGACATTAGAATTATTAAAACTAGGTTTAACAATTTAATACATGATAAACAATAGTCCATTAACAAATATTCAAGGTGACTAATAAGCACATTTTTGCTCTATGTCAAAATTAAAAATGTATTTGTATATTGCAAGGTAAATGTGGAATTCAAGCAGCTCACCAAACTTCCTCCTTGAACAGAAGAGAAGTGTCGAAATAATGACTGTTGGTAGCGAATGAAGTTTCATATGAAGTTCTAATGTCTATAGTTTTCATTATCATGATTTTAGTTCTAACAAGACCACTCCATGATTCAACATTCCTTGTTATCGCACACCTAATTTTATATAAAATTTTAGGAGGGAACTGATGAGAAAATTTAAACAAGCTAAACTTACAAAAGCATAAATATCTAAAACGGTAACTACTGTTGTCATGTTATTTTGGAATATTAACACCTTATTTTCTGTTTGATCTGGGCGGACGTACAACTGTAAAAAACCCTCTCATGGAAAGAAACAAACAATATTCCTTCAAAACTAGGGTCTAAAAATAAGAAATCCTCTAAAAATAGATCTCTTATGTAAGCGCTGATCAAATGCGCTACAATCAAGAATCCCTGCAGCATTCAAAGCCATGAACACTAATTCCTGCTCTTTCTTAAACATCCTCCATTCTTACTCCTGTGGATATTATCCTGATTATCTGTTCTCGAAAGAAGAAGAAGAAAAGGCAAAAAGAAAATAAACAGAAGCATATATTTCTAAAATGAATTCATCTCAGAAACCAAGTTTTGTGCTCCCTCATAGAACCCCCAATGTAAGAGATCTCTATGAGATTGGCAAGAAGCTGGGCCAGGGTCAGTTTGGCACCACCTATATGTGCACTGACAAGTCTGACAATGCCGAGTATGCATGCAAATCAATCCCCAAGAGGAAGCTTATATGTAGGGAGGATTATGAGGACGTCTGGCGGGAGATCCAAATAATGCACCACCTCTCTGAGCATCCCTATGTTGTACGCATCAAAGGTCAAACAAACATTGCTAGTGACTTCTTTTTATCATTTCATGGTGGCTGCTATTTAACTAGGATTGAAACAATTGCAACAGAATTTCATGCACGTTTTTTATGATAGCCTTATCCGATAACAAACATTCCTGGTAGATATAATTCAAATGAAAGAATTTTCAAGTCAGAAAAATAACTAGCAAACCTTTTCTAGAAATAACTGTATTAGTTCAGGCAATTTCGGCATTTCTCACATTAATTAACCCTTTCTCAGATGGTTAGGTGCAATGCAAGGTGATCATAAGAATGTGCCTATAGTAGACCAACTTGCGAATTCTAAACAAGGTTGTCTTTCCTACCCAACCAGACCGATCTGTGACTGCATGTCGGGTCAAATCACACTGAAATAACCCCAGCAGATCCTGGCATGTGCACCGTAATTTGTTCTATGAAATTGGCAAGTAATACATTGCAGCATTACATATCATTACAAAATTTTATAAGGTACCATGCTTTAATTATTCCGATCCAACCTGTCCTAATCTCATCAGACCCACTTAATTACAGTGGCTGCTTTGACCAGTTTGTGTCCACACACAATATATTTTAAAAAAAAAAAATTGAATCTCAGGAAATTAGCCGCACTACATAAACAGTGAAAGCTGGTAAGTAGGGGGAATAGGAACCTTATCAGCCAAGTACTTCTGCAATCCCAAATGGATGATGAATGTTTAGAAAAAGATTTTTTTTGGTTGTGGTTCCGTGCAGGTGCATACGAGGACAATTTGTGTGTACACTTAGTGATGGAGCTGTGTTCGGGAGGGGAGCTGTTTGACAGGATAATACAAAAGGGCCACTACAGTGAGAGGGCAGCAGCACAGCTGATAAAGACAATAGTAGGCGTAGTGGAGGCGTGTCACTCCCTCGGTGTCATGCACAGGGACCTCAAGCCTGAGAATTTCCTCTTTGCGAGCACTGCTGAGGATACCCCTCTCAAGGCCACTGACTTTGGCCTCTCCATCTTCTATAAGCCCGGCACCAAGTTCTCTGACCTCGTTGGTAGCCCCTACTATGTTGCCCCTGAAGTACTTCTCAAGTGCTATGGCCCTGAGTCTGACATTTGGAGTGCCGGCGTCATCCTATACATCCTACTCTGTGGAGTTCCCCCTTTCTGGGAAGGTATGCTTGTTAATTTTATCTTCCTAGATCTAACGCCTAGCATTTTTCCCATTTGCAAATAACTGTTGTTAAGGTAGATTAGTGAAATAAAACTACATTAATTAAAAATGAACAACTTTGCCCCCAAATACAATTGACTTTTCTCTTGTAAGCTCCAGTTGAACCCAATATCAAGTGAAAGGATCCAATTGAACTTGACTTTTACACAAACTACTTCTGTAAGAAATTAAAGGTGGCCTGTCACTTTTTTTTGTTTTCCTAAATGACATTACAACTCTTGTTTGCCGATTAGCTAGGCTGTATTTTAACTTTCTAAAACTAAAGGAAAATTTCTAGAAACACCAGCTTAGTTGAAATCTATCTAACTCACAACCCAGCAAACCTCTTGCATTAAAGCTCTTTCCTTTTTATTTTTATTTTTTCCCCCTCACATTCTCTGAAATTCAGAAACTGAGGCGGGTATATTCAAGGAAATCCTAAAAGGAAAGTTAGACTTTCAGTCTGACCCATGGCCAAAGATCTCCGAAAGTGCCAAAGATCTAGTATGCAAAATGTTACAGAGGGACCCAACTACCCGGTTGAAGGCACATGAGGTCCTTTGTAAGTATTTCAAAGGCTATAATGATCCGTCCCAAATCCCCTTGCCAATAATAAAAACAACAATAAAAAAAGGCATGTACAAAGCTGACTGGCACAGTGTTTCAAATTGGGCAGCTCATCCGTGGATTAATGATGATAATGTGGCTCCTGATAGGCCCCTCGGTCCAGCTGTTTTGTCACGTCTGAAGCAATTCTCTGCTATGAACAAGCTTAAGAAGATGGCACTGAGGGTACTTAAAGCTTGTTTCTTTATTCTATTTTGTATTTCCATTTTCCTTGCATTTATACTACTTATATAGAGATGGTGATGGATCAGGTTGGTTTAGATTTAGGTATGGTCGGTACCTTCCTATCATATACCTATTAAGAAAAAGAATTTAGTGTAAACTAGATTCCACCTAATAATATATTTTTTTTTTGTAAAAGAACTAAAATAATACATGGGTGTAGTCTTGATTTTAAGCTACTCAATTTCAAAAATAAAATCTCAAGTATGAAATGTACTGTTTGATCTGACCGGATTGGCCATCAGGTCAATAAACATTAACCAGGACCTGGCATTACCTATGAAGTCAAGCTCATACGGACCAGATTTAGTCAGAATTGTCTTCTACAGTCTTAGTAGTTAATTATTGAGAAAATTGCACATAAACTAAGCTGCAGAGTTTTCATATCCTTGGTTGCTGAAGTTTCAAAGTGTCCATTTTAATCCCTCAAAAAGTTTTGATTATCCCATTCTGGTCTCTATTAACATTAATAGATATACAATGAATAATCTTTTACTGAAAGATGATTTGCCCAAGCGCATGCAAAGTTGAGGCTTATTTTAATATAAAAAATGAACGTTGATGCCAGGGTCGAAAATGCTTGAAAACATAACATCTATGGTCTAATCCGCAATCTTTTGGAATTGTTGTAGCCAAAGTAAACTGATAATGCTCGTGTACTGCTTATGCAAATTTAATCTGGACTTAAGCTGGCATTGAAAGATTGTATTTTGAACTTCAACATTAGTTACTACCTTTTTGCAGGTAATAGCTGAAAGCCTGTCTGAAGAGGAGATTGGGGGTCTAAAAGAGATGTTTAAAATGATCGATACAGACAACAGCGGCACCATCACGTTGGACGAGCTTAAGGATGGTTTAAGACGGGTTGGATCTGAACTAATGGATCATGAAATTCAGGCACTTATGGAAGCTGTAAGTATACAATGACAAATGTGTAATTGGCAAAATGAGAATATCAACCCCTCCCTCCCCCCTTACCCCAAAATTTTTAAAATCAGAAATAAAACCTCTCTTCCCCCTCATTTATAAACATAAAAAAAAACTAAATCGAAATGTAGTTTTCATGTTTCCTAGGGTTTGAATTTTTTTTACCATTATTATGTTTTTATGGGGGTATTATATGGTTGAACTTGATTATTTTGAGATTTTTAGGGAAAACATGAAACTATCTCCCATAAATGGGTCATAGTACTCACTCAGCTCACCCAACAAACCCAACTCACCTTATTACTGGGATGCATTTAAAATTATGCTGTGTAAAGTCAACAATCCATTTATGTTAAGTAAATTTATATTGCGAGTTCATCAGTCAATGCTTGGCCTATTTCCCTGATATGGACTAAACCCTGACAATATTCTGTTAGAGTATTGGGGTACTGAGCATACATAAGAATTAGCTTTTGTAATGGACCTTTACAGGCAGACATTGATAAGAACGGCACCATTGAATACGGCGAATTCTTGGCTGCAACACTACACATGAATAAGCTGGAGAGGGAGGAAAACTTGCTGTCAGCATTCTCCTTTTTTGACAAGGATGGAAGTGGGTTTATAAGCATCGATGAGCTGGCTCAGGCCTGCCGGCAATTTGGTCTTGATGATGTCCACCTTGAAGATATAATCAGAGATGTTGATCAGAACAATGTTATATACATTCCCCCCCCCCCCTTCTCTTTCTTATCTTAAAAATATAAATGTTAAGAGTAACATAAAAACAGTTGAATCAAACTGGGTTCACTGATGAACAGGAGTGGAGCCAGACTTTCAAACTATAGGAGTCAAACGTGAATGGGAGTCGAGCATATAAAATTTTTCAACTATAAATGGGGATCAATTTCACACTATCTATAATATTAACCTTCCAATTCTTAACCCATCACATACAACTTTATTTTCAACAATCGCTACCAAATATAAGAATATGTGACTTTATTGGATAACTTCAATTGCATAATTGCAGGATGGAGAGATAGATTATAGTGAGTTTGCAGCAATGATGAGAAAGGGCAATAGTGGGCTAGGAATGAGGACAATGAAAGGCAACTTGACCATCAATCTTGGTGATGCCCTTGTTGCTGGAACACAGTAGTTTCTTATGCCAGATGCCCCAAACACCCTACCCCCCCCCCAAAAAAAAAAAAAAAGATGAAGAGAGGAGAGATAATATTTTTGTTGCGAGGTTTTTGTTAGAGTTTTATTCAAATTGGGACTGTTGAATGATCAAACGGCACTAACTCAGTACCCTTTCTCTGTTTGTAAAGCTTTTGTTCTCAAGTTTTATGACAGATTAGGGTTGAAAGTCTTCTTTAAGATGCTACCTTGTATCCATTTTGTGATAGGATACATATATATGTGTGTGCTCCGCTACATTAATGATTACCAATTATATGAATAATTGGAGAATTATTGCGATTTTAGTATGCTTTTTTTTTAAAAAAAAAAAAAATGATATGTGAAGCCATTAGACATTCAAAGTTTGTTCTATAAATGATTCAGGTCTCTTGACTTGCCAAATCTTGATCAATTGCTGCTGGGACATGCCAAACTACCCTGCCTGCCTTCATTGTCTACTGAGTCGATCACCAATGAACTTTGAACTATCTCACTAAACATTTCTACCCAATCAAGTCCTTCATTGTGCAACTAACTACCAAAAGGCCATTAAAAAAAAACACCAAATATGAGACCACAATCCGTGTAATATGTAGTAAAATAAATTACTTGAGTAACTATCAAATCTATACAGAAAGTTGAAAAAGAAAAATAATATGCTAACTTTTTTTAAGTTCCTTCTCTTGTGATATGGATGCTTTCTCAAATAAGAACTCGCTCAACTTTTCTCTAAGAAATGGCGATAGTTTCTCAGAGTTTGTCAGGAACTCCATTGAATGCACCAACCCTCTCTTGACCAGAGCATTAAATGCATCCAAAACCCCCTTAGCAATAAACCCCTTCCTCTGCACATCATAGTTATCAACCAACAGAAACAAGAAGTCCAGCAAGCAGTGTGTTATTTCCATGTACTGGGGCACTGAACTCACCATCAAGAGCATAGCTGGTTCAATATCCATTACGTTATCGACCGCTTCATTAAAGAACAACCAATCATAGAACAGAGCTAGCTTTCCATTAGCTTCAAAATAGTTCCTCTTAAAACTCTTCAGGAGCCATCCGATTACAGCCCATCTTGAGATAACGCCTGATTGAATGGACTTCTCTGAAGGATGGTGACACTGGCAGACAAACCGAATCACATCAATTATGACTGTCTCATAACCTGGCAAGCTTAGGTACTTCTTTACAAACCAGGCCTGGTACCTTTGCTGTTTACCCCATTTTACATGAGTGAGGAGAAACCTTAGTTGGGCCTCCATTTCTTGGTTAATTCTGAGCAAAAAGTAATGTTTTGGCGTCTTAATTCGATAAATATCACATAAATCAGAGAAACCCATCACACCAAACTTGTGGGGCTCAGAGATTAAATCTTTCCATAATTCCTTAAACTCAGGTATGACAAACAAGTCTTGTAGAAGTCTAATGAGATCCCTTCCGATCCCCAGGCACAAATGAAAGCAATTTCTCAAAACCCTAATGCAAAAGCGAATCTCCAACCTCTTCAATTCATCTAATTGGGGGTCACTGACAAGCCTAAAGTGATCAGCCAATAACCTGAGATAAACAAACAGCGCACTAGTGAGAACCAACGGTTCATCCAACAACCAGTCCCAATTGTCAGATAAAATCTTAGCAACCTCAGCACAGAGCCAGAGATTGGACTTGGTGAAATCTCCACCGTTGATCCGCCTCAGTAGAGAAATCACCAGCGAGTCCACCTTAAAGGCAGAAACTTTGATCAACTGTGGACAGAGAAACAAAAGCTGAGTTTTAGGCACGGGCAGCAGCTTCGGGTAGCAACTGTCAGTGAGGTTAACGAGGGTCGCGGTGAAGAGATCATAGCCGTCTGTGACGGACGCATGGAGATTCTTGAGGTGGATCTTGGCGCGGTCGGGTTGGGTGAGGAGAGAAAAGGCCAGCGCTCGAGTCAGAAGCGCGTAATCTGAGGGAGAAGGGATGGTTAAGGGGAAAGGTGGCTTGAGTTGAGACTGGAGGAGGAGATAGGCTTCGGTTAGAGAGAGGTCAAGCTGGTCTTTTGCTTCGTACGGGTTGTAATGGAGGAGGAGGTTTGGGTAAGCTGTCATGGCGGAAATGAGTTCTCGCTGCGCCCGCTTTGAGACTTGAGAGGAGGGTTTTTAAGAAACGCTATGGTGCTGTGAATCCGTATCCTCTCTATTACTACAGAGGAACTGTTCCGTAGAGTTACTAGATCTGAACCGTTCCTTTCGAGTTGGCACGAATCTCAAAGCCAAAAATACTGCCCCTATTGCAACCCGAATCTCAAAGCGGTTGAGATTTAATCTCAAACCGTAAAGTGAGGGTGATCCTCTGTAGTAATAGAGAGGATACAGATTCGGGTTGGATAATAATATGTACGACCCGATCCGATAAAGATGGTCTCCAATTGGGTTAAGATTACGATCGATTGGCGGGCCTGGGCTAGAAACCTGATAATATCAAATGAAACATTGTTCCCGGCATTTCCGAGCTTAATTTATTTAAATCTCCTCCTTTTTGAAAGAACAAAAATATAATATTTGATAAAAAAAATAAGGTTAAATTCCGTCAAGCCCAATAATTGGGTGGGTTAGATTAATGACAAGGACTCAACTATAAACATACATGGCACTAATCTCAAAGCGACTGAGAGTAAATCTCAAACCGTAAACAGACCTAGACACATGACATGAGGGTAGACTACGAACAGTTCCATTGTTCTTTTGTTTGGTAATTTGACGCAAAGGCGCAAAGCGGTTTGATATGAAATGGGTTTGAGACTTTGAGGTTTAGGCAGACAAAAAAAGAAGGCCCATAAAGGGAAAATTAGAAATGGAGGTAGCACATTTTGTTGGGCTTCGACTATGCACGAAGCACGAATTTCATAATTTTTACACGGGCCTGTTCGGCGCTAGTTAAATTTTTACACGTGAAGAAAAAAAAAAGAAAAAGAACAACCAGTCCAATGTAAACACTAAAAATCAGTTCAAAACTTTTACAATCTATTCATATTTTAATTCCAATAAAGCCCGCCGAACAGGCTCTAAATGTCGAGTTATGGACCCTCGATACTGTTTTGCTAGGACAAAATAAATTTACCGTATATTGTAGGATCGAAAAAAAATATAGCCTGAAATGTAAAGTTGAACAGAAAAAAGATATTTAAAGAACTGCGAAAGCCCCAAAATTTTTATTAATAGAAAATATATTAAATAAATATCGAGATTAGAGAATATTTTTGCGTTTTATCGAGATATAGCCAAACCGTTATGGTTTATCACGGCCTCTGGCCGTTATGGCTTATCACGGCCAGAGTTAGCACTTAATTAACAAGATTAACCATTCTAACTGAACCATATAAAAAATCAGAAAAAAAAACCCTATCCGCGATAGATTGGAGCGGCCAGAGGAAAAAAAAAAAATCTCTGTCCGTGATGAACAGTAACGGCCATGCGCGAAAATAAATAAAAAATCTTTTTTTTTTCTTTCTTTCTGCCTCTGGCCGTGATAGATAGTAACGGCCAGGGTTTTTTTTTCGGTTTTTTTTTTTGCGCAGTTCAGTTAGAATGGATGATGATTAATTAAGTGTTAATGTTGGCCATGATAAGCCATAATGGCCAGAGACCGTGATAAACCATAACGGTTTTCCTATATCTCCATAAAACGCAAAAGCGTTCTCTAATCTCGATATTTATTTAATATATTTTCTATTAATAAAAATTTCGGACGAAAGCCTGAGTAATATTTGTGGTTCATTTTATAACCCAAATTATTACGTATGACGTCCCAACCTGACAATTTATCGCTTATACTCGACCCAAATAGCATGTCAAGTAAATTGTAACCATTTTCTTGGAAATTACATAAACAAGTTTTAAAATCACCAAATTTCTGCATTTCTGCCCACAAGAAATAAATTAATCAAGAGACAAACTTGAGGTTTACCTGAAACTAAAACATAGAGACATGCAATCACCGCTATGTTCACAAGTGAAATTTCTCTGCCACAAAAATTTATTTATCAGTAGAAAATAAAATAAAAATGATAAAACCTCAAATATTGCGAAGGAAAATGTCGTGTGGCACACGACGCTGTAACACACTAACTCTCAGCCAAGGCCTAATTTGAGATAAAATATAATTTGACCATTTTTGTGAACCAAAATTTAAAAAAGGAAATTAAATTAAAACACGGTAAACAAAGAAAGCGCAGGAAAATTGCACATGGAGAAAAAAGACAAATGAGAGAGTAGCAAAGAGGATTGAAGCAATCAGGACTTGAAGAAGAAAGCTCAATCTCCACCATTCAAATGTAAACGTTAACCTACGCCTCACATCTCATATCCCCTCTCTCCCTCACATATACAAAAAAGCCTAAATATAAACATTTCTACTATAATTCTCATTCATTCTCTGATAGTGAGGAGAGAAATTAAAGAGATAAAGAATAGTAGCAATGGCATCTGCCACTCTCCTCAAGTCTTCTTTCCTTCCCAAGAAGACCGAATGGTTCGGGGCCCGCCCGGCAGCCAACCGGCCGGTGGCGGTTTCTGTGACTGTGCGTGCAAGCGCCTATGCTGACGAGCTCGTCAAGACAGCTGTAAGTTCATATATCTAACTCCGTGATTTTAGTGACAACTACTAAATTAGGATTGTATAAAAAAATTCATATATACTGTATAACCATCTTTTTGTAAAGCAATTTGGCAGGTTTTGCACCAGTACCAAAGTGATCCTTACTGAATTAGGATTGTGTAACCAAACTAGAAAACATTTAAGTTTGGATATTCTTCAGCCACACACTGATATTTTATGCCTTATCCTCCATTAATCCAATAAAAATCACAAAGAAAAAAAAATGCATTGCGTCTCATCTGATATGGGACCAAGTTAACCGATTATTTGCCCATTTATAGCTAGGTACTGCACCCGGTATTACTAGAAAAGAAAATTAAAAGGATAAAGGAATGAATTTGCACGTTCACTTCCTTCTAAGTTCATAATTGTAATTAATTGGTAATAAGTATTCTTAATAAAAAGCATTATATATATTCTCATTTAACATAAATACCTATTCTTTAAAAGATCCTGAATTAGGTATCATTGTCCATCAACTACCAAGTGAGACAAACATATAGCAGTTCTCAATATCATGATCTACTTCTTAAACACGGTTATAGTCAAAACCTTTGTGCAATGCATCAATGCTAAGACATTTGTTCCTTCCAGAAAACAATTGCCTCACCAGGAAAAGGTATCATGGCCATGGACGAGTCAAATGCCACATGCGGCAAGAGGCTTGCCTCAATCGGCCTGGAGAACACCGAAGCCAACCGTCAGGCATACAGAACTCTCCTTGTATCTGCCCCTGGCCTCGGCCAGTACGTCTCGGGTGCCATCCTCTTTGAGGAGACCCTCTACCAGTCTACCACAGAGGGAAAGAAGATGGTTGATGTCCTTGTTGAGCAAAACATCGTGCCTGGCATCAAAGTTGACAAGGTATGAAATGTTATTCCCACAAATGAAGAAATAAAAGCAAAAATGAATAGAACAAGAATACTGTTCATTCAAATTATTTCCGACCTGGAAATCTAGTTAATCCTTGCACTTGCTGTTAGTAATTTAAACGAGCCTTACCAATAAGAGAATTTAGCCAAGTGTTAGTGAACATTAATAAAATTTCCCCTGTTGGTGAAGCAGGAGCAAACATACAAAGTTTAATTTTTTTAATTTTTTATTAATTCTATTTTTTTTTTTTGAAGGGTCTTGTGCCTCTTGCAGGGTCAAACGACGAGTCATGGTGCCAAGGTCTAGATGGCCTCGCATCACGCTGCGCCGCCTACTACCAACAAGGGGCCCGCTTTGCTAAATGGTGATATATTTGCTTGAATTACTGGAAAAATATTGTTTGCTTGTTCGATTTAAAAATGTGACTAAAATAAGTCTGATTTCTTCTATCTTTTTATTTCTGATAGGCGCACAGTCGTCAGTATTCCTAATGGCCCCTCTGCCCTTGCCGTGAAGGAAGCTTCTTGGGGCCTTGCTCGTTATGCTGCCATTGCCCAAGTAATCATGACCTCTTATCCTAACTAATTTGCATATTATCTCATTAACATCATTTAATTCTCACAGCGACACCTTTTTTTTCTATTTTGTCAAGGAAAATGGATTGGTGCCAATAGTAGAACCAGAGATCCTGCTAGATGGAGAGCACGGAATTGACAGGACATTTGAGGTGGCACAGAAGGTGTGGGCCGAGGTGTTCTTCTACATGGCAGAGAACAATGTGACGTATGAAGGAATCCTGCTGAAGCCAAGCATGGTAACCCCTGGCGCTGAGTGCAAGGAGCGGGCCTCCCCCGAACAAGTTGCCTCTTACACCCTCAAGCTCCTCCACAGAAGAATCCCCCCTGCCGTTCCCGGCATCATGGTCTGAACTCTCTCCTTCTGTCGTGTATCTTTGTCATACCTGTTTGTTTGGCATCAAAACTTGGTTCAGCCTGGCACTAGTCCAAAAACGGTGATCAGACCCAACAAAAGCCGAATTGCTTGTTATTAGTGATATGAATTCATGAATTAGGGAATGACAGACAGATAGGACCAATAGCGATAACTCACAGTCGTTTGTTATGTTAATACATTTCATGTTCTACATTTAACCTTTTAACTTTTCTTTGCCATCTCTGTGAACAGTTCCTTTCTGGAGGCCAGTCTGAGGTGGAGGCAACCTTCAACTTGAATGCGATGAACCAGAGCCCGAACCCATGGCACGTGTCGTTCTCCTATGCCAGAGCACTCCAAAACACATGCTTGAAGACATGGGGTGGCCGGCCCGAGAACGTGAAGGCCGCCCAAGATGCACTCCTCACCAGAGCCAGCGCCAACTCCCTTGCACAGCTCGGCAAGTACACTGGTGAGGGTGAGTCTGCTGAGTCCAAGGAGGGCATGTATGTCAAGAACTACAGCTACTAAGACGTGAAAACCCTATTATACTATAGAAACTTTGAAGCACTTAACAGTGCTGCTTGCACTATTTAAGAAATTGGTAATTGGTGGTTGGCGTATTGCATAATTTCTGTTGCAACTTGGACTACTGGTAGTTTAGATTTTTATTAATGTACTGTCGTTGATCACTTCCCAATCATAAGCAGTGTTTTTTTTGCTATTTAATAATCGTTTCTTTCAGGCATAAAAATAAATGTCAAATGTGATTCTTGTTCTTGCTCCCAAAGAAACTACCCAGTAATTGCACTGTTCAATATGTAGTACACTTCAACAACAAAAAATTCGCCAGAACATGAAATTTTACAAAACAAGAGGCTAGAAAATGAAAAAAAGAAAAGAAAAATAAAGCTATAATTAATATAGCTATTATTCTTCAACACTACTTATTCCCCTCAGAAAACAAATAGTAACATTAACAGCAATCAGTTCAGGTTAAATTCACCACTGGCATGTACTTGTTTTACTGTCTTGTCATACACATCTTCCTCATCTTCCTCGTCCTCGTCCTCTTCCTCTTCCTCTTCCTCTTCCACTTCTTCTTCCTCTTGCTTTTTCTCTTTCTTGCTTTGTGATCCCTCTTGGGTTACCCACCCGAAGCCTGCTACTGTGGTTGAAGATGGAGGTGGGTTTCGGGCCTCATTCACAATCCGCATTATCTCCTCTTCTGTTTGCAGTGAATATGTCGGTGCAGTGTTATCCCTTTTGTAGTACACAGCTTGTGCTGCCTCAGTTAGTTCCCGTGGTAGGTTTTTCAAGAACCATGGGTGGTTCCTTATTTCCCGAATTGTGATTCTCTGGTTGTTAAATTCAAATTTGGAAGGCATTAGTCTTACATCATGAATTAAACTTCTATGAAAATACACTTCGAATATTCTATAGATACCAATGAGAATGGGTCATCTGCAGATAATTTTTCAGTCAACAAAAGGGCATGTAAATGAAGTTGTAGATAATGAATGATAGTTTAGATCAGAAAGCAACAAAGACCCCAATGTTGCTGAACTGAGACCATCCAGTACCAAACTAATCACATCACTGGAAAAATGGCAGATGCATAGGGAGTCTGTATCCTCTGAGATATCTCAAATTTTCAGTTTATCTAAAGTCGGCCCAAATTTTTTTCGGTGTCTATTCCGAATGCAGGGGCCAGTATTATTATGCTTTGAGAGCATGCAGAAAGGATTTGAACAGTCCAGATTTTTCACATATCAACTCAAAGTTTGAAATATCTCAGGGGATGCGAATTCGATGCATAGGTGCACCCAGGATTCATATAATGTGCCTAAGGATGAGATGTGATGATTTTGGGTCTGGAAATAAATAAAAAAAAAAACAAACTTTTCAAGTACCTATTGGTAAATTCTTCCATTGTAACAAAAAAATTACCCGGGCTGAATTGGCAACAAATATACGGGCCAGAAGTTGCCGGCAGTCTTGAGATACATGAACATAATCTGGTATCTTGTACTGCACCGACATTATTCTCTGCAAATAAAAACATTAAACTGGAGTTAAAATGGATATATTACATACACCTTTTTTCTACCATATGAAGTGCCAGTTGTTAATATATATTCCCATACTTTGTTTGGACTGTCAAAATCATAGCATGATTAAATTCAAACAAACTTATTTAGGGTTTTCGCACTTCTGGGTATGTAGAGTCAATCAGCAGATTGACAACAATTTGACCTAAAATTAAGAACTAAACAACACAAAAAAAGAGTAGAGAACGGCTTACCCCTATGGTCTTTCTAAAATTTTTAGGATCATCGGGGTCTTCAAAGGGATAAGCACCGACCAGCATCACATACAGTGTTACTCCACATGACCATACATCAGCCAGCTGCATATTTTTTTCACAGACATCAATTAGTTAATTTAATTGTGAAAATTTTTCTGACTGAGAATTATGTTTTATCAAATTAAATTTTAAATGAGGCAGCAAATTAGAGGTGTTCATCTAGCATGAAAGAACAAGGACCATATTCTTATATTGTTTTTAGCTAAATCAAAATTATTGATTAGTAGAAGCAGACAAAAATGTTACAGATCAAATTGCAAAAAACAGACAAAAGAGTAATTAATATAAGTTATAAAGAAGACAAAAGAAAGTAATAATCAGACTGCAAAAGCAGAGACCTTAAATCCCAGTTTTGTTTCTAATTACTAGCATCATTAATTAAATCCCAGCGTGAAATCCAATAATGATATAGATGCATTTTTTTTTTCAAATCAGTCCACTTGTGCAGGCTCTGCTTAGAAACAAGAATCCTCCTACCAATCAGGTTCTTTGTTTTTTCAGCCCTTATGATCTAGTGATCCTTGTGACAGATCACTGCACTTGGACCCCACAACCACTGACACTTAGTCACCTATTATGCAATGAACTGCTAAGCAATCAGGATTCTACAACCACCACAAGAGATCATCCATATCCGACCAAAAATGAGTATTAGTGACGTGGAAATCAGCAAAATTTCCTATCAGCGCACTTACGCAAGGGACCCGCACCCTGGACCAATTAGGTACTTGCTCTCCGTTCCAAAAGGACCAGGATCGGTCCTCACAAAGGAGAATACGTATCCAGTTAACAACAAACTGGAGAAGAATAAGTACTATCATTCTCCCTTTCTCCATCTTCCAACGACAACCCCACTGGGCCACTGGTGTTCAGATGAGGTCATTGCCTCTCTTTTTTTGAGGGAAAGCCCGTAGGCGAGGTTGCCTCATAGACTCTGAGTCAGAGGGTGAAACCAAGTTACAATGGGGCCTACATTTTGGGGGCCTTTTTTTTCCCTAGAACTGGTCCAGTCAAATCAAGCCGGATCTGGGTCCATAAGTCCATTGCAGAGTGAGTTCGATGTAAGAATAACGAAATGAGAAGTCAAACCTTGCCATCGTACTCGCGGCGAGAGAGAACTTCTGGAGCAATGTATGCGGGCGTCCCCACCGTCGATTTAGGCCTCGAGTGGAGAAGCGATGACTACAGTTAATCAAATCCAATTTTTTTAATTACCCCCTTGAAAATAATATTTGACTAGATCTGTTCAAATTTATTATATTGATTTGAGAAATGACCTTCGAGTAGCCAAAATCGCAGATCTTGAGGCGCGGTGCAGGGCTCCCGTCCAAAAGCGTGTTCTCCAGCTTCAAATCTCGGTGGCAAATTTGCTACAAATGTTTTATATTACATAAAAAAAAAAATAGAACAATTTTTAATATTTATAAAGATGGGGTTTTTATTACCAAGAAATGGCAGTAGCTGACACCGCATATCAATTGCTGGAAGAAGTATCTCGCCTAATTTCCACAATCACAACAAAGAAGATGATTACTTTGGAGTTTGGATTAAAAGAATAAGTCTCAACAATTGACGATCCATAGAAGTTCCAAATTACCTCATCTTCACTAAATCGACCAGCGTTACAGATACGATCGAAGAGCTCACCACCAGCCGCATACTCCATTACAATTGCAAGGTGAGTTGGTGTGAGCACGACCTAAATATCGTAATCAAATATGAAAGATTTTTTTTTTTTTAATTCGCCACAAAAGAGACATGTTAAATTACAAATCACTGATGCAAAATGAAAATAATAAAAAAAAAAGGTTCCAACTTGAGACCTCTTTGAACCGGATTATATTAGGATGCCTGAGCGACCTATGGTTGATAATTTCCCTCGCTACATTCTCATCGATCTGCATCAAAGAAACAGCAGAGATCAAATAGAAGACCTCAATTGGCAAACAAACAGTCAGATTGGAGTCAATAGATCGACAACCTTTTGGCCTCGTGGGATGTACTTCATGGCGACCAGCTCCTTCGTTTCTTTATTTCTCATCAAACGAGCGACCCCAAAATTTCCGGCGCCCAAGTCTTTTAACAGTTCGTATTTCTCCATATTTGAATTGATCGAGAAGCTGAATTCGAAATCGGAAGCTGAAACCGCTGAATTGAAAGTTAAAATAGAAGCGTGGAGGATATAAATAAATAGTATGAGCTATGAGTGGAGCTTTTATCGTTCTCGTATTAAGGTTCCAACAGAGAGGAAGGAACCAACCATGCTTCTTTATTGAAGCGCAGCATCAGTATGTATGCATTAATTATTGTATTTAGTACAATTTCAACACTTTTATATTACACCCTCAGAAATCTCGGAATTAGATCAACTAAGTTAAAGTAAGAGCAAAAAAGCCCTCCAGTGTATGAAAATATGCGTGGAGTCCTTGCTTTATTTCAGTATTTGCTGGAGATTCTCACTCGTGGAATGTTATGACTTGTAACAAATCCACATTATTTTCGTTCTCATGTAGTTGTACCGTGGATATTTTGAGTTCCTAATAGCATATATATTTTGTTTTGAAATTTTCAACTATCGTATCATAAATGAGTCCGGTTAGTATAACATCGGTGTCATATGACACTAACTTTAAAATCAATTAAATATACTTCAAACGATTAATCCAAACTGTTCAAATCGATTTACTTTATGAGTAATGCGTTTACATACAAATTTTTTATATTTTTGAGTTATTTTAGTATCAAATCAAGCGGTAAAAATGTTAGAAAATGAATGTATTAAAATTAACTTAAAAATTCACACATTTGACCTGATGTTATACTATCCACACTCATCATAAATGCTTCATCTAGGAAATATTTACTTATTAGCTAATCTATTCAATAAATCAGTGTTATAAAATAAAAATAAAAAGATTTTACATTCTAAGAAAACTTGCTATATTATCTCAGTATTGATTCCAAAATAAAACGTTGTCATGATAAATTACATATAAATAAAAAGTTATGAGCGGGAGACTATTACATATGTGAAGACCGAAGGACCATTTTGCATATTGAATTACAAGAGTAAACTGTTCAAAAAGAAAAAAACGTGAGGCAGATAAAGAATTTCGTAGGATATTAATATATGATAAATGTCTTTGTCATCACTCTATCAGGATCAATATTGCTATGAAAACAGACAAGAAAGCGTCACTTTTTCAAGCTTAGCAATTAGGGGTGTAAACGGATCGGATATTACCCGGTTTCGTCCGGATCTGAATCCGAATCAGAAAAATTATCTAAATTATTTGATCTGTATTTGTATCCGTATCAGAGACTATCCGTATCCATATCAAAAAAAATATAACGGATAAGAATACAATAAGACTTTTAACTATTCGTATCCGACCGTTTATACTTTTAAACCACAACAAATATGCTATATGTTCTTAAATTGATCTATTAAATTGCATATTGTATCAATAGTTTATTAAATTATATATAAATATATATTTTGATAAACAATATAATATAATTAATGACTAATATTTTAATAATATAATAGATATTTTGTAACTAACAAATTAATTATGAAAAATATATCCATATCCGTAACATTTAATATCCGATCAGTATCTGTATCCGAAAAATTATAACAAATACAGTAAGACTACTATCGAATCCGTATCCGACAGTTTACACCCCTATTAGCAATGCATTCGAGCTTGCAACTTGCAAGGATTTTGTAAGGATGCCTTGAGTCTCTGACAATGGGGTCAGGCGTGCGAATAACTTAATAAAAGGGGAAATGATGATAGTTCTGTTAGTCCCTCCAAATGATTATGTGCAGCAGCCATTTTGTTTTTAATAACCAACTACGTATAATCAACGAGTCACGGTGTTCTTATCAAGTTTTCATCTGAAAAGATAATTGGTCGCAAACATTTTATGTTGAAACGGAAAATTAGAAAATACTTAAAATTTCCTTTCAATACATTTGCTCGCTTTTTTCTATCTAATTGTTGTATAATTATATTTTAATTTTCAGTTAATACTTTTTATATGTTAGAAAATTAGTGAACACTTGCATTTGGAAATATCAAAATGAATTGTATTTCAATAACATAAATACAACTGAAACATAATTTTATGAATTGGATCCCTAGAGGCAATTCCACTGCATGCGAGGAATTCAGATGATGCACGTATGACACTGTGAATTTGGAGGATCAGAAGACTAAATTTAGTATTAACTAGAGCCTTACAAATTCTTAGCTCTATCATAAGAGAACGAAGCACATTTGATGGGCTTTAGCGATCCGCTTTAAGAACCGTGTACACAAAAATTGACAAGAGCGTGCATGAATAATAAAACAGAGCACACAAATCTTAAAACGGATCGAACGATCTTACAACTCATTGAACTTAAAGTAGATCTGATGCCCATTGGACCTACTCCGCAGTTCTATCAGAATCCCAATGTTTTCTTAATATTAACTGGAGTCTTACATTAAAATGTACTAGTTATAGCCTTTATTTCTTTCATTACTTTATTTAATTTCTACTTAATTTTATTTACCTTGTAATAAGTTATTTTGAACATTGTAACAAAAAAGACACTTCTCGTGTCAATAATTAATGGAACTTAAGAGCCTGACCCTCATTAATGTGGTGCGTTTGGATGAAACAAATAATAGCTCGGAATAACAACTATTCCTGAGTTCAAAATAGCAACTAACTCGACATTTCTAAGGAATAGCGGAATAGCAGCTAACCTGAGCTATTCCTTTATTGAGAATAGTGTTTTTTTCACTCCAAACGTGTTGTGTTGAGAATAGCTCACCAGGAATAACAGCTATTCCTGAATTAGCGTTATTCCTGTGTCACCCAAACGCACTAGGGTCTTACAAATTGTTAGCTCTATCATAATTCATAAGCCTCATTGTGTGACATCTAGGGCTGCAAACGAATCAAGCCAAATCAAACTTATCCTAGTTTGAGTTTGAATAAGATTTGAACTGAATTGGTTTGATTAATTTGTTTCATAACGAACTTCAATTAAACGTGTTAATTGCGATTTTTTTTTCGAATCGAAGTAAATTGAATCACGAATTACATGCTTTTTTGGTAGCCCTACCGCCCTTATTTATTTTTTAAAAATCGGATAGCTTAAACTAAGCATTGGATTGGATCTTATCTAATCATATCAGGTACCTATTTGTACCTATTTGAAATGAAACATTGATTTTGCACTGAGTCACTGGCGTTGCTCTAATTTGAACGGCATATGTTAATTTGAGATTTGAACCTAAATAGTCCGCGAACCAATTTCGAACGAACTATACACAGTTTGAGTTTGAGTTTGAATAAGATTTGAACCGAATTGGTTTGATTTGTTTCAGAACAAACTTCAATCGAATGAGTTGATTGCGAACTTTTTTTCGAATCGAAGTCAATCGAATCACAAATTACGAGCTTTTTTAGCAGCCCTAGTGACATCTATATTTTGATGTTGTGTTGTTTTGGTGGTGCTTTAGAATGTTTGATGTTGAATTGGGGATGTATTTTTTGATGCAAGCAGTAGAAGACTAGTAATTTAGACTGAAGTAATAAATATAGTAGTATGTAAGTGAACAGTTTCATGATAATGAAACGGAATTCTAACTTTCCTTTTTAACAAAATAAAAAATTAGTAAACACTCATTTTTAGTAACTTAATAGCCTTTGCTGTTTTCATTTCTCTTTTGACCAATCGATCGATTCGTTAAAAATTCATATATCATTTTACCCCTAGCCGTTGCTCATCAAATGTATTTGATGCCTAATAGTCTAACTAGTAATTGTGTCCGTGCACAGCAACGGGAGCAGCAAATTATGTAGTAGAAATTATTAAGCTCCTTAATAAGGAGGAGAGATAATTTAAATCAAATTTGTAGTGAAAAATAGTTAAATACTATATTTATCTACAAAATAATACATGTGAACTCTAGTGTAATGGTAAGAATTTTGGCACCAATAAAATCCAACTGGGTTCGAATCTCACCTTCAGCAGAAAAAAAGAAAAAGGGTGCGCGGTGCACAGGCTCGGTCCGCAGATGCCGTGCGTGGTTCAGAGGCGTGTTCCACGGGTGCGGCGCGCAGTCTACGGGCACTGGGATCATATGCGGCGCGACCAGTGCATACTTAAGTATTGAAATTCATAATTTGGAAAATTCATCTATGTGCGATCTGAAAATTCAACGGTTGAGCATCATTTCGAAAAAAAAACAGTAAATCAGGACCCTTGCAGGATCTAGACATTAACCTCCTTAATAAGAAGGAGAGATATATGTTTTTTTGTTACATTATAAATAGAGGTTGAATGAAAGATCTAGTAACAAGATCCAATTGATTCCCCAAATTCATCCTTCAATATTATGACAATATAATCCGGTCAATATTAAAAGGAGTTAGTATTAGAGGTGAACATTGGGGGACCTAAAATATTTCTTTACAAAATGATGTGTCTAACAAAGCTACACAAAATCAATTTTTTTATTTCTAATAAGATGTTGAAGGCCAAATTATATAACCGTCTAATATACATAAATAATTTATCATCTGAATTTCTCTCAAATATGCGACTTTTCATAAAAAAAAAAAAAGTCTTGTCCTTTTATCATTGGATCAAATACTAAATCTCAACACATGTGAACAATAATAAAAAGCTGATAATTTAAATTTAAGAAAAAGTCGTTAGCTCATTCTATTTTTATCCCTTTATTAATTTCTGGTCTCCCAAACGTATTCTCACACTCCTTAAGGCCCTGTTCGGCTGCACAGTGGGAATGGGAATAGAAACGGAAATAGAAAAAATTTGAATTAAAATTTACTGTTCACGTGGGAGAAAAAGTATTTTCGGAATTACATCTGAACAGGCCCTAAAGAAAATTGTACGTACTTTCATCACATGAACATTATTTTTTGCCGTTCCTTCAACTGTTTTCTCCTAATTTTTCAGGCCATTCCCATCATGGAGTTGTGTAAGTGCCGCGTGGAAAGAAAGTGAAGAGCTTTTGTGTTGAATTGAAGCCTTTTCTCATTGATGCAACAAGTACATACATCAATTTTTATTAGAGGGATAAGCACGTGAGACATGGAGGCGTTGAATCAGGTTCAGCCGTTCAGGTATGATACCGAGGGCCGAGGCCACATGCCCACCGACTCGGATGGTATCACAATCACATGCTATCTCGGGATTTTCTCCGTGTGGATCTTCTAGGGCCATTGAGATTGCTGTACAGTGTGGCGGGTGATCTGATTATTTTTGTTTTATTTAGCATAATATTTTAGAAAATAGTATGTACACATCAAAGTTAGAAAATTCTCCCTGGCTCAAGGATGAAAAATAATTTAAATTTGGAAGAACACCTTGACCAATTAATGCTTAGTTGAAAATTAATTTAGTTGACTTGATTTTGCAACAGGAAAAAGGTGGACAAAATCATGTCACTTAGCTACAGATTTAACAACAATTAATCATAAGAAGGCAAAACCGTTATTCCTTGTAAATATTGGAATAGCTGCTATTCGGAAGTGTGAAATGACAAAATTATTTCTCGGATTTTCGCCAACACAGTTCTGAAATGACAAAATTGACACTATTTTATATTATCTTCACGTTGTGACAATTCGTTTAAGATCCCACTATGGTGCCAAAAAAAATGCAAAATTTAATCTGCAAGCACATTTTAATATATCCATTATGTTGAACGGTTTGAGTCGACTGTTTGGACTTTAAAAATATAGGGTGTAATCCGGTGTCACCAAAAAATGGTGTAATTGGATCCCTCCTCATATATGTATGTATGTATGTATGTATGTATGTATATATGTCTATATGTAAGTATGTATGTATATCTCACTTATGTTGTCACTGAAGATTTAACTTAAATCAATACTCCATAAAATTAAGATGTTCAGTTTTAAATATCTAATTAAAGAACCACAAGTGTAATTATTAGCAGAAAAATAATATTCTCCAATTGTAGTTGTTGTGGATAAAATTTGTATCTAATTTTTTTTTTTGTTTGGGTAAGTTCTTAGGTGCATTAAAATATCAGAGGAAATTACAAGTTTGTTCCAATGTAAATACACAAAGATAGCATTCTATACACTGAATTACATGTAAAATCTCTCACTTGTTAAAAATTAATGAGAAAATAGCAGCAACTGTGTTGTCGTTTCTCAGTAATAAATCCCACTTGTGGTTCTATCTATCAGATAGTGGTTGCCCTGGAGGAATCTAAGAATCTTCTTTCAGATCCGAAACAAGTTCGCTGGAGATTTGTTTGACTTTAACATATGTACTAATTGTTCTTCTGATGATGATAAAAGTGTTGATCGAAATCTTTCAATGAATATCTTATATTTTTATGATCGAAGAAAGGCAGTTGACCAAAAACTTTGATTATAGATTTGCCCAATATATACGGTAGTAATTCCTTGGGATTTTAGTTTCCTATTTGACCTGCATGTGCATTATTTTGGACATAAATAAAGAGGCAAAAGAATGATGATTGGTTTGGTTGAAGAAAATCCAGTGCCAAAAAAATTGCACAGATTGAACTCTAAAAAGATCAACATAGAACACACCTGTTTGAAATGATTGTCTAATAATTAAATTAATTAACACGAAGCCAGATCAATTGTTACAAGTTACGATGAATGACAGCCAAGGACTTGATGTTCACGTTACATTCTGCAAAGAAAAGTAAACTTCAAGTACCTAAGAAAAATTAAAGATTATTTTCTTTACGTGAACTTATTGTTAGAGTACAGTTCTTTTTTAGATTTGTACATGAAAACAACTTTTATCGAGATTCGTGCAGTTAAAAAATGAAAGGTTTGATTTGAAATAACAGCTAGGGACCTGAAATTCCTTAATTTGGATCACATTAGCATTGTAGTATGCAGGAGAATTTTGTCCTAACTATGACAGAGACAAAGCATCCGAAATTTTTATTAATAGGAAATAAAATAAATAAATATCTTTTTGAGATATAGGGAAAACGCGATGATTAATCACGGCCTCTGGCCGTTATGGTTTATCACGGACAGGATTAGCGATGTTAATCACCGTACTTATTAATTAACTAAAAAATAAAAAATAAAAAAAATAATCCTGGCCGTGATTGATAATCACGGACAGAAATTGCCTATGAAGTAACATCATTTGCCTATAGTTTGCTTGGCCGTGATTGATAGTCACGGACATAATTTTTTTTTTTTTTTTTTTTTTTTTTTTTTTAAGTTAATATGTGTGATTAGCATCGCTAATCCTGTCCGTGATAAACCATAACGGCCAGAGGCCGTGATTAATCATCGCGTTTTCCCTGTATCTCGAAAAAATCCAAAAGCGTTCTTCAATTTGAATATTTATTTATTATATTTCCTATTAATAAAAATTTCGGGACAAAGCATTGTTAAGAAAAAAATATAGCAATTAATGTTATGGCTTATGGGGAGGTGTGCTAGGCTTTTAAAGGGTCAACACTTATTTTCTGGGTGTAGTCGGTGACAAAAGCAAATAAATTCAATGAAGTTGAATCCAATGAGAGTCAAAGCAATTAAGGTGATTAATTAGATTCGACGAGTCAGAAATAAATCCAACCCAGCCACTAATTTAAAACTAGGATCCATGGCTTCCGTCCATTTATTAAATATTTTCTAAATATTGTGCATCGTTAATAATTTTTAAATGTTGTGCATCGTTAATAAAATTTAATATGCGTTATAATGTGTGTGGTGAAAAGTTAGCTTTTAATTAAAAATGAATAATTTGTAAAATAATTATTTAATATATTTTCTAAATATTGTGCATCGTTAATAAAATTTAAATGTGTTATAATGTGTGTGGTGAAAAGTTAGCTTTTAATTAAATAAATATTTTTCATATATTTCTAATAACAAAAAAATGTACAAAATAGGCTATATAAACAAGAAACTTGTTAATTAAGTTATGACTAAAAGATAGGCGGATCTACTCTCAATGAATTAATTGGAGTTAAAAAAGTTGTACTTTGACAAGATTTTGCTATATAATTTAGAATAAATGCTATACATACTATAGAATTGACTCCCATACTTTTTTTGAAATTTTATATCATTGACTCTAATATGAAATTTTTGAAGTTTAATTCTCATAACTCACAAGTTTGTCTCACTTAAATTATGTATTAAGAAGAAGAGAGAAATCAGAAAATAAACTCCTCTTTGTCCGTAGGTCCCGTAGATGGAGTAATATTTCATTATGTTGTGCATGATATTGATAATATTTCATCGTGTTGCGTATGTCACTCAAAATGAAAATTTTCTAGTGTGTCCATACAATCTTTTCAAATAGCTATTTTTGAATATAATTTAAATATAATTCAGGTATCTTGTGAGTATGGTTCGGAGCACGTCGGTGGCGATAAGTTCACTTCAAGTCTGGTAGCAAATTCCAATAAATAAGTTAGCGTCACAGCACTGACAGCAGATTTCATACAACGACACGGAAAATGCGTCCACGTGGGGTGGCTTCTTAATTCTTATTATGTCCACGAGTCCAACTGTCATTTTATCACAATGAATAGTTGTGGAAAGGAGAGGCGACTCGGAGTTGACCCGTTGCAACGCATGTAAAACCCGTGACGCTAAATGACATCTGGACATCGTTACAGAAAATATTACTAAAGTTGGCGCTTTAAGACTCGTGTAGTATCAAAGAAGGACGCCATCCGTGTCGTACATACGGATACGGGGCCGCGAATTGAGGACCAAGGAGTGGAGGAGGTGCGTTGAATTGGCTAATTTTTCCCTCAAAAAAATATTTGGCTAATTCTAAATCATAGCATCTGAACTCTGAAGTTTATTACTAGAGGAGTTCGTATTTGCTACGTAATTAAAATTAAAAAGTAAATATGTTATGTGATTTTGTCGGTCTGATTCGGATCGAATGCTCTTGACGATATCATTTTTTAAGGAGAGTTCATACGAAATTCTTTATGAGCTGTCGAAATCATTATTTTTTAATTTATAAAAAGAGAACTCCCCCATTTCTTCCAATTTAAACTGTGTATCGTTGGAACGGAGGCTTTTATAATATATTTCTCATATTTCTTACCTTCGAAATGAAATGTCAAAGTTCTGCGACCACATATGTAGTGTTAAACCTCATCAAAATTGTAAAATGTTGAGAATCAGTTTTTAATCTAGTGAGAAAGGTAATATTCTCTGTGTGAATGATTGCTGGACCGACATTCAGATATAAAATTTTCTTATAAATATTAAAGAGTTAGATGGATTGACCTCTAATCTTTACTAAATTTTTTTTTATAAGATATTTATTATATTAAATGTGACAACCATCTAACTATCACGCTAGACCTCATTAAAATTGTAAATGCTATCTATTACTTTTTATATTAAATTTGATATAATTTTCAAAACCAATTAACCATCTATCAGTTGATTTGATAAATGTGAAGTTATTTTGTATGGCCTTTAACTGGCAAGTAAACTGTAGTCACAAGTCACAACCCTCTAAATTAGATTATTTTGTATATTGGGGGAAGGCTACCGGGCCCCAGTGATCAGAACTAAACTGACCGGATCTGTAAGCCCTTATAAAGCCCAGCAAGCAGCTCTTTTATCACCCAAAATATGCGATCTCTCTTTTTATCTACGCAGTTGTTGTAAACTGCGATTGCATGTGGAATGGAACCACTTAAGCCCAACCTTTGCTGTATTCACTTTTGATTTGTTTTTTTCTCTTTTTTTTCCGTTGAAATTACTCCGACGATTACATTAAACATCAGATTGAATTAAAATTATAAGTTTGTTCCATTCTAACTATACAATGATAGAGTCCTATACACTGAACTACTTATAAAATCCTCCATCGTTAAAAATTAGAGAGAATAGAAAAAATAAAACCAGTAGTTACGAATTGTTCTGTTCGCGCCTGATTAACAAGTTGATAGGTATGTTCATTATCTTCTCTAAATATGCAAACACAACAGTAAAAGTGAGTGTGACTACAAACACTGCCTAGATGAATGTGCAGTGGAGAGGCACCAAATCAAATATGATCGGAAACTGGTTCAATCGAATCAAGACAATCACCATTCAACTGAGATGGCAGTGAATCAAACTGGATCGGAAATTGAAGTAATTGGATCAAAACAGTCACTACACGTCTCAATGGAGGAGAGAAAACAAATAGTTGGGGAGAGGAGAAAGAAGGCAATATTGGAGCACCATTGTCATCGACATTAACCATAAAAATAAGTACCTTATTCATATAGGGCATGTTCGGCAAACCATTGGAATAGAGGATAAGTGAGAAAAAGTGGAAGGAATAGGCTTCAATTCCTCACTATTTCAGTCGTTTTCGGTTAATCGTGGAAGATTGGAATAGTGGAAAAGTGAAAGAGTAGGTAAATGAGTCAAATTCATCTCTTGAAAAATGTTAATTCCTCTATTCCCCCTTTCCTATGGAATAGGGAATTGGCTCATGGAGAAATAGATGAGGAGCCCAAATGTAAGTACGGGTTTGACTGCAAAAGTTCAAACCCAATTCCACTATTCTCAATTCCTCGATTACACTCACTTCTTCTCTTATTTGACAAGAATAAAACCTCTTTTCCACTCTATTCCTCTATTCCACTCTTGCTGAACGGACCCATATAGCTATAGTAGATACTACAGGAGAGGTAGAACGAATTCACAACACCCTCAGTCGAATTCGAAGAGTCGAGATGAACCAAAAAGTAATGACCAAATCTGTTAGATGGAAGCACCTGCTCGGTTGGAGTGAGGCAAAATAAATCAACGAGCAGTGATCAGCTCCGTTGGACAAAAGCGCTTAATTGGATGGATTAAGACAGAACGTCGAGTAACAATCAGATTTGCTAGACGTAATCATCCACTCGAATATATGAGACGAGAAAAAATAGATCGAACTGATGAGGGAGGGGAGAGGAGGAGCCGCACGAGAAGACTCTTAAATCCTCGTTTTCAGAATCTCCCTGTTAATCGCCTTAGGCGGAGTTTCCAATGTTCGTGCGGAGCTTTCTATGCTGTTGATCTTGACAATTTGATCGTATTCACTTTTGTTAACAATATTTACTTGGTTTTGAAGAAAACATAAATTGTCTTCAATTTTAAATGTCCGGATAATTTTTTTATACAGTTCTTAGAACGATTTCTTCTATTAATTATGTTCTTCTCTCCTTCTTATTTTTAATATTTTTCAGCAAAGGAAGATGTGTTTGGTGGCTGTAGCACTTGGAAAAAACCTAATATTTGTTTCTATATATAGAGAGAGAAATAAATCTAGATTTATAAATGCTACCATAACTAACATAGGTCTTCCACATACTATAGTGACCCATCACTTTATAATTTGAATAAAGATACAACATGAAAGTGGTAGATCTCGGTTTCCTGTTTTTTGCAATTTTGATTCATTCAAATCGGAGCTCGTATGATCAAACAACAGTCAAAATATGAACGATGTGTAAGCTGATTGATTTAAAGTGTTTTAATGTTTAATCAATCGTTACAACATAATAATTCATTTATGAGATCCAAATTTCTGCAAAAACTTCTAGAGCCAACATTTGTGACAGTCGTCACAATGCCTATCAACTGCTACAACGCCAAACAATCGTTATAACGCTTATCAAGCATTGTGGAATTTTAGCAATCTTTAGCAATCTTAAAACTGGCATATCTCAGCGCTCGAGTGTCTGATTTCGGTATATGACCACTTTTCAGAAAGTTTGTGAGAAGTAGATATTAATTTTGAAGTCTTAGCCTTCATCGAAACTCTTCAGGACAAAGGGAAGAGCCTCAACAGCCATATTGCAATTTTAAATCTTATGAACCTGCAAATATCTCTGCTCAAGAAAATTGTTAAATTTAATAAATATATATGTTGTAAATCTAGTCAAACAATCTAAGTAGATTATTGCATAGTCCAAAATTTTTTTTCAGTCCCATAAGGTGAACTATTCACCCGCTGTGTCATCCCTTAGCTTTCGAATTTTTTTATAAAGCAGGTAAACTTTAAAAAACCTCTCACTCTCTCTTCCTTGGAACCAAATCCTCTGTCCTTCTGGGAGCAGAAATTTCTTGCTCCAGAGTCACTGCTTGTGGGTCCGAGATGGATCTCCAGTTTAAAAATTAAAAGTGACCGACCCACATACAATGACTGAGAGAGCAGAAAATTCCTGCACACAGAGACAAAGATTCGAAGGATTCGGAGTAGAGTTTGGCAAAAACCCGGGTCGGGTATACCCGTCCGTACCCGCCGCCCGGGGTACCCGTGCCCGAGCCCGGGTATGGGTCGGGTACTCGGGTATGGGCAAAAACCGGACCGGACCCGTTATTTTGGACCAATACCCAACCATACCCTACCCGAGTTTACCCGTACCCGACTAAACCCGTACCCGACTACCCGAGTACCCGTATTCGTATACCCGACCACTGTTCATCCCATTTCAAAATTCAAAAAATATGATTTTTTTTCCCCCAAATCAACAAAAAAAACCAGAAAAAAACAAAAAAAAAACTAACAAAAAAACAAAAACAAAAAAACCAGAAATAAAAACAGCAAAAAAAAAAAAATACCCGTACCCGCCTTACCCGTCAAGGGTACACGGATAAGAGTATAGGACAGGTAGGATATGGGTTTTGAAAATTATACCCGCCATACCCGTACCCGAGTATACCCGTACCTGAGACGTACCCGTACCCGAGACGGGTATACCCGGGGTACCCGTACCCGCCCGAGTATAAATACACTAATTCGGAGTCCTCTTCCTTTCCTCTCCGTTCCATGGAGCACGCCCTAAATATTGGTCTCCCGCTCTCCACATACTTTTCCACTTTTTTATGCTTTTTGGCGTTCTTTTTCTTATCTTCTATCTATTTTTAAATAAAAAATCAGCTTATCACGTCTCCGCATTTCCAAAATAATGGCAGCATTGCGTGCCTGGTTCCTCAATTCACTTCTGATTCTCTGGGGCCATGACAAAGGCTTTGAGAATATATAATATATAATTTATTTTTTCTCCTTTTTTTGAGTTAAATTTCTTCTCAGCTCATCTTGACTTCGATATAAAATTAAGGCAAAGGCTTCTATGGACAAAAGGATCTATTTGTAAAATGAACATATTTTTATTTTCAAAGTTCAAAAAGTCGATCTGAACCGTTCAACTTGTTCTCCATATTAATATGTGCTTGGAGACCAAATTTTACATTTTTCTGAATTTTTTTACTATATATTAAGATGGGTACAAAATTCAATGGTCTGAATTTGATATTTTTTGTACCCATCTTAATAAATAGTAAAAAAATTCAGAAAAATGTAAAATTTGGTCTCCAAGCACATATTAATATGGAGAACAAGATGAACGGTTCGGATCGACTGTTTGAACTTTGAAAATAAAATTATGTTCATTTTATAAATAGGTCCTTATGTCCATAGAAGCATCACTCTAAAATTAAACAAGTTCACTTCTTACAATATCAACTAGTATCATTTTCATTTTGTTTAGCTGGTATAAGTCAATTAGAAATATCACAAGCCATTTCAATTGATGAATTAGAAAGGCACAAAAATCACTTGTATTGATATCCAATATTCGAGATTTTTGTGGTATGGGGCGAAGAAAAAAGGGGGAAAAATAGCTTTTTTTTATCGATATTATTGAGAGTAAAGTGGCATTTTTTTGTATATAAAGTTTACGGCTATGAGTCACTTGACAATAATTCTATAGAAAAGTAACATATTTCTCAAACGAATTCAAATATTATTGAAAATTAAATAAAAGATAATTTTATAGATTTTTTGTTTGATACATAGAATTTTATATAATTTTAGATTGTTTGATGTTGTATTTGAAATGGTTAAAAAATTTGAATTTTGAACAATAAAACATGCATCATCGTTTTTATAGCTCATAATGTTGAATTTTATATAATAGTCATGATTATCAAACATTAAATAAGGAAGGATATTATTTACTTTTTTTTGCTCCATTAAATAAATAATTCATACCGCATTAAAATTTTTTCTCTACTCCTATGCATAATCACAAGATTTTCGATTTATTCGTGAATTAAACTAGAATAATTTGTTTTTTTTGTGATGCCGAACCGAACGCCAAATTATACGGTTGACCGAATTAAACCCAAATAATTCACAATTTTTTTCCAAATTTTTCAAATTATTCGTGATTTTTTTCCGAACTTTTTTTTTTTGCTCTCTTGCAGACTGAGATCTTTGATCCGGATAATTCTGAATTATTCTTAAATTATATACAAATTATTTCCAAATCATAAATTTTTGATATCGCCAAATCCAAATAATTCATTTGTGACTATGCTCCTATTATATATAGGTATTGAATTCTGAGGCACAGAAAAGCCGTTGTGACAACTGACAACAACATCTGATCTATGTTTTCTTTCACACGTTTCCGAATTCCCACTGTGACGCTCAAGGTCATAAATTCATAATTCTGTCTGTATTGATTCGTGGCCCCAAGAATGCGCAGCAGCGAGGGGATCCAAGCGTTCGGCTAACATACATTAGAATTCTAAATATTAATAAACACTTCACGTGAATAATTAAGAAGGTAATAATCAAAAGACACGTATCCTGTATTCCTGTGCAGTGCAGGTGCAACGTAGTTGGAAACTTGGACGGCTGATTCAATCCCGTAATTACTAATTATATTGTAATTATGGTGGCCAAGGCGATTAAGACTTGTGGTGGTCCCCACATTCCAGGAATGATTCGGATGACGCCACGTTGTCGAGCACAACTACATTATGGTCCGGTTCAAATACTTTTTCCAAGTTACCTCCAACGTCCACTTTTATATGGTTATATCATATATGGATACTCCTATTTTAAACTCCCGACAAGAGATTTTGACATACAGCATACAGGCAGCAGGTTTTTAATTCAAATCCCCAGCTGGGAATAAGATCTGATTCTCTCCAATTGGTTGAACATCTTGAGATGACTATTGACAGATCTGGACTGTGCACAATACATAGAACGGTTCAGAAACTTCCAAGAATAAAACTTTAATTTCGAACAATTATGACCTTTTGAAACAATTATTACCTTTTGATCATAATTGGACGGTACAAATCAGACACAGGACCATACAGTGATCCTTTAGAAACGGAGGGTAGTCGTACCTCCTCGGACTCGTGTGCACATTCGAAAAACAAAAAAAAGGCAGATACGAACGTAGAGAGAGCGACAATTAAGAAAAGGATGGGAAGAAAGAAAGACAAACTCAGAGGGAGAGAGAGCCAAAACGAAGGGAGGGGCTAAATCGAAAAAGGCCCTTCTCCTACTTCCCTCTCTCGCCGCCTCCTTCATCCTCTAATAACCTTAATCAATCGAAAACCCTTGCTCTTGTCGGTTATATATATTTTTGTCTGAAGAGGCGAAATGACCTCTCATGGTGTAACAAATCCCAAACGAACTTCGCGCCGCCCTCCGACCGCCTCTCGGAGAAGTGACTCCTCAACGGATGGCGGCGGCGCCGCTGCCGCTATAACAAATGGGAAGCCCCCTAAACCGATTTCCCCAAAGCAAACACCGTGAGTAGAAATAATATTTTTAATTTTATTGTATTTTTGTTTATAGGTGTATTGATAGATTGGTTGTGCACTGTTGATATTGTTGAGCGTTTTTGTTTTTGGTTAGCTTTGCTGCCACAGTGTATTGATGTTTTTGACGTGGAGAAAAATAAACAGTTTTCTTGCAGAGTTTTGCCGTGTTTACTTCTTTTGAGGGTACATATGCATTATACAATATAACAATTACTAATGCGAGGGAGTTTGCATTGCTCAATACTTCCTTGAAAGTTTGATTGATATATGAAGTTTTCCTTTCAGACGATCAAAGACGATCAAAAATCTCTGAATTCATGCGATCGAACATAGCTCTTCTGATTTTGCATATCAAACCGGAAAATTAGTTTTGGATGGTTTGTTTATTTAATGGAACTCTTCGTGTGTATGAATTATCAGTACTTTTATACACAATATCTATTTACCACTTTATAATGGATGGGGACCCGGGTTGGGCCCGACCACTTGGGAGTAAAGTAAAAAAACCGAACTACCATATAAGAAAATTGAACTACTACTATTTCCAATAATATGTTAAGAGCATAGTTATCTTTCTTATTTTGCTTTTTATAATTATAATAATAACCAAAAATGTGGTTACTACTAGAGTGACCCGATTAGATGGTTCTTGCTCTCCTCTCCTAATTATCTTTCTTGTCTTCTGTAGCACAGATCGACTTTGCCCCTCCCTGGAAATTTTTTTGCCCCCTCTGGATATTTGATTTGTAATTCGGGTTAAATTTAGTGTTAAAATCAAAATAAATTTATTGAATTATGATTGGTAATATTAATTATAAGTTACAGGATCATAAATTATAAGTCAGGTTATTGGAAAATATTAGTCAAAACATTGTTTTTTTATCGACTACCCAATTAGTTAATGGGTTTAAATCCGATAAGCTATTTAAACCCGATTCAATATTTTTTTGCCCCCTCTGATGAAAATCCTGGGTCCGCCCCTGCTTCCCGGTCTTTTGGCAAACAAATTCATCTTGCCTCTTTCTTCTTGCCTTGACTTCCGAATTCTTTTTTTTGTGATAAATACTTTTAACATGTATTTGCGAACTCCTATGATTCATTTTGTTTATGTTTTATTTATTTATCTGTTTGCTTATTATCTGGAAAACAAAAGGTAAATTTGCAAGGTTCTAAAAATATGAACCGTGGGCTTAGTGCATTGGCATGAGCTCTCGTCTCTCTTTGGAGGGACGCAGGTTCAATTATCGAGAATAGCATCTAAAAGATGCTGGGTGTACCGGAGCCCTTTAATAAAAAAAAGAGCATTCTGAATCAATGAAATGTTAGCATTCTACTTATTAAATTTATGATTATTAGTGGGGAGAGAACAGTCAAGAAGCTGAGGTTGTCAAAGGCTCTGACAATACCAGAGGGTACCACAGTTTCTGAGGCATGCCGCAGAATGGCCACGAGACGGGTTGATTCCGTGCTTCTGACAGATTCAAATGGTCTTCTTTCCGGAATTGTTACAGACAAGGTATACTCTTTCTTGGAGCCCCTTTTAAATCAGAGCTTTGTTGTAAAATTAATTTGCTCCTTGCAAATTACACTCATTGTTCCTTGTTTTTGTAGAGTTTGACACTGCAGAAGCAATAATACAATAAACACTTCTATTATCACAACGACAGTAGTACATAATAATACAACTAACACTGAACAGTACAAAAATGCTCAAACTACATAATTCATCTCTCAATACACATGGAAAGAAACACCGCACTCATCTCCCTTTACACTTAAAGAGGATCACTGCACTCTCTTGTGTCTTCTTACTTGGAGGTTTGATTGAAAATGTAGCATGATATCCCTTAGTATAGGTCACATAGGATTGCTCTAGAAACATATGGTAATTAGAAACATCTAGATACTTCTGTTAGATACTTGAGAGAATATTTCTAGAACTCTCTAGAATATTTGGAAATTTTGGCTCCTACAAAATATACAAGTAAAATAGTAAAACTAGGGTGTTCTTAAGCTCACCAGGGTATTTAGTGAGCTTAACTCCAAAATATATTATATCGGTTTCAAATGACAAATCTAAGCCGTTGAAATCCATCTCCTTCACTAGTGATGAATTTACATGCAAAGATTTTAAGTTTTCGAATTATTTTAGTATTAAGTCGAGTGGTCAAAATTAGAAGGTTTATAAATTAATTTTAGTATGTTCATTTTTTTAACACTTTTTGACCACTTGATTTTATACAAAATTAATTCGAAATTCTAAAAACTTTACATGTAAATTCATCACTCATGAAGTAAATCGGTTTCAACCGTTTGGATTTATTGTTTAAAGCCAATCTAATAGATTTTGGAGTTAAGCTCACCAAACACTTTGGTGAGCTTAAGAACACCCTAGTTCTACTCCAAGTAAAATATCTTGAGGTAGGCATAAGCTTGAAAATATCTAGCTTTCAAAAAGCATAGGCAAATTATGTAGATCTCCAACTTGTATACCATAGAAGTTGGTAATGAATCTACACAGTTTTCATGGGTAACTCTATATTTTCCAACTTTCGAGCAGTACTGATTCTGTAGAATAGTGTGTTATTGTATAAAGAACAATGTTTCTATAAATAACATCTATTTTGGCCCCTTCCACACTAGAAATGAGTCACAAGATTTTTGAATTTGGGTTTTCAATTTCTCTCTCTCTCTGCAAATGGCATCCAATCTGTTTTGGATGGAAGATGGGATAGTTACTATTTGCATTCAGCCAGTTCAAAGGAGCATTGCAGAACCAGATATTCTCCATTATTTTTTTTCCTTACTGTCACATTGGCAGTTGGTCTTATTTGCTAAGCATCACTTGACAGTTGACACCAATGCAGATGCCGGTGTTACCTTTTCAATTGAGAAAGTGTGAGGTGCTAATTGAAAAAATGTCCCGGTTGATGTTTTTCATGTTTTATATTTTTTAAGCAACTGTTGTATTTTTTAGGTTTTGAGGATAATTTCTTTTGTTGTTGTAGGATGTTGCAACTAGGGTTGTTGCAGAAGGGCTGAGGCCTGAGCAGACATTTATCTCAAAAATAATGACAAGAAATCCAATGTATGTAATGGCTGATACATTAGCAATTGATGCTTTGCAAAAGATGGTGAATGGTATGTGCTACTGATTCGGTCTTTTAATGTTATTGAGGATCTCATATTCAATCTGGTGTTAAAAAAACAATTTAAATAATCAAGTAGCTATCTCAAAAAGATCAAAAATCAAAGAATAAAACATAGAAAATTTGAATCAAGAGATATTGATTGAGAAGCAAAGCTAGTCTGTAACTGTGGAATTGTCATTTTTGGTGTATACATTGATATTTTACCTGTAATTTGTACTGAAACTGAACGAATCGTGCATTAGAGGGCTCTTAATGAATTTTCACGTCACAACTCCAAATTTAAAATCATGTGGTACAAGCTCTCAACAATAATATTCCCAAGTACTTCAGATGAAGAAATCATGCTAATTTAGAAAGTTTCTTCAAAGGGGTCATCTTCTCTTTCATATGTTTCTACGCCATCTTGTACCTTTGGTAGTATGTCCTCATTCCCTTTTTCTGTAGGGAAATTTAGGCATTTACCTGTAGTGGAAAATGGAGAGGTGATTGCAATGCTTGACATTGCGAAATGCCTCTATGATGCAATTTCGCGGTTGGAGAAGGCAGCCGAGCATGGAAGTGCAATTGCTGCTGCTGTAGAAGGGGTCGAGCGGCAGTTTGGAAGTAATTTCACGGGTGAGTTACTTCTTTTCATGCATAATTCATGTTTTAACTGAGTGTTTACCTACCATTATTGTCTGGGAATCACCTAGGATATATTAGTTTTCTGTAGTTATAATACTGGTTGATAGTTAGTTTTTCATTTTAATTATTCATGTCTCCTTTGATAATGTTTTGGGTGAATTGATGTTCAATTGTCTTGCACCCTGTTTGGTTCACACTGGAGGTGAAGAGGAGGGAAGGGAAAGGAAGAGGATGGGTGGTTACCATATTTTTCATTCTCTTGTTTGGTTGCTCTTGCTTTCCTCATTTCACTTCAATTTGAGGAGTAACCAAAAATAACTTTTAGAAGGTTATATGAGGTTAAAAAAGTGTTCTCTGTTAACCTTACTTTCCTATTTAATTCCAACTAAACAATAATCGTTTATAAAATTGTCTTACCCTCCCCTTTGTTATGTACCGATACACTCCATCCAGACAATTGTTAGTTAGGAGGGTCAGTTCTCTATTTGTTTTTTGTGGTGGTCAGAAAACTGTGGACATTTGAAGCTGATATTTTTTAAAGTGAAGTGCAATTGAGTAATTGTTCAGTCCTAGGTGAAAAGGTCCGGGTTGAATACCTACTTCTTGTGTTTACTCTATGGATGAAGAAATTAGATTCTTTGCATATATTATTATATTGGTATACTACAAGGGTTTTAGTTGAGTCCTTATCTGCTGTCATTAAAAACTATGGCTTCTAGTCTGGGCGTTGCTCATGGACTCTCCGATCAAGATCCAATGAATCAGATTAGGATGGGTCTTTAAGTGCGGTTTTTACCTGAGTTGTTGGATTTTGATCGGACGGCCCTCAAGTAATTCCATAGATTGCGGCCACAGTTTTTTATGGCAGCAGATGTGAAGTCGGTTTTATTGGCCTTCATCCTGCGTTTTATTTTTTGAAAAATATATGAAGTTTTACACCCAAATGACAAGATAAAATAATGAATGTAAAGAGTGCAGATCTTTTCCTTTGTTTTGCTAGGCATCAACAGCGTAACAATTATGAACAGATACTGTCCATAGCAGTGGACTTTTACAATCCTCTTGATGGCTGAGGAAATAAAACTCAAATCTCACATTTTTTAACATGCAACCAGCGAAATTCTTATAGATCATAGATAACAGTTTTATGTTGTCAATTGGGTTTGAGTTTTTTTGTTAATCAATTTATAAAATGAGCCAATTGAAAAGCCCTCATGGTATTAATGGTTTCACTAATATTCTACGTTCAAATCTCTCTTTTATTTTTGTTTTTGGATGCAGCTCCACATGCTTTTGTTGAGACTCTACGTGAAAAGATGTTTAAGCCATCTCTAAGCACCATCGTAAATGAGAATACAAAGTATTGTTTTTTCTTTGAAACTGATCTGTTATAACTTTGTTCGTAATTTAATTTTGTTAATTATTTTTTCTCTTGCATTTAGGCTTGCAGTAGTTTCACCTTCAGATCCTGTCTCTGTGGCAGCAAAAAGGATGAGAGAGTTTCGTGTCAATTCTGTAGTTGTTGTCACTGGAAACACGCTTCATGGAATTTTCACGTACGTCAAATTGATTTTACCTAATCTTATTTCATAATGATACGGTGAATGGATTTTCAGTTCTAATTGTTAGTTTTTAAGGAAGCCATACGAGCGTTCTGGACTAGTTTTGCTAGCTTTCTGTGCTTCTGTTCTTTTTACTTTTTGCTTAATGGATTGTGTGCTGGTCCATGCTTTGCTGTCTGGGTGGGTTAGAAGCTATGCTGTCTGTATCTATAATACATCATTTGTTGTTATGTAGGTCAAAGGATTTGCTGATGCGGGTTGTGGCAATGAATATGTCTCCTGAATTAACTTTAGTTGATAAGGTAGTGCCTTGCTCTATGTGCTTTTGGTGCAGTTTTTAGGAGCGAAGTTCTTATCAGTCTTAAATTATTAAATTTATTTTGTTAGGTAATGACCAAAAACCCTGATTGTGCTTCCTTGGAAACAACTATTCTTGATGCACTTCACATACTGCACGATGGAAAATTCTTGCATATACCTGTTTTAGATGGAGGTAGAAAAGAAAACTTCATTGCTTATTAAATATATTCACATCAATTGTCACATTATCCTCACATGATTAATCTGCTAAACTTTTGTTACATGCAGAGGGACAAGTTGTAGCTTGCTTGGATGTCCTCCAACTAACTCATGCTTCAATTTCAATGGTAACTGTGAGCTTTTTTCAAAAAGGTCAATTATCCTGTATTTATAAATCATTTCCTCAAAAACTCCATGTCATGTCTTCTGAAGCATCACATCACACTCATTACATTGTTCTATTAACATATGTTGGGGACAATGTAGATTGGTGCCTACCCTGTATTTGTACCACGTTATTCTACTTAACAATTTACCAGGCATTATGTTTGTCATTTTTCTAAAGGTGGATGGTGGTGCTGATTCCGTAAATGATGCTGCAAATACAATCATGCATAAGTTCTGGGATTCAGCTTTTGCTCTTGAACCTCCTGAGGAATATGATAACCATAGGTTATTTCTATTCTTTATCTTCTTTTTCTTATTTTGAATATATGATTAGTCTTTTCTTTGTTTGTTCTTTCAAAGAAAGACGGTACCCGTTCATATTTTTCTTTTCTTTTCTTCCTTTTTTCTCTTGAGACCCTTACAGATGTCGAGCTAACAATTGTATAAAGCATGAAAAAGGGCTAGTTATATGTAAAATATCTTATCTTCTATGAATGGAGATGGAGAGCTATGCTTTGTGGTTGGGGTTTCGTCGTATTGAAGAGAAGTCTGGAACAAAAGATAGCCTAAAAGACCTTTTTGATGATTCTATAATCAACTTTGGAAATATGATCCTAAATAGACTACAAAAAGATGTACTCCTAGTAGTTTCCTTGCAAACTCTTGCAAATGTAGCAATACCATCATGATATCTCTTATTAAAGACGGCTACAACGATTAAGAAATTTTCATTATTTAATCAAATTATAAAATATTATAATCTAGTGGTTTAGGACTACTAGACCGTCAAGTTCAACCCCAAAACACACTTGACTGAGGGAAACATGCATGATTTATATGGGAACAAAGCCATTTATTTTCCTTGTATTGTTTCGTGTAGCGAGTTGTCGGCTTCGATGATGGCATCAGAGAATGCTGATAGCAGGAGCACGTACCCGCCACTATTTGGCAATTCGTTCTCTTTTAAGCTTGAAGACAAAAAGGGCCGTGTGCATCGCTTTAACTCTGGTATGTTGGTATATTATAAAGCTTGATTAAATACTGAATCCCTGGGAGAAAAAAGCTACTGAACATAATTAAAATATGAAGAAACATTGAGAAACCTAGTAAAACCGTGTCTGGTGCAATCTGGTACTGACCACTACATTCTGGCATTGTGCTGGACTGTTCTCACATGCTTCTCTATTTGTATGTTTCATTTTTTTGAACCGTTACAGGCTTAGAGAGCTTGGACGACCTTGTTTCAACTGTTGCAAACCGAGTGGGGATTATTTCTGATCAAGACAAGATTCAACTTCTGGTAACATCTATTTCTTTATGGGGTCTTGCACCAGGTTTTTAGGCCTATTGGCACAAGACGCTGATTGAGAATGAAAACCTGTAAAGGAATTATGGAAACAATCAAGTTAAAAAAAAACTCCCAATATTTGGAGCTAACAAACAAACAGTGAACCGGCAGCTGGTAGTATTCGTTTTATTATGTAAATTGAAGTCATTTTTACCCTATTTTATAGAAGGTTTCTTTTCCTAAGCCTAAATAAGCCCAATTATGCCAAGCTGTTTTCTCATATTTTATTCAACTAGTTTTGGATTGGTTCAGAGAAGTAAAATCTCTACATGGAAAATTACGCAGGTTTCTGATTGGTTTCTGTTTAAAGTTACTATTGCTTTTAAACATAGGTTTATCCTATTGGCAATAAACCCCAGCCTGTTTGTGTCAGTTACAATTTTGGATACATTGGTGTATCGAAGTATTTAATGGTTTATTTGGTTATGCATTCAGTACGATGATGATGAAGGTGACAGAGTGCTATTGACAACTGATAGTGACCTTGCCAATGCTGTGTCGAATGCCAAGTCATTGGGACAGAAGGTCAACCTTCTTTTCATTTATTACTTTCTGTCCTCCTGAATTTTGCAAATTAGCCGCCATTTCATGAAGTTTTTATATTATAGAATATTATGTTTTGTGCACTTATATAATCTTTTCTGGTTTGTTTGGTGATTTTGTTCATTGCGTAGATGCACCTAAGGGCAGAGTAAAAGAGATTAAATGTTGATAAATGCATGACTTTCCTAATCTAGCATATTTGCATCAACTTGGGTTCTAACAACTGATTCCAATCCATTTCATGCAACTCAGGTTTTGAGGCTGCACATTGATGATTCTGATTCCAAAACTAACGTGAAACATGCCCCAAATGACCTTAAAATGGTGCAAAATCATCATCAAGGAGTTCTTACAGTGGGCCTAATCGCTGGTACAGTTGCCGTTACTGGTGTTGCTGTGATGTTTTATCTGAAGCGTACCAACCTGTAACTAAAGGTAGAAAGGAAAGTTTTCTTTTCAAAAGCGAAAACAAAAAATATAAAAGGGTAAAAAATAGAGAATTTTGAAGGGTTTTGATTAGTCTCGAGTACTTTTAAAGCATTAACATTCCTGGTATTATTTGGAGATTAATTATATGTATAATCTCCTAGATAAGTGTAACTGAAGGGGGAATATATTTAACATGTAAACTGTAGAGATAAGTACTGGGACTAAATCAAATGAATTGGAATGAAATTGTAAAGAAATAGGTTAGCCGTTAGCATTAGACCAGCTTATGTTCGATTTTTCTTTACTTTACATGCTTGGTCAATTCAAGCAATTGGCACACAATGGACATGTTATTGTTGTTTGTATCTAATTGACCTTCACACCTAACTGTGGAAAGTGGAAACTATACTGGTCGTTTACAACTGACAGTGGGTTCCATTGTTGAATCGATATTATTGGGAGTGCCAAGATTGGGTATGTAAAACATGTTGTAGTGTGAGCTTTGAATGCCGAGGCAAATCATGTTTGGTTATCTTAATTTTTGAAGCTATTTTATTTAAAAAATAATTGTGTATGTTATTTGATAGTTTCAATTGGTGGGTCATAACAGAATTTTTTATGGCTGTTGAAGGGTCTAAATTAAACAATTTTAATAGTTAAAGATATTACAATTCATATGGACCAATTGAATTTAGAATGGATGGTCCGTGATGGCTTGGGACCAGGTAGTAAAACCCTTCCAGCCGGATGTTGCGAACCCATGAAGCCTCTTCACGTCAGCATCTGCAGTCTTTTGCAATTTTGCAAGGGATAATATGTTGCAACAATCAACGAGTTCTATTATCATTGAACAAACTCTTCGCAAATGACAAGAATAAAACAAAAATCCTATTTACTTGTATGTATTTACTATATTTATTTGTCAAACAAACTCTTCCAAAATATCAGGAATGATCCACGGATTTGGATTTTTCTGTTTGAATCCTACACTTACTGATGAAATTTTATAGATGCTTCAGATTACAAGTTTCTATAATACAGTAGTGTGCATTTAATTTGGTTATTTTATATATAATCGACCGGAATTAGACATAGAATTTTATTTTGAATGAGCAAAAAGAAGTCGGTGGTTGGTGGTCTAATTAATTCAGCCGGAAGTATAAACCATATAAGTTGTTAAAGAAGCAAGTAAATCATAGAAGAGTAAGACTACGGTGATATGGGTTGCATAGAGGGTCTCTATGCAACGGTTCAATATTGGAGTTTTCAAAATTCTAATGGTCAATTCAAACCATTTAACATGATCTCCATATGAATATATACTTGCAAATCAAATTTTACATTTTTTAGAATTTTTTTACTATTTTTTTTAGATAGGTAGAAAATCAAATATCTCAATGGTACATAATTTTTTAGATCAAGTGATTTTCTACCTATCTAAAAAAATAGTAAAAAAATTCTAAAAAAAATGTAAAATTTGGTTTGCAAGTACATATTCAAATGGAGATCATGTTGATCGGTTCGGATCAACTGCTAGAATTTTGAAAACTCAAATATTAAGCCATTGCATAGAGGCCCTCAATGCAACCCATAGCACCGTAGCCTTACTCATCATAGAATATATACACCATGGTTCAACTCTAACTGTTCACTTCAGCATGGTTTTAACCTAGTTTAATGCCAAATATTTAATATTAAAAAAAATGGAATGTTTAGAATTATAAAATTTAAAAATGTGGACTGAATTTGAATCCAAATTTTTGCAACCACATAATAAAATTATAGCCAGTAAACTAATGTACACACACTTAACATTTTATAAAAAAACTGAACTATATAACAAACTTAGCATAAATAACATTTAATTAAATTTTAAAATTGATATCCAGCCTTGCCCAACAAGAGGGTTGTAAACCTTGCTTATTGGTGGCAACTAATCGGATATAGTAATTTGCTAGGAAAAAAATGATGAGTTTGGTAGGATGGAATTGTCATCTCTTCCGAATGTTTTGGTTTGATTGTCTTGTCTTGACGTCAAGTGCAAATGGATAGCTAACTAACATTTTTTTTTTTTTTTTTTGTGGGGTCGCTTAGCCAAGGGTTCTGTTTTGCTTAATTCTCAGGATATGCTCATGGAGTATGTAATTTTGTTTACGGTTGAGTAGTTTTTGGTTATCGTTGATATTAATTGTTACTAGAAATTTGTTATATCAGGTGCAAATAAAAATCAGTGACTGTTGCATTTGAAAAAAAAATTCCATTATTTTGTTCGAGTAAAGAGTTGAAGATTAAGTCGTTCATATATTCATCAATATTCACACAAAATAATTTTATTCAGTTTTCAATATGCTACTTTTTACACGAAAAATTACCTTTTAACCATTTGATGGTTTGCATAATTGCAGTGAACAAGGACAGAGTACTGACAGAGGAGGAACTTGCCTCCAACCCAAAAAAATGCACTGTACATTATGTTTTTGAAACGATTTTCCTAAGAAAATATTGCAAATAATTATAAAAATCTTGTTCCACTATTATACTAGAGATTTTAAAGATCAAGTTGTGCTTGTGATATTCTTCTTTCTTCAAACTTTGCACAGGTAATTGTTACTTAATTTTAATTTTAGGTATAGATGCGAGTAATATTTGAACTCGTTACCCCCACAATTCTCCAATGACAAACAAATCTGATCTGACTCGAACATGACCTAGTCCATATGATGACCCTTCAGACGTAACAAATTCTGATCTAATCTGACCCTTCAGGCGTAACAAATTCTGATCTAATCTGACCTGATACACTTGATACTCTATCTACCATGATTCAAACCTGACTGAAACCGTGACCCGACAATTAATTCTAAAAAATTAAGCTGACTTTGATCCGTTCCAGATTTGCCTAAATCCAATATGATCCATCCGATTGCCATCTCTAAATTCATATTTGCTGGACCGTTTTTGCACTACAGGAGATCATGGAACTTGAGATTTCTCTAGGAACGCGGTCCCCTCCTCAGGTTGCCTCACAATTACTGAATCTAAAGTCTAAACCAATCTTTAGCTCTGGCACGGATCGTTTGATCCCGCTGGGATTTAATCCAGACCGTTCTTTTCTAATTGTATCCTCAGGTATTTGAGGGGATACGGATAGTAATTAATCTGAGAAACTATTAATGGGCCAACGACAATGGGAAGTGGAGCTCCTCTTGAGAAACTATTTAGATTGTAACTGATAATCTGATATAGATGTCCCATCTTTTGTAGTACATCACTGACATGGGTCCCTCGTTGTCAGTGGTGATCGATGCAATGAAAAGATCTTTCTGGGCTCTGGTTTTCCGACAACAACGTGGGTACTGGTAAGATGTCAGTAAGTCATGTTTCTGTTAAATGCATCCCTCGATTGGCATATCAACCGCAGACGACTGGTTTTGCTATCTAAATTAAATGAATGCCTTGATCCAACTACCTAACCATGACACGGAATGTAACATGTAACATCAGCCATCAGGCGCTGCTAATTTGTAATTACTTTGTAATAACTACAAGGTTATTAATGTGACAACTCCATTCGATATTGCTTTCCAAGATGGATTCAGTCAACATATTTTTTCATCCATATATTGGATTTGTGCTATGTGCTCTATGTTCACTAAAGGTTATTAAAGCATTTATTTTCAAACCGTTAAAACTAATTTACTTCACGAGTGACACATGTATATGCAGAGGTAAGAGGTTTGAAATTTTCTAATTGATTTAATGCAAAGTCAATAGTTAAAAAAATAATGAAAATAAATGCTTTAAAATAACTTACAAAACTTTATTTTTTGACTATTTGACTTTATACTAAATAAATTCAAAAAATTTAAAATTTTGCATGTACATATATTACTGTATTGTAAATCGATTTTGGTGTTATGCTCATCAAACGCTCTTACTGATAATAGCACACGCTGTCTTTATTCCATATTCATACTTTAACAATATAAATATATTTTATGTCAAAGAAAATAAAAATAAAAACTATATTTTATTCTTATATTTGTAATTAATTAGTGTTTTACTTTCGTATGTTCCATCGTTTTTAACAACTTGAATTTTTTCAGAATTTATTTATTTATTTGAACCATTTTTTTAATTATCCGTTTATTTAATTTAAATATAGAAAATTAAATGTTCATAAATATAAGAAAATTTGAATAAATATATATTATAAAATAAATCAAGATTTTTCAGGACTATAATTATAGAACAACTGAATATTCATTTCAATGTATTTCTATAATTATTTTAGTACATAATAGGTATACTATAAATTATCCTAAATTAATTTACGAATTATGTACTGTCGTGAGGAGAAATCGAACTCTCGACCTTTGGATATAACAACTCTAGGATTTATTTCTAGCCAATTGTGCTATCTCCCCTTTCTCGGGTTTAAGACACTTATTAAGAGGTACAATACAATTGATAGATAAGAAGAACTAAGAAAACTTAAATTCTTCTCTAATGATTTTTTCTTCGCAAACTTTTACCAATCCAGAAAATTTAATTCATTCGTTTTTTATTTGAATTTTAATTGACACTGGTGTATTGAAAATTGTACTTTTACTAAACATATCAATTGCATGATCGACATTTGGAGTTCATCTGGGTGTCTGGCTTTTCTCCAGTGTGCAAAATTCACTGGATTATCTCCGAATGACAAATCCTCTGCAATCGATTGGTGCGAATTCATATCCTCTGCAATCTTGCATTAACGGGACGGGCGTTTATAGATTTGGACCGTCTGATTGAGATCTGCAGTAATATTAAAGTAACTCTGTACATCATAAGTGTGAGCCGGATTGACTCCGATTCTAATCAGATGGCCTATATTCTCTTAGTTAATGCATAAGATACGGACTCGATGGGCCCCCTTTGTTGTTTCAGAAAAGTTAAACCTATATTTTTAATTTTATTTTTAGTTTGCATCAATTTTTCCATTCAGTTTGCTGGACCGAGACCATGAGAAAGATTCTCTCTTTTCAAGACAAATAAACTATCATTAATTTTAACAGTACAGATATATATATATATATATTTTTTTTTTTGCTTCAAACACGCCCGTAGGCACAGTACAGATACTAGAGACGCGACACACGAGAAAGAGAGCACCACCAAATTCGTGCTTAGAAGGCGGGAATTAGGCCGACACAGTTTTGAAAGCTACGGAGCGCTCTTCCCAAGATACAAAACCACAATCAAATTAAATAAGGGAACACCAAAATCAAAAAATAGAATCAGAAAAAAGCCGAGGGAGGAGAGAGAATAGAAAAGCTCAGAAGGGGTGGGTCATCCAAAGCACGCAACTATCACATGCTTTCTCTCTCTACCCTCTCTCTCTACTCTCTCTCTCTAACAAGGGCGACGAAGAAGATTAGGGATTAGATAAGTGAGATTTGCACTTTGTTATTTACTTGAGTCTTCTCTGAGCACAAGTGAAGGCAAATTTTGGGGAAGTTCCAGTCGACGCGCCCATTATTAATTTATCCGACATTTTTTCACGAGTCTTCTTATCTCTAGGTATTAATGCTGTCTGGAATTTTTTATTTCTACTTTGCCTATTTTGCCCCAAATTGGGTCATATGGTTTTTGGCTGGGTTTATACAATTTTTCTTCTATTGTTTTACCTAGACTCGGGTGTTCGGGATTCCGGTTAGTGGCTTAGTGCATAACTGTACTGTATATATATATATATATATTTTTTTTTTGAGAAAATACCGGAGGGTTTCAGTTCTGATTTTTTGGAAACTTGAATTTGATTGTTTATCAGTCTGGTTTGTTAAGCGGTTCTCATCTGTGCCATAATGTACTCTTCTTTCTTGAGTGATAATGATTCGGATTGCATTTGAGATTAGTTGTGCTGGTATTTTTATTTTTTTCAGACTAAGAGGCTAGATTTGGGCTCTTTCTTGTCAAATTTATTCATTTGTAAATTTATTATAAACAAAAATGAAACTGTTTGTGGATTTCAGAAAAAAAGAGAGAAGAAAATGCTAGTGAGGCTCTGAAGCTACTTGTTTGAAAAGCTGGGTTTAGCTAAATATCTCAGAGTCTTCATCTCAGAAATTTGGGGTTTTCTTAATTTTGGTTGCCACTTTCCAAGAGAATTTGATATCCTAAACAGTTTTTTTATTGGGTCTTTTATAGGTTGATTTATGGATATACAAAAAGAATTTTTTAATGTAATTTACAGTTATTTAGCTAGAATTGTTGATTTGATGAAATGTTTTCTTTTTTGCTTGCAAATTTCACTGAGTTACCTGTCTGTTTAGTCTTATTGATATGTAATACTATTCATTTCTGAGCAGAAATATGCTGAAGTGTTGACTGAGAAAAGTTGTAGAAAAGTGTGTCGTTAAAATTTGCTGGCAAAATGAATGGCGAGACTCTGCTTAACGGCTACACTTCACCAAAGAAGCTCCTTGCTGAGGGTTTTGTGCCACAGGTTTGTATGACGACATTTGTAGGAACAAACACCTGGTTTTTTACGTAGTCTGGTTCATTCTGTAATACGCGATATCTTGTAATTAGGTAGCTCTCATAATAAGTTGGTGGCAATCGTCAATTATACATCTAGACTCTGAAGTTATATAATCAGATTCTATAGCTATGTTCTACAATTTCTTTATAAGACTATTGGTCTAAATTTATCATTCTGAATTTCAGCGTTTTGCCATCTAAAATGGCGCGTGCATGTGTGCTCTTTCACCCATGTACATTTTAGTGTTTTTGCTCTATAATATTTACATCCTAGATTGCAGTTGCAGTTACTAAACTTAATTTTCTGTTGTATATACCATACCAGTACCAACACCCACCCCAATAACACTTGTATTTAGTGATACAAACTTCTTTTCATATAACTTTTTGAGAGAAAATTTCATCTGTGGCCTAGGAAACCTGAAATCTGTCTTATATTCATCTATAGAATAGCAAGTATTCATGTCTCTCTAAAACATGGGAAACATTATTTCCCCAATCCTGGTTTCTTGAAAATGCCACAAATCCCCTTCTGTACCCTGAGAGGTTCTATGAGGGCAGGAGGTTTTGGGTGTCTTTTGGCTGCCACTCCTGATTAAATTTATGAGGGCTACAAATGATAATTGCCAAGTGTTACAGAGTATGCCTTCACATTTTGCAGTGTTTGTATATATCTAGTTGTACAGTTTCATACATAAAATCGACCCTTCGTCACCCAATTTTCACTTTCTGTGTCTAGGAACCTTGATTGGACAATTAGGTTTAGAAAAAGGGATGAGAAAATATGATTTGGCAGAAAAGAATTTTTCTGACTTGAAGTTGCTGAAAACGTAGGCTCTGACAGCTAATACAGACAGCACACCTTCAAATACTGAAGAAGAGGAACAACATGCAGAAACACCCAAGAGGGAGAAAGGAGAAGCCAATGAAGCAGCGAACAGAGAGAAAGAGAAAGAAGTGAATGAAACAGTGAAGAGCTTGACGGAGAGGCTTTCTGCTGCTCTCTCTACCATCACTGCCAAAGAGGAGCTGGTTAAGCAACATGCCAAAGTTGCTGAGGAAGCAGTTGTCGGTAAAGCTACTCCCCACACATGAAAATGAATCTCTTATTGTTCTTAGTTCATTCTTATTTAGCCCCCCAAATTTTAATTTACATTGAATTGCTATCATTAGCAACCATACTGTTAAGTGTGCTTTCCAGCAGGGTATTAAGTCTGTCCTGATACTGTTAAGAAAGAAACTCCATCACATTTTAGTGCCGGGTCTGGTACTGGTGTGTATTGCCAGCTAAAGTGATGCCCTGGCTGGTACCTGATATAGACACCATACTCTTTCACAAAGTAATTCTTATTGTTCCATATTTTTCTTCAATAGGATGGGAGGAAGCTGAGAGAGAGGTCATAAACTTAAAACAGCAACTAGAGGCCACTTCACATAAAAACATTTCCTTAGAAGACCACATTAGTCACCTTGACACTGCCCTTAAGGAATGTGTTAGACAGCTACGTCAATCGCGCGATGAGCAGCCGCAAAAGATCTTGGAAGCCATCTCTGCTAAATCACAAGAGTGGGAATCCCGCAACTCAGATCTCGAAACTCAACTCAAACAACTTAAGTTGCAAGAGAATGAGTTGCATCAAAAAATGATGGCTTTTGAAAGAGATAATAGAGACCTCAAAGCGAATCTTATTGCAAGATGTCGTGAAGTGGAGCTACTCCAGGTGGAAAGGGATTTGAGCAACCAAGCAGCTGAAACTGCAAGCAAACAGCATTTGGAGTGTGTGAAAAAAACTGTCAAAATTGAGGCAGAGTGCCGAAGGCTGCGTACTCTCTATGCAAGAACTCGACCTACTGGCAATTCTACTTACGTGGAGTCCGTAACTGACAGTCAGTCAGATAGCGGGGATCGGGCTCTCTGTACGACTGATAGTGAATCAGGTGGGCCTGAAACGTGGGCTTCTGCCTTGATAGCCGAGCTAGATCAGTTCAAAAATTGTACAGCTGGCATTAAAAATATTACCAATTCTTCTCCTGTAGAGATTGATTTGATGGATGATTTTCTAGAGATGGAGAGGCTCGCTGCATCAACCGAGCCAGAAACCGGTGAAATGGTTCAAACAAATTTGAATCAAACTGCTGTTGGAGAAGGTTTTGAACCCCAATCTGCAAAGGATGAAATGGAGGAGCTGCATGCAAAATTGGAGAAGGTCGAGAGAGAGAAGGTGGATTTGGCAATGGCTTTGGAAGCTTCTAGAAGCCAGCTCGAGCTGTCAGAGGCGAAGTTGCTGGAAATGGAGTTACAGCTAGATCTTGCAAATGAGGCACAGCGGGTTTATGTGAAAGAAATAGATGATTTGGAAGAGAAGAGACAGGAGGTGGAGTTGCAGTTGGAATCCGCTTTGCTGCAAGTGCGAAAGCTACAACAAGATGTTTCTTTGTTGGAGGAGAAGATTGAGGCTGAGAGGGTTTTGTCTACTGAATATAAACAGAAATTTCAGGCAATTAACGATGATAAAGAGGCACTAGAGGACCAAATTGAGCTGCTAGAGAAATCTCAATTGGAGAAATTGGGGTTGTTGGAGAAAGTGTTGAATGAAGAGAGCATAAAATCCGAGGAAGCCAGTGTCAAATTGAAGGCTGAGATCAAGTCATTAGAGAAATCATACGTGGAGAAAGTGAGATTGCTAGAGGAAAAGATGAAGGAAGAGAGGGTAGAATCGGAAGAAATGAAGGTTAAATTGGAGGCCCAAATTGAGTCCTTGGAGAAATCATATCTGGAGACGGTGAGATCATTAGAGAATATGAAAGAACAAAAGGTAAACTTGGAAGAACTTAGGATTAGGTCAGAGATTGCTGAGTCAGAAAAGGAGGAAATCAAGTCTCGCCTTGAAATGGTGATGTCTGAGGTTTTGAATTTGCGGGGTAAATTGGGATTATTGGAGGGCCAAGCTGAAAAGGAGAGGTTATTGTCAGAAGAGTTCGAGACTAAGTGTAGAAAGTTGGAGGCCCAACTGGAGAGGCAGCGGCTCTCACTCTCAAATGGAGAGCTAAAGACTAAACAGGTAGCTTTCTCTCCTTTTGAAATGTGAAATGATCGTGCTCTAAAAAAATGTGTAGCAACCAGTCCAGTAGTGCATTTTACTACCTCTCAGTACTATTGAATAAAATATCAGTTAAATGGTATGTTAATTTAGTTTATTTATAAGGCTTATATATAATGAGGGTACCTTTTAGTACTCATCTTGATTTTTTTTATTTCTAAAAGGAGAAAGAGCTTGCCATGGCAGCTGGTAAATTAACGGAGTGTCAGAAAACAATAGCATCTCTTGGCCAGCAATTAAAATCCTTAACAAATCTTGAGCAAGAAATTACACTGGAAACAACCGAGGGACTGGGACCCACCGAAGACTCACTCAGCAACTTGAACTATACTAGCAATGAGGAATTCGGTTTACGCTCCCCTGATGATTTTGCGCATGACTTGATCCGTTTCACCCGTGTGAATGGCAATGGACAGCTTCAGTTTCCTTCCAGGTTGTCTGCATTTTCTGGGTTTTCAAGCTTTCAATCTCTGACCAAAGAGTAGGAAAATTATGTTCGTATAATATAACAATTGTTTTACTAACCCTTTGATGACTGGATATTTGGCTGTTAGATGTACATTCTGCTGAAAATGATTTAGGATGGAGAATTGATGGATTGGATGACTGGTGTTGTTTTGTTGAATTTTTTATGGCGTGATGGTCTTTGTTCGATGCATGACTCTTGTTTTGTGGTGCTAAACTAGTAATGATGATGGTTTGAGCAAGTTTATTTGGTGTTAGCGAGTTTGAGTCTGAGATCACTGATCAAAATTTAGCATTTTATCACACTTAAAGAGTAAAGTTGATCGTTATGTTTAGCTATTGGTCCGAAAATAGTTAGCTTCAATGTTGATTTGGTAAATCTTCTATTGTAGCGCATTGTCTTTTTAAGAATCTTGCCATATTAGCTGATTAAAATAGGATACCAAAATATTTTTATCACATGAGAAATCCATTATGTAGGTACCTAACTCATTGTGCGGCTGAACCGTGATATGGTTGATAATGGTAGCTGGGAGAAAAATACGGTTGTTAGCGTGTACATTGAGCAAGGTTGTCAAAAGTTCCAGTTCAAACTTCAAACTTCTACTGAAGGGGCAACTCCTTGATTCTAATCTCTATTATATTTTAGCCTATAATCTGGGAAATTAATCGGCTGAAAGAAGAGTTGTGAGCCTCTTCACCCAGTTCGAAGAAAAGTAGGCCCATGGGCCTTAATTTTCGGCCCGAAATGACCAATAGCATTAATAGGCTTGGACTTCTTTACGTGTGACGGCTAGTGAAGGAAGTTGTATATCTTTTCGTCCAAAACAAGAGTGATGCTGTCATGGATCGGAATTTAATAGAGAATTTTGATAATTACAAATTATCTGAACCGTTTGATTGTGACTAAATGAATGGTCCAAAATATTTTTGATCCATTCCATAATTTGTCATATATATATATATATACACACAGAGAGAGAGAGAGAGAGAGACCGCGAATTTGGTCATTATCAAAACGTTTGTTTTGGAGCTGTGGTGCAACAAATTGTTTTTCCGATTTTCAAAATCCAAACGGTTGATCTAAACTTTTAGATATGGTCTCTATATTAAAATTTTATATTTTTTGAATTTTTTTTACTATTTATTAAGTTAGTTTTAAAATCACCGATTTTAATAAACAGTGAAATTTTTTTGGATCATTGAAAATAGCGAATTTAAAAATAACTTAATAAATAGTAAAAAATTAAAAATAAAATGTAAAATTTGATCTTCAAGTACATTTTAATACATAATGAATGTTGAACGGTTTGGATCGACTATTTAAACTTTGAAAATGTAAAAACTGAAGCGTTTGTTGCACAGTCTAGAAATAAACGTTTTATATTAACCAACCTCTGTGTGTGTGTGTGTGTGTAGTGAGGCTATAGTACATTGTAATGTGTGTATTGGTTTGTGTATTGGATTCATATTTCAAAGTCCAAATAATCAATCGGAATCGATCAACATAATTATCATATGAAAATATTATTTGGAGATCAAATTTTATATTTTGAAATCTTTTTACTATTGTTTTAGACAATTAAAAATCAATTGATATACAAATTCTGGACCATATGAAAGTAGTGATTTTCTACCTACATAATAATGTTGAACGATACAGATTAATCATTTGGACTTTGAAAATAGAAATATGAATCTAATGCATGAATCTATCCGTACATTGTAATGCACCATAATCTCACTGTATATAGATAGAGAGAGATGGACTACCATACTTTAGAAAGTAAAGAGAACATAGATCGGATGATAACCCTCTTTACAGGAACCGAATCGTTTGCCCTCCTGGGGCAGGAAATTCCTGCCCCCAGAGTCACTGCAGAGTGGGTCCCCATATAACCCTAAACCCAAAACCACTTTAACCCAAAACCCTTTAACAGTAACCGGACCCACCCCGCAGTGACTCTGGAGGCAGGAGATCTGGTTCCCTCTTTACATCCCAAAGCATCGTAGCCCTCTTTACTGCAAAAAGGAGTGTAAATAACTAATTATCATATTGGTCCGTGATTCAGTTGGATTAATTCTGATTGCTGCTGTTAATTTAAGCAATACAATTATCTTAGCAAGCCAACTCCTTGAAGTAATTAGGTATAAAACCATCTCAATACTCCCCTTCCAGTATTATTATTCCATTTGATTTGCATCAACATTTACAAATTGTACCCCCAATCATGTTTGGTTTAAAGGAATTGGATAGATGTTGGTATGTCATTGCCCCCTGATATAAGGATATTTCAGAATTAATGGCGAATGAGTATAGAGTGGGTAATTTTTCTTTCAAAATTCCTTTCCCCCAATCATGTTCCCAAAGTGATATGTTCATCCCATTGCTTACCTGACATGTTTGTAAAAAAGATCAAAAGTTTCCCCCTTCAGTTGATTGAAAACCACCGCATCCAGTACATATCTTATTCTGCCTGTAGTGTTTGCTAAGAGTGGTTTCCATAGTTTTGTTTCCGGTTTATACCACCACCAGAACCACTTCATTAGCATTAGCATTGCTTTATTGAATTCTCTTAAATCCAATACACCCATTCCTCCACGTTTTTTCGGTGAGCATACCACTCTCCAGTCCACTAGATTGAAGCCCTTCCGTATGATTTTGTCAAAGAAATGAGCGCCTGATTTTGTCAATCTTCCGTATGACCCAATCTGGTAATTTCAGTACCGACATGAAGTGTACGGCCAAGGAAGAGAGGATCTGGTGCAAAAGTTAATTATGAAAAATGCTTTGACATGTATGAGAAAATAATAGAGGTAATGAAAAAAACAAATTATTTACATAAAAGTATTTTAAATCTTATTTTGTGTCCTGAATTTTGAACATATATCATGTTAAACTTTCTCTGTATTCTCCGGGTACCGGTACCAATATTGTTATGCTTAAAAGTCCGAGTTTAATCTTTTGGTGGTGCTTGTAGAATTAATGATGAGAAGAAATTATAGCGGAACTAAACAACGTTACTTCTTGAGAAGAAGGCTAGGCTCGGATAAATAAGAACACTTGTGAGTTTTTAATGAAATGATGGCAGCTAAAGAACAAGAAATAGCAAATCTAATTAAAACTAATGCTGGAGAGAAGAAATGCACGTGTGTGAAGTCTATGGCATCATGCATTTCAGTAGGAACCATATTGATTGAGATTTTGCTTAGTCATTTAATTCCTAAGAAATTAGATTCATTCATTTAGAAAATAAAGTTGAAAATTTAGACAATTTTCCTTTTTTTAGCCAAATTAATTAGTTGAGAATTTGAGACTGTTATATTTTTATTTCATGATTTGATTTTTATATTCTAGTTTTTTTTTTACTGAATTTATATTCTCTCAAGAACAACTAGCAACAATAAACTCTCTAATAAACTTTACAATAACAAAATATAGAACCTAATGAATTTGAAAACTTAGTTTGTTAGACTTGGCTTAACATTCAATCTCGATTACTTCATGTAATATTCAAATTTATAGGGTTATTAATTTTGTATCTAAGAATACCTAGATGTATACGAAAACAAAACGATAATACTTAATATTCGAATTTCTTGCATATCAACTTTCTCTATTATCATATCTGGAACACGGTAATGCAAATTATGTTCCATTGTCAAATACCATAATTGAGTTATTTTGAATAGAAGATTTTTGTGGAAATGCTCAACTAAAGAAGACGCTAAATATTTAAAAAAAAAAATATACTATATATCCACACACAGAAAGCAAAAATGAGATAAATTTTGTGTAGCCACAAATCCACAATACATATACTTTACATACATGATACTCTCACTCATTTCATGCCAGATATAACTAATATGATATGATATATATGATGCTAGCTGGTAAGTATCATGTGAAATGTGACTACTATAGAAAATTTAAGTTTCACTCGACAAAATAAAGAAAATTTTAGTTAGTTTTTATTTTATCAGGGGACAAATAATATAATTTTGTTAACATAGTCATGAGATAATATACTATAATAACATGTTGTTGTTATTATTATTATTATTATTATCATAATAATATGTAATAACAAGAATAACTTTGCCAATTTGGGCTATAAAACCTTCACAATAGCACTTGATCCGTGTTCCAGTTTGGTCGATGGTCGCTCTAATGATCATAACATTGATGGATATATATCTATAGTTTTGATTCGATATATATATATATATATATATATATAAAGATATTATTGTTCGAACTTTTGATGAAAAATAATATGCAATTCATAAAAATCTTCGGAAAACAACTTTATATTTATGACTTATGAGGAGGGTTCAAATGGACCCAAATTTTTGTGCACCCAAATGCACTCTATTTTTCAAATCATTTTTCTCCGTTTTCAAAGTCCGAATAGTCAATCCGAACCGTTAGATGCGATCTATATATTAAGATGTGCTTGGAGACCAAATTTTACATTTTTTGAATTTTTTTACTATTTATTAAGCCACTTTGAAAATTGCTGATTTTACATTTTCTGGACCATTGGATCAGCGATTTTCAAAGTGGCTTAATAAATAGTAAAAAAATTCAAAACAATGTAAAATTTGGTCTCCAAGTACACCTTAATATATAGATCGCATCTAACGGTTCGGATTGACTATTCAGACTTTAAAAATGGAGAAAAATAATAGGGTGCATTTGGGTGCACAAAAATTTGGGTGCATTTGAACCCTCCTCATAACTTATATATATTATCAAAATTTTGCGACTAGCAGTTAATTAAGCATAGATATAAGCTGTCGCAAAATTTATGGATAAAGTTTACAGGAAATACCAATGTGCCTGATGGAATTTCATAGTTTAATATTTTACATGATAATAAATAAGTCATTGTCATTAATACATTTTTTACAACACTTTTGAAGCTAATCAACGTGACAATTAGAGATTGCAATATTTTAGCATGTGTTATTTCAAAAATCGAGTTGCGCTGATTCCTAACTTTTTTTCTCAACATTGTTTCAATTTTTCAAATAAATCAACTTGAATTCGGATAATCAGATTTTGGCATCAAAATACACTGAAACCAATCCTTCACATAATATAAGATGCAAAGAAGATAAGACAAACAATTATATTTTCATACAAAACGAGTCGGGTCGACATTTATGGACCACACATATTGGGCATTTATTGATAGATGGGTAAAATAAACAACCGACCAGTAACATTGGTAAGCGCCTGATCGAAAATTATTGATCACGTGGAAAATTTTTTTTTTACTCAGACTGAATTTTTTTTCCTACGTAAATAGTAAAAATTAGTTCAAAATTTTTGCATTCCTATTCCTGTATGCATGCCGAACAGGCCCTAAGTCAAAATGTAAATTTAACATTTCTAATACTCAACCTTTTTCATTTCTGTTTTAACTTTTAAAAATCTAACAGTGAAAAATAATCAGTTTTCCATAATTTACTCAAGATAATACGATATTTAGAGAATATAAAATTTTAAATATTCATATTTTTTTAAATTAATTTTTAAATTTCTTGTGCTATTAAATTTGAATTCTAATTATCAATTTCGTTAAATTAATATTATAGTATTTTTTTATGAATTCAATCAACACAATTTGGTATCTCAAAATTTGAAGCTTAAAATGGTTGTCGATATTTACAATTTTAGGTGGAAACTTAAAATTTTGTGCTTGAAATTTTTGATGTGTCATCCTTTTGGCATTGTAACTTTTTAATTATAACACTTGATTAATATTATTCAATTATTAATTTGAAAATTAAAAATTGTAAATGTGTGGAAAATGTGAAGTGGGTGAGTGGGAAAGAAAATAAAAAACGTGCTTAATGGCCAATTAAACCATTGTTTAATTGTTAACGGCTGTCAAACTGTTACGAATAAACTTAATGGAGGTCTGTTTGGGGATGAAAATGATAAATCGGTCGTTTTCCCGTTTAATGGTCCGTTTATTCCTGTTTATTCCAGTGAATACATTTTTTTTCTGTTACCGTGTGCGATAATAAGTTTTATAAATTATGTATTTAGTTTTATTTGTACTTGGATATACATCTAATAATTTTTATATTTATTTTTTCTTTTTTACTTTTAAATTTATTAATTCTTCTATTATTTATATACTATATATTTTTTTTACTTACTGATGTAATTTTGTTCAGGTAGTATTGTTGTTTCTAACAATAATCTTTTTTTGTCTATTTGACTAATTTGCAAAACATACAATTATTGAATTTTATGATTTCTTTTATTTTAGAGTTATGCAGGTTTAAGTCAATTGGAATTGCAATGTAGATTGCTTGAACTGAAGAAATCATTAAGACATTTATCAAGAATTTAAATTGTATAATTATAAACTTGGTAAATTGCTTTTGATGTTGTTTTAACATGATACAAATGTTATTAACGTTTGTAAAACATTATAACGATTATACATTAAGAAAACGTTGTAAAACAACTTGTTCAAAGTCAAAAGAATAAAAAATGCTGCCATAACGTTTTAAAAAGTTGGCTCAGCGTTTTACAAAAGTTACCAATGTTTTAAAAAGTTATAACGTTTATGAAAAAGTTGGTAGCGTTTTAAATAGATTTAAACTTCAGACATTCCTGTTTTTGATCAAGTTTTCACATAATAAAATCGTTGGTAACGTTTGACAAAAGTTGGTAACATTTTACAAAAGTTCATAGAAAAACAAAACCCTAAATTTCGAATTTTGAACTAAACATTGTAACGTAAATATTAGCGACCGGGTGATGTCATTCAGCGACCGGTGACATCATCTGTTGAGTATCTGCGACAAGGCTTTCAGCGACCGGGTGAACTTTCAGTGATCGGGTGAACTTTCAGCGATCGGCGCTTGGACTTTCTGCGACTAAAAAACCGGTCACAGAAAGTAGCTTCTGGTGTAGTGCGTTAGCAGAAAAGATAGTGCAAGAGGAAAGACTGTGAAAACAATTTGCATGTAGATAAGGTACTACAGAAGTGACATGTTCATGCAGGTAAGAGGCATGGTAGTCTCCAGATCTGTTATGGAAGTAATTTGAAATTTTGAATGGAGAAGCCGCTTGAAGTACTGGTAAGCTGCTACAGGATAGCAACATCTTGTATAATCTAGCATGAATGTTTGATTTTGATTTTGATTTGCTTGATGCATGTAACACTCTTGATAGCTCTTATCAAGTTTATAAAAAGAGAGAGAGAGAGAGAGAGAGAGAGAGAATCAAATTTATGGGATGCACATGAGCATTTTGTTGAAAAAAAATAGAGGCAGGGATATTTTATTTCATCCTTGAAAATGGGGCGGGTCATTTTGTTCAAATTTCCCGCAAAATTAGAGCTGCATAGGTGTATATTGACGGGGAAGTTGGAAATTTTAATGTTTTGATGGAGAAATTGAAAATCTGATGGACATGTCAGCAATTAACCCTAAATTAAATTTGATTTCCGGTTAAAGAATATAAATGCAAGAAGCAGAACAATAATGTTAGTAATTTATTAGCACTTGACTGATTTGGCCGCACACTATCCACTGCAAACATTTAAACAATTCTCTATTGAAGGACAAAATATATATAGGTAATAAAATGAAGTTGTTTCCTTGTAGGTGAGTTACAGTTAGAGCATTAAAATCCACTGTCACAAGAATTGAAAAAAAAAAAAAAAATTAAACTTACCAATTCCTTTGACACTCATAAATTGAAAATCTCTTGGTACTTTGGCTCTTCATTTTTTTTTTTTTTTTTTCTGATAATCACTTAATCGGTTGTCGTTTTCCTTGGGTAAGTTAAGAGAATGCTTGGTGGTTTGATTTTCTAGAGCAAGATAATATTGTGTATATTGCTCTTTCAAAAAGTAATTGTGTATGTTGGGAGCACCGCAGTGGAACGAGTTCGGATCTTCCAAAGTAACTCAAATTTTGAGTTTGGATTTGGACCGTTTGATTAGAATTCAGGTCAATTATTGATCAAGATGGAATGCACGATACCACTTTAATATTTATGTCAAAGCATATCAGACGATTCAGATTTAACCTTAAAATTTGAGGTACCTGAGGTGGTATAAATTTTAGTGGAACAGAGTAAGCCACTTTAATTTCAAAATTTTTAATCGCGTATATTGAAATTTAATAAATTATTATTTTTCGTAAAGTTTTATATAATTCTCTCTTCTAAATTATCACATAAATACTTGTAATATAGTAGTTAGAATTCTATTTTATTAATATGGAGATTTGATTTCAAGCACTGACAATGCATTATGCATGAGAAAAGAAAGATAGCATAGTTGGTTAGAAAAAACGTTTTAGGATTGTTGGTTATTCAAAGATTGAGGGCTTTATTCTCCCTCATAATTTCACAGCTTCTGCAAATATTTAAAATAAAATGTATTATGCATTTTAAATTTAAGTCTATGTGTCAAAATTTTCTAATTTCGCTCCTTATCTAAATTAACTCAAATCTTTAATTTAGATACGGACCACCTGATCTGCTTTGACACGAATATTATAGAAACCTCGTGCATTTTCATCTCGAATCAAATTGGTTTGAATTTTGATCAAACAATCCGGATCTAAATTCAAAATTTGATTTACATCATAGAAATCAGGAGATAGTCAATGGTTCCACATCATAGAAATTTGGAGATTAGGAGATATATAACAATGTGTTCAAACGTCTCATTCTCATCTCAAATTGTATGAATTATTGGATAGCACTGTTACAGAATCATAGTAATAAAAGAATAATTTTCTTTCTTTTTGCGACTAACGCACGAAACAAGAACTGGTGAATAAGTTGTTTTAAAAAGAAAAGAAAAGAAAAGCAATGCTAAATTGTTGCTTATCCAAACAGGTTGTACAAGAAAAGGTATATCTCATCATATTTTAAAAGCCACGGGTGTCCTGTAACCTTCACTTGGACTTCTTCACTTGCTTCTAAATTGCAAATTACTAAAAATAACGTCCAGAGTCATTTCTCAGGCTAAGATTGTTTATCAGATTTTGTTCTGTTAACAATGAAAAAAAGTTAAATTTTTGAAATGAGACTATTTCTATTAAGAAATTTTGCATTTAGTAATTTGCTAATTTTTTTTCAAACTGTTAAAACTCAATATAATAAATAATAGCACGATTATGCAAAAGAAAAGAGAAAACGCAAAAGAAAAAAAAAAAAAAAATTACGCCGCAGAGTTAGGAATGCAATTATGCAAAGTTCCTAATTGCGTGGTGCTAATAATATCTAGAAGGAAAAAAAAATATATATAGCAACCAAATTCCCCATTCTCTTTGTCTATGTGCTTTTAGAAGGTCGCGAAAAGAAAGATAGAAAAATGCGGAGAAAAGGAAGAAGAACAAGAATAGAGGAGCAGAGGCTAGGGGTTGTGGGGGGGAGCAGATCACCTGCCCCCCCGGTGCAGGATTTTCCTGCCTCCTCAGTCACTGTGGGGTGGGGTCGGGTTTAGGGTGGGTGGGGCCAGGTTTAGGGTTTAGAGTTTAGGGGGTCCACTAACAGTGACTCTGGGGACAGGAGATTCGATCCCGGGTTGTGGACGAGGTCTGAGTCTCGTTGTCTGCATGCCTCGATTATCCGTGGCAGGCTCCGAGAAAATAACAATCCTTTGAACCGTCAGACAAACATGCAAGTATGCAGCACATAAATCTACATAGTTCCTGCCGCGTATTTCGAAAAAGAAATAAAAAGCTTGTCAATCGATGAGAATTTTTTATGATCTATATAAAACATTACAAAAGGAGAGAAAAAACAAAAAAAAAAACAAAAAGAGTCCTGAAAGATCCAATGTTTTTTTAAAGTTTTAATCGGTGATATTTTTACCGATTCAAATTCAACTTTTTAAAAGCTTTTTCTAAGGAAATGGGCCCCACTGTGTAATAATAAAAAATAAAAGTTTTGTTCCCTCTTTCCGCATGATGGAAAGGGGTGGGTCCCCCCCCCCCCTTTTTTTTTTTTTCCAATTTAAGAATAAAAAAAGAAAAAGAGATTTGGATCGTTAAAAAATTTATCCTTAAAAACGAATCATTAAACGAAGAATCAGGTTGCGGAATTGGTAGGGGCCATAAAAGATCGGATATGGAACGGACAGTGGTAAAATTATGTCTGTATATGTTTTTATTTTTGAATACGGATACAAATTAAATATTAGATATCTACAAATAGAGATAGAAATACGGATTGAATATTAAACATATATAAATACAAATTAGATCAAATATCTATTAAAAATATATAAATATTATTAAAGAAATACTAATGTTCATAAGGACTTGGCTACGGTGCTATGGGTTGCATAGAGGCCTCCCTTGCTACGGCTCAATATTCGAGTTTTCAAAATCCTAACGGTTGATCCGAACCATTCATCTTGTTCTCCATATTAATATGTGTTTGGAGACCAAATTTTACATTTAAAAAAAAAAAAATACTAATTTTTTAGATTTATTGAAAATAGTTGTTTTTCAGATAAATCTGGACCATAAAAAACAGCGATGTTCAATAAATCTAAAAAAATAGTAAAAAATTTCCAAAAAAATATAAAATTTGGTCTCCAAACACATATTAATATGGAGAACAAGATGAACGGTTCGGATCGACCGTTAGAATTTTGAAAATTCGAATATTAAGCCGTAGCATGGATGGCCTCTATGCAACCCATAGCATATTAGCCATATTGATCTAATTATAATTATGAATAAGATAAATCTTTCATAATATATATATTAAACTATATGATATATATCTACTATTTAGATACGAATAACTAAAACTTAAAAATCATATATGTATATGTTTAAAACTTAAAATCATACCTAGATACATGTATCTGTATCCATACATATATTTAGATACGGATTTTTGTATCTACTTTTTTAAATACCAATGTTCTAAATAGCGCGCTATAGCGCCGCTATAGCGTTTTTCTTCCATAAAAGCTATGGCGCTATGTCCAAATAGCGCCGTTATAGCGCGCTATTTCGCGCTATAGCGCCGCTATTTGGGTATAGCGCAATTTTTTTAACCCGGCCGCTATAACGCGATAAACGCTATTTAAAACATTGTTAAATACAGATTGGACATTATCCGCTCTGTTTCCTGCCCACCATAAATTTAACCAATGTGTAATCAATACAGGGCATCTATCTTTTATCTCATTAATAAAGATCTATTAATTTAATTAATTTATTGTACATCTTTTCTTTTCTTTTTCTCTTTCATTTTAGGAAAAATTGGTTATTTATCACTCCAAAACCTTCAAATTGTAAAAATGTCATCCCGAAATTTGAAATTATAAAAATGTCACTCCAAACTTTATTAATTTGTAATTTTGCCACTCCAAATAATTAATGACTAAAATACCCTCCCTTCTTCTCATGTCATGGCGAAAGGCCTATAACAAGCTGCTCTAACCGGTACTGTGAAATTCGTTAATGTATTAATAGAATTCGTTATACAATAATTTGGAACTTCTTTGAAATTTCATATCTCAAACTGGTACTGTGCTGTCAAATAGGGCCACGTTACAGGGAATAGATACTGCTCTAGCTTCATTATTTGCCATGCTTGCGCTTTTAATTGTTTGCTCACATGTCCTGTAGCTAGGTCTTAGGACTGTTTTTATTTTTTAACCTTATGATACCATTTGGATAACCTTTAGAGATTTACTGGGGCTATTTTTTGGTAACTAATAAAAAATGGCATAATGATCATTTTCTCTGTATAATTAAATTAGCAGTATGTGGCAGTTGCATTAAGAAAATTAGGCTCGCACATCTATTCCCTGTAACGTGGCCCTATTTGACAGCACAGTACTGATTTGAGATATGAAATTTCAATGAAGTTCCAAATTAATGTATAACGAATTCTATTAATACATTAATGAATTTCACATTACTGGTTAGAGTAGCTCGTTCCAGGCCTTTTGCCATGGCAGGAGAAGAAGAGGAGGAAAAGAAGGGAGGGTGTTTTAGTCATTAATTATTTAAATTGACAAAATTACAAATTAATGAAGTTTAGAGTGACATTTTTATAATTTCAAATTTCGGAATAGTATTTTTACAATTTGAAGGTTTTGAAGTGACAAATAACCAATTTTTTTTTCTTTTTATTTTGAGGATCTTTTTTTATTAATATGATTTAGGGATTATCGGAGTTTTACTTTTTAAGTCACTTAAATTTTAATTCAGTATGGTGTATTTGTCATCAGTCATCAACACAAGGTAGGTATGAAGTACCAGTTCATTAATTTTGAGATAGGTATTGTTATACACTGGTTCAAGGCCAATAGTTGAATAGCTTAAGCATTGACTGCCACTGAGATTTCATCTTTTAATGTTTTTAACTATGAATGCTCTCATCTCACTCATAGTCACTTATTTCATAAAAACAAAGGATTATTATGTTTTGGTCATGAAATTTAAGTTTCTGACAATGTGTATAAAATGAATTCACATAATAAACCCTGAAAGTTCTTATATAATTTTACTTGTGCGCAGATAAAAACGGGATGAAATAGGCGGATTAAACTAGTCTAAGTTTTGAATGTTATCAAAAGATTTATATCAAAATTTAATAAAAAAAGGTCTTTTTTTTATCAATATATTTGTTATCAGCAACCATCAAAATTAAATTTAATAAAATAATGGAAGAAGAGGGATGCACTATCTATCTGACATTCGCTCGTTTGAACTTGTGTTGCTCCTGCTCTTGAGCAAGCTTTGCTGTAATGAGGAGTGAATTTCAAAATGTGAAAATGAAATTGTAAAATCAAGAAAAGAGAAATATAGATATATTGTTATACCAGAAAATCGCACGAAACCAGTTGTATTAGAAAACCGGCATATCACCAGAAATTGCTTAAGCTATGAAATTATCTTTTCTCACCGTTGAGAGGTACAAGGGAACAATTGAGAAAGTTATTTTTTGGGGGGAATTTCACGTACACCTCTCAAAAACTTTAAAATTACGTATTTTCCTCTCTAAATTTTAAAATTACGTATTTTCCTCTCTAAACTTCAAAAACTCACATATTTATCTATTTTATTGTCTTTTATATTAAAACTCATTCTCAATTTATAAATCATCTATTTTCTCATTAATTAAAAGTATAAAGCGCCCAATTGAACTCAAATTTGAATCTGAAGGGTTCCCATCCGATCCACGCGCATCGCAATAAGATTATTGCGTGTTTGCTTCAAGATTCCTGCTAATCTAGTGCGCACAGATCTCAAAGCAATTTTGATATGCATGCATCGCATTAGATCTCGGCACGTTGCTTCAATATTCGTGCTGATCTAATGTGCACAGATCTTAAGGCAATTCGGACGTAGATGAACCTTCAAATTCAAATTGGAGTCAGGTTAGCGTTTTATTCTTTTTAATAAAAAGGTAAACTATGTTTTTTTTTTTAATTTAGAATGTGTTTTAATATAAAAGGCAATAAAATGAGCAAATATGTGAGTTTTTAAAATTTAGAGGGGAAAATATGTAATTTTAAAATTTAGAACGAAAAATACGTAATTTTGAAGTTTTTGAGAGGTATATGTAAAATTCCTCATTTTTTTATTAGTTATAAAATAAAAAGTGAAGAGACATATCAAAGAGGAAAGGAAAGATCCACAGTAAATTAATTAAACGAAAAGATTTTCATTAATGAGATAAAAAATGAATACCATGTGGCAATTAAACATTGGCTAAATTTAATAGTAGTCATAAATATTATGTCGTCATCTGGGCGGGTAGAGGATTGGATTCCCTCCAATAGAATTTTTTTTAGAAACTTATAAATGAAAAAATTAATTTTATCAAACCAACTTGATTACTTTAATTTTTATATTGTCATTTTGATCCGAAATATTCTTTTTTGGACCGAATTGTCATTTCGGTCCAAGTTGTTTTTCACTGATTTTGAAAAAAATATTGTAAAACTTGTGAAAAACATGTTGTGTATTTTGGGTCAAATCAATACACTTTTTCGCTTTAAATTTATAAGACCTACATACACAAAGAAGATTAAATTGCAAGCGCACAATCTATCTTTGTAGTAAATGAGGTATCGATCCAAAGACTAAGGCAATTGTATTTTTTTTTATCTAAACTAAATTAAATCTAAATAAATGCAAATAAGTAAATTGGGGGGGGGGGGGGGGGGGTTGTTGCAAGTAAACTAATTTTGGATTCAATACCCGAAGTAGTTGGTTGTAACAAGAATTAAACTAAATGCAAATGAAAAGGGTTTTGTGATAAAGATAACAAAATCTAAGAGCTTTTGGTCAGCAATCACTTGGCCATTCTATTTACTTTTGGAGTTCTCTATATTCATGTTATTGTCTTGATGGAAATTGGTTTATCTACCTTCTAACATTTACCTTTCATAATTTCATGTCTTCACATTAATATACCTCCAGCCTAAGTTTGTCACTACCTATTTGGGTTCTTTAATTGAAGTCATCTACTATTACTAATTGGTACTATATTTGGTAAATTCTTGATTAACATATGTAATTGAACATTTGGTTTCCCAAAGCTTTCCATATCAAACCTTTGGTTCTATGAATCCGGGGTAGACTAGATTTGTTAGGACCAACCTATTATCCCTAAGGTGATTTGTGTACAATGAAAGAGTTTCATCTAATGCTCCATAGAGATAGGAGGTACTGTCACTACCTCCGCAAGGTTAAGTTATCAAAAACACAATCATGCATGACTCACAAATATAAAATAAAATCAAACATCAAGCCAAAACAATCATAATAAAGAGAATATCCAAGTAAATAAACTAACACAAGTTCATGATACAATCTAAGCCCTTAGGAAGAAAATTAGCCTCTCATGGGTGCAATAACAATAACATCGATGATAGAAAATAAGAAATCCATACAAGTAAAATCAAGAAAATAACAAGAGAAATAGAGTACATCCAATTCCCAAGTTACGCCCCAATTCTTCCTTGTAAGCTCCTCGAGATCCGCCAAGTTCTTCAATCCTTCGCACCTTCGACGCTTGAGAGATCAGATGAATGGAGATGGTGATTAGGGTTTCAATGGAGAGAATTGTGGTATCCAAAGATGAGTCTCCAGATAGTTGCCTACTGCCTTTTATAACCCAATCCGTGGCTTGAGGAATAATCAGGTGCAATATGGAAGTGAATCGGGCGAAGATCTCGCAATAAATGCACAAAATATGCTTAAATTTAGGCTGGTGCGGCCCAGGGTGCAGCCTGGTCAGGTCGCACAGGAGGCTGCGCTGTGAAGAGAGATGGAGCCCGTGCAGGCATAGGAGGCCGCACCTTCACCCGCAAAAGGCCTCTATCTTTCTGGGGTGCTTTAGCTGAGGAGTGCGGCTAGGAGTGCGAGCAGGGGTGGCCGCACCAATGTGCTGTGCTTCATGCTGTGAAGTTCTGAGAGGTGTGCGGGTCGGCCAGGTCACACAACCTCTATGACTTGGTTGTTTTTGTTCCTTTTCGATCAAGGTTTCTTCCAAAGTGGATACGGTCGCACCAAGTGCCCCAGAGACTGTTCCAAAGCTTGCAAATGCTCCAAAACTACAGCAAACGGCAGTAACATGATATATTTCTAAGCTAAATTAACCTGAATGCACGGAAATTGGTAAAGTTATCAATACAAAATCATAAGCAAAAGTGTATATATTTTGTGCTTATCAAAACACATCGGACTGAATTGTCATTTCAGTCTCAAAAAAAATGTTGGACCGAAATGACATTTCAATTCTTATGATTTTTATAAAAAAAATAATCAGTTTCATAAAAATCTTTTTAAAAAAAATTCCTCCAACTGTAAAGCATGTAAAATAATTTAAACATACCAAGACATAATTAAATAGCGTTAGACCACAGTTCCGACTGAAATCTTTTTTCAAATACAAAATAACGAGAGGTCAAACTGTCAATAATTTTTCCAAAAATTAAATGTGTGCGGTCTAGTCAAGTTAATTCTCAATTTTTATCAAAGTTACTAGTAATAAAGCCGAGTCATAAGAAAATAGTTCTCTAAAATTGTTGGACATAATACCAGATTAAGTCAAATAAGCATTAAATAAATTAAATTAAATTAAATTAAATAAAAAAGGATAATAAATGCAGCTAGTGATTGAAGAATCTTGTTAACATGCCTCGTTATCTAATTTATTTGGCTATTAGTTTGGCGTCTAAATTTGTACATTCTAGAATATCTAAATGTATCTAGGAATTTATGAGTACCATCTTCCAGAGAAAATTATTTGTTCTACATGGTACAATGACACGTTAACACATCTGTCTCTTTTGTTGTGACGTATACCACATAAAAAGCAAATTCAGAATTGATTACAACAATAACTCAAAAATAAAATAAAAATGAAACTATTATTATAATTATTTTATTTTCAATACACTCCTCTGTCCCCTTTTATTCAGGCCTAAATGAGAACTTACAAAAGTACCAAACATATAGAGATATATTGATGTCCAGGGGCAAATGTAAGAAGAGTAAATGGGGTGAATTAATTGATTTCTATTTTTCTTTAATTTTTTATATGTATATAATTTTATATATAATTTAAAGTAAACTATTATGATATTATAAAATTACTTTATTCTCTGTAGAAATTTTTATATAGTTGATCTCAAATATATTTAATTTCTATAGTTCGAAAGTCTAATTCAGCCTTTGTTAATGTCCATAGCAGTATTAGTGTTGTTGATGATTATAGAGAGTCATGCCAATTAAGTATTTGTGTTACAAAATATTTACTGGTCAACTATATATGTTGCATGGATACGAGTACATACAGTGTATAAAATGTGGTTTATACGTCCGTATATGTGTATTCGATTGTAATCGTATAGAAATTTGTATGCAGTCGATATATGCGGTCCGCATATGCATTCGCATATTCAACCGCATATGCATTCGCATATTCAACCGCATATTGCTATCGCATATTATTACTGCATATTCAGCCGCATATTATTATCGCATATTACTACCGCATATTATTACCGCATATTCGGCCACATATTACTGCATACTTGTTTGTATGATACTACATGTTACTGCATACTTGTTTGTATATGTATGATTATCATTTTAAAATCCGTACATATAAGTCCACATGAAAATTTGCATATGCGGATGAATATCACATAAGCATATTCGGTATGCGGTGGCCTTCTGCATATTGCATAAAAACTGCATTTAAAGACATTTGAGTACGAATATCGTATCGGATACGATATAAATCCGACAATACGATAATTTAAAAGAATGTAGAATATATATGACTATTTTATATATTATTTTTTATTATTTTAATTATATTATTAATTCAACACTTATTATACATATTTACATATTTAAACATTAAATAGTACACTAGATGTTATGGTTCTCAACTAATAGCTTTGTGGTTCGATTCATGCTGCTAGTAAAATAGACAACTTTTGAGTTCAGATTCAGTGAATTAATCCAATATTTAGGTTTTAAATCGGGACTGTTTGATTTGAATCCATGATAATCTATCCGAAGTGGAACACATCCCGAGAGATGAATTTGAATCGTGAAACAATCTCAAACGTCGGATTCAAATTGAACAATCCCGATTCAAAACCCAAAAATTGAGTTACATTAGGGGATCTGGACGCGCAATTTTTTGTGTGTTTGCACGGCTCACAGTGCATCCAAGTCGTGCGGTCCATGAAATTTCATACTATGTACATGTATCGGTGGAGTATCAAAAGTGTATAAGATACGCCAGTTGGCGTATCAAAATACGTATCGTTGATACGCACCTGATATGAGTACGGAATTCTATGAAAATAACATAACCGGTCAAAGTTCAACGTTGAGTGAAAATTAGTGTTGATTTAAAAAAAATTACTGAAAATTAGTGTTACTTGCATTCTCATGTGGCATGTGCTAAGATGTTTACATAATTATAGAGAGAATTTCATATATACCATTCAAAAATTGTGAAATTACTTATTTATCATCTAAAAATCTAATAATTCACATATTTATTCAATTAACTAAAAAAAATAAGATTAATTAAGTTTAATATTATATAAAATATAATTAATAAGTTATTTAGTTTCTTCTCTTTCTCTACTCTTTTTTCTTCTGCGCACATATTTTTCTTTCGTTTTTTTATATAATCGTCTCCTTCCTGCTGAAGCTGTCTCCTCATCTCGTCTCTTACATTGAAACTCCGGAGAGAATGTGACAATAGACTCGGAGATTAGAATTTCAACTGCTCGTCTAAAAACAAGGTAATCACTTCACTTTTTTTAACATAACAACTCAGATTGAAGTTGACGTTGATATCGCAACCCATTATCAAAGTAGTAACTGAGTTTGAGAATCTGCATTTTGTTACAGGGTCAGTTAAAAATAGTGTGGTTCTTTTAGCTAATGGGAACTCAAAGGGTCTAAGGAGAGAAAGAGATGTGTTAAATTAATCATTGATTTATAGTTTTAAGAATATTAAACATAATTAATCTGAGTTTTGGATATATTTGATTTATTCTAAAGTTATATTGGGTAAATATGTGAATTGTTAGATTTTTAGATGATAAATTACAAAATTTTGGATGATAAATATGTAATTTCACAGTTTTTGAGTGATATATATAAAGGAAGCAGCTAATAGTCCCCGGACCTCAGTCCCCCAAAAATCCCCGGACCTTTAACACTAATCCTGTAAACAAGTATATTAGCTTCGGTAATGTTATGCAAATAATTCTGTAAACAACTTCAATTGATGTTAGACATATGAAACCGCGTGCGTCCAAAGCAAAACGCGTGAAATCAGTCCAAACCGCGTGGTCAACTAAGAAAGTACAATCAAAGTACAGCTAGCAGTTATAATGGGGACCACCTTCTAAAAGTTGTAACCGGTACCAGGTTTTATAATTTTTTAACGGGGACCAGATTTTATAATTAGTGAACAATTTATATGAATTAAAAATGAGTTAGGCTAATATGACATTGGTGTTATTTGAAACTAAATAACACCAAATCTTAAACCCTTAGATCTGCTTTAAGATTCGTACAAAATAAAGTGCTTGAACAGTAAAAGCGGATATTACGAATCTTAAAGCAGATCTAAGGGTTTAAGATTTGATGTTATTTAGTTTCAAATAACACCAATGTCATATTAGCCTAACTCATTAAAAATTTAAGAAAAAAATTATAAAAAAAAAGTATAAAAAAATTTCATTTTTCAAAATAATTTTTTTTTTAAAATAAAATAAATTAAATTAAATTTACGTTTCTACAAAAAAGTTGATAACTTAAACAATATAAAGTAAAATAGTAAAAATTCTATAAACATTATCAGTAAAGTCTGTAAACATATATGAATTATTCTATTAGCAATTTAAATTGATTCAACAGTACTAAATCCTATAAACATATATACTAAATCCTATAAACATATATACTAAATCCTATAAACATTATCAGTAAAGTCTGTAAACATATATGAATTATTCTATTAGCAATTTAAATTGATTCAACAGTACTAAATCCTATAAACATATATACTAAATCCTATAAACATATATAATAAATTCTATAAACATATATACTAAATCCTATAAACATATATGAATTATTCTATTAGCAATTTAAATTCCTTCATCATTTTTCGAAACATATACAACATAACACTGAAAGAAAAAAAAAATTACAACAATTTTACATCATACAAATCACTACTTGCATACTCTTTAAAAATTATTCTGCAAGTGTCCAAACTATAATCACAATAGTAACCAAATACTGTAACTATATGAAAGTAATCCTGTAAACAAAACGTTGTAATCCTATAACTATGACAAAGTAATCCTGTAAACAAAACTATGTAATCCTATAAACAGCTTTTCAAAACTAAAAACTAACAATGACTACATTAAAACTTTGTAAACAGAAATCCTATAAACATAAAACTAATTCAACTAATTCAACTAATTCTGTAAACATCAATACTAAATCCTGTAAACTAATTTAACAAATCCTGTAAACATAAAACTTTCAATTTTGTAAACATCAATACTGTAAACATCAATACTAAATCCTGTAAACTAATTCAACTAATTTTGTAAACATCAATACTAAATCCTATAAACTAATTCAACAAATTCTGTCAACATAAAAACTTCTCATTTCTGTCAACAAATTCTGTAAACATAAAAACTTCTCAACCTTTCAAATAAGTTAACAGTTCTGTGAAAAAAACAAAATGTCATGATGAAATTTTATGTTAAAATATTGATTCAACATCTCAAACCATAAACTTTATATTATTTTAATATAAAAAAGTAAAAAGGACAAACGATTCCGTTCTTATTTAGCAATTAAATTTTGAGAGGTGAAAGTGAACAGAGAGGAATTGGAAAAGCTTTAAATAAGCAGTTTGAGATGGACCGTTAAAAATATTGAAACCGCGTGAAAAAGTCGGCGGGAATTATCGGGGGACTGAAGGTGGGGGGATGATACCTTTTCTCATATATAAAATTCTCCCGTAATAATATTTATTTAAAACTAGAATGGATCGTCTGAATAATTTTTTTTTTATTTCAAATTAGAAAATATATTTTACGAAATATTTTGTTGTGTAAAATGTGGACACAAATACGTCTATTTATTGTTCAAAATATGGAAGACGTGTATAATGATAAATGCAAAATTTGTCGCACAGTTACTCGTACATACAAATACAAAAGAGTTATATTATTTAAAGGATTACGTTGCACCTCAGTGCTCAGACAATCACACGCATATATATATATATATGAATATGCTAGCATGCTATGCATAGCATAGAGCCCCTTCATGCAATGGCTCGGATTTCTAATTTTTAAAATCCTAACGGTCGATCCGAACCATTCATCTTGTTCTCCATATTAATATGTGTTTGGAGATCAAATTTTACATTTTTTGGAATTTTTTTAATATTTTTTTAGATTTATTGAAAATCGCTGTTTTTTTATGGTCCAGATTTGCTGAAAACAGCGATTTTCAATAAATCTAAAGAAATAGTAAAAAAATTCCAAAAAATGTAAAATTTGGTCCCCAAACACATATTAATATGGAGTTAGGGGTGCTATGGATAGCATAGTGGCCTCTATGCTACGGCTCAATATTCGAGTTTTCAAAATCCAAACGGTCGATCCGAACCGTTCATCTTATTCTCCATATTAATATCTGCTTGGAGACCAAATTTTACATTTTTCTGAAATTTTTTACTATTTATTAAGCCACTTTGAAAATTGCTGATCCAACGGTGGCTTACCAAACAGTAAAAATCAGAAGCGACCGTTGGATCAGCGATTTTCAAAATGACTTAATAAATAGTAAAAAATTTCAGAAAAATGTAAAATTTGGTCTCCAAGCAGATATTAATTGGAGAAGAAGATGAACGGTTCAGATCGACTTTTTGGATTTTGAAATTTCAACTTTCCACCGGAAGCATTTCGGCCCATATGCTAGAGGAAGCGCGTTAGCCGTACTATATATATATAACTAGCAGAGAGAAACGTGAGATATGACTACAGGAGCCATCCAATTAAGACAAATGAGCATTATAAAAGTTTACTCAATTTGCATAAAGAAATATTGATAGATTATCTATACGTCTTAAAAAAATCCATGAATTTAATTTTCAAATTGACAAATAAATTATATTTAGATTGATATAAATTATGATCGAAATTATCTAATAATATACTAGCAAGTGATTTACTCTTTTTTTTTTTTAAGGTTAATGGCGAAATAATGTCAACAGATATATTAATACTAAAAAAGAAAGTTTAATTACAGACCTTAGATGCAAAAGATGCACCGTTTAGATATAGCTTTAAATAAATAAAGTGATCGATCCACTCTTCAAAAAACAAATGTTTGGAACTGATTCATTATTTGAGGTTCAAAATATTTAACCCAACACAGAAAACCCATTTCAAGCTTGAAAATATAAGTGTTAATATATAAATTACTAAATTGAAAAAAAATAGGCAAATGCCAAACGGGCCCTAGGCGATAAACAAGTGCGATGATTATGGTAAAAATTCTAACAGAGCTGTTTGGGCTTCATACAACACACTTACCATGCAAAGAATCAAAACAGATCGAGCTGCAGATGGTCTGTGCGCTGCATGAAGTTGAAACTAGTATTTTAAAATCTTTACCGGATGATTGACCCTTACCTATTACTATTAGCTATTACTTGTCTCTTCGAAATAAACCAAACCAAGAAATAAACCAAACCAAGTAACCAACTACCTTCTTCGATCCCGACCCCACCAGCCACCACAAGAAAAGTAGAAAACTATAGTTAACAAGAAACGATTCCCAACTAATCCTTCCCTGTCTTTCAATTCTCTCATTTGGATTTCTATCTTCTTCTCTTTTACTCTTTAGTCTTTTCTTCCTACTCTACTCCAACCTCTCTCACAAGTATCCAATTTCTTGCATTAATTACACACTCTCTCCCCTCCCTCACTGTATCAATCTTTCCCACTCTCCAAAACCTCCTATATAAAAACGACACCCAGAAACCATTTCATCAATATATATAATTTCAACCAAGCTAGGAAAATTTTATTCTTTTTCCTGATGGGTTTCTTCAAAGCAACTGGAAAGGTGTACAAACCGGCTCCTCAAGTGAACCTTGGTGCTGATAGTGATGAATTCTACATCCATCCTGACGTTAAAGGTAATCAAATTGTTCATCAAATTAATTAAATTTGGGAATTAATGTTTGAGGTTATTGATCGGATATCTCAATGATAAATTTGATATATAGCTCCTCGTGTGGCTGGGCTTCTGGTGAAGATTTTTGTATGGATTTTAGAGTCATGGATAATTGGTCCTATAGTGGTTTACATGCTCAAGAAAGATAATCTTATCCATAAGGTATAGTAATTTCTTCATAATTTATTAATTATGTGATCATGATCATGTACACACACACATATATATAATTGAGGAAACCAATTATCGTTATTCAAGGTGGTTACAAACAGAATTTTCATTTTTATATTATTTTAATTTCAATGCTAAAATTCTTTGCTTACTACAGCTGGTCTCATTTGCTGAAATACCAGAGTCACCTGTCTTCACCTCCGCACACATGTGGGAAGGTCGAATTCTCTACATTTGAAGCCAATTCCAATTTTATTTCAAATAAACATTGATCATTCTTAAAAATTTAAAATGAATTTAATGTTGAGTGCAGATATTCCAGAGCAGAATGTTAGTCTGACGAAGCCTGAGTTATCTCCAGTTGAGCGAGTAACAGAGGCAATGAATTGCCTCCCAGCTACACTCGAATCAATGCTGACTGGTGAGTTATGTTCAGGTTTCAAGAGATGGACAATCCGAGATTTTCATAGAGCCTATGTCACAGGAGAAACAACCCCTCTTATGGTACTCAGATATATATATATATATTACTCTCTTTTATATAATTTTATTCATATACTTGATTCTTACTGGAATACCTGCTATTTTGCTGGTAATGAATGAAACATGATCCATGCAGAATTTCAATGTGTTGAAAAACAGAGGATGTTTGTGTAATCTATACTTGACTACGAAATGATGGAGATCACTAATTTTTTTTTTTTCTGTAATTGTGTGGTTCCTACCAAAAATATATAGTATCAATGTACAGAATGTTTGTAAAATGATTGATTGTTTTCCAATATGTTTTAAGGTTGCACAGCGATTTTTAATGGCGGTGAAGGAGTGTTCGGGACCAAATCTAAACATGGCATTTTTCATTAATTATGATGCTGGCAATATCATCAAGCAGGCTGAAGAATCATCTCTTAGGTTTCAACAAGGTACCAAACAAATTTTGCACATCTTTTTATTAGTATTAAATGTTAATGGTGAATGCTTCCCCCATTAACATTTGTACTTAACAGATGTCTGAACTGACAGCCTCTTGGAAACCATTCTATTATTTTCACCAGTTGAAATATTAGATAATTTGGTAATAGGATACGAACTCGTGTGTTTTAGATAGTAATTAAGTAATAATTTGGTAAGAGCATGCACAATGCACATGCATGACTCTTAGCTAGTAAGTAAGAATTTATCATACATTTATGCATAGCCCAAACTTTCGGATATAAGATGTGACATTCATGAGCATTTAACTACGGCTGGCCAAAATAATTCTTTGACAGTGACTGCGTTCACAAAATTAGTTGGTTTCCTTGTATGTTTCAATTTACCACAACTAGTTTCATTCCTAATTTAATCATGCCTTGCAGCAGATAAGGAAAATACATATTAGCATAACTTATTCCCACTTTTGCTGATACGGCAATTGAGTTTGATTATGACAGTATAATTAATTTCAACTTTTTATCATCACTCGGATACTCGAGCAAGACTGGAAAGTGCCTTCAAATATATATACATTACTAAAAAAAAAAATTCAAATAGGAGTTAATATAATACTATTCTTGCATCATAATTCAGAAGACTGAATTTTTTTTTTTTTTTGATATAATATTGTTGAAACTGTGGAATGGATATACCAACAACAACAACAGCAGTTTTGCTAAAAAATTTCCGATACTTTGTGCTCAAATCTCAATTTTCAAAATGAAATGACAATCCAATTAAACTCTCAATGTGATCTACATATGAAAATATTTTCAGAGATCAAATTTTGTGTTTTTATTTAAGATTCTTTTAGATAGAAAAAAAAATTACTATTAGATTCTCTGTAACTTTTTAGATAAATAAAATTTCTCGCTACCTATAAAGTATATAAATTTGACCTCCTCGATAAGAATTTAATATATAGATCATGAGCGAACCATACTGGTGGTTTGAATTTAAAAAATTGAGATTTGAGAACAAAATACCGGGCAATTTTACTTTACATAGTACCATATATAACCCAATTAATGATGATGATGATGATGATAATAATAATAAAAAATAATAATATAATAATAACAATCAAAATGATACTACTAATAAATATAAAATAAAAATAATCTAATTAATTATAATGATTATAATGATGATGATACTGGTGGTGATGATGATTGATAATTACTAAACATTATAAAACAATATGGATCACTATTCCACGCATAACCAAATTTTCAACTCACTTCCTAGAATAGTTAAGTTAATTATCCTATTTTAGTGCTATTCTGCACTCTTTTCGCACTTGACAATGATATTCGGCGGAATAGTACGATATTTTCCCATTCGACTATTCTAATGATTGTCAACAGGAATTGGGATGAACCTCCAAACTGAACTAAACAAGTCGATTAATTTAGAGTTATTTGGTTCAACAGATCTAAGCTTCCTGAACTCAATTTAATTTCATACGATCATGTTATGAATTAACCAAGTTTATATTGGGATTTGGGATTCCTAATTGACACTTGCTTTATATGTACCATCTCAATATCTCATCTCATGTATTCTTTAATGCTATCAATGAAATTTAGTGTCCTGTCTGTAGGCTAGCTGCCAGATTGTCCTCTGCCGTGGTCCTTCATTTCCTGTTCTAGGCTCTTTTAACTGTTTTCTCTATCTTTTTCTACTAGATTATTTTCATATTTTGATTATGTTATGTATGATTAATTGATTATAATATGTCAGGAACTCCAATTTCTGCCTTGGATGGAGTATTGGTCGCCATAAAAGATGAGATTGATTGCAAGCCATACCCAACTACCGGTATGGACATATATTAATCCTCATAATCCTTGTAAATTTTTTTTTACTAAATACTTAGAAAACATTAATTGCTCACAAAAAATAGGATCTGACCTAACCTGCTTAACATTGCCAATTACTATTATTATATGTTTCTTCAGTACTATGGGATATATGGAGGTTAGATTTCAAAATTATGACGCCTCAAATTTTTATCTTAATAAATTGTATGTAGTACATGTGAGAACCACCTTTTAGTCTAGTGACAAATGTAATGTTTTTCATGTCAGAGGTCATAAGTTTGAAATTCGAAAAAGACAATTCTTTGTAAATATTAATTAGTTAGATGACTTGACCTCTACATGTAGTTTCCATTCAGCACTGTAATGTGTTCTCTTTCATTTACAAAAGGGTCATAGTTCAAGTCGAATTCAGTTCAAATTTACCTCATAGTTCAACGGGCATGGCATTAATTGCAGTTCATATTTTATTTTGGAGAAAACTCATTTTCACTTTCATAATTCATCTATATTTTAATCTTTCAATATTGCTGCCCAAATAGCCCGGTTTAAATACCACACACGCCCATGTCTGTAGCTAATATAACACGAAACACCTTTTTGTTAGGGAGTTCAGATTCAGTGAAGTAACCCAATCTTTGGGTTTTAAATCTAGACCGTCCGATTCGAATCCATGATAATTAATCTGAAATGGAGGGCACACATCTCAAACAACGGATTCGAATCGGACGGTTTAGATCCAAACCCAAAGATTGGGTTACTTTAGGGGATCCGGACCCTATGTTAGGTGGTACCATGGTAGGCTGGTAGCTATATATATATAAGCTAACAAGATATGAAACCCCGGCCCCTTTCTTTTATTAGGTGGTACAAAGTGGCTGCCCAAGCTGAGAGGATGCAAAGAAGATGCCGCTTGTGTGAGACAACTGAGAGCATGTGGAGCAATTCTTGTTGGCAAAACAAATATGCACGAACTAGGCGCTGGGACCAGTGGCATTAACCCTCATTATGGGTATCCTCTCACTTTTTTTTTTGTTTCTTTGTGTTATGGGTCCTATTATGTATTGTCAAAGAAATGATTTAATTAGTTGTCACAATAAATAAGCGTCACCAAACTGATTGTAATAATATGAGTTTTAGATGACCCTTGTAATATATTATCAGTTTTTTTTTTTTTTTTTTTTCACCTGGATTTGATGAATTTGTTAATTTGTTAGGTAGAGTAGAACTCATCCCAAACTCATTGCTTTAACCTACATTAAATTGTTAACTACTTATTATCGATTTTTCAGTACTGTAATTTTATGCCAAACAACAAAAGGATGCCATGAAAGCATTTTCTACTTTTCAATCTAATAAAATAGTAATTTTTCCAGCCTGTGCATTGAAATACTGCTCATTAATTTGCAGTAGTACCTTATTTTTTAGCAGAGTTTACTTCATACATGGTGAAAAGTTACCCATTTCTTAAGTACATTAGAAAAATAATAATAATAATAATAATATTTATAGTGGCGGTGTTCTGTTTTGACGGCTAATAAGAGCTCCCCATGTTCCTTTTAAGATATGCATTTAATACTATTTTCCTTTTTCCCTTATTTCGGGGAATTACAGACCTAAATGGGCTTAACATAGCAATGCAAACAGCTAGAAAATGGGTCTCTAATTCTCTGTAAAGTGGTTTTAGCTTATAATTAATGTTAATTATTTTTTCAGGTCCACAAGAAATCCATACAACATCAACAGGGTATCGGGAGGCTCCTCAAGTGGATCCGCTGCGGTCGTCTGTGCTGGGTTGTGCCCTGTCGCACTTGGTGTTGATGGAGGGGGTACTAATAGTTTACTTCTCTAATTTCTTTTAATAAAAAACAGAAGAATTAGAAAATAAAAAGGTTGCAAATTTTTACCTAATCAGATAGGTCTGCCTGACTTAAATGGTTTCAAATTCCGTAACCTACTCCGTGCAACTTGAGATTTGTGTTGGCTGTCGAGTAAATTTCAAAAACTTCCTTTTGTAAATCAACCGCGGTGGATTGTAAAAAATAATTATGCTTAACATCATAACATGGTTACAATTGACTTGAATAATTAATGGAACAGTGTGAATGTGTGATAACGGAAGTTAGATGATAATATCTTAGTATTCTACTAACAATGTTTTTTTTAGGTTCGGTACGGATGCCTGCTGCCTTGTGCGGTGTAGTTGGTTTCAAGCCAACCTCAGGACGCCTCTCTAATTCTGGGTAAGTTTAATTTTATCTTCTGAAATTAAGGGATGATATTTCCTCGCAAGATAATCAATTTTAGTTAGAAAATAGATGCAAAATGTTTCCAGTGTTTCTCAATAAATATTTGCTTACAAGGATGTGACTTCACCTTTTTTTTTATTCATTAACAACAGCTAGCCGCTCAGTAAAACCAATATAGCTTTACTCTTTTAAACGATATTGCTTCAAATTACGGTACAGAAATCATTATTACACTACAAATTAATGAAGTGATCTACTATTTCTATTGCAGAGTGCTTCCATTGAATTGGACGGTTGGGATGCCAGGAATATTAGCTGCTACGGTTGAGGATGCTCTCATCACGTTAGTAATTCTCTTACTATCTATTGTTTCAATCAAGCTATATTATGATTTGGCATGTGATCAGATATTATTATTTTGGTTTTGTAGCTATGCGGCAATTTGCAACCAGCCTCTCGAAGGCCAAACTATATATTCCCAGGTATATATATAGTGATGAAATTAACTATCTCCAAATTTCCCCCTGAAAAGTTATTATCAGACTTGACTCTTACTACATGCCAGTAGTTAATTCTAAATTTATCTCATCTCAAGAAATACAAATACGCCGGAATTGGGTTTAACCTTAGCTCGGTTTTTCGTTTCCGTTCTTGTTGAACTTCTTTATTGAGTCTAAATGAAGATTTCAATATATGGGAACAAAACAAAGGTTTACATGTCATTGTACCAGTGAGATCCGGTACAGTGCATTTCATCTACTACTTCAAATTAAGGAATACAAAAAATTGAATTTTTGGTATGTTATTATCACTTACCATCAGTTCCTTCGCCTTTATTTTTACCCCAGCCGGAGTTGAATTTCCCACTTCTAGCAACCACGCATACAATGAACACCATCAAGCTTGCCAAATCTGAAAAGGTACAATTGTACTTGAGACACTAGTTTTCATAATCTGCTCTTTTAATTTCTTCAAATACATTGCATAAGTTTAGCTTGTTGATGCTTTGAATTTGGAAAATACAGTGGTTCAATGATTGCACGGAGGACATCAGAAATTCTTGCAACCAAGCACTTAAGTTACTTGATAAACACTATGGTTGGAAGGTAAAAACTCTTATTGATCATAATTTGTAAAAATTAAGTTGTTTTCTCAAACTATCTCTCTCCTTATGATGTAGGCTTGAGATCCTTCTTTCTCAGGTGTTCATTGAACTATTTATATATGTAGAAAAATTAAAAGAGTTAATGGAGGAGAAGTTAACAGAAAGTAAAAAAAAAAATACAGTCAAGCATAATTACATAAAAAAATATGTATATTTTAATAAAAATGGTATTGTACCCTATGCCCTGTATGGCAATGGGAAGAGAATCAGTATTGTATTGTATATTTGTATTATCAACCCTGGTTTCTTCGCTTTATGCTTATAAGAAGATGTTTAATAATGGGATGCCTTTTTATCTTTTTTTTTGTAAGACGGTGAATGTTACTGTACCTGAGATAGAAGAGATGCGACTGGCTCATTATGTGACAATTGGGTCCGAGTGCACAGCCTCATTATATAAACATCTTGAGAATACGTAAGCATTTATTTGAGTGCATCCAAATTTGATGGATATTATTACTTCATGATATATAAACAATTTTTGTTGATAATATTATATCTGACATGGGGCCCATTTTTTCATGTCACGTTCAAAAGAAACAACTCAGAGATTGGTTGGGATACACGAGTGGCACTTAGTGTTTATGGTTCATTTAACAGCCTAGACTATCTCAATGCTCAAAGAATTAGGTAATGCAACTTTTTATCACAATTAAGCATCAAAATATTAGATACTATTATTAGCCATATTGCCCAAAGTATAAGCCTGAGGTTTGTACCTGCTTCCATAATTGGTAGTATGCCAGCACAACTGTGGCAAACAGTATGGCATGTGATTGAAACCGTCCAGTTCACATGATATCTAATATAAGAATTTGCATTTGTGTGGTTCTAGTTGCACAGCACAAATTGTTCACCACAGTATTGCTATATTTCCAATTATGCAGCTGAGTGAGAGTTATAAACCCACTTATAGGTACCACCTGGTATGGTAATTGTACCAGAGCAATTCATTCTTTTTTCAAACATTTTAATTTCCTTCATTTGGCTTAATTCCTGTCTCTCCTAGGCTTGTTTGAGGTTCAATTTCTCTGTTGCACCAGACCAGATTGGATTGACATCATGTTTGCACAACTTATAATCAATAAATCAAGGGTTAACTTAGGCTAATAATTTATAACACACTGATCTTCAAATTAAAAAAAGCATAAATTTTGTATCTGGGAGGACTTACAACACACTGGTATATTACAATACAAGTCTTGAACCTGAAGATACCATCCAGTCCAATAGTCCATGAAGAAATTCAAAATTTTTAACTATTATTTCAAAAATGTCATTATTTTGGGATGCATATATTATCAGTGCATACTAAATTTATTGAACTGCAAACATAGGAACCGTCAAATGTACTTCCACAACGAGATCTTCAAAATGGCAGATGTGATAGTCACCCCAACAACTGGGTAATATTTCTTTTCAGTAACTGACTGAAACATTTTTCGAATTTCTTTTCACAGATGAATTTGAAAGCTTATAATAATGCCTTTTGCATTCCACAAAAATCCAGGTTAAAATTTGTTTATGGGCAGTAAATTATATTGTCAAATTATACAAGAAAGACATCGTAGACCAGTTCATATGAACTTGTGAGCAACTGACACTTGGAAAAATCTCTGTCATATTATGAGCATCTATTTAACAGGGTAACGGCATATCCATTACAAAACGATGCTTTGGAAAGCGGCGAGCTTGACTACATCAACGGGGGTAACTTTCTTTTATACAATTAGATATAATTATTGTCAAATCATAATCTGAATGAACATCTAATGCAACCATGATGCTAGTTTGATATGTAACACATTCATTTCAGCTGCATTGGTGAGGTTCTCCATAGCAGGGAATTTTCTTGGCTTACCTGCTATTACAGTAATGGTAAATATTTTTTTGATTAGAAACATTACCTTTATTGCCTTGCTCTTAAATGACCTAAATTAAGGAATTTTAAAAAAAATTATGAATAAATAAATAAACAGATAAATAGATAATAAAGAAAGTGCAAAAAAAAATAAAACAGGGATCAAGTGGTATTAAGTTTCAGGTTGTCTACACTATTCGCAAATTTGCCAAAATGCAGTAAATTGTGCAATGATGGCACACTAAATATAACCTAGGTAAAACAAAATTCTTCAGATTTCAGTACAAAGCTGATTACCAAAATTTATTCAAACTGTATTAGTGTATCCTGTTATCTCAGATAAGGCTATGGCCTATGGTACTATGCATAATGCCAATTGGTCCGTACTATGGATCAATATCTCTGTTCTTAGAGTCCAAACAATCAATCTTAACCGTTCAACGTTATCTTCATATGAAAAATATACTTGCAGACTAAATTTTATATTTTTTACAATTTTCTACTATTTTTTTTAGATAAGTAGAAAATCATTACTTTTTTTAATAGTCTAGAATCTTTAGATCAAGTGATTTTTTTTTTAAATTGTAAAATTTGGCTTACAAGTACATTTTCATATGGAAAAAATGTTGAATAGATCGATTGTTTGCATTTTAAAAATGAAAATATTGATCTATAGTATGAACCAATATGCACTATGCATAGTACATACCTCATGTCTAGCCGAGATGCTATACAGCATCCCCATCAATAGTAGTCTCATACATATCTGGAATTGTTTATAGGTTGGTTATGACCAAGGAGGCTTGCCAATTGGCCTTCAATTCATTGGAAGACCTTGGTCTGAGGCCACCTTATTACATCTGGCATACGCAATGCAGGTATAATTTGTTGTCATATTTATATTTTCTTACTAAATCTGAATAAAGCCCACAAAAATGGATCGTTGATTTAAATACTAAAGCAAGTTCTTGTAAGGTTGTGCTGCAGACGTCAAGAGTAAGATAGAATACAAAAATTTAGAAAACTGTTTTAAACCATTTGAAACTTTTTTTTTTATTGCAGGCTGTGATCAGCAAAAGCTATACAAAACCAAGGGTCTTCTACGACCTTCTCAAAAAGAATTAGGTTCATTTTTATCAGGAGGCCAATTATATTATTTAAGAAGATATTATTCTTTAATTGAAAGCATTTATTTTTCCTGGTACATTTTAGAAAATGTGCCTGACAGCTTATCAGCTTGAAATCTTTTAATTGTTGGTGAGACTAGAAGTATGTGTGCATGTATGTGTATCATATTGCAAAATTCAAGTTTTTGATCTTTTACTGTTTAAATTTCAATATGAGGTTTGCAACTTCCTCTGACATGTCAGAAGATAGGGGAAAATGTAATAGATGGATTATTATTGCAATAGAAGCATCTTACAATACTATCTATTTATTATATGAAATTTGTTGCTTTTTATATATGTACGTCCACTTCAAATTCTTTTGTATTGTTCTATTTAGCACGAATAAATTAAGGCCCGTGCAAAAAAAAAAAAAAAAAAAAAAATACAAAAACAGATATTAAAGTTTACATGAAGCATTGGTGAATGGTGATGTTAGATTCTTAAATTGGTCTAAATTAATTAAAAAAACTTTTAACATGTTTACTTTTTTAAATTTAGCAAGTTTATAATAATAAATTTATGCACATTTAAAGCGCAAGTTCAAGTATCTCTACTAATTTTTATTATTGTACGAACATATATAAATGAGGCCTTACTTAATAAAAAAATATATATAAACATCCACACACATCCACACACATCCACACCGTCATTGCGTTTTAGAATAATTTTATGCATTATATTTGTTGAAATTGTTGGATTTACAACAAACAAAGATGCACATGTAAAAGACAATAAGTTACTATATCTGACTGTTTTGGTAATGTTTCATTCATATATATATATATATGACCTCCATTGATTAAAATATCAACAGACACACATAAACACACTGAAAATATTTTCTAGATTGTTTTTTGACATAATATTTGTTGTATTTGTTTTATTTAGCACAAATATATCTATACACAATTAATAGACATAATTAAGCTAGAAACTACATGTAAGTTTTTTTTTAGGATTTAACGATCACAAATGTTACCTTAATTGTTTAAAAACATGAACATACACATACAAACGCACTGTAAATACATTTAAGAATATCTTATGCATAATATTTATGCGTAACTATTTGATTTACAACAATTAAATTTATGGACATGTAAAAGAATTTGTCTATCATTTTTGGCGATGTCTCGTTCATAAATTTGGTCTAAATTACTTTAAAGCATCAACTGACACACTCTAAGGCATTGCAAATGCATTCTAAAGTTATTTTAAGCATAATATTTACTGTGTTTGTTTGATTTAGCATGAAAAAATTTATGCATATGTAAAAGACATGATCTAGAAAATATTTGTTACTTTTTGTTATTTAACGATGACAAATGCTGCCTTAATCTATTAAAAATATGAACGTACACACAACAGCACACTAAATGCATTTTAGAAGTATTTTATGCATAATTTTTATCGTAATTGTCTGATTTAGTACATATAATAATTTGTAATAATTTGTTTGATTAAGATGTTATTAGAAACTTAATTTGTCAGTTATGATTTTTAATCACTTAAATGCATCTAATAATTAAAGTAAAAATATCTAATATGAAACTAATTTTCTTTAATTTATTATTAATTTATTATATATTTTATTTGCGTAAAAATTGATGTCTGGTTTTCAAATTTCTCCAGTATATGTGTACCTGTATTAAATAATATTTGAAGTATAATTGTCATTTTTAGTGGTTTAATCACTTGAAATAATTTCAAAATTAATTAATCGAAAAGATCAATTATGTATTTAAATTGTTGAAAAACCTATACTACAGCTACTTTCTGAAGTCAAATTACTGTTATAAAGAAAACCACATTCATATACCGAAAAACCTTCGGTGCATGAAATCCGGTGTATTTTGATGTAGTCAACCCTGCACGACGCGCCCAATCACCTCCTGTACATCTCCATCTCCATCTCCATCTCCATTCTTATATTATGCACGTAAATGTCCTCATCCGTCAACGGTTATGATTGAAAAATAAAATTTTAGATTTAATATCAGCCATCCAATCAAATAATATGTCTTATTTTGATTAAATGTATCTTTTTTACGTGCAGTCTAAATTTAGTTAGAAATATACTCACCACACATATGCCACACAATATGTTACAATTAAAATTGAATAGAGAACAAAATTGAAGAGAAAATCAATTTATTCATTTTCTTATTTCTTCTCTTTAACTATCTCTCATTTCTTATTTCCTTATTTAAGAATCATGATGAATGGTCAATTTATTTTTAAGAATATCAAATGCTGAAATCTTTTAAAAATATTTTATCAGCATTTGATATCTTATCAAATTATTTGATATCTCCAAATTTATACATTACTCGATTTAAGCTATAGTGAATCTTTTTACAATTTTACTTCTCTGATTTTGATAAGATAAATTATTATTTTTTATTAGTATGTTCAAGTTTGTTCTTAATTTCAATTGTTAATTATATAGATAACATTTATTAAGGAGGAATTTTAGTAACATTAATTATAATTAGTGCCACAAAATGGAGCAACTAATTTGTTAATACGAATTCACTTTCACTAAATATTTTTGTCCATTTGGCTTTTGCTTATGGGATGTAATTTCTACAGGCTATATGTTTTATTTTTCTAATCAAATCTCTTTACTTGCATTAAAGTTTGAATTTTAAATTGTAAATCAAACACTTAATATTCTTCATTTTATTATATGTTTCCGTTGCAACATACGGATATGATGCTAGTATTCTTTTATTTTACTAGACACTCAAATTCCCGTTTTTTTTTTTATGTACCACCCTAATAAATAAGAATTAAATCAATACCATCCGTTAACTCCGAATTCAGATTCCGCCACGTTCGCACAGTAGATCTGCGAACGGGTCGCTACCCGTTCGCGTAATAGATAAGCGGACTGACCCGTTCCCGACGACCCGTGCGCGTAACAGATCTGCGGACGGATGACCCGTGCGCGTAACAGATCGGCGGACTGACCCGTTCGCATTATTGATCTGCGCACGTGGCAGATTCTCCCTATATAGAAGATCAGTTCTGCAGAGCATTCTACACCCTCATTTTCACCGAAGCTGCTGCATAGGTACGTTTTTTTTCCTTTTCATCCTTTTTTTTTTTAAATTTATTTTTTGTAGTTGTTTTAATTTAGTTATTTTTTATTATTAGGTTTATTCAACCAATTATGATTGGAATTGCTTGTTATTTTGATGGTGAAGTATTACAAGGACCAAATGGCGCTTATTATAGCCACCAAGTGCCGAAAATGTTCAATATTCGGCTTGATTTGGATTTTAGAGGTTTAAATAGGGAAGTATACCAACAACTCGGTATTGACCACCGTAATTATGAACTGATAATTATCGCAAGAATCAATATTGGCCAAGGCAATCAAACCTGGTTCCAACAGCTACCGGTACAAGACGATAGCAGTTGGGAGTTATATGTCCAAATGACAATGAATATGACTTTCAAGTTCCTGGAGTTATATGTTGTAGCCAACCCCAGACAAAACTCTAGACATAACTCCAGACAGAATACTAGGCAATTGTTGCAGTTGACTCAGGGTTTGGGGCTCGAGCAATCTGTAACGGGTCTTAGCCGGGCCCCATGTGTAGCGGGCCCTAGTAGGGTCCAATCTGATAGGGGTCGATCTCAGATTCCATCCTCGTCCTCTAGCCGAGTCCAATCTGAAAGGGAGCGATCTGAAACCCCTGAACGGCTTTATTATGCTGACAATACGGACGATGATCCTGAAGAAATGGAGGCAGAGGCTAATTGGGATGATAATGGGGACGGTGGGGTATCAGATCACAGTGATGAGGATACTGATATTCCTGTGCTTGGTAGACGGAAGTGGCCTATAGTGGATCGTGGGGAAAGACATCCGTTTGAGCAATTTCACGACACATCAGGGTTTGGAGAGGCCGATAGCTCTTTTTTTGCGACTTGTGAGGTATGTTTGTTAATTTATATTTAATTTTAATTTAATTATTAAATTGTTGTTATTAAATTGATGTTGTTTAATTTTTGTTGTTTCTTTTGTAAAATAAAAGGGAGAAAGACATGAATTGTCTGAGGGGATGACATATGACAACAAGGATAAGATGAAAGATACAATTAACCACTGGCACATCAAACAAAATAGGGAGATTAAAAATACACACAGCGATACCACCAGGTTGAGGTACAAGTGTGTTAGCGCCCGGTGCAGGTGGGCGTTGGTTGCGAGGGCTACAGGCTTTGGTAATACTTGGGCCATCACGAAGAATGTGGCTAAGCACACATGTCACGCATCGGCATCCAGGTTAGATCATGCACAGTTAACGTCCGCTATGGTCGCCAACTGTATAAAATTGTCATTGGAAAAAAATGCTGATATTTCTATCCGGGCAGTCGTTGACTTATGCGCTGAAAGGTACGAGGGCATCATTCCAAAGTACAACAAATTATGGCGTGGTAGAGAGTTAGCAATTGCTCGGGCCTTTGGTAGTTGGGAGGGGTCTTATGGGCTGATTGTCCCTTTGTTGGAGGCAATAAAAAGGTCAAATCCGGGAACCCAATATAAAATTATTTCAAAGCCAACCACTAAGTCAGGGTATCATTTTTTTCATGAGAGCAGCATGGGCATGGGGACCATGTATTGCCGCAGTAGGTCACCTCAGACCCGTCATCAGTATCGATGCTTGTTTCTTGTCTGGCAGATACAAGGGTAAACTGTTAATTGTAACCGGATATGATGCAGAGAATCAGTTAATCCCGTTAGCATTTGGACTGGTAGAGAACGAGGATTTTGAGAATTGGGGATGGTTCATGAAGTGGGTGCGGGAGTTTGTAATTGGGCGAAATAGATACATGTGTGTGGTATCTGACCGACACAAGGGCATAAAAAAGGTGTTTATTCAAGATGATTTGGGTTGGTGTGAGGAGAAAGGAGAGTGTTCTCACCGCTACTGCTCTCAACATGTGTTTGAGAATTTTGGAAAGCACACTAAGGATAAGGTAGCTTCCACTTTTTCAAGGTTATAGTTAAAAAGAAGAAGAGAAGAAGATTGCAAGAAGGACTTGATGCAATCGGGAGGCGAAATCCTGCTTGGTTGGCTTATTTGGATACATGTGGCAAATATAATGAAAATGACGAGGAAGAACTGCCTAAGCCATGGAAGGTGTATCAAGCTATGGATGATGGATCTCGTTGGGAAATAATGACTAACAATGGTTCTGAATCGCTCAACCATGTCTTCCAAACTTCTCGCAGGTTTGTATATTGTAATCCTCCTATATTTTATTAACATTTTCTTCAATTAATTGTAATTTTTAATTATCGTAGGTTACCAGTTGCTGCAATCATTGAGGAGACATTCTACAAGTGTGTTAGCTGGTTTGAGCAAAGAAGTGAGACGGCTGTGCAATTGCAAGTAGCGGGTCAGCTTTTTTCCACTCGCGTGCATAAGAAGCTGGATAAGCACATTGAGAAGACTAAAAAAATGTCAACGCTTGCATTCGGCCATAATGAATTTATGGTGACCTCACATGGCGAAAAGATTAATTTTGACATGGAGAATGGCAGATGGGTACACACGTCTAGCGACTGCAGGTACAAGGTAATTGTGAAGAACGATCATGAGGTGGAATGTAAGTGCCAGAAGCCTCAGATGGGCGGAATACCATGTGTTCATGTGATGGCGGTATGTCGTTTAAGGTAAAATTATGTTTTATTTAATTTGAAACTTCATATTAGGGACGGTACTACTTACTAATGTGTTAACATTATAGGAACTTGAATCCAAATGACTTCGTCAATTATTATTACAACATTCAAACACTCATAGACACATGGAGTGGTGAATTCCATGTGTATGACAATCAATGTGATTGGCCGGTGCACGAAGGAGATCTCTTAGTTCCAGAGCATCGGTTGGTAAAGTTGGGTAGGAGACGACACAACCGGATCCAAATGTGGATGGATGTATTGGAAGGACGACGAAAGGGTCACCGAACCAGTAGAGAAACTCTCGAGAGGAATGCGAGAAGAAGAAGGGATGCGAGAGGAAATACGCAATAGGGTAAGCTGTGAAAAAATCAATAATTTTTATGAATTAACAATTGATTTAACATATATATTTTTCCATTGCAGTTTCATCGTTCGAGGGGTGGTGATTTTAGCCAGGAATTTATATGTTAATTTTTATTGTAGACTTGTGTGTTTTTTTTTATCCGAAACTATGTGTATTTTTATTGTAGTAGAAGTTGTGATTTTAGCCAGGAATTTATATGTTAATTTTTATTGTAGACTTGTGTGTTTTTTTTTTATCCGAACCCATGCCGTTTTTTTATTGTAGTAGAAGTTGTTTTTTTTTTTTTATTCGAATTCTAAGAAATATAGTAGCAAGCATAAACCAAATAACAGTCAGAATAACATGATAACTAGATAATATAGTAGCAAGAATAAACCAAACAATAGTCAGAATAACATGATAACTAGATAATAACTAAATAACAGTCCAAACAGTACAAATTGCACAAAAAGTCCAAACAGCCATAACAGTCCGAATAACTACTTAGTCGATGGTGTGTACGGGTTTTTCCTGATCTTATGTCTCTTACCGCGCCCCAACTCCTCTAGTACCTCCTCAATCTCCGAACCTAAGAAATTGAAAGCAGGCGTATACTGTCGCGATGGCTATGGTGGGGTCTCCTCCGGTATATGTCCAAACAAAACCTCCTCAGGTGAGCTAGGAACTAACGGAGGACAGAAAATAGAAGCTACAGCAGTCTCTGCTAAGGATGAAGCTGTCTCCGTCTGGTACACTGCTGCACTGTCCTCTGGTGGTGGATCATCCTGTGTGTGAAACTGAGGATAAGAGTAACCCTGAGTGTATATGGTATCATATGTCGAACCCACGTCAAACTCAAAATCCTGCGATGGCTGAGTCGGCTCAAAATCCTGTGATGGCTCGAACCGGGGCTCATCTCCCTGAAAATAGATGGTTAATAAATGAATAATTTGGTTTCTCAATAAGTAGGTTATTAGAAAAATGTACGTACCACTCGATCTCCAAAACTCTGAAATGCTGCCTCAGGTGTCGGTGCAGACAAGATCTCTGAAAGATCCGGCTCTGGTGTGCTCATCTGCTCTGCAGAATCTTCATCATTCATATTTGCCAAATCCTCGTATCTTGGAAGATCTGCTAGCCGCAGGATCTTGTCTAACTGGTCCTTGTACCCCGCGACGACCACCGGAGGTGCAGATATGCACAACATCATCTTCCCCACCTTCTTCCAGCCTCTTGTGATCCCATATCTTGCAGCTTTCAGAACTGCCTTGATGTTCATGAGTACCTGTGAATAAACCATTTCATCAATATTTCAAAAGATGATTACCATACCTGTATTGAAATAATATAGTAGAAAATATAAAAAACTTACAATCTGTGCAGCCGGACCACTGCTAGGGATGAAACCGTACTGGGGGGGGTAGTCGTGTCGCGTGGTACATGAAGCGGCTTCCTATTGATCTCTGACATGAGACCGAACATGTACACCGTGAATGCACAATTTTCCTGGTACCACTGTCGATACTGCTGGTCCCACTCCTCGAAAGCATAAATCTGGTACATATCAGGAACCATGTCAGCCGGACTCATAGCCTCCAGTCGCTGTACATGCAAGGCGTGCTCCGTCCGCCAATCCTTCATGACCGTAGTGCATAACGATTGGTGAAGATCATACCAGTCGTCCTTTGTGATAGGATCCGGGACTGGAAAATACTGGGCCATACCAAACTGTCTCATTACCCGTCCAGGGTAATAATGCTCAACAACCTGGTAGTAGATAAGCGGCACCTGCAAATATTTTATGTGTCTAAGTTTCAATTTTAAACTACAATATGTTTATGAAATGTAAACTAGAAAATAAAAAAAATCTAGTCGCACCTGAGCAAACCAGTATTCTCGCTCGCAACTGCAGATCGAAGGAAGTTTTGTGAGGAAAGAGTAAGGTTCTTCATCTTCCTCATACACTGTGATGCGAAAATCATACGGTCGCCACTCGACATGTAGATCTGGAGTCATCTGCTCGAATTGAGTTCTGAAAAAGAAAACTCCCGAAGGCTTGCCGTGAGGGGTCGCGACAAAAGTCTTTTTAGCGCAGAATCTCTGAGCATACGCAGGACAGGTCTCCCCGTCCGGACGACCCCAGTCTGGAACCCAACCCTCGTCTAGTGGTTGTGGACGACCAAATGGAAATCTCGTCCACGACCAATGCTGAAGGAGACCAATCGGTCCGTACAGACCTTGTTTGTCGACCTATTTTTATACAATTTGCATTTATTTTTAAATTCGATAAGAGAAAACAATTTATTTACAATAAGAAGAGAGAGTAATTTATACCCGGCACACAATGCATAAGCCTCGGTACAGACATGCCAAGACCGCCGCACCCCAATTCATCTGTGGAGGGTCATCCAAGTCCCTCAGCCACTGCAGCATACAAGCAGGGACGGTGTTCCCAGAGGAATCTGGGAACAACCAGCAAGAGAACAGCTCCATTATGTAAGCCCATGTCCACCGATCTATCTTCTCCTCAGGCGCATCTTCTTCCAATTTTCCACTACATGTACGAACTAATTTAGTACAGAGTATGAAGCATCACAATCAAATACTTACTATTACAAAAAAAATACTTACCTGAATGCCGCCCGCAAAAGAGGGATACTGATGTCATTCTTCGATGCAACCTTCGACCTCTTGAGGGACCTTTCCTTCATCAGGTTGGGTCCCAACAGTTCTTCGACGTCCTTTGTGAAGTCCCCGTACTCCACACCCGTCACAGCCCGTCCAGTAATAGGCAGTCCCCAGAGACAACTGACATCCTGGAGAGACACCGTAATCTCTCCGACAGGCATGTGAAATGTGTGTGTCTCCGGCCGCCACCTCTCGACCAACGCAGATAGAAGAGCGACATCTGCGACAATGGGGGTCAGCTGTGAGACATGCCACAGACCCAAACTCTTCAACACGGGAGCGTATCGGTCGTCGTAGAGGATACTCATCTGATTGTTCCGTGTATTCGTCAAGGTATGAGTCTGCATTCAATTTCAAAACAATCAAACATATAACTTACCTATTTTTATCTAAATGAAAATTAAAATTATTTGCATTTCTCAAAACAAAAACTTACATATGCGTTTTTCATCTTGTGCTCCTCGAATTTATACCAGCAAAGAGGACTGATACTCTCTTCCGTCATATTTGGAAATACGTGACGGGCCAGTGATAAATCTAACTGTAAATCATCTTGCGTCCGATTTTGATTGGTACCGCTGGTTGACGCCATACTAACAACAAATTTAACAATTTTATCAATTTTGACCTCTATTGATAATTTCAAATAGTACAAATCTAACAATAATACAAATATCTATGGTAATTCAATAATATATCACCATTCTTGAATGAATCGGTAAAAAATCTTACAATCTACGCTAATTCAGAAAAAAAAAAAAATTCTGAATTGGTGCATTTATACTCTATTTTGGTCTAAATACAACATTTCTAAATTTGTCAATTTGTAAATTGGTACATTTCTAAATAGGTACATTTCTAAATTCTAAATATAATTTCTAAATTCTACATGCAATCACAATTCTAAATTGGTTTAAATACACAAATATTTTGGTACCCAACTAAACTACTATTTTACTGTAATTTACAATATACTACTATTTAATAAAAAATATACACAAATAATAGTATATTATAAATTACACATGAGAAACCATAGACAATTTTAATTAATGTCTATTTCGGTACCATAATACTACTATAATACTACTATTTAATCAAATTGCTTACTATGTTCATTGGAAAAAAATGTCTATTTTGGTACCATAATACTACTATAATATCAACATATTGTAATTACACATGAGAAACCATAGACAATATATTATTTTGATCTAATTAACACAAATATTTACAAAACTACAAAAAAAAATTTGATCTAATTTACAATATACAACTATTTTGGTACCTAACAAAAATAAACTACCTAAAACTAGAAAAAAAACATTAATCTAATTTACAATATACAATTATTTTCGTACCTAACTAAAATTAAACTAATAAAAATACTCCGGATCCGCCTCGTTTACAAGTCATTCACTGTCAGATCTACCTAAAACAAGTCATTATTATTTTACCTAACTAAAACTAAACTAATTAAATTATTTAACAAAATTAAACTAATAAAAAAAAAAATTACCTGTTTACTGTGCTGGGCGGTGCGGAGACAGGGACAGCGACAGGGCCTCTGTAAAAACCACTGCGCAGCGGTATTTATCCGGATCCGCCACGTACGCATAACTGATATGCGAACGGGTCGTCGGGAGCGGGTCACGTCGGGAGCGGGTCGTCGGGAACGGATCATTACGCGCACGGGTCATCCATCCGCAGATCTGTTACGCGCACAGGTCGTCGGGAATGGGTCGTCGGGAACGGGTCGTCGGGAACGGGTCAGTCCGCTTATCTATTACACGAACGGGTAGCGACCCGTTCGCAGATCTACTGTGCGAACGTGGCGGAATCTGAATTCGGAATTAACGGATGGTATTGATTTAATTCTTATTTATTAGGGTGGTACATAAAAAAAAAACGGCTCAAATCCTGCTGCATGTATACTTTTAAAGGAAGGTACCTTAATCCAGATAAGATCTGCTTGATGAGAAACGGACGGGCTGGATCAGCAACGATTATCTTTAAAATGGTTTTAATCTGGGCCACACATGAGAATCGGAAACAGATCGTTCGATTTATATCACACGTTCCAAAATCCTCGTATTTGTTCCTGCTATTCATGAGCTAGAATTGGAAAGCAGCAAAAACGATACTATTCAACCGAATTCGGCTCACCTCTGGAAATAAATGTTCGCAGCAGCAATGGTCAATGGCAAAGTTCGTAAATAGAATGAAATCTAAGGGAACTTTCGATCATTGATGCCAGCTCGCCGTGATCCACTCGTCTCTCTTCTCAAGTCTCAAGGACTCGATCCTTCCTCCCCAAATACTTGTCGGTAGACCACTTCTTTTCTTTATAACTTGTATGGGCCTACATGTCGGTGACAGCTATCGTGCCAGGCAGTAATAAAACGAATTCATGAAATATACTTCTCCAATTATTATCTCTCTTCTCCTCGGCCTCAAAAAGTCACATAAGCATCTCCAATAATCTCTAGCTATCTCCCACAATCTCTCGCTCTCGCTCCCTTTTACCGCTAGCTCGTTCGATCTCGATTGGAAAGCATGTCGTCGACCTTCAGCGGAGATGAGACCGCCCCTTTCTTCGGATTCCTCGGTGCCGCTGCTGCTCTAGTCTTCTCATGTAAGACTTCTCTTTTGTCAATCGTTTTTTTTTATCAGGAATTAAGTATTTCGATTGAAGATTGAGTGTCTCGATCTTATACTTAATGGGAGTTAGAACATCGGCGCTGTCTTGTTTGATCTGATGATTTGAACCAATAAATCAAGATCTAAGGTTCCTTATTTCCAATTCCTGACAGCAACAGGTTATTTTTTGGATTTATTTTTTACCAATTGTTTATTGATCGATGGGTCTGAGGTTTTGGACTTCCGATCAAAGATCCAGTGCTACTCCCTCCCTACTTGAAGGCCCTAAGACCCATGAGTTGCTTGGCAAATAGCATGAGTTGATCAAGATTTTAGTTGAACTGATCACTAGCGTTCTTGCTTGATTGAATGATGTAAGGTGTTGACCTAACATAGACTTACCTTGCCTTTTACCCATTTTACCATTGCTTGAAATGGCTCTCAAGTTATTCATAATCAACACAAGTGATGTTTTTTCTACTGTCTCTTTGGTTTTTGTGGGACACACTCATGAGGCTTAGCACAGTGTATCCAAAGATTTACATATTCTCTAATTAAACAATTGACAAATTAATTTATTGACCTTGTACTTTCTGTTGAAGGTATGGGGGCAGCGTATGGGACGGCAAAGAGCGGTGTGGGAGTGGCCTCAATGGGAGTGATGAGGCCTGAGTTGGTTATGAAGTCCATTGTCCCAGTTGTCATGGCTGGTGTGCTTGGTATCTATGGCCTGATCATTGCTGTGATTATCAGCACCGGTATCAATCCCAAGGCCAAGTCGTACTACCTCTTTGATGGCTATGCTCACCTCTCATCCGGCCTAGCTTGTGGCCTTGCTGGCCTCTCTGCTGGGATGGCCATTGGTATCGTCGGTGATGCTGGTGTTAGGTAATTCCTTTTTTCTTCAATAGTAATTCTCCCTTTTTTTTAAGAACAGTGCAGTTTCCATAGTTATGTTCAGTTAAGAGTTTATTGGGGATACGAGTGGGCATATTAGTAGAGGTCCTACTGGTGGTCATTTGCTCATTGATGTTCTTATCGGTATTGCATGAAGTGGTCATAGGATTACTGCATATGATTTATATTGACATGAGAGGTAGGAATATGTGAGTTTGTAATTAGTGAAATTGGCTAGTATTTGAAATTTTGGGCCATGTTTTAGCTTCCAATTGGTCAGCTATAGACAAGTTTTGTCATATTCGCAGTCTTCTGTTGGCATTTGTAACCTTCATCTGGCATATGATTTCCTTCTGGAGCAATTAATTCTTTCATTGGTGCTAATTTTGTTAGGGTCTTTTTTTAGTTAGAAGAGCTGTAAATAATAACAACCAACTTATTCCTGAAAAAACGAAAGCAATGATCAGGTACTAATTTTAATTATGATCTGTCACTGCAGGGCAAATGCACAACAACCAAAGCTCTTTGTGGGAATGATTCTCATCCTCATTTTTGCTGAAGCGCTTGCTTTGTATGGCCTCATTGTCGGAATTATTCTCTCATCTCGTGCTGGCCAATCCCGTGCTGATTAGACCAAATCCCTCTCTCTCACTCTCTCTTTTTCTCTCTCTCATATGATTTAGATCGATATTGTTTATTTTGTTTGGTTTATTTGTTGGTACCATTTGGTAACCACAGAGTTCTTTTTGTTCCTATTCATTTCTGGATGGTAAACACTGTTACCTGCTGAATGTGGACAGACGGGTGATTTTATGCTGTTGCCGCATAGTCTTTGTTAATGTTGTAGTGTGGTGAATAACAAAACGATTTTGCTGCTCCTATCCATTATTGTTCTATATATCTTTTATTCACATTTATTTATTTTCATATTTAATAAAGGAGTTGCTGTTATTGAGATTTACAGTAGGAATATTTGAGTGTGATAAGCAGTATTGTTAGTTGTAGTCTACTGATTTTTGCCTTCGCTTGCAAAAATGGTTTGTTCTGTAACATTTGATATCTCGACTGTTTTTCTTCATTTCTGTAGCATCCAATACTTGAATAGCAAAGAACTGTTTCAACTCTCATTTTCTTCATTTCTGAAGCATAATCCAATACTTGAATAGCAAAAAAACTGTTTCTACTCTCAGCAAAGAGAATTTTAAATTTATAGAAATTAGTATTCAATAATAAAGAAAAACAAAAGAGGGTTTTTTTTATGGTATAAGATGATTCTGAAAAAAAAATTATGATTCAAACTTTGGAACCGTTTTTTTTCTTGGATCAAAGTGTTTATCTTTTTTTCTGAAAGAGTGGTTTCTTTTTATATATATATAAATGTATACTTTCGGGATTTTTATTTTTTTTAACGTAAAGAGTGGTTGATTTTTTTTTTCTGAGAAAGTAAACATTTTGGTTTTGAAAAAAAATATCGGTTTAGACTTTAGAATCTGGTTTCAAATGTTTTTTTTCTTTCTTTTTTTGGGATCTATCTATGCCATCGAAAAACCCTGGTACTATTTTCCTTTATATTTAATAATAATTTCTATAAATAAAAAAAAAATTGTCCTCGGCATAGGCAATGCCCCAAATCGTAGCACGGATTAACATGTCTGTGTAAGATACATGGCGTCCGTGTTCCCCGATGTATCTATGCCCGAATTTTTTATAAATATCAAAAATTTATATTAAATTTAAAAAATATCCGAATGACCTGTGTTTTCGAAAAATATCTATTCTGGAATTTTTTTTCCGGAATTAACCTCTAAAACCGGAAAAACAAATTTATTAAAACGTTATGTAACGTTTTGCTCTGTAAATTTGATCAAAAATAGCGATTGTTTGAAGGCTGGATTCAATTAAAACGTTATAATGTTTTGATAAAATGTTACTAACGTTTTATACACTAAATTCTGCGTTTGATCACTCTTTCCTGCGTTTTTCACCAGCTGAATCGTTATAACGATTTACCAAAACGTTATAATGTTTTATCCAACAATATGAGGGTCTATTAGCAAAAATTATGTGTCTCTTTCTCTCTCACTCTGTCCCTTCTCCTTGCCTCTTGTGTGTTCCGCCAAAGAAAGAAGAAAAGAGAGAGAGAGCTTCCCCTCCCTCCAAAACTCACCAAAACTCCCGTGAAATCGAAGGAAGAAGCGAGAAATTGGTTGTTTCTCTCATCTAGCTCTCCCATTCGGTATTCCCTTCTCTCATCTTCTCCCTCAAAATCCGAATTTCACCATTGTTAGGGTTTTTCGTTTTAAACTCGAGATTTGTGTTTGAATTGCTTGTAGACTAGCTCCTTGAGCCTCCTTGGTTGTTTATGTGTCGATTCTTTTCCCGATTTCATCTCGATTTTGGATTCCCATTTCTAGGGTTTTTGGTACCAAATCCGAAATTGGGAAATGCTGTTGATCGATTAGGCTAATCTGACCAAATAGACTTGTAATCGGTAAACCTCTCTCTCAACCTTGGTATAGAGCGATTAATTCAATTTTCGACCAAATTAGGATTTAATTAATCGGCAAATTAAATTGTTACGAGAACCAAAATAGTGAGATGGTAAAGGAATTGTGTATGGTCTAGAGGACCCAAACGTGAATATGAGAATTGATAAGAGATGTTAAGTAATTAAGACCAATGAAGAAAGGGTTGACACTAAAATATATGAATTTCGTTAAGGAAAGTATAAAGAGATTAATACAACTCAAGCAAGCACTCGAGCAAAGGTTAAGCGAAGGATACATGTAATATAGGTGTAGGCTCGGTCGAGCAAGACTTTACGGGACATTTCGAGACGTCTGATCCATAACTAAGCGGTACGTTCGTCGTAATCAGGTGCGGGATTCTTGGACTTGTTTGATATTTCATTTTCAGGAATTAAACTGTTTATTCATTTGTCATGTTGAATGCTTAATTGTTGCATATTTTGAAATTCATGTTGTATATTGATTCTTGCACAAATGAGAATGATTTGAATTGTTCGGTTAAGGTTATTTGGCATGTTGGTATGGTTATTAATTGATTAGTTCTATTAATTGTTCTATATGTGAATGAATCTGCCAGGCCGACCTGTTTAGGTGGCTGGATAAGGTGACAGTGACCTATCCGTTGACCTATTTCTGAATTTGCCAGGACAACCTGTTTATGTGGCTGGATAAGGTGACGGTGACCTATCCGTTGACCTGTTTCTGAATTTGCTAGGCCGACCTGTTTAGGTGGCTGGATAAGGTGACGGTGACCTATCCGTTGACCTGTTTCTGAATTTGCCAGACCGACCTGTTTAGGTGGCTGGATAAGGTGACGGTGACCTATCCGTTGACCTGTTTATGAATTTTTGCAAGGCTAATAGCTGACTTTGATCCTATTTGAATGAAATTGCAAAGTTGAGCAGTATGGCTGACTTTGATTCCGTGTGAATGCATTTGTAAAGTTGAGCTGTATAGCTGACTTGGAACCAGACCTTAGGAAATGGTTAAGCCAAACAGCTACAGATGGGTGTCAGATAAAGGGTCCAGCTCGGTGGGACGTCTGTAGGTGTCAGTAACCCTACAGACGAGGGTTTGATAAAGGGTCCAGCTCGAAAGAACATCTGTAGTTGTTACAAGCCCTAATGAGTCGAGTTAAGCCAAATATGTATTGTGTTTGAAATTCATCTTGGAAATTCCGTAAACTGTGATTCGGTTTATTATTTGTTGTCGAGCATATGCATTCCTTTTTATTATGAATATGGATTGATTTGAATTGCTATGGTTTGGGTTTCATTTTTGAATATGGAGTTTGATTGCAAGTCCAATAATCTAACTGTGGCAAATTCGCACTGAGAATTTATTCTCACCCCCACCCTTTGGGTCATTTTCAGGTTTATTACACGGATGTAGTGAGATGATTCTGTATTGCGTATGACAGCATAACCACACATAATTTGGGATTTGGGTGGTTGAAACTGACAGGATGCGAGAGACAATTCTAAATTATAGTTTGTCGTAGTCTGTCAGATAAATCTTGTAAGGAATATAGGGATGTGGTGAATCTGTAATGGTGTTATTGGTAATGCATATAAAAGATCCACTGCCTTGCGTATATATGTCTTAATAAATATACGCGGCAGGCTGTTATATCCGGGATTTGGGTTTGTGACATTTATAATTTAAATATATAATTATTTAAATTTATAATTTATAATTTAAATATTTAATATTTAAATTTATAATTTATAATTTAAATATTTAATATTTATAATTTATAATTTAAATATTTAATATTTAAATTTATAATTTATAATTTAAATATTTAATATTTAAATTTATAATTTATAATTTAAATATTTAATATTTAAATTTAATTTATTTAAATTTATAATTTATAATTTAAATTTATTTAAATTGAGAAGTATTTAATTTTTAATTACTTAATATATAATTATTTAATTTTTATATATATAATTTTAATTTATTTAAATTTAGAAGTATTTAATTTTTAATTACTTAAATATATAATTATTTAATTTTATTAATTCTAAAATGATTTAGAATTGTGTGAAAATTTATATTGGAGGGGAAATCCAATACAATGATGACGGGGTCTATTACAGTACCCGAGCTAAATACTCATTACCGCTAACTATCAACCACAGTTTTGATTATCTTATGAATGAGATTTATAAATTAGTTGGGTACAATTCTAGCAATGCAAATCTGGAAATCCATACCAGATTTAACATGTCCACTGATGGCCAACGTGACTACCAATTAGTACCGGTAATGAACCAACAATCATTCAAAATGATTTTAGGAATTGTCTCGTCTTTTCCACAAAGGTTACCGGTTCTGGAGTTATATGTAGAATTAGAACCGAACTATACCAGTCATATACCTGAACCTCGATCCCGACCTAGTACCAGTCGGAATCCTGTGGATCCCGACCCAATACCAGTTAGATCCCGACCTAGCACCGGTCGGTACTCTGTGGATGTAACAATGAGACCCTGACCCAGTATCGGTAGGAACTCTGTGGATCAACCAGTTATACCCCGACCCAGTACCAGTCAGAATCATGTGGATCAAGACCCAATACCAGTTAGATCCCAACCTAGTACCGGTTGGCACTCTGTGGATATACCAATGAGATCCCGACCCAGTTCCAGTGCGGTCTGCAGACATGTACGTGATTATTCGCATGTACCTGTGGATGCAATTGATTCTGATAGTTTGGCGAGTGGAGATGAGATGCTCTCCGGTGAGTCGTCGGGTTCCGATGATGATATCGGACAGCCTAACCAATCACAACCACAGTCCCGTCAAATACAATCCCGTCAATCACAGTACCCGATTACTGGTCGGGAAAATATGACACATCCGGTTGACAGTTTCAATGACATATCCGGTTTTCGGCCTGCGGATGTCAATTTTTTCGGCAGCTAAAAAAAACATTCGATAATCCATTGGCTAAGGGTGTAGTTTATGAGTCGAAAACAACTCTAAGGATAGCAATAAATGAGTTTCATCTTGAAAAGAATTGTGAGTGCATGGTTCTTAGGAGCGAACCTAGACGTTACGAGGTGGGGTGCAGAGATGCTTTTTGTAAATTTAAGGTGTCTGCGAAGCAGAACGGTCTTTCAGAATCTTGGATTATTACCAAACAAGCACTTCCCCATACGTGCACAGTATCGACAACACGTACTGATCATTGTCAGCTTACAGCAGAGATGGTTGCCCTTGCGATTGATAAGGCCATTAGAAGGGATGTGTGCTCTTCTATAAATCATATTCGAGATATTATCATGATGAAATATGATAAGGTAACCCCCAAGTACAACAAATTATGGAGAGGCCGTGAGCTTGCTATTGCAAATCTATTTGGGAGTTGGGAGAACTCGTACAACTTGCTTATTCCACTATTGGAAGCCATCAAGAGAAACAATCCAGGAACTAAGTATTGTGTGATGTCGACCCCGATTGACAAAGAAACTGATAGGTACTTCCACAGAGCGGCATGGGCATTTGGAGCGTGTATTGCAGCGATAAACCCCACAGACAACTCACATCCTCCAGAATAACTGTAATTTATTTAACTTGTCAGTATGGAATTCAAATGAAAATAATTTTCAATTAATTAATACATGTCATCTCTCCGAAGGGAAGATGAAAAATGTGCGTCTCCGGACGCCACCGCTCGACAAGTCCGTGAATGAGGGCCGCATCGAGGGCGATATCAGGCAATTTCGCGATCTGATATAAGCCCATTCGAATTAAAAAGGGTGCGTACCTCTCATCATACTCGCATTTGTGCCGATAATGTCTCACCGTTAAAATATCCTTACTCTAAATTAAGAAAAAAATCAATTACAATATAATTTGATTACTTACAGAGTTATGAAAAACAAAATAAATAAATGCTTATCTTCTTAGATGCTTCAGATACTCTATGACTGCCGTGAATTATCCACAACAAGGGGCTAAATCTATGCTTAAGTACTTGGTTTGCCATACTACAAAATTCGAACAATATGGTAAATCACCTTAAATTTTTCTAAATTATTCTACACCATTTTGTTATTAATAAAATAATTTTCTAAATTAATAGGGTAATTTTCTGGACAACTTTGGTATTTTCTAAATTATTGTATACCATTTTCGAATTAAAATAAAATTATTCTACACATTTTGCTATTTTCTAAATTATTCTACACCATTTTGGTATTTTCTAAACTATTCTAGACCATTTTGGTATTTTCTAAACTATTCTAGACCATTTTGGTATTTTCTAAATTATTCTACACTATTTTGGTATTTTCTAAATTATTCTACACCATTTTGGTATTTTCTAAACCATTTTAAATGAACTAATTAATTATTTTTTAATTAAAATTAAAACAATATAAATATAAAAACCTGAATCGCAGATCTGATCGATCAGACAGTCAGAGCTCTGAAAGGGACTCGAAAAGAAAAGAGATTCCTAAAAAAATTCTAAATTAATCTAATAATCTTCTACATTAATAGGATAATTTTCTACACCATTTGGTATTTTCTAAACTATTCCAGACCATTATCGTGTTTTCTAAATTATTCTACACTATTTTGGTATTCTCTAAATTATTATAGACTATTTTTGTATTCTCTAAATTATTCTAGATCATTTGGTATTTTCTAAACTATTCTAGACCATTTTGGTATTTTCTAAATATTCGAGACTATTTTGGTATTTTCTAAATTATTCTACACCATTTTGGTATTTTCTAAATTATTCTACACCATTTTGGAATTTTCTAAATTATTCTAGACCATTCGGTATTTCCTAAATTATTCTACACAATTTTCTAAATTTCTAATTTTTTTGGACATTATTCTAAACCATTTAAATTTAAATATTTAAATAAATAAAAATAAAAATAAAAACATACCTTAATTCACGGCACAGGCTGGATTGAAGAGGGGTGAAGAAAGAAACAGAACCAGCCCCGCTTATGTAGGCCAATCCCGAGTCCGGAATTTTTTTTTTCCGGATTTGGGAGCTATTTCCGGACTCTAAAACCGGATAAATTTTTTCCAGAGTTAGAACCGAGTTTCCAGAAAAAAAAAAATTTCCGGTTTTAGAGTTTAATTCCAGAAAAAAAATTTCCGGAATGGGTACTTTTAAAAAAAAATCCGACGATTCGGATATTTTTTTAAATTTAATATAAATTTTTGATATTTATAAAAAATTCGGCTCTGCTCTATGGTAATCACAGCTGGAGCAAAACTAGGGTGTGATGAATAGATCCATATTTTTTTTTTTGGTGATTGAAATACGAAAGATAAGCTAAAATTCAGTAATTGCATTCTAAATTATTGAGCTACTGTATTCCAAATATTTTAATCTAATCAACTAATGTCTAGTAGGAAAGGACCCATCACCCTGGATGCCAAGGGGTTTTGAATGGGCATCCGTTTGATATGTGTTAAGATTTGTGTGGACAATTTAGACTCTTGTGATTGAACGAATATTGAATGTCGAACTGAACTTTTATCTGGTTTCCCATGGGAAACCCCGCTCCCACCATGTTTATACGACAATGCGAAATGTACAAATTTGCATTTTAATGATTTTTTATATTTTGTTGAGACAGATATTGAACCGATTTTTTTATTAATAGAAATAAATAAATAAAATTTGAAATAGGGTAGGATTTGGTGAAATTTTGAAAAATAGAAAGAACGGAAAACTTGCTAATTTAAAAATGGAAAAATTTCTTGGACATGATAGTTGATCAAGCCATATTTGTGATGAAATTACGTAGGGATTTGACTTAGGTTTTGTCTTGTTTTTTCACATTTATGTTTAATTAATTAGTAAATTTGCTTACTAGCCTGAATTTATGTTTTGATACAAGAATCATATTCTGGGGCTATTTTACATCATATGGAGGAAGAATCGGGTCAATCAGAAAAGCGTAGCATCGGTTCTAAGGCTCTGTTATGGGCCATATGAGCCCATACATACTCAAGTCCATTACGGACCAGGAGATAGCCAAATTCAGCAGTGACTGTATGGGTACGGTCCGTATTTATGATGCTTTGATAGGAGAAGATATCTTAGATTTACTTTGTATTTTTCTTTTATAGTTTAGTTGAGAGGAGTGTTCCGTGGCTAAGCATATTTTCTTAGGGCTAGGCTATAAACCTTGTTACTTATGATGCTTTGATATATATTTTGGTTTGATCATTGTTTAGCCTTTTGTCGTTTGATTTCTTTTGCATTTTATGTTCAATCTATCTTGATTTTGCTTGTTATTCTAGACCGCCACTGTGATGGCTACACATGGAAGTTAGTCACTATTAGATTAACTGGATTGGGAAAAGAAGAATAAAAATACTAGACTATTATGGGAGATCTTAATAGAATAAGCCAATAGTCGAATCAACAAAAGTATACATAGGAGTCTCGGCATTCGCAGACGAATGTCGCATTATCGTGCCTTACCATGGGGACATCCTATAGGATCAATCCAGGGACCTAGTCAAGTGAAGGTTGTGACTTTGGACTAATCACAGATCTCTTTGCACTTTTCAAGTCAAGCCTTAACGGGAATGTTTGATTAGTAGTGTAGTTGTAACAGCGAAAGCGACAATCACTGTGTTAGAATTAGAAATTATCTTACAACAACTGAAAACCAACATCAAACAAAGTAATAATCAAAGCGGATTGAAGTAACAATGGTGTGCGGAAACTCTAGGAATTAACATCTCCTATTTTACTACTATATTTACTTTTAATTTTCTTTAAACACAAAGTTTGCATCGATCTTTGATCACCAACAACTCTCAATTTTTGATTTTGTCTAGCCTTTCAAAGGGTTGTGATTTGATTGTTCAAGACCCTAAACATTATTCCCTGCAGATCGACACTCGATTATACTACTCGATAGGATTATACATTTGTAATATGATCTAGTGCATCCGAGTTTATAAATTTAAAAGCACTGTGAGACATTTCGTCCCATAAATAGTCCATCCCGTTCAATACTGTTCATAATTTATTCTTCTTCTATTGTTCTTCTAATAAAAAAAAATGGAAAGTACTGGACAGGATGAACTATCCCTTTCATGATTTTTTTAATTAGCGAGTTCATATGGTTAGAGACGAGATTAACTAGACTTGATGGTTTATTCAGTCCAACGGAAGGAATAAACCATCCAGTTCTTCTTATATTTCAAAATTTCACCAAATCATACCCCTATTTTGATATCTTAGTTATTTATTTACTTTCTATTAATAAAAAATCGGGATATAGAGGTGCTTTTTTTTTCAATTACTCTATCATACTTATCATTAATATATAATAATAATGCTAGATTACTCTTGATTTACATGCCTTAGTAAAATATTTTTTTGTTTCAACTTAGAATAATTAAAAAATAGATCTGTTTCGATGTACATTATTTTAGTGAAGAAAATTTTGAAATTGATTTGACTATCTCATAAACCAATGGCGAAATAAATAAAAAAATATGACCTGTTACATTTTTTTTTCTAACAAAGATATTTGTTTCGATGCACATTATTTTAGTGAAAAAAAATTTCAAATTGATTTGACTATATATAAACCAATATCGAAATAATATATATATATATATATATATATATATATATATATATAACCTGTTGCATTTTTTATGTAACAAATCTTATAACTTTGAATTGTAAGAGCATCTCCAACAGTGATTGCTTATGGATTGCTTATGCTGATGTGTCAATTGTTTTTGTAATTGCTGGGTTGTATGGCTATTGCTTATTTAGCAATTGTTGAAAAAAATTGCTTAATAAGAAATCTTTTTCTAAAGATGAGTTGGCCAAATGTTTAATTCTTATTAGTCAAATGTGTAATTCTCAATTGTTGGGTTGATTGCACCAATGTAAGAGTGGATTGCTTAATTTTTAAAATTTTCATAATTGCTAATTTAGCAATTAATTTCAATTGCTGAATTGGAGATGCTCTAATATCCAAGAGATTATGATTTTATTTTATTTTATTTTAGAACTTTAAGAGAATGGGACGAGAATATTTCCTTGGCCAATTTTGATTCTCGCCAAACATATGTTGGATTAGGGGTGGCAACGAATCAAACCGAATCAAACTTACTCTAGTTTGAGTTTGAGTTTGAATAAGATTCAAATCGAACTGGGTTTGATTTGTTTTCAATCGAACTAATTTCGAATCGAATTAATTGCGAACTACACATTTTCAAATCAAAGTCAATCAAATTACGAACTACAAATTTTTTTTGGCAACCTTAGTTATACCGATAGTTCATGCATTAGTTTTATTCTCGCGGAACAAAATTTACACGGTTTCCTTGTACCTTTCACGAATTCACACTAATGAATTATTGGTCACTTCAAGATTTTATTACATTTTATGCTGCTGGATTGATTAAAATCATGGCATGGACCTAGTTAAATGGAACTTACTCCATTGTTAATTTGTTACGCTGCTGAAACATTTTTCTATTATAAGAAGTGTTCTAAATAGCGCGCTATAGCGGCCTTATAACGTTTTTGGACCCTAAACGCTAAGCTATGGCATAATAACGCGCTATTTGAGCTACGGACGCTATAGCGGTAATAGCGGTCCGCTATAGCGGTAATAGCGGTCCGCTATAGCACATAGCGTGTAGCGCAAATAGCGCCCGCTATGCAACATTTGATGTTTTTTTTTCAATTTATATGAGCTTTAAATAAAGACTCAAATTGGATTTTAACCGTAATTTTTTTTTTCAATTGATGTACTAAGCTTTATATTAAACTATTAAATATTTAATGAGAGATCCATCAAACAAAATCAAAATAAGGAAGCTACAACGCGCTATGCAACATGAGCTTTTTTTTTAATTTATATGGGTTTTAAATAAAGTCTTAGATTGAATATATTAAGATATTTCTTGAAGTAACAACATGATACTTATTATACAATAGTTTGAATATTTTGAATATATTAAGATAGTTAATTATGCCATGATGTTTAGGTTATTTTGAAATTTAAATAGAAAAAAGATAGATTATGTCATGATGCTGAATATATTTTGAATAGAAAAAGATTGATAGTTTATGATATTAGTATTACTATGGATATTTTGAGTCGCAATTTGGACTTTTTATTAGTTCAATATGAATATTATAATTTTTTAATCAATTTGATATTATTTATTGTTCTATGAGATTTAGATAATGTTGATATTTAGTACAAATATATGATATAATTTTTATAAAAATAAGAAAACGCTATGTAGCATAGCTTTCGCTATAGCAACGCTATTTGCTATAACTTTTTTTGTAGGCTTCCCGCTATGACGCGATAAACGCTATTTAGAACCTTGATTATAAGTTATCATTATATTAACAATTTTGAGCTGTGATATAAGTTAGGTTCTTGCATTATTAAAGATTAATGGTTAAATCCATTAGTTGTACTATTTGAGATTCGAACCTAAATTGTTCACAAATCAATTTTGAACGAATTATACCCAATTTGAGTTTGATTTGAATAAGATTCGAACCGAACTGGTTTGATTTGTTTCAGAATGAACTAATTTGAAATCGAACTAAACTCAAATCAAATTCAAATCGAATCACGAACTATGAATTTTTTTGCCACCCCTATGTTGGATGTATAATAACTTTAATAATTATATTAAAATCCTTTTCAGAATTTTTTTTTATCAATTAACAACCGTTTGATCAAATTGATGATAACTATCGATATTTTCTTTGGAGTGAGGCTATAATATTTTAGATCTTCGTTTTTTTTTAAATTCAAACAGTTAATTTAAAGCGCTCAATATGATCTCCATATAAAAATATATTCAAAAACCAAATTTTACATTTTTAAAATTCTTGTTACTATTTTTTATAGGTAGAAAGTCACTTGATTTAAATATTATGAATTTTCGAATGTGAATTTCTACCTATCTAAAGAAATAGTAAAAAAAAGTTTAAAATTTGGCCACAAAGTACATTTTAATGCGGTGATGACGTTGAGCAGCTGAGGTTGAATGTTTAGACTCTAAAAACAAAAATATAAATATCAGAGTTCGACCGATCTGCACTTTACAAAGTAGCATGGCCTCACTCTTCTTTGGTGTACTAAAAACACCCAATAATTTATCGATTTTCATAACTGAAGAACCGGTAAATGCTTTTTAAACCTTGGGCACTATTAGATGACATGTCACTATGAACCTTCCTATGAGAAGATAAATCTTCTTCCTTCGAGCACCAAATTTATTTTTCCTTAATAGCATGCAACCATAGAGAAGATAAATCGACTGATATCGTTCACCTGCAACTTTCATGTCTTCCCCTAGCCAATCACTTTTGTAGTGTGGCTAAATTTACTTATCAGGCTGTCGTGGTTGTAACCTGATGATAAACATTACTGTAAATTGCATCTGAAAAAGAAAGAATTCATGACCAAAATCCTTGAATGATTCATATTTCAGGACCACCAATTATTGCCAGCAATAAAAACCTCAAACAGAGTGAATTGGTATTGACTCTACAAAATCCAACTCTTAAGAAAAGGATGCCAAAACGAGCAGTCCTATCCCAGTACAAGGTACGATAGAACATTACTTCACTGGCACAAGAACAAAATGATTAGAAGCCCAACAGAAAAAACAATGTAACTATGCAATACTAGCCTATCACAGCTAAATGATTTAAGAATATAGCTTTTTCAAATTATCAACATATGCCTTTTTTATAACTTCTCTCTTCAGCTTGAGTGCAGCAGTAACTAGGCCAGATTCTGGAGTCCATGGCTCCGATAGCAATTCAATTTTGGATGGGATTTCAAACCTCTCCAGTTTAGCTTCCTTGGCAGCCTAGGTAACAAAAGAAAATATTTAAAGATAATTTAGGTTCATAATTCATGAAATTCTACAAACAAGTTTTTGTTCTTTCTTTTAGCTACAAGATGGTTGGACTCAAGATACATTATGCAATCGAGTATGATATCAGTACTTCATAATCATTTCCTTCTGAAATTATGTTCATGCTGAATTATAACCTTTGGAATGGCCAAATACACCTAATCATGAGAACTATTAGTGAAGAAAATATATCGAAACATCAAACCAAATTGCCTATAACTACTCCAAATGTGTTGTCATAAAGAGATGCCCTACCACTTCTAGGAATATCTAAAGCATTTATATGTTCAATGCAATGTCTCAGGAACATGCTCGAATTTCTTGACAGATGGCCGAGGTCAACAAAATCAATGACCTTTATAAAGCACAACACAAAAGTGTAGCAGTATGCTGAATCAAATAAGTATTAATTTTGCATGCAAGAGGAGGGAATTTGGTGAGAATCTCTCACAAACATATTAATTAGTACAACAATCCAAATGGGAAACATAACAAAAATAGAACCAAAATCGAAGCCAGACAATTAAATTGGAGAAAGTAAGGTGCACAAACCTTGACCAGTGAGCTCTGCACTTCTTTAATGACCTCCGGCATTTTACACAACTCCGAAATATCACTGTAACTGATCCCTTGCTTGGAAGCCCAGTTTTCTAAGGCGTGGTGAGAAGCTACTACAAGGGCAACACAAAAACTGTTGAAGGGATCAGCATGGACCATTATGTTGTCTACATATGGACTCACACTCAGAGCTGCCTCTACCTGATGTTTGACAAAAAAGAAAAACAAAAATAATTCCCTTTAGTATACACAGAAATGAAGATAAAATCAATTAGATTGAATTTTTACTTTGCAGAAAATGTTGCTGATGAGAGCAGGACACAAACTTCATTTATTATATACATTATACATGGTACAATTCCTTGTTTTACATAGGAATTCTTGCTTTTGAATAATCGTTTACCGGATTTCAACAGGATGGAGATTTGGGAATGTACCTTTCCAAGAGAGACGTATTCACCATGTTGGAGCTTTACAATATCTTTCTTCCGATCAATGATTTCAAGGCAGCCGTCAGGGTGAAAGTGTCCAATGTCGCCAGTGTAAAACCATCTCATCCCTCTCTCATCAACCTTCTCAAAATAGAAGTCAAAGGAGTAAGATTAATCCCAAGGACGAACCATGAATGCTTTCTATTGCTGATTTGCTTCAATACTTGTTCCTATTAACTGAAAAAATACTTTGCAACAGCTTCTAACAAATTAAAATGAACATATAAATCTGCTTGGCTTGATTTTATACCAATTTGCACTGGAGAAAAAAATACACACTAAAAAACTCATTGGAGAAAGTGAAATATGTTATTTCCATCAAAACAAACCTTCAAACACGTGGGTGCTACATACAAGTACTTTTTTTTTTCTTCTTTTTTTTTTCACTTGTAAACATGCATTTGCTAGGTGTAATTTGCAAACATGGTATAGAACAGTTTTGCTTTTGGAAATTACCATGTAAACCTCTTCAGTTTTCTCTTCATTTTTGAAGTAACCAAGTGTTACGCTTGGACCACCAATAACTATTTCACCTCTGGGCATAGGCGAATCAGTTGTAAGATATCCACCTTCAGGCCAGTCAACCAACTGAAAATACATAATTCATGTCAATATCAGCCACAAATGGTTATCACAGGAAGCCAAAAGAAAAAGGGACAATTTTACTTGCCTTGACATATACACAAGGGAGAGGAGCACCGACACGGCCAACTGATGTGTCATCATACTCAGAAAATGCACCACCAGCACAAGTCTCAGTTAGACCATACCCTTGACCTATAGGTGCCCTGTTGCAAATTTCAATTAGCTTGCTAGCTTTTTACATCAAATGCAATTTGAAGAAACTAGAAAAAAATTCAACATATGCACCGGAGAAACCGAAAAAAGACAAGCTTCTCTTTACTGTGTAAGGCAGAAGCATCCAATAGAACTAAAATAACCTGTTATAAGTGTGCCAGTTGAATATTTTGTTGTAAATCTGAGACTAAGAATATCTCAAAGCTGAAATAATTTTTTGTTGGACATTTATGAATTATGTTACTTTAAAGCAATATTAATGTTTTTTTTTTATTTTGTGTGCATGCACCTGATACTGACTCCTTAATAGGATTTCTAAAACCCAAATCAATCTAGATTCATGTTCGGTTTTCCTAAACCAGCTTCACTCCTCACCAATTCTCAGAAAACCTTGTTTTAAACACGAAACGGCAAGATGCATAATACCAACATTACAGAAGGAGATGAAATTATAGTAAGAAATCCCTAATTTTATTATTCTATTACTTCAATCATGAACTCGCTTAGGGCATTTAACTCAAGAAAAGAACTTACCCGAGGCAAATGTTAATGAACCTTTGGGTATCTCCAGAGAGAGGTGCACCTCCAGACAATAAGAACCTAATGTGACCTCCCAAAATAGCACGCACCTTCTTGAAAACTACAAAATCCCACAGCAGCTTCTCTAAACCCCAGGCTCCAAACCAACTCCCATTTATTGCTGCAAGACGGCGCTGGTATGAAATGTCAAACAATGTTTTTGCCATACCACCCTTCGTATCCACCTGAAAAATAATATAGTTAATTCAACCAAACTTGCTCTAAAGTTAACTAAACTTGGTGACCAGCACAATATTGTTTTCAACTTGATGGCATGCATTTAATTTACACTAATCCAAGTTACATTTAGTTGCAAATATCTGAAAAAAAAAAAAAGCATGGTCTTAGTTGAAACTGAAATTTCCCAGGACACATTTCACAAACACCCCTGTCAGCATTAATTTATAACTGTATCTATTGCTTCTTCGCTTTATGCTCATATCCTGATTAGGGCTCATCAACACAGTTATAGTTCCTGGATACACAAAAGAAACATACAAGAGAATCAAATGATCAACAGAAGTTACTTTTTTGCGCACACCATCGCGAACCCGGTCAAGTATAGCAGGCACCGCAGTCATTAAAGTGGGTTTTAAAACAGAGGAATCGCCTTTTGTTCCTCTCTTGATCTTGTTTGATGTATCTGTTAGAGTCAGAGGTGTCCCATAGCCTATTGACGCTCCAGCAGCTATCATTACAGACTACAATAAAAATAGCTGGCAGTGTTGGACTTTGACTTGATAATCATCAATCAAATAATAAGTAAAATCATACGGAAGACTCCAATGTGAATGATTTGATCAGCAGAGATAGATTGAGAATAGAACCTTAATTGAATTGGATTAATATTACAAGTCGCAATCCAAAATTGGAAGCACTAAGGTTTGAGTTAACTGTGTTAGCTTTCATCGCTTAAAACATGGTAATTGCAGAGAAATGCTTAGATATAATTTAGAAATAAAATTAATATTCTCAAAACCTCAGCAGCCAGCTCGAGAATATGAGCAAGGGGAAGATATGCCAGGTATACATCCTTGCTACCAAGACGTGGTACAATGGTCATCACAGCTGAAACTGTGGCTAACACATTGCCATGTGTCATCATTACTCCCTACACCAAAAGTTAAATAATATTAGTGTAATTATACAGGATACGACATTATTTATATAGAATAATGTGCATGATTGAGTGCATAACATCAAAGGAAAAAGGAAATTTTCTAATGAATAAACATGCAATTTTTGGAATGCTACGTATGGACCATCAAAATAATATCTTACAAAAATGAAAAATATATTCTACATGCCTAAAATAACCCTCATTCACGGAGAGACACTCTGACAAAGACCTAATTTTGAAAGGAAAAGGCTAAGGGGTTATTCTCTGATTAAGTTAGGACTTGCAATTCAAGCTTTTCATGGTCATTTACTGAAAATGCCTACATATACAGAAAATATTTTCAGATGCCTCCTGCAAACCTAAAAATCTCACATATAGGCCACCAAATGCCACAAACACAGGAAACATCATTCAATGCACCCATCTTTCAAATTACCTTCTAACAATACCCAAATAATCCCATCGTCCTTGCTATCTCTACATGAAGTCATAAACAAATACAGAATGCTGCAGGCAATTTTTGTCTGTAAGTAATTACTCCTTTAAATAATGCGCATTGTACCTTTGGTAACCCAGTGCTGCCACTTGTGTACATTATAACAGCAACATCTGAAGCAAGGGGCATGACAGGTTCAACAGGGTTCTCTTGACCTAACTTCTGAACCTCCTCGAAGGAGGAGAGTTGCCACGAGGAGTTGTTCTTGGCCAATGAAACCTCAGCTGAGACACCTGCTTCATTGATGTAAATCACGCGTTTTACCGTGTCAAGCTGGCCACTTATGTCTATCAGCTTTTTCAATTCCTTTGGCCCACATACCACAGTTGTGACCTCAGTCTGAAATACAGAAATAAGGATATAATAAATTATAATGTGAACACAAACTGTGTTTGCAGGAATCTATCATTGTTGTTTATCCTCTTTCACCTAGTATATTAAGAATTCTGGGGTCTTTTCTTGGAAAGATATTTTAATCGGACGTGCAATGCATCTATGTTAGTGCATGTTTGTTTCAAAAAGGATTTAAAGTCATCACAATAGCTGCAAGGATAAGCAAAATTGAAACTAAATATGCCAAATAAATAGAACCAGAAGGTTTAGAACAAGAACCTCATTTAGTGAGTGACAGAGAGCACCTTCTCCCAAGGAAGAGTAGATAGTAACGACAGGGACACTACGCCTGAAGCATCCCTGTAGTTTTCAATAAAATGTTACTCAACATCAAAGTATAAAAAGAACAGCGAACAACTGAGGTCAATATAATTTTATTTCAACGGAGCAACAAATTAGGATAGAATAAAACTCATTTGTGTGCATGAATCTAAGACAAGATAAATTTTAATAAAATTAAATTAGCATATTCTATGGATTATCCTCAACTAATTTAAATCCCCAACATTTTTTTGACTGTGCATAACTATTTTCACCAACAACACTTCTGTAATAGAGTGATCAAATTAATACAACATACCTGAAGTGCAATTTGCCATTCGGCCCTTGTATCAGCAAAAATAGCAACTCTCTCATCATTACCATGGCCAAGGTGCACCAAACCAGACGCAAAGTTGCAGACGGCCTTAAAAGCTTCACCATAGCTTAGCCACTCGTACTCTCCCAGATGGAGCTTTTCAAAAGATTTCCCATCAGGTGACACCTCGATCTCTCTAGAGATCAATTTCCTCAACCCAAACAGGGGCATGTATGCAAACTTCTTGCATGATTGCTCAAACAGCTCAGCAAGGGTGGAGACGATTCCCTCCCAGTGGGATTCAACTGGCTTTTCAAAACGGTAGTTGCGAATCGCATAACCAGGCTCACCACCCACATCAACCGGCACCCCTCTTTTCTTGTTGTTCTTCCTGGTCCCGAGTAACAAAGAGAGTATTACCGGAAGAAAGATGCTGGCTAAGTACGGGTTCATTTTCAAAGCTATGAAGTTCCTTGTTCAGAAATTCTGTGAAGGTAATAAGTTATAGCTCAAATTAGAGAAAATGTTTAAAATTAGAAATATATGGAGGTAATCTTTTAGAGAGACGGAGCGAAGGGGTGGCCAGAACGCGCCCAGCCCCACGCCCCCGCATTCTACTGTTTGTGAAATATCTACCGTACTTAAAATTAGGACCTTCAACCCTAGCAAGCAATAGTCCATTGTAGCTACCAGCTCACGATCCGATCAGTTGGCGATTCCACTGGCCGTTTTTTAAGGAGACTTACCGTCAGAGTTACGCTGATTCTCACTTCTGGTTTGGTTGCAACTGATTCTTCAGATTTGATTTTTTTTTTTTTACCGATTCTTCACAGGCCAAAGCAAAGATAAATGTGATCGATTGATGATCAAAAGAGAGAAAACGAAGGAAAATGTTATGAAGTACACACCGTTTCTGAGAAGAGATCCGATATAGTGCTGTAGAGCAGGCGAACGATTTGTGGAGAGAATTAGAAAGAGATAGAGAGAGAGAGAGGAGAAACAGAGTGTGATTTTGAGATTTGGTATGGGATTAGTTATAATTGAGAGAGGGTAGCGGAGACGAGAGTCGAGAGCGAATCGCTGTGGTGTATGCCGTATGCTGTACTGTTGATCCGGGAAGAAAGAGCCAAATGAACCACTCGTTATTTTTCTCTCCGAAATCCGAATCGTGCCAAAAAGACTGTGCGATTCTCGTTTCAGTGGACCGACCCTTTGTCATCGGATTATCTGTGTCGAAAAACAACTTTCTTCCATGTATCGGGTAAATAACAAGACATCCGAGAAAAAAAAATTGTGCTGGGAAACAATAGTCTACATCAGAGGTAGGTAACAGAATATTTCTGTTTAGATCCGGGCCATCCGATCAAAATCTGAACTAATTCAATATGAAATACAAGGCATGGGATTCATTCAAAATCCGTACAGATTCTAATTGGATGGTCCGAATATGAATAGAAATAGAAATATTTTGTTACCTTATGTGATGTGAATCCACAACAAGTGGAATTGGGTAAAAAATTTATCAGAATAGTCCAGACTCCGGACTGCATGAAGTCGAAATCTGTTAAAATCTTTACACCTGAAATTCATGACAAAATTAGATTAAATTTCTGACCACTATTCAATTAACTATTCTGAAAAGTAAATTATTGAGGCTTCGTTTGTATTTATGTAGTGGCGATCTTAAAGGGCAGCGTCTTTTTCGTATTGCGTGGCAGAAGTATAGAGTATAGTACAAACAGGTGGCAATTTCTCCGTCACAAAATAATTTTTAGATTTTTTTCAAGTCCACCCATGCATTCAAAATTGCATGAACTTAACTGCATGAGATTTTATATGCAAAAGACTACTACATAAGCATGTGCGACCACATTTTACAACACTGTAATGGAGTGCGGATTGTGAATTACAATAATCGTTCTTGGAAGTACGACCTTGTTCAATAACCACTGCACTTTATTTAATGATTGAAGCTGAGTAAGAAAACAAGATAGAGCAAGTTATAATTTTTAAAATATGATATAATAGTATTATAACTATTATTACAAGAGAAGTAATCCACTTACAACATTTGAAAGTTACAACATCTTACAATAATTCGGTTTGTAATTTTTAAAGTTCAAACAATCGATTCAAACTGTTAAACATAATCTCTATAATAAAATGTGCTTGGAGATTAAGTTTTAAATTTTTTTACTATTTATTAAGTATCTTACAAAATTATTGTTTTTCAGTGGTCCAAAATTGTCTAAAAACAACAGTTTTGTTAGATACTTAATAAATAGTAAAAAAAAATCTAAAAAATATAAAATTTGATCTCCATAATTGTCTAAAAACAACAGTTTTGTAAAATAGTTAATATAGATCATGTTTAACGGTTTATTTTGAAAATTACAAAACCGTATTATTGTAAGATGTTGTAACTTTCAAATATTGTAAGTGGATCTCTCCTCTTATTATAAATATAAATATATTTTTAATTTTTTAAATATAACAAAAAAACAACATATTTTGTAAAAAGAAATTGGATCAAAGTAGACAAGTATCTCGTTCTGATTTTACGGGGCTCCGTCACTTTTCAATAAGCATTATAACTGAGCTTTCTCTATTGAGTAAATATTTTCTGATCAGGATCAAAAAGTACGAACTTATTTTTGAAATATCGCCTCATGGCACACTTATTTATTATATAATATATATGTTTAATTATTGTATAATACAAATTTGTCTATTTCCACTAAGACATAATTGTTTGACAATTATTTTTAAACTTTCAAACTAGTTTTAAAAACCTCTAAATATATATACATGCATGATATAAGACGAATACACTCTTGTTATTTTGAACTTCCACAATTATTATGATTTGTATACTTCAATAATATTAAAATGGTATGTCGGAGCCGGCTCCCTCATGAAACAACACGCGTGTTGATTATATATTGTGACTTCCGTGTTTCGTGTCGTGACTAGTTTGTTGGCAAAAAAAAAATACGGCATGACACCGTTAAAACAGCATGAAAAACGTCATGTTTAATTACGAGACATCTTTTAATATTAATTGTTCATTTAAATATTCAAATAATTGTTTCGCATTTTTTTAGGAACTTTTCTGAATTTTTTCAATAAATAAATTTAAATTATGAAAAAAATAGTCAAATTTGATCAAACATGATCGATTACGGTACAACTTGGTTACAACGTGACTCGCGTAGTATTTTGATCACAGCATGGCACATAAAAAATGAATTTAATTACGACGGCACAATATTAAAATTACAGTGTATTAGTCACAATACAATATGATTTTTCAACTCTACCTGATGCTATTCTTAATGGTATTTGAAACTCACGTCGATAATAATAAGAAAGTTAATGATAAAAAAAAAAAAAAAAACTAGATTAACAGGTCTCAGCTCTGATCATATTTTAGTGACTATCAGAATGCGAACATGATTAACCCTCTGATCGGAAAGGTGAAGGGAGCGACAAACGCGAAATAGAATTAGAATCGCATGTCGCGTTCGTGATCGGAAGCGAAGGAGAACCTAGAGAAGAGTTCAATTTACGCGACTTTTCGACTCTCAAATCGCGTCAGCAAATCTCCGCCAAAACGTAGGTATTTGGCGAGAATTGATTGTTTGCTCGTGAGAAGACCTGTCTACCCTCTTCGTTCTTCTCTTCCTTCGTCAACTGCACGGTGAAATCGATCTCCTTTCTTCACATCAGGAGGTCCGACGAGGTATTGAATTGTTTTCTCCAAACTTGTATCGTTCTTTAGTAAATTTTTTTTTTCAATTTAACATTCATTTTCTTAGTTCTGTGAAACCCTAACAATGACAATTTCTGTAAATTCAACAAATATGATGGATGGTTTTTTTTCTCTTGAAAATGAATTCTACTCACTTGTAAAAAGTTTCCGATCAGAAAATTTCAAATCAAAATCATTTCTATTCATCTCATTTTAATGAAATGAACTCATTTCTTATGCTCCGTTGTTTCCGATCAGAGTGTAAATTGTTCAAACTAGAAAAATTGATATGTGTCGAAATAGGGAAAGTATTCCAAAAATTTGAACTTGAAATCATGTCAAATTCTGATTGTATGAAAAAAAAAATAGTCCACATCCGACGGTGATGGGCGGTATTGCCATCGCTTTACTGCAGTAAATGAGGAGTTGTTTGTTTATGACACTCACATGGAATTCGAATCATCTAACACCTTGTTTGGATGGAGAGTGCAGGAAGGGAGGGATAAAATTATATCGGGGGTGAAGAGTACAGAAGGTGAAATATTTAATCTTTTATCATTATAATTAATAGAATCGGTTTCTCTTTCAAATAAGAGTGTAATGGATGAAAATAAATTTTGTTACAAATATTTTTAGAAAAAAAATAATACAAATGTCCAACCATATTTCTTACATATATAATTCTAGAGGAGGATTAAAATGCACCATCTTTTTGTGCTCCTAACGTGCACCATCTTCTTATATCTTCATTTTTAAAATTTAAATAGTCGATTCGAACCTTCCAACGTGTTCTTCATATTAAAATGTGCTTGGAGACCAAATTTTACATTTTGTGAAATTTTTTTTACTAATTTTTCAGAATTTTTGATTAAACTAAACAATAATAAAAAATTCTGCAAAGTGATGATTTTAAAAAATTATGAAAAAATAGTAAAAATTTTTCAAAAAATGTAAAATTTGGTCTCCAAGCACATTTTAATATGAAGAATACGTTGGAAGATTCGAATCGACTATTTGAACTTTGAAAATGAAGATATGAGGAGAGGATACACGTTAGGAGCACAAAATGGAGGGTGCATTTTAACCCTCCTCATAATTATAATACAAGATTTTTTCCTCAAATCTATAACAGTCACTGAATTTCTCATTAACCTCCTAAATTTTAATCAACCAAACAAAAAATAAGCCAGAAAGGAAAGTTAAATTTATTTTCTTTCATTAATCATCTGTTGGGTTTTAGCTGCCGATACAACCTAAACCCTCGTATTGGCTTAAGTGCGGAAAAGACCGTAAAACAAAATTTTTACTTCTATCTTAAGCTAAGGATCTATCTCCCCGATTAATTTCTAAAAGTAAATTTATTTAACAATTAAATAAATTATCATAACATTATACCTTGATTCCAAATTCGAATTGGAACTGCCGCTGAACTTGCCTCGTTGATGCTGCTGCTGGTTGGACAAGAGCACCAGATGTCTAGTGCCTCTATCAGTAATCCACCAAGAACAATAAGAAATCGAGTATTTCTTCTGCCAGAAATACTATACTCGAGGTACCTGACTCAACACAGTTGAAACGGACGGTCCAGATTTACTCTCAGACAGTGCTTACTCTGGATGGTGCAGGGGGGCAGGGATCAAAATCTGTTGTTATTCTCGTGCATGAACAGTGTTCATGCTATCCCTGTTTTTTTAAATTCAGTCATTGAATTGTTTCGAGATGCCTGCACAGAAAAGTTTTCAAAAAAAATTGCTTTGAGATTCGTTCGCAAAAAAAATTGAACGGTTGGATTCGGAAAATCAAGGATAGCAGGGTTACTGCTCACAGGAAGAGAATAGCAGCGGATTTCATTTCGGGGGTAGTATTATTTGTGCTTTGAGATTCGTGTCAAGTTAAAAAAAACAATTTTAGACCGTCCAATTCAATTGTACTCAGTCCGGTAACCTGAGGGGATGTGAATTCAGATTTGTCACCGTCTTTTGACGATGTCAAATGTCTAGCTAAAATTGTGCTAGTCAAAATGTCAAATGAACTATGTAAACGTACTAACTTGCGTACGTACACTATTTATGTAGATGGCTTGAGAGTTTGAGTGAGGTTACGGATATATTACGGACTAATTTGTATTATGAATTTTTTTTATTATATATTATTTAAAAGTGGTGATTCTGTCTAAAAGAGCAATAGAAAAATATTTTAAAAATATAATTTAATAAAATCAAATGATAGCATAACCCACATTTTTTGTCAAAATAAAAATTGTACAAAGAAAATTGATTTTCAGGTACATTTCATATGGAATTTTATTTAATAGTTCAGATTGACTATTTGAAGTTTAAAATAGAATATAGATATGTGGATTGATATGTAATATGTATTGCCATACCCTCACGGTCACTCGCAATTTTGCAAATAAACACCCCAATATAATGCAAATTTCATGTCGGACTTTGAAACAACAAAATCCGAAAGCATCATAATTACCCGAATCGGTTAAATTATCAAGTGCTTCAATCTTCAATGGGACAAATGATAACAAAAATAAATGACTTCCTTTTTCACAAAATCTAAAAATGTGATTCATTAGTTTTCAAATGTTTGAATCACTATTTGATTTGTCAATTTAATTTTATCAGTGGTATTTAGAAAACGGTCACAATAATGGACATTTGATCTTTTCCTCTTCCACGGCCATTTTTATTAATAACCAAAAAAAAAAGTATTTACCAAAATAACCCCAAATTCTGATTTTTTTCAAATCTGACCAAACCGCTAGGAGCACTAGCGGTCCAGTTCCATACCAGACCGCCAGGAACCTGGGCGGTCCAGTAGGGACCAGACCGGCAGGATCCCTGGCGGTCCGCTAGCGGGCTTATAACGTTGTCTCTCTCTCCAGCACACAGTCTCATTTGTTAAACCACAGAGAAGAAAGAGAGAGCGATTTTGGCGATTTTGAAGCGATTTTAGGTGATTTAGAGGCGATTGCTACAGGTATTTTATTTTTTATTTAATTATTTTCTGTTTAATTTTTAATTAATAATTATTATACCCGCAGTCTGTAAATACTATAAATTAGTCTTTAATTAATATTATAATTAACTTTTAAATTGCAAAAAATAATGAATCTATTATACTGTAATTCTTATGAATTTTTTTTTAAATGTAGTTTGTTAAGGAAAAAATGTTGGTTGCACTGTACGTGGGCGGTAAGCTAACTAAGGGTGTAGAGGACGTGTATTACTCGAAAGATGCCTCATTCGGCTTGCAGGTTAATGAAAGAACCACATTTATTGAACTTAAGCAACTAGTATACGAAAAGACTGGTGTAAACCCCAACCGGTATGACTTAGAATTGGCTACCCGAATTGACACACAACGGGCTGGGGCGGGTAGACCTTACTTTGTGAGTTTTCCTATAACAGATGAGGAGTTGTGGAAGGCTGTGTACCAACAATTTGAGTCTAGGGGGGTCGCGATGATAGACTTATATTCCAGGAGGGTTCCCCAGGCCGGGGCTAGACCTTTTAGTGCGGCTGGGGCTGGACCTTCTAGGGCTCCCCCTGCTGGACCTTCAGGTTATGACAATTCGGCTTATGACAGCCAGGGGTACCACCACTCCCCTCATGACAGCCAGGGGTACCACCACTCCCCTCATGACAACCAGGGGTACCACAGTCCCTGTTATGACAACCCGGGGTACCATAACTCCCGTGAGTTTACTGAAGTTGTACCACCACCACCACCACCCAGACAGGCACCCATAATCCCTACATTTCCAGCTATACCAGAGTCCGTACCGATACAAGCATATCAATAAGAATGAAAATAATTAATATATATATATAGAGAGAGAGAGAGAGATGGGCTATGGTGCATTGCAATGCATAGGCCATGGTGTGCATTGGACCATAAATCACCGATTCAAAGTCCAAATGACCGATCCAAATCGTTCATCTTGTTCTTCATATTAATATGTGCTTCGAGACCAAATTTTACATTTTTTGGAATTTTTTTACTATTTATTAAGCCACTTTGAAAATCGCTGATCCAACGGTGGCTTCTGATTTTACTGTTCCAAACAGTCACCGTTGGATCAGCGATTTTCAAAGTGGCTTAATAAATAGTAAAAAAATTCCAAAAAATGTAAAATTTGGTCTCCAAGCACATATTAATACGGAGAACAAGATGAATGGTTTGGATCGGTCATTTGGACTTTGAATCGGTGATTTATGGTCCAATGCACACCATGGCTTATGCATTGCAATGCACCATAGCCCATCTCTCTCTCTCTCTCTCTCTCTCTCTCTCTATATATATATATATATATATATATATATAGAGTACGGCTAACGTGCTTCCGGTAACATATGAGCCGAAATGCTTCCGGTGGAAATTTGAAATTTCAAAATCCAAAAAGTCGATCTGAACCGTTCATCTCCTTCTCCATATTAATATCTGCTTGGAGACCAAATTTTACATTTTTATGAAATTTTTTACTATTTATTAAGCTACTTTGAAAATTGCTGATCCAACGGTGGCTTACCAAACAGTAAAAATTAGAAGCTACCGTTGGATCAGGGATTTTCAAAGTGGCTTAATAAATAGTAAAAAAATTCAGAAAAATGTAAAATTTGGTCTCCAAGCAGATATTAATATGGAGAAGGAGATGAACGGTTCAGATCGACTTTTTGGATTTTAAAATTTCAAATTTCCACCGGAAGCATTTCGGCTCATATGCTACCGGAAGCACGTTAGCCGTACTCTATATATATATATATATATAGAGTTAAGCTGGGGTGCTATGGATAGCATAGTGGCCTCTATGCTACGGCTCAATATTCGAGTTTTAAAAATCCAAACGGTCGATCCGAACCGTTCATCTTATTCTCCATATTAATATCTGCTTGGAGACCAAATTTTACATTTTTCTGAATTTTTTTACTATTTATTAAGTATTTTACAAAATTGTTGATCCAACGGTGGCTGCACAAAACAGTAAAACCGTTGGATTAGCGATTTTCAAAGTGGCTTAATAAATAGTAAAAAAATTCAGAAAATTATAAAATTTGGTCTCCAAGCAGATATTAATATGGAGAATAAGATGAACAGTTCGGATCGACCGTTTGGATTTTGAAAACTTGAATATTGAGCCGTAGCATAGAGGCCTCTATGTTATCCATAGCACCCAAGCCTTACTCTATATATATATATATATATATAGATGGGCTATGGTGCATTGCAATGCATAGGCCATGGTGTGCATTGGACCATAAATCACCGATTCAAAGTCCAAATGACCGATCCAAACCGTTCATCTTGTTCTCCATATTAATATGTGCTTGGAGACCAAATTTTACATTTTTTGGAATTTTTTTACTGTTTATTAAGCCACTTTGAAAATCGCTGATCCAACGGTGACTGTTTGGAACAGTAAAATCAGAAGCCACCGTTGGATCAGCGATTTTAAAAGTGGCTTAATAAATAGTAAAAAAATTCCAAAAAATGTAAAATTTGATCTCCAAGCACATATTAATATGGAGAACAAGATGAACGGTTTGGATCGGTCATTTGGACTTTGAATCGGCGATTTATGGTCCAATGCACACCATGGCCTATGCATTGCAATGCACCATAGCCCATCTCTCTCTCTCTATATATATATATATATATATATGTTAGCTTGTTTGGTTTCTCTCTCTAGCTAATAAGTGCTATTATTAAGAATAGATTTATCATCTAAATTATGTACACTTATAAAATTTGCACTTTTTTGTTGTATATATATTATTGAGTGAGTCTATGGTACTATGCATATTACGATTTGTTACCGTGCTACGGCTCTATATTCGAGTTTTCAAATCCTAACGGTCGATCCGAACCGTTCATCTTGTTCTCCATATTAATATGTGTTTGGAGACCAAATTTTACATTTTTTGAAAAAAATTTACTATTTTTTTAGATTTATTGAAAATCATTGTTTTTGGATGGTCCAGAATTTCCAGATCAAGTGATTTTCTAAATATCTAAAAAAATAGTAAATTTTTTTCAAAAAATGTAAAATTTGGTCTCCAAATACATATTAATATGGAGAACAAGATGAACGGTTCGGATCGACCGTTAGAATTTGAAAATTCGAATATAGAGCCGTAGCACGATAACAACCCGTGATATGCATAGTACCATAGACTCACTCTATATTATTTATTAGATCATCCAACATTATTATATATATTAGATCATCTAAATTATATATATATATAGAGAGAGAGAGAGAGAGAGATGAGCTATGGTGCATTGCAATGCATGGAGGAGTTTGTGCATTGGATCATAAATCTAAAATTCAAAATCCAAATGGCCGATCCAAACCATTCATCTTGTTCTCCATATTAATATGTGCTTGGAGACCAAATTTTACATTTTTATGATTTTTTTTACTATTTATTAAGTATTTTACAAAATTGTTGATCCAACAGTGGCTGCTGATTTTACTGTTTTGTTAAGCCACCGTTGGATCAATAATTTTGTAAAATACTTAATAAATAGTAAAAAAAATCATAAAAATGTAAAATTTGGTCTCCAAGCACATATTAATATGGAGAACAAGATGAACGGTTTGGATCGGTCATTTGAATTTTGAATTTTAGATTTATGGTCCAATGCACAAACCCCTCCATGCATTGCAATGCACCATAGCCCATCTCTCTCTCTCTCTCTCTATATATATATATATAATTTTTTAGATCATCCTACGTACATTAATTATTGTATATTAATCCATTGCAAGTTATTGCCAAACACGAACACTTCAAATATTAACTTTGAAGCCTCGGTTGTCGATCTGTTAATCAATGCATAGACAAGTCCATACCAGTACTGTACTGTCGACATTGTAGGTAACTATAATTTCTCTATCAACTCTGTATACACAATACATTCTTAATATATATATTTAGAATAATACTTTCTGTTCAACAAAATCAGAGATCATGATGAACTCGATGCAAATTCTACATCAGATAAACAATGGAATATTTAAAATGAATATATAATGGAAATGATAAGAGTAATGAAAAATAATGATGTAAGAATTTGATAATTAATATATATTATAAAATTGTGGGAAACGAATCCGAATCAGACTTAAATATATATTGCAATACAACAAACTCGTTTAATTTGATAAACGGTTGGAGATGATCGTCCAGCTTTTGTACCTCGTGCATAACATACATAGTAAAACCCAAAATTTTTAACTATAATATTGGGTGAGTTCATTGAAATTCAAATTATACATTAATATTTTGCAATTTTTTTTTAAATATATTCGGTCCTTTAAATAATTCAGCAAGTCAGATCTGACTTTGTTCTTATTTAACGGACCGGATATATTAATTTAATTTTTTTTCAAAAGTAAGTGTATAATTAAATTTTTAATGGGGCACGTATTATAGATACAAATTTCGATGATAGGCATTATTCACCACCTAACTAAATGAATAGTAATGCGTCTATGCCTACAGCTTCTCTTAGAATAAAAAATATTATCAGCCTAGCAGTCCTAGCTAGCCAATGCGCGATATGTATATCACCGGAACATTATAAAATTCAACGAGAGTTTAATTAGTAGAGGTTGAATTAATTGTGATTATAAAAATCAACTGCCATTCTACTGCACAAGATCTTTAAATACTGTTACAAGATATATCTTTAAATATTAATTTTTGTATTTTTTTTTATCTCCTTACTTGATATGCCACATCATCGGCTCCAAATCCATAGATTTTTTTTTTATTTTTTTTATTTCTACTGACACGAGTTGATCAGAATATCTCCTAATTTTGACCCGTTCTTAATTTTTCATATGAAAAAGGTACATTAAAAGATTAGCATCGGACTCATTATTAATCTTGTGTTTTCTCTTTGAAAATCATTATGTCCTTGAAATTACCTGGATTTTAAAATATAATTTTTCTTTCTGAGACGGAATAAGAGAACAGATATATGTTGTACTCGATTCAACGAACAGAGTTCTTATATTATAGATTTTTCAGCACACATAATTATTCATATTATTTCATATTATTCATCAGTTTCTTATATTATAGATTTTTTAGCACACATAATAATTAATGAGATGTTAAAATAAAGAACCAACGAAATAAAATTTCGGAACATCTGGCCGTTCTTTCACATTCCTATATGGATATTTCTTCTGTGGTTTCGGAGTTTGGAGCTTCCATGCAGCGTTTAGACGTTTATTAGCTTTTGCTAAGCAACTGCCAACTACTACTAGTCTAGTGGATCAATGGAAGTGGGTCGCTACAAGCAGGTCAATAAACCTCCGTCTCTTCTCATCTGACGCTGGTTCCTTCTTATCCACTCCTTTTCTCTTTTCCAGCGTCACAATCTATGACTGGTGGGCCATCTTTCCTCTGAGGTAATATTTCTCTTTAGATCCAAACCGTCCAATCAGATCGAACATTTCTGATCTAAATTAAAAAAATTATGTTACCTCAGAGTCAACAGGTGATGTGAGCTCTAAACCCCAAAATCCATCTGATATCTTCCTTCTTTGTAAATTGAGAAATCCATTAATCCTTCTTCTCCAAGTTTTCCCATGATATCCAAATCTTTTTTTTGTTCGCCACATTAATTTCTATATCATTGATATCTCCGATATCTTCGATTCCATATCTTTATAACGACTCTTTCTGCACCTATAAATCTTTCTCCTCTCCTCTCCTTGTTCATAATTTCTCGTGTTAACTTAGAGAAAAAGTGAGAGAAAAAGAGAGAAGCCAGTGCCCTCAAAAACAAAGGTAAGCTATGATCGGAAAGTTCGAGAAACTAAAAAAATTCAGAACTTAGCTGATCGGAGGCGAATGAGTTCAACCACGCGAATGCCTGTTTCTTGTAACTGTACTACTTCGAGTTTGCGTTAGCGCGTGCATTCCTACAGGTGAGTATTTATTTAATTCCTACGGTTTATGATTTTGCGTAGTCTGTTCATCTTTGCACAGGTTGATTGTATAGTTTAGTTTCTAATCGCGAAATTAAAGTAGCGGGACTGTTAAATCTCACTTTTTTTTTTTTTTTTGTAGTTGCTTCTTTGTCTGATATTGCCATGATTTAGTATTTGTGCATTTCCCTTTTTCCAGTAAATACTTTTCTGTAGAATCTTGACTTAGTTTAAGGTCTTATTGTGTCTTTTTTTTAAGCAAGTGAAATGTGTTCAAGTGAATGCCTCTGAGACAACTTGTGTGCTTCTTCCAAATCTGCCAAATCCGATCTATCTGAGTATCCGACTATCCGATCTGTGGCTCTCGTCTCTGCGCTGCCTCAACCATTTCACATAGCGACGCTCAGACTCCATGGCACCGCTCCTCTACTAACCTAGAGGCGCACCTTCCTTGCTCGTTTCCTCTTCGACAGCTTCTTCTACCAGGTTGGTTACACTCAATTTCCCTCAATTTGTTCTCTTCTCTTCTCTCTTTCCCCTACAAGATGTTGGTAGAATTCATTCTCAGAAAACTTGAAATTTCTAAGAAGTATGGGTCTTTAATTCAATCTTGTATTAAGTGGTGAATGGCATTGTTCAGTTTCTATGTTGTGTAATGTTGTATCTCCTAATTTCATAATGCCTGGAAGGTGTTTGATGAAATGTCTAGAGGTGGACCGTGCAAGGAGTAGTTTAGGGGTATTTCAATTGTGAGTTTGAGTCGTTGTGTAAATTCTCGTTTCGTTTCGTTGGATTCCTTTCCATTCCGTTCCAGTAGAAAATCTATATGGATCAACCAGATTATAGAAAGGAATTGATAACTAGGGAGAATCAATCTTTCCATTGAATCTATATTTACAGTGTTATGCAATGTTATGCAAAACTGGTATGCGAACAAGAAAATAGGTGGTTCCATCCACATTGGTGCCTACGTGACTCTCATCGCTGACAAGTTAGGCATATCGACCGCAGGTTTCACTCAGTCAAAGGGTCGGATTCTTATGGATGCCACAGCCTATCAGTCAGCGACTTTTATCAAGATTGTGCGTGGCCCTGCCAACCACAGTGACCGATACTTTTGGCGCCTGCAGAATGGTACTCAGTTTCAGCTGCCCATCCGAGCACCCATCTCCTATGACGATGAGAGCACTTGGTTTTTCACTGGACCACAGTCAGCTGAGCGAGCACCATCACCACCTCTCGCTCCTCACCATCCACCATCTCCATTTCACCCTCATTCTCCTCCTATTGCTGATGTGGACATGATTGATGTCCCCAGCTCATCTCACCAGGCCCCTGCCTCTACCTCTACTGCTGTACCATCTCACCCATCCGATCCCACCATCCATGATCTGTACCGTCTTATCTCGGACATGCAGGCTACTCAGATTTCCATGAGAGCCACTCAGCTTGAGATCCAGTCCACTCTGCTCGACCAGGGTGACACTCTCAGTGGCATCCAGATGGATTTGACAGCTCAGGACTCGCGACTCAGGTCACTCGAGGATCAGATGCTTGACTGGCGTTTTTATCAGGATCACGGGTACTGGCCCACTCGTCCACCTCCCCATCACTGATCAGGTTTGTTTTTCTTTTCTCCCCTCTTTACTCTATTTTTCAGTCTTGAAGCATTGAGGACAATGCTCAGACTAAGCTTGGGGGGGGGGGGGGGGGGGATATCTTTACATTTTAGACATTTTAGGACCTTTTAGGACCTTTTGCATTTTAGTGGATCATGTTTATTTTTCTTGCATCTGTTCGCATGTTTAAGGGATTATGTGAACCATTTTGGTAATGATTAGCCTGATCTTGAATTGATTATGTCTAACCCCATGGTTGACCACTTAACCAACTAGAATGAGGTAGTTTTGTGAAACTGAACAGATGAAATACTGAATTTTATCGAAAAAACATTTGAAATCTGAACCATACCTTTCAAAACAAGGGAAACAGATTTAAAAATAAGAAAGCTTGGGATATTCACTGGTATGAAAGAATACCAGTGAATATGTGTACTCATGGTATATGCACTTGAAAAAAAAATGATTTGAAAAGACGGAGAACATAAGAGTACTGGCAATAAGTCCTTCGAGGCGCCTTTGAGCTCGTCTCCCAATTAAAACATAAAAAAGAGTACTGGCACAATCCATTGGGATGCCTTTGAGCTAGAGGAAACATAAAAAGACTTTTGCATATATCAACACACTATGTCCGCAACTTTCTGATCCAAGTTTGTTCCAAGCTTGGGGGAAAACAAGATCCGTAAACCAATCACCACAAAAGTGGGTATAGTTTCATTTCAAGAATGAATATCGATGGATTCGAGTTATTATTCTTTTCAAATATCAAAACATCTCAGAATAGGAAGTTGAGTGATCAGTTTGTGGAGTGAATCAAAATTAGTTCGAGAAAAGTCTAAATTGTTGTCAAAATGATTCTCAAAATTCCTGGTAATAACAACTCATGTAAAATTTCACATTGAGGAACTTAACTTGCATTCAGGATTAGAGTCCAACCCGGTATCAGAGTAGATCTTTGCTTGAGGACAAGCAAAAGGGTAGCTTGGGGGAATTTGATATTGCTATATCTAATCTATTATTTTGACCAATTTTCGTACCAAAACATGTACTTGGGCCAGCAAATAACGTCCATTATAATGAATATGTATAGAATGTGGTACTGCTGCGCTTTCATTCTTACTTCGCAGGGAAATTGGTGAAATCAAGGAAATTTCTGAAGTTCAGAGATTTTGATGCGACCCGCATCATGTTTGACGCGAGGCGCATCGGGTCCTCCGAGTCGCATTGTCAACCCATCCAAGTCGCATCAAGCAGGTCGCAATGCCATCTCATGCGAGGCGCATCAGACGAGTTCCAACGCGGGTCGCAACACTGGTGACGCGACTCGCGTCAAGAATTCCCAGAGTAGTCAGCGGAAGCCCAATGAGGCCCAGTAAAGCCCAGATTTTGAAATACTCGTTTGGGGAAAGCTATAAATAGACCACCCCTGCCACTGGAGGGGGGGTTCAGAAATTGAAGATTTAAAAGCCTCAAGACCTTTGGAGTGTCGTGGAAGAAAGAGAAGGAGCTGAGGAGTGAAGATTCTTCTTAGATCCGATTCCTCCTTTCAGTTTTATCATGATTTCTTCTCTTTTCTCTTTCTTTATGATGCTTGAGTAGATCTATCTTGTTTCTAGGGTTGATGTAATCTAAAACCTTGTTTGTGATGCATTGAATTTGAATTTGAGTTGTTCTTGTGTTCATTTGATTGAGTATTATTCTTCCATTGCTTGATTGAGGTTGTTTGATTGAATCTTGTTGTCTATTGTTGAATGTTTCTTACATCTCTTCTAATATTTTGATCTTGATATTTCTTGCAATTTGATCAAGTATTTGAGGTAGATCTTAGATCTGAAAAGATAGATCAATTGAACCGAGAGGTGAGATTTCCATCTATTGAGAGATAGTGGATACCTATAGCAAACTGAACAAATGACTTAGATTGAACACTAGTAAATGAAAGTTTGAGGTTGTAGATCTAAGAAGGTGAAATTGCAATTCCTTACTAGGTTCATTAAGCCAATAAACGAAAGTTGAGGTTCAGGAACTTTAGGTACGGTCAATAGATCCTTGCACAAGTAAATAATTCAGAAACGAGTTCAATGCTGCATTCACTCGAGGACGACGCGGGTCGCATGCGAAAGCATGCGAGTCGCGTGAAGGGCCAGAGAGGCAAGGTTGAGGATGAAATCTGAAACCCTGGAAACTTCATTTTAAATCAATTTGAACCAACATTTATTTTTCTGTTATCTTCTGTTGTTGAATTTAGAAACTTGAAACGAATTCAAACCAAACTTGTCACTTCTAGTACTTAACCAGGATAAGTAGTGATCTAGAATAGAATTGTACCGTCCCTGAGGATCGATACCTGATTATACTCTTGAACGAAAGTTGTGCACTTGCAACCTAATTCAAAAGCTAAATCACGGTTTAAAATGGTATAGTTCGCTGTACCTGAAACTTAGTGTATAGCATACTTTTGTGCGAACAAGTTACTAACTAAATTACTTAGGTCTGAAATAATATTCACCGTTGTCCCTGGCAACGGCGCCAAAAACTTGATGTGATTATTACAATACAAGTAATAAATCCTAGTTGATACTCAATTTGGTTGCAAGTGTACAACCTTGTCAAGTAGTACTTAGGGATCGTCTCCACAGGGACAAGTTGGAATATTAACTCAAACCTAACAATTTAATTTAGTAAAAGAGAAATAAAAAGGTTTTTGTTTGTTCAAGTGGTTTGTTTGATAGTGATCGAACTGAATTAAACTAAAGTCTTAAAGCAAAATCTGATTTTTAACAAGTATGAGAAATTATGGTTTCTTAGGGTTCCTATCCACTAGTGTTACGACTAATTGGTTTGTAAATTTTGTTCTTATATTTATGAAGGCACAGTTGGGTGTTGTAGGTACAAAGTGATATCTCTATATTAATATCATCTTTCAATTAGAATAAACGTCACCTCTCGGTACTTGGCTACTCTAATCTAAAGTCATTAAGTTCTTACTGTCCCAATTGATCTAGAAAACTATCTTTCACCTCTCGGTACTTGACACAATTTTCTAAACTATTAGGTAAAGCCCGTATAAGACAAGCGTCACCTCTCGGTACTTAGCCTATCAAATACCCTATTCCTTATGGTCTGGACCTAATATTCAATTTCTCAATTGCAAATACTAAATCCTAAGATTTCATGCGATTTCGATTAAGTCTTCACAATCAATAAAATAAAGAATAGATCATAACAAAGAACAAGAACATATAGAATAAAACCAACTAAATCATAACAAAAGTTTCAAGTACAACCCTAATCAACCCTAGAAAAGCCCTTAGCCAGTCATGGCTAAAGCACAAATGAAATCAAAAGAATAAAAGAGTTCCAAAGGAAAGAAAATAATAAAACCGGTTAATCAATGATGTTATCTCCTTCATTCTTCTCTCTTCCTTGCTTTTCCTTGCTTTTTCCTTGTTCAAAACTAGAAATTCTGCCTAAAAAACCATACTCAATCTGTTCTACAGGTCCCCTTTTATACCCCTCTCTAAAACCTATAAATAACTAACTAAAAATAACAAATTCGGGCTCTGAACCGACTTATTGCGGGCCGCAATGAATGAAGGCAGTTGATAACTTGTCGCGCAGAAAAATCTGGAGAGGTCATTGCGGGCTGCAATGAGTGTGCTGGAATGAAGATGCTATGTGCTGGAGAAGTCATTGCGGGCCGCAATGAGTTTGGTTGCGGGCCGCAATGGATGTGCAGAAATGAAAGGGACTCTGACTTGTTTGGTTGCGGGCCGCAATAGATATGGTTGTGGGCCACAATGAATGGTGACAGTTGCTCCAATCTTCGTGCTGACTCGCCCGTTTTGCTTCGTTAAGCTCCAAATACTTTATTACCTGTAAAATAAACATAACTAGGGCAGTAACTTGAACTTTTGGACATTTCTAACCTAATTAAACCTAATTTAATCAAAACTTGGCTTAATTTACATAACAAATCATAGGTTTCAATAGATACAATTTCGGCTTATCATTTTGCACAAGTGTTCAAAATTGTTGTTTAATGAACACACCAAAACAATTCATTTACTCAATTCTTTCACATACTCAAAAAGCTTAATCTAATGTATTTTTTGAATGTGTTGTGCAGAGAGGATGCACAATGCACATTGGTGATCAAAGACAGTTGAGTACTTTTATTTTGGATTTTGTTAGCATATTTTACATTAATTAGTGTTAAATTGTTAATCAATTGTTTGAATTAATTTGTATCAATTAGCTTTTATAAAGTTTTGTAACTTGTGAGGAGTTTGATTTAGGAATTGATTTACAAATATGTGGAAAAATTCGACCAAATAGATAATATGCGGAAACAAATATACAGCCGAATATGTGGCCGAATATTCGAAACCGAATATTGGACCGAATACTCATTTTCTATTCGGTTGACTAAACTGACTTTTTAAAACGCTGCATTTAGGTCAAATGTCAGAACATTTTGATTTCATTGGTGTAACCGAATAATTTTTTTTTTTGAATCGTTTCATTGGTGTAAAGTCAAAGGAATATTGCTTTGATTTCATAGGTCAAAGGGTCAAAGCTGAAGGAATATTGCTTTGATAATTTTTGAACCGTTTCATTGGTGTAACCGAATAAAAAAAATTTGTTTTGTTCGGACATAATTGAACAGGGTCCGGGCCCGGCTCTTTGTTCGGACAAGCTTTTGAAGAAACGGAGAAGGTCCGGGTTGATTAAACTGGATTTGGTTTGGTCCGGGCCTGGACTTCTCCTCTTTCCATTTATTTCGGACATGGCTCAATTATAGTTTTCAATATTTTGGACAGAACAGGGCTCTTTGTTCGGACAAGCCCATTAGCAGGCCTAGTCGTGATAGATTTTAAATTGGTTAGGATGATATTATAATAAACCTCCATCCGAGATCAGAAACTCAAAGCCAAAAGTGCTTGTGTTTTTAACAATTATATATATATATATAGAGAGAGAGATGGGCTACGGTGAGTTGCGAAGTAAAGCGACTATTTTACTTCACGCTCATATTTTGCGATTTTTAAGTTAAGAAACGTCGATCCGAACCGTTCATCTTGTTCTCCATATTGAAATGTGCTTGGAGACCAAATTTTACATTTTTTTGGAATTTTGTTACTATTAGGGCTTGATTCTTTCTTTCTCAATAACATAATTTGTTAAAGTGATTGATTAAAAATTGAGAGATAAAAAATTTGACGGGCATTAAATTACCCCTTAATCAATTCACATAGATTATCAATCTAATACCAAGTGATAGGCTCATGTAAACAAGGCCTTAGGAAAATGGATTTGGGTCATGAATAACCCGGTCTCGCGTCCCGAAATGGGCCAGGCCGGGACTAAGAATAAGACCCTCATCCCCCAATTGAGCCAGTTCGGGATAATCAAGGCCCGAGGCCCACCCAGGGCGGTCCCAAACAAAACGAGACAAGTCCAAGACTGACTCGGTCGAAAGCCCTCTTCGGCTGGTTCACCCTATGAGGGCCCGCAGTGACGCCACGAAGGGTAATATGCAGACTCTGACAATCCTGACAACGCGGAATGATTGTCAGAGGAATAACCTATATAAGTCCCAATTCCCGAGGAATTAAGGGCTGAACTTTTGGACAATTAAAGGTACCAACAGGTTAGAGTACGAGTACCTCCATAATTCCCTTAAGTTCCCATCGCGAGGCTCGAACCAAGCTCTTCGGGGTTGGGACGAGTCGAGCTGCCGAAACCACCAAACCCTTACGGTCTCGTTCTCCGGGACTTGATCCGTATCAACCACCGTGGGGCCAGATAAGCTTCACCTCCTGAGTTTTAGATGACGCAAGAAGGGACGGGAGGAGACCTAGGGACATTACCTTTAGGAATGCCTTTAGACCCTCCCGAAACTCTTCCTAATCCGCAGCTGGGCAACAGTACCCGGCCTCTCGCCGAGGTTTCGAACAATCCGAGACCTATTGCCCCACCGACAAGAGGAGGGAATATCGTCCCGCCTAACACCGATGTCTCGGTCAACCCGAGACCATTCGTCCCACCTCTGCCGGGAGGGCAACTCCCACCTCTTTACACCCCCCAAGGAGGACAACAACCGTCATTGGACCCATACAGCCAGATGTTCTCGTATTCCTATGCTCCACAAATATTTTCATATCCCCCATCATACGCTTATGCGCACCTTACCCACCCGCACACCCATTACGCATACCAGACCCATCCGACAATGCAAGGCCAATACTCTGCTCCCGCCCTTGCTTACTTTCCACATCCCTCGCCAGCTGGACAACGGGAACCCATAGCACCGGTCCGCCCAACTGTCTCTCATCTAGGTCTCCAACTTAACAACCCGGACCGCGACAGAACAGGTCCCAGTATCCCGATCCGTAACCTGGATGAAGAATTCTATAATGTCAGAAGCGAAGGGAGTGGCGAAAGTTCCACTGCTCGAGAAACAGGGCACGCAGAACGATCGCAGCCAGAACACCTCATGGACAATCCCGAAGGGACGGGGCCAGCATCAGCGGGAGGCAACAGAAGAGAGAATGAGGGGAATAACGCTGGAATCCAGCGGGATGAGGAAGATAGACGCCAGCGGTCCCCTCCAAATGAGGACGCTGTCGATAGGCGAGATTGTCGACCACATTCCCTGCGAAGGGAAGCCTCTCATCACGATGCCAAAATATCCCCCCGAAGGAACAAGGAACGTTCGCCCCCAAAGATAGGGACAGGCGGGAACGTCACGAGAATAACAGGCGAAAGCGACAGAATTCCCAAGAAAAAGGGAGATATCGTGATAAACACGGACGACAAGGGAAACGCAAGTCCGGGAGCCCAGATGGAAGGCTGAGTTTGACGCAAGTAGAAGAAATGATCCAGGTACGAGTGGCAGCTAAGCTGGAGGAATATGAATTGAAGAAGTCGGGACGGTATACCTATACTATGAATGAGGAAGATGGCCCCTTAGCACCTAGAGTGTATGCCGAGTCGATGGTTGACTTCAAGTACCCCAATCACCTTCCTTCCTTCCGGGGGAGTGGGGACTCTCAAGATCCGCAAAGCTTCATTTTCGGCTTCCGAGAGCGACTTCGCCTCCAAGGGGCTTCAGACTCAGTAATGTGTCGCGTTTTTACTACATGTCTGGAAGGCGAAGCTTGGGAGTGGTACATGCGACTACCACGCAAATCCATCAACAGGTTTGACGATTTGGTCAAAGCCTTCCTGACTAGGTACTTGGCAGTCCGCCAGCCCAGAGTCACTTGTGAAATGCTGTTTGACATAGAACAAGGACCGAAAGAAGGAACCGGCAAATTTTTGGAACGGTTCATGCATGCTTCCAGGAAGGTACATGATTTGAATGAAGAGGTTGCCATCGCAGCTTTGCGAAAGGGACTCCGACGAGGCGGGGTCGGAACGTTGAGACATGACGCTCACCTCAAAGAGATACACACCCTCGGGGAATTCCTGAAACTAGCAGAAGGATATATTAGAGCAGAGAACGATGTCCGAGACACGATACAATCAAGGTCTCGGTCGCCCCGACAACTTAGTAATGGCTGGCAAGGGCGGCACATTGGTTTACAGAGCAACCGTGGGGAAGGCCGACAGAAGAACACCTTTTCAAACAAACTTGATCTTCTTCGGCAACCAGATGATCCTCGACGGAACAATCATGATAAGAAAGAAATCCGACCGCGTAACAATGAATACCGGCAACACTACACTAATTACGCGAAGTTTAACACCACCGCACCCGAGCTATACCATATCGCTCTCGAGAGATTCCGCATGCCTCGCCCTTTGCCAAAGGCCATTTTTGAGGTAAAAAACAGCAACGTGAAGTGTCTGTTCCATGGATTCCACGGGCATTCCACAGAAGACTGTCAGCAGTTGCGAGATATCCTGGAGCGTCTAGCTAGGGAAGGAAAATTGCCCGAATTTCTAGACCCGAGGTTTTTTCAGCAATACAAAAGAAGGTATGACGGTACAGGACAAGACTACCGAAAGAAGATTCCTTACCGGGACGATTACGCAGGGCCAAGGCATCAGTTACCGAACACCCGTGATAACCATCGTACGGAACAGCGACAGCAAAGCCCGCCGCGTAGTCCCGTGATACATGTTATTAGCGGGGGGCACAGAGATACCGCTTACAAGCCAAAAGCTCATCATGGTGTCAAACCATTTCCGACAGTCATGACGGTCGAGCAAGACATAGACCGGAAACGACCTCGACATGACGAGGTCATCTCTTTCTCAGAAAAGGACATGAAACACGTGACGTGGCCTCACGAGGATCCGATCGTCCTATCGCTCAAGATAGGAATACACCGGGTAAAACGCATCTTGATTGATACAGGAAGTTCAGCGGATATTTTGTACTGGTCCACGTTCAAACAAATGGGGGGTAAAATGATGGACCTACAAGGGGGCGTTTCTCCCCTAGTGGGATTTACGGGCGATACCTTACAACCGCGCGGTATCGCGCAGTTCAAGGTCATCTTCGGTACTCCTCCAAGAACCGTAGAGGTGCTGGTCGACTTTCTTGTCGTCAATGCCCCATCAACATATAACGCCATTATCGGGCGAAGTACCCTGAATAAGATTGGCGCAATAGTGTCCTCCCCACATCTAAAAGTAAAGTTCCATACACCGACTGGAGTTGGTGAAGAGTGCGGGCAACAGGACGTTGCACGGGAATGCTACATGACCTCCATCCGTGAAATAGGTGGTACCGTGCATCAAGTCGATAGAGGCAGTGCAAGTAAACATAAGGGCAAGGGCCAAAAGAACGAGTTCATGCCACCCGGCACTGTGTTAGTCTTAGACCCCAAGGACCAGAGCCCTCCACGATCTGCGGAACCCGTGGATGAAGTTGATCAGGTAGAAGTCGCGCCCGGCAAGTTGTTGAATGTTGGCAATGTTAGTTTGTAATAATCTAGAAGTCAATAATACGATAAGTTAATCATAAAGCTTTGTTCATGAATTGAATGTTTATTTATATATCATTTTGTTGCCTTGAGTATTATTGCATTTATGGATCATTTCGAGTTCATGACTGAAATTGTGAAACTCCATAATATAGATAATATACACTCTTAAAAGGTCACTGGCCAAGGTAATTAGCAGGAACACTAATTACCGCTATAAGGTTAGTATGTGGATTAAAAGATAGTTAAGTTTTACAAACCACCTGACACGAGATGTCATTTTAATCACATAGATACATGTTCTAGGAACATGGTATTTGACAGACCCCGAATGAAACATTAAATAGAATTGTGTTCGTGTCATTTATGTTTTTCATTCAGTGTCAAAGTTCTACAGTATGAGGTATTTATCGTTCCCAGTAAGAAATATATATGAGTGAGTGTTATCTAACGCTGTCCGTAAAAAGCAGCCATAACGGTAGCATTTCCATATATATAACTTAGCTGAGGAAGTGATAGTCTGCCAAAAATACTACTTGTCCCTCGTATCTCTATACGAGCTATAGCATCACTGGGCCCCTTGATAGAGTTAGATTATCTGCATGCGGTATAATTACAAGAGTAATTATATTTGATAATCTACTCAAGATCAAGAAAAGATACAGTTAACAAGGATGACACATATCTACCTTAAAACTGATCTGATAGCTATGAGGCAGAAGAACTGACACAAGTAAATTGTTTACTGGATCGTGATATTGTACAGTACATCATCATCTGTGTAATTGGATGGTCATGATGTGTTGCCAGATGCCACCCATGACTAACAGAAGTTAAAACAGTTTTAACTCTGTTTACCAACATAACACAGATCCTATTGGGTCACACCATATAGGAGCTACTCGGAGAATCTTACTGATTAATTATAAATTGATTATAATTAATATTAAGATAGTTATAATTAATTATACGTGTATAATTAAATTATAAATGTCATATAAAATTGACAAGCAGAAACAACGGTTAATTTATAAACGTACACGTTACGTTGTATAAAAGTTACCGAACAACAACCGAAACCGAACCGTGAGAAATATAATTGTTTAGAACAATTATATATATAATTTTGATTTAGATTTTAAATATTAATTATGGTTTTAATTTTAGGCTAACCTAACAAATTAAAACTTTAATTAAAAATTGAAATCTAAAAATTCGAAAATATAAAACAAATCAATATGCATGTCGGCACATTTATATATTCAATATATATATATATATATATATAAATATATTAAATTAAGATGTCGGCAAAGAAATAAAAATTAAAATATAAATCAAATTAATTTTGGCCAATGAAAAGTGGCAAAATCAAATTTGAACATTTCATCTCAAAACCGCCACAATATGTGGCATGGGCATTTTGGTAATTTCATGCATATTGATGCCTATAAATAGAAGGGTAGGGGTAGAGAGAAAATAACTAATTCACATGTATCGTATCTGATCTGTCTGATCGATTCGAGTTTCTATTTTCTCTCTTTCTCGGTTACGGTTTCGGTGAATAGTGTTTCTGCAGAATTCCGCGGTTTACGGTATTTCTGGCAGAAGAAATAAATCGCTCTCCGGTTAGTCCTGGTGGATAACCAATAGAGGTATCACACGTGTGATACTGCGAGTCGATTCCATCCCTGGTGAGGCTCTACTCGCTCGGTCTGCATTCCAACTGAGATTTGGAATCAAGGTATAAATTGTTATATTAATCTATTTAATTTGTAAATAGATTTAATGCTTTAGAAAATCAATTATGGAGTAGATCTGTAAATGAATTAAATGAGGTTTTGATGCCAAAGGAATACTGAAGGTGGACCGCCTTGGAAGGTTTCCTGACATACCTCGTTTAATCCGTAGCTTAAGTTAGATGTAAAATTTTTTGTTTTACTCTTTCCGCAGCTTAAGCTAATTAAAGGGTTTGAACCGTTCCCCAAAACCCAACAGGCAAAGCAATCACGGGCAAGGCAAGAGACGCCTTACTCGAGTTCCTTCGTTTGAACCTGTCCATCTTCGCTTGGTCCCCAGCCGACATGCCAGGTATCCCGCGAGACATCGCCGAGCATAGGCTATGCATCAGGGACGATGCCAAGCCCGTCCGACAAAAGAAACGGAACATGGGTCCTGAACGGAGGATGGTTGTCCAACGGGAAGTGGAGAAACTGCTGGAGGCAGGTTTCATCCGTCCCGTCCAACACCCCGAGTAGACTGCCAATCCTGTACTGGTCAAAAAATCTAATGGCGATTGGCGGATGTGCATCGACTACACGGATCTCAACAAGGCCTGCCCGATGGACCCTTTCCCCATGCCGAAAATCGACCAACTGGTGGACTCCACTTCGGGACACGCGTACCTCAGTTTTATGGACGCCTTCTCTGGATACAATCAGATAATGATGCACGAGGCTGATGAAGAGAAGACTTCGTTTATTACTAACTTTGGTCTTTATTGTTACAGGGTCATGTCATTCGGACTGAAAAATGCCGGGGCCACATTCCAACGGATGATCAATACTGTCTGCAAACCACAACTTGGGCGCAACCTCGAAGCATACATGGATGACCTCCTAGTCAAAAGCATGACTGACGCGGGACATGTCGAGGATTTGAATGAGACTTTCGACACTCTAAACAGGGCTCGTATGAAGTTGAATCCAAAAAAGAGCTTCTTCGGTCTTACTGGGGGCAAGTTTCTGGGGTTCATGGTTTCCCTAAGGGGAATAGAAATTCATCCCTCTAAGTCCCAAGCGATTCTAGACATGATACCCCCAAAGAACTTGAAGGAATTGCAAACCCTCACGGGACGGCTAGTCGCTCTTAACAGGTTCATAGCAAGACTAGGCGATGTTTGTTTCCCTTTCTTCAAAGCTATGCGCAAGTCGGCCCGTTTCGAGTGGACACAAGAGTGTGCCGCTGCCTTCGAACAAGTGAAACAGTATCTCGCCAAACCTCCTTGCCTCAGCCGACCTGCCGATGGAGAAACACTGGTGCTCTATATTGCTACTACCTGCCACGCGGTTAGTGCAGCCCTCGTTCGTGAAGAAAAGAGCGAACAACGACCAATTTATTTTGTCTCGCACGTCCTCCGGGACGCCGAAACCAGGTACTCCCAATTGGAGAAGGCTGCATACGCGTTGGTGGTGGCAGCTAGAAAGTTGCGCCCGTATTTTCAGTCACATCCCATCAAAGTCTACACTAGCATTCCGCTCAAAAAGGCTTTCACTAATTTTGATTCCTCTGGCCGACTGTTGTCCTGGGCCCTGGAGTTATCTGAGTTTGACATTTCATTTCTCCCACAGACAGCTATCAAATCGCAAATTTTCGCCGACTTCATAGCAGAATACTCCGGCGCCCCGGACCCGACCGACGGAAAATGGACTATTTATGTTGATGGTGCCGCTTCCATCCAAGGTGCCGGAGCGGGTATTTCCTTGACAGGACCCATGGGCGAGACCCTGAACTACGCTATGCATTTCCTTTTCCCCGTCACTAATAACACAGCAGAGTATGAAGCTATGATAGCAGGGCTTAAGTTGGCCAAGGAATTGGGAGCGAAGGAGATTCATCTTCATAGTGATTCTGAACTAGCTGTAAAGCAAATCAATGCCGAAATTCGGGTTGACAATGAAAGGCTGCGCAGGTACCATGATCAACTCCGGTCCTTAATGAAGTTATTCGACAAAGTCGAGATTGTCCATATCCCCCGCAACAGGAACTGTCAAGCCGATGCCTTATCTAAACTTGGCGCAGCAGGAAACCTCGACAAAGATAAACCCGTTATTGTGATGGAAGTCCCGACATCCAGCATCGACACAGGTATCGGGCATGTATCTGTAGTTGGTGACACCGCCAGCGCGTGGTTCACACCAATGTGGGCTTTCCTTACTACCGGCCACCTACCAGAGGACGCAACCGAGGCGCGTCGACTGCGGAAGATAGCCCCCCTTTACTCAATCTTTAACAATCAGCTCTACAAGCGAGGCTACCTCCGCCCTTGGCTAAAATGCCTCCGCGAAGACAAGGCACAAGAAATATTAGCTGAAACACATGAGGGGATCTGCGGCAGCCACCAAGGCGCCAAGACTCTCGCCAAGCGAATACTTTGCGCCGGTTTCTACTGGCCGACGATCCACCAGGACGCAGCCAAGCTAGTCCGAAAATGTGAACGATGTCAGTTCCACAGCAAGATGAGCAACACCCCGGCTTACGACCAAGTATCTATCTCCAGTGCATGGCCGTTCGACTTATGGGGAATCGATCTTGTCGGCCCTTTTCCTACAGCAGTCAGGCAGAGACGATGGCTGGTGGTCGCGGTGGAGTATTTCACCAAATGGGTTGAGGCCGAGGCCTTGGCAACCATCACGGCTACCGCTATTCAAAAGTTCATTTGGAAAAACATCATTTGCCGCTTCGGCCTACCAAGAGCGTTGGTTTCGGACAATGGTACCCGGTTCAATGCAGCCAGTACGCTATCCTTTTTACAGGGTTTGGGCATTCGTAATAACTTTGCCTCCGTCAGCCACCCACAGAGCAATGGCCTAGCCGAAGTCAGTAACATAACAATCATTGACGGCCTTAAGAAAAAGGTTGCCGAGAACAGGAAAGATTGGCCCGACATGCTAGACGAAGTCCTGTGGGCATATCGCACTACGCCCCGCGAATCCACTCAAGAGACACCGTACTCGCTATTATTCGGGATGGAAGCCGTCACCCCGTTGGAACTTGTCTCCCCATCTTTGCGGATCGAGGCATACTCCGAAGAAAGCAACGATGAGGCACGCCGGTTGGAATTGGACTTAGTGGCGGAGGTACGTGACATAGCAAGAATCCGTACAATGGAGTATCAGAGGCGTGTCAAACGCGCCTTCGATAAGCACGTTGCACCGAAACACTTTCAGCCAGGCGACTTAGTCCTACGAAAAGTGACTGCCGCGGGACAATCGGTTGGTAAATTGCAACCGGCATGGGACGGACCATACAAAGTCATCCGAACTCGTGGGGTAGGATCGTACGAATTGGAAGACTCCACAGGGACCACTCTCCCGAGACCTTGGAATATTGAACATCTCCGCAAATTTTACATCTGAAGACTGCTGTTTTCAAAAATTACAACCATTTTATCTTATTTATGCTTTATGCATGTTTTTCTCGTACCTGAGTCAGGTGCAAGTTTTATTTACCTACAACACTTTATTTGTGCAAGGATATAAGCACATCACTTCATGAATATTTGTTATGACTACATATTATCGGATGGAATGGATGAATACAGGTGAACGAATATCCTGCAGGATCATGAATAGCCTTACGAAACAATGTATTCACATAAGGCAATACGCATATTCCCGAGGCTCATGCCATAAGTCTCGAGAACAACGAATGCCTCTCATTATCTCGTAATCAACATAAGTCTTTCTGAAAGACACAACGAGATGATATGGGTGGTTCACACGAGGTTATTTGCATTTACGATTACCACCAAATGAAGTGTCGACAGAGGAACAAACGAATGCCTCTAGGCAACGCATGCCTCTGTTCGGCCTATGAATATCTACCGAAGTCCTTCGAAATACGAATGACTTAATAACCATGACGTCAATATCGCATGTCTCGCGTTCTACTCGAAGTTGTCCTCTGGAAATGGCAAAACAGTGACACCAACATGACCCCGAATCCATATCTTGAAACCCGACATATAAAACATCGCGATATTAACCCAAAAGGATTACACGGTGACACAAAAAAAAAAAAAAAAAAAAAGAGAAAAGAAAAAAAAAAAAAAAAAATAGAGAGATGGACATCAAAACACAGTTGAGTTGAACTTAAACTACAAGGGCAACATCTGTTTGAAGGGTGGTCGAGGAACATTCCCCGACAAATCACCCACTTCCAAGGTACACAAATTCTCTGTTTACCCTCACACACCGAGGGCTTACTGATAGTATTAACGCTTACAATACATTAATGAAAAACATCATCTCCCGTGACGCCGCATCAAGCATCATTTCCCATCATTCGACACCATTCCCGCGACTCCATATCTGTCAATCAAAGCAAAATTTCGTCACACATAGCACATTATAATCATTCAGTACAGTAAAAATGCAACCAACTCACCTCATTTAGTGGCGGCACCTCCGGTATTCCCGGCACCTCCGTCACCACCATCACCACTCTTCTCGGAATTCGTAGTATCGCTTGATGCAGTACTTGTACTCGATGACGACTTGTCTACCACTACTGCGGCACTACCCTCCCCGGCTACTTGCTCTTTCACTGGTTTCGCATAAAACGTATAATCCGGGTTTGTCACGTTCACATCCTCGGGCCATGGGGCCACATACTGCCAGGCATGCGGAAGCACACTCACCATCTTGCCATCGGCTAATTCTACGTCATTCGGCGGCATCTTATCATGTGAATCCCGCAGTACGTCGTATTTCTCATCCCACCGGTAGCACGACATCCCCATGGGAGTGTCCTCCTCGCCTTCCTTAAGAGCAGTAAAACCAAATTGCTCGGGAGTGAAGGGGTAATACCCACCAATAACCTTCAGTTGGTCGTACACGAAGGATTTCAATACGTTTCTCATTGACATGAACGCGGCGTGCTTAAACGCTTCACTACCCAAAAATCGGTTCAACAGTTTCCCCGATGCCTCTTCCATACGCACCATTTCCTCTTTCATCCGGGCAGATTCCTCTCTCGTTTGGGATGCCTCGGCCCGCATCGCCGCCACGTTCTTAGACAAATCGCCGTTATTTTCAGCCAGAGCTTTCTTCTCTTTCTCCAGCCGAGACACCTCTTCCTCCAACACCACAACTTTAGCATTCGCATCCCCCAAATCACCTGTCAAGGAAGCGATATCCACCTCTTTGGAACTCAGTTCCGCTTCCAACTTTTGAGTCTTCACTATTGCACTTCGCAAGTCTCGGCTATACTCATTCCTTTCTTCCTCCAGTTCTGCCACCTTCAGTTGGCTATGACTTAACACATATTCCTCCAGCTGGCCCTCCAACTGTTTTTCTTTCGCCTCAGTGGCCCTCTTGATTTCCTTTCTGGTCACTGATTTATTGGACTTGTAACGGGCACGAGTCAGACTACATAGGGCATACATCAAATGCCCACACACCTTGTCCAAAGCCGCGCGATGGTCCTCGTCGAAGTCCTTTATGAGGAAATCGGGACAAACCAAGTTGCCCAATTCCAGAGCCATTAAGTCCCATTCGACGTTCCTCTCTTGTGCATACATACCTACGGCAGCATGCGGAAGATAGGCCGCAAAGGTATCCGGGTCCCTCCCAGGAAAGGAAGATTTCCAAATAATACCCTTGGAAGGTTCGGCGAACACCTTCGCATTCTCGTCCACCGCGTCGCATTGAAACTCGGGAACCTCTGCCCGCGCATCTCCTTGCTCGCTCATGCGCACATCCGTGTCTTGCGCACTTTGCTCGAGCAACATAACACTCGTCGGCACACTCTTCCCCTTGGCCTCTGGAGGGATGTCGGCAACCGACAACCTCTGCTTCCTCGCAGATATCGGCATGGGGATCATCTCGGTATGGACGTCCGTCATCACCACATCTGACGGAACCCCTTCGTTCTCAGGAACAGCAGGACCTCCCTCAATAAACAACACAGTCTAGGCTCCTTCTGCCGACTCTTCTTCGTCGATCCCTGTTGGTTTATCCTTACTTATTTCCTCCACCGCGCTGGTTTTCGGTTTTTTGCGCGTCCTCTCGACATCTGATGCCTCCGGTACTTCCTGCTCCGCCTTCGTTGGTTTTGGTTTCGCCGTCGGCACCTTTTTCTCAATCAAGGCGATCGGCTCGCTAGCAGCCTTCGTACCTTTGTAACTGAATGACATGATGTGTTTTTCTCCTGCAAAGAATACAAATATAACACGAGTAAGGGTAAGTCGAATGGAATATAATGGGAAAGGAGGCGAAAATGTACCAATCAAATGTAATAATCTCTCCGCTGCTAATTCGTCCGCTGCGCTCAATTTATAGCCTGATAAGTTGGGATATTTGTCGGCTTCCAAGCATAGCCACGTGACGCGCAGATCCTTCAATGAAGGGATATCCCGGTAACCCGACACATAAACCCAACCTCTGTTCCAGTCAGTAATTTTCTTCAGCGAAGGGGTGTTTTCAATATCGAACAATGTATATTCCGTTTTCTTCTTGACATTTAACCAGTCCTTCGATTTACACAAGTTAAAAAACTTCGAAAACAATGCCACTGTCGGCTGATAACCCTCGAAAATATCTCCGAAATCAGAGAAAATCCTTTCAAAGCTAGACAAATAGCACCACCCAGATGCCGTAATTTGCGCCGGTGTCAGGTTCAGGGTCTTCAAAAATGATGCCAAGAAGGCAGACAAGGGGAGCTTGAATCCGCATTCTGGCATTTGCCAATATAGGCACAAGCCTTTCGCCCAATCATGTGCACGGTCCGTCCCGGTAGGTTTCACAAAGCCTAAACGATCAATAGGAATTTCGTCTCGATTGCCTTCCGACACTAACTCAGTATAGAATGTACCCTCCCAATATGATGGTTGTTTCTTTGGACAATACAATTTTGTTTCACTAATATGTGGCCACAATCTCTTCTCGCTCAAGTCATGCACCGTATCCGACGCCCGCAAAACGAGGTCCTCGTCTTTTATCACCTTCTTCCGCTTACGTTTCTCTGCTTGGATAGTTAAGTTTGAACTTTTTCGTTTTTTCTCCTGCGCGCCATCTTTCATGGGAGAGACCACCTCACCTTGTGGTTCCCCCTCACGTGACAAAGGGCTCGACGCCGAAGGCCCTTGCTCTTGCCCACCTAAGTGTGATCCCGACGCCGCGTCCTCTGAGGGAGTCCTGTCATCGCCAGATGTATAATATTGAGGGTTAGATGGGGATAACGGATCTCTTACGTCTCCTCTCGACATCGTATCAAGAATTTGTTCAAACCTGAGTTGAAGAGGAGAGACAATGTTAGGAAGTTCAAACTCAGACTCCACCAGGCTCCAATTAATATCTTCCAGAGGACATGTTAAGACATCCATCACATCGACAGTCCCTACGGTACCCGTGACCTCACCGACATCCGGCATTTGGTTCGTTATTGTTTCTACAGGTTTTTCCCCCGACATCCCAGACAACCTACGAAACGTTCCATATGTCAGTTGTTATTTAGGACCACTAAAGACACCGCCAACACAAAGTGCATGTCGGTGCCTTATGCGTACTGGTCTGACTATGCATTCTTAGATATGTATATACGAGACACCGTCTCACAAAGTATAATGACTCAAATACAAGTCATACATAAGTCCTTACGGGACGATAGTTTTCCCCGAGATGAATCTTTACCTTTTTTCCAGTCGATGAATGTGCTGTTGACTTCGGAAGCGGAACTTTCTGTGGACAAGTCCCAAGTTACTTTTTCCAAATACAGTAAATGAAAATGCGATACGGCGTTACCGTATCGATCGCACTTATATAGGCGCTCGTAATCTGACGTAGATACTATGTCGGTGCCACGTAGCCAAGACCATCCCACGCGTTGCCCCTCCATACGCCCTTTCAACGGTGCGTGAAAAACCGTAGACTCCAACAAGACAGTCTCCAACCGTCGCGTCCGATCACGTATTCCGAGACAAACATATATATATACCAAGTTTTTTTACCGTCACGTGGCAAGACCGGCGCACGAAATATGGACCCGACCAACCCAAGCCAGACCGGAATAATGTCAAACCGCACGACACTTCGGTCCCCAACATCCCGTGATCCCGCCAAGACAGCCTTGGTGACAGAGGCCACGCATCAATTTTTTGAACTCCGAAGCGGCACCATTTCCCGCGGCCAGCCTGCTTCAACAACTGTCTTGCCTTCAGGAGTACCGGACACGTCGACTGAAGGTTTAGCCCTGGACCTCTGCCCCGTCTGTGGCACTCGTGACCACACACTTCGCATATTCACCTGTGATGGCTGCGAAGAAAGTTTTCACCCTAAGTGTGTCTCTCGCCGCCCCCCCAAAAGCACTCAAGACCGCCGCTTCCACAGTTACATGTGCCCCACCTGTGCCAAGCAGCAACACTCCTTTTTAGAATAGGACTTGTTTAAAATCCTACACCATGGTGCACGTCAATTATGTATGATGTCGATTGTAAGGAATATTTTTCATTACTTAATATATGATTGTATGCGAAACTTTCTTACAAGTAACAGCCATGCATGATGTATACCCTCTTCGCGCAATACCTTATTGATTTCGATGACCCCAAGTGTACGTTCCGCTCAATGTCATTAATGCATCCTTACTAGCATTTATTACGCCGTATCTTATAAATATAACAGTCAACCTCCCATTTTTGGATCCGCTGATCCACGCACACAAGCTGAGCACACTTCGATAACACAGACAACCCGTCACATTTTCACCATGGCCTCCCCCACACCAATGACGAATAACACAACATCTGACGATACCAAGCCACCACCCCCTACCAACGCTAGCAACATTCCCGATACTCACTCACACTCACCATTCACAAAGTCGCATTCGAGCCTTCCCCTGATACCGCCACCAAACATTACGCCCGAGTCGACCAGCGTCGAGACACTCGACATTCTAAATACCATTCCCCAGTCACACCTCCAGCGACTACTCAAGGAAGCCCCTGTCGAAGACATCGCGACGCTGTTGCTGTCTAATGACCCTGTCGACAAAAAACTCCTCGACATTTGGTCTCACATGGACGAATTTTCCCTCGATGATACCGACGAAGATAACACCAGCAACAAGAATAGCTCCACAACCACAGGGAAAGATGTCATCCACCTCGATTACACCATCACCGTCCCGGCTTTCCTGTTTCCCGAAGCAGATAAGGAGGACGGAGACCCCAATCTCGAGGAACCCTATCCCCTCGGCAGTGACAGCGATAGTTCTGACGACCCCTACGATGGAGATTGTGACGACACTATCTCCGACGAATTTTCTGACGACGACGACTTCAATGAGTAACCCGCAATATGCCTTATTTGGTTGTACCGCTAAAAAATGATTGTTATGTTTATTGTTTGTAAACTTGGTGGCATGTATCCCGTACTTTTTCATATCTGATTTATGTTTTCGATTAACTGCATGTGGAACATATTTCGGAAAATACCATTGCTGATGTTTTTGCTTAAGCTAAATATAATGCATGTTACCCAGATACTCGATAGCGTAGTTTCAGGTCTACTATCCTCTACTAACACAAGACCTGTTGTATCACCATCATAGCGCCATACCCACCGCCTTGCAGTCATCTGGGGCCCACAAACGTCAGACATTTTTACTATAAATACACGCACAGGCATACCATAAAGGGAAGGGCCCATCAAATACACTTCAGAAATGCCTCCCAAATATTTCAAGCGCGTTGTTTCCAAAGGCAAAAGGCCGCATCTCGCCAGGGGCGAACCCAGTAACCCACCCGTACCACAGGAAGTAAAACCCATACGTGAGTTCACCCAGGAAGAATGGCATCGCCTCGCCCGGCGGTTCTCCATCTCAGAAATCTACTGGTTTATGCACAACAACGAGACCAAAATTGGCGATTTCGTTGACCGGGTCTTAGCGGAAGAAGCCGCCAGACCACCTACACCCAAGAAGACCTTCGCCGATGACCATTTCGATGACCTTCTCCGAGGTGATTACCAGCCGCCAACCGACGATGAGACTGAGGACGAAACCGTTTCTATCCGCCACTGCATCACTTGCAACAATTTCGGCCATAAGGACGATATGGTCAGATGCCGCAAGTGCGGGTACTGGTACCACACTTGGTGTGCCGACGAACCTGAGCGGGATGGTCGCAAGGACCCATACTTCAGCTTTTGGCTGTGCCCACAATGCAAGCCTGATCCTAAACAGGACCCAGGTTACAAGTTCACGTACCGGTCCAAGGCCGCCATCGAGCAGGACAACCATTATGAGGATACCGACTCCGACATGGAACCTGATTACAAGATTCCGACTTAAACAGTCGTCAGCATTCCAGAGGAACGGGTATCCGAGATCGTGCCTGCACTACTGTGTTTAAACTAGTTTACACTGTCTCAAGTTTACTATTTTAACTTTACTTTCAATGTACGTGCATCACCATGACTATGTTCTCTTTAGATCAATGTTATCATTTTCTTGCTTGCTATCACGCGTACGATTTCCCAATGCGCATGAAGGTCCAAAGTTGATATTTGTATATATAAAAAAAAAGGGGCGGGGGAAGAACCCTAGCATTCTCAAACACCTCGAGACGCCTAAGTAAATGGAGCGATAGGCATGGTAGTGGTAAACGGCTATATATATACATAGCACCTACAACGAGGAAAAGAAGAGAAAGAAAGCCACAAATCACACACCAAAAGGCTGTTATCAACAGGACGCATGAAGAGAGCAAACGACGCATCTCGGGTAAAGGAAGAAGTTGACTTCTGCCCGAAGTGCAAGGAGTATGGAAAACGACGCTTAATGTTCACATGTGTCGAGTGTATAGAAGCGTTCCACCCATCCTGCATCTCAGGTTTTCCACCTAAAACAGGCGACGATCTAAGGTTTAAGCATTTTACGTGCCCAACGTGTGCCATCGAGAAGTATAGACGAGAAACTTATACAAGAAAGCGCCCACAGCAATGGTATTCTGATTCCGACTGAGAAACCTGCTAAATAGTTTTATAAGACAACCAGCAGCGTTTCCGCATGCCACTAAAGCATTATGTATTACGAGAGATTCATAAGGTTCATATCGGAACATGTAGCATCATGAATGGATCATGAATTATATTGTAAAAACCAACTTTGCACCATGTCGTGTATTTCTATGTCATTTGTTTTACTCTATTTTACCTAGTACATTTTCTCTAACACGCCACAGAGCGTTCAGTATCTCGCAAGCACGAAATGCCGATACATCTAGGGTAATCAAGCCAAAATGCATCTCACTCAACTGCTTTTCGCTCAAATGCATCTCGGCTTAGGGGGCTAATGATAGGCCCATGTAAACAAGGCCTTAGGAAAATGGATTTGGGTCATGAATAACCCGGTCTCGCGTCCCGAAATGGGCCAGGCCGGGACTAAGAATAAGACCCTCATCCCCCAATCGAGCCAGTTCGGGATAATCAAGGCCCGAGGCCCACCCAGGGCGGTCCCAAACAAAACGAGACAAGTCCAAGACTGACTCGGTCGAAAGCCCTCTTCGGCTGGTTCACCCTATGAGGGCCCGCAGTGACGCCACGAAGGGTAATATGCAGACTCTGACAATCCTGACAACGCGGAATGATTGTCAGAGGAATAACCTATATAAGTCCCAATTCCCGAGGAATTAAGGGCTGAACTTTTGGACAATTAAAGGTACCAACAGGTTAGAGTACGAGTACCTCCATAATTCCCCTAAGTTCCCATCGCGAGGCTCGAACCAAGCTCTTCGGGGTTGGGACGAGTCGAGCTGCCGAAACCACCAAACCCTTACGGTCTTGTTCTCCGGGACTTGATCCGTATCACCAAGTAAAATTTATGAAATGGAGCAATGCGGTGGCTGTGTTTATACAATGAAACGATCACGGGGAGACTATATCGATACGCTACTATGATTTTGTCACTGATTCTTGTGTCGCTTGTCGTGTGTTATGATTATTCGTTGAGAAAAATAACATATTATATTATATGAACTAATTTAATCACGACATGACATAACATAAATACGACATAGTGTGACATATGACTAAACACAATTATATGCAATAGAAACATTAAGTAGGATTTTCACCAAGGGGAGAGAAGGGCAGATTATTAAAGGTTTGGGTTCTCCTTGTCACAATCACCAAGCTCTGACTAACTGCGATTACGCAGACGACACCATAATTTTTCTAGAGGCCGAGGACCATAATGTAGAACATGCTCTATGGGCTATGAAAGCCTTTGAGGCATTATCCGGTATTCAAATGAACCTACAAAAAACGGAGTTGTATACTATCAATACAGATAGTTTGCATGGCCAACACTTAGCACAGATTTTTGGATGTAGGTTAGCAAAATTCCCTATTAAATATTTAGGGTTACCATTACATGATTCGTCGCTTAGGAAAAAAGATTGGGATTTTCTAATTTCTAAGTTTGAACAAAGATTACAAAATTGGAAGGGTAACATGCTTTCTATTGGAGGGCGAGTTACTCTTATCAATTCGGTCCTGTCTTCCATCCCTTTATATACACTATCCATATATCATATACCTGAGTATGTTATGAAACATTTAGATAGAATAAGATGTCGATTTCTTTGGCAAGGCACCATATCTAGTAGGAGGAAATACTCTTTAGTTAATTGGCAGGTTGTATGTTTAGCTAAAGAATTTGGCGGATTAGGTATTTTAGACCTAAGACAAATGAATCTCTCACTATTGATGAAATGGTGGTGGAAATTCAACGATCCCTCATACCATGGGCTTTGGAAAACTATTATCCATTACAACTATTATTCCTCACATAATATACCACATTCCCTTTTTTGGAAATCCATTATTAGATTGGATACATTAGGAAAATGTAGTGTTAAATATTACCCTGGTAGGCATAGTACCTTGAAATTCTGGACTGATGTTTGGACCCAAAACTGCTCACTGGCCATTCCCTTTCCCCATCTGTTTGCTATCTGTAGGAATCCAACCATTACTTTGAGGGAGGTGATCAACTCCCAAGGTCATAACATAGTGTTTACCAGACAATTATACCACTTTCAGATGCAAGAATGGCATACCATACTGTTTTTTGTCAGCTCAATTTCATTTACACATGATTTTGACCAATTGGCATGGAAATGGGAACCCTCAGGTCTTTTCTCAGTTAGGTCCCTGTACAAATTCCTCAACTTTAGAGGCATTGCTCCCATTCGACCTATGCTCTGGTGGTCACTCCCTATTCCATACAAAATCAAAATTTTCATGTGGTTGCTTGCCAAAAATAGAATTCTCACTAAAGTTAACCTACAATCCAAAGGTTGGCAGGGCAATACACAATGTCACTTTTGTTCAGGGGTAGAAGATGTAAATCATCTTTTCTTATTATGCCCTTTTGTCCAAAAAATCTGGTTTTGGATGGGTCATAGTTCCTCTTTTTATAAAGATTGGACCTCTATTCAGGATATCATTAACTTTGCTAGTTGATTGAGCAAAGCACATCAAACAGCCTTTTTAGTCATGTATAGTGCGTTTTGTTGGACAGTCTGGAAAATTAGAAATGATCGATGCTTTAATGCTGTTACACATCATACTTTTCGTACTGTCATTCTACTGATTATTTCTTTACTTCATTACTGGACAGGGATACTCAAGAAACAGACAAGGGAGCTTATCCCATATTGGCTGCCATATGATGTTGATGCCATACCACTGCAGGTATGGGGACCAGAGGATTTGTAGATCGTTCTATCTCAAGGACAGGGACAGGAGCTGATGGTGACACCAGATCCAGAGGAAGAAGATGAAGCCCCCACTCTTTAAGTGATTTTAAGTTGACTGATTAGTAACCTTAATTAGCTAGGAACAAGACTATGAATTTTTACTATAGCTTTTCTTTTTGGACTTCTGCGTATTTTGTGTTGTACCAGACAATTTTGTCCTCTTTTGGTTTCAGAAATATGAAACGGGCTAACAAAGCCTTTTATAAAAAAAAAATGTAATAGAAACAAGATAAAATTTACATTATTATTTATTATGAACAACAATTTAAATAGGACAATAAATTTGTTTTAATATACATAATTTTGTACCACATTTTTTTTTTTGAATAATTGTATAATTTTTTCACATTTGCGATATTTTTTCTGGTCTTTTTCTTAAACAAACCTAAATTTTTAAAAAATAAACATGATTAAATATAACTAATTATATCATATTTGATTACAACACAACTAATATGATATAATTATTCGCGTAAAGTTATTATTTCTCATTGTTTTTTATCACCATATGTAAAAAATTGACTTGATTTGCATTATAGTGATTATATTGAAAGAATCGGAGGTTCGAAGCTGATCAGCACTATGTTATGAATTTTTTTTTATAAATCATAATTAGAAAAAAGATTTTTATAACACCAACATGATTACTTTTTTATTTTACAAAAAACATAAGAACTGAGATGCTATTTCGGTCTTTTTTTTTTTGTGGAACCGAATTGTCATTTCGGTCCCAACCATTTTCATATATTTCGAGAAAAAAATATGTTGAAAAATTATAAAAATACTTGAGACTAAATTGTCATTTCGGTCTCGGAAAAAGAAAGTAATCATATTAGTTTTATAAAAATCTTTTTTTTTTAATTATGGTTTATAAAAAAAAAAAAAAATCTGTTATGAAGTCGGTTGGCCAGAAAACGAGACTTTATAACTTTTTTTGGAAATCTAAAAGGAGTATGTGTTCTCTATCTAAAATAACGCATGAAGGACAGAAAATCAGCAATTCTGCCTACGGGCTTTTTAAAAAAAATAATAATAATAAATCAGCAATTCTTGTTTTGTTAGTGGGTTGTTTCTATAATATTCCAACAAGAAAAGTGATATATTATCTCACGATTTTTTTTTAAAATAGAATTAATTTTAATTATTTTAATAAAACAAGTATTATTAATTTGGAGGGAGAATTCAAATTTTATGCTAAGAAATTTGCGTTGGTCATTTCTGTTTATTCTTCTAGAATCGGTGAAGTTGTTTTTTTAAATAAAAATCAACTTCATGGTGCTTCTTCTATTAAAATTGATTCTATTTTTTTTTTAAAATAGATCTTATCTCACAAGAGAAAAGAAAAGAAAATGCGGTAACGTGCATCCGAGATGAGTCCGTATTTTCTGATTATCCAGTACGTCATAATTTATAATTTAACGTTTTGATGGAAATCATTGTCTAACAACAGATATTTAATTATTATAAAAGATATATCTATTAATTTTAATTTCAACATAATTATTAATAATTGTTTGAAATTATAAACAAGTTTTTTTTGTTTAGGTCCTTGATATTTATCATTAGGCATTTTTTTAGGGAAAAATTAGAGGTTGAACCTTTATTTTTGAGATAATAACTTGTATATCATTCAAGTTCTTTGTTAGATAAAGGTGGGGGATAATATCTATAAGAATGCTTCATCTAAATTTCAAATTTGTGACTTTTTACACAAAAAATTATTGTCTTTAACAAGTAGACGACATGATGGTTCTCACATCTTGATGTTATTATAATTATTTTGAATTTTTAAATTTAATCCTTCCAAATGTACACTTGATTATTAGATAATACATATATGTTATTTTGAACTTTCACACTTAATATGTTAATCACTTCTGAAATACATGTAAATTTTTTATAATTAATATATACATCCAATTAGTACACATTTATTTAACTAAAAAAAAGTCAATTAAAAATAATTAAAAGAGATTGAGAACTTAAAAAACCCCTGGAAACAACCCAGAGATTCGGGAAACACGCAGGGGCGGAACTATAAAACTAAAAGTGAGATTTGAATCCAAGACCTCTGATCTACAAAATAAAGCTATGTAACCACTAGACTACAAGTAAACATTTAATTATTATTGAGGGGCACTGGATTATAGAAAGTTATGAAAAAACAAAATTTAATTAAATTTCAATAAATATAACTAAAATTTTAAAATCATAGGGGTGACTTAGCCACCTTTCCAATACACACTAAGATCCGCCTCTGAAAACACGTATTTCGTGGCAATCAGGCATGAAGCCAATCAAAGCTCAAGTACATGGTAAGAAATAGACTGTGACCAATATATATATTAAAAGAATTAAGAATGAGTATCAATTAAGAATTAAGGATAGATAGAATTAAGAAATAGACTGTGACCAATATACATATCTTTCCTTGTTGGTCATGGTTCCTTTTTTCTTGCTTACAACGGGACATGAGTATCAATTTCGTCGGTTCTTAATTTTCCTTTGTCTAAAACGGGGAAACAAAGCAGACAAAGAAAGCAATAGTTATTAATATTTAAAATCTCAAATGTCCTTATAATTTGAGATCTCAAATGTTTAAAACGGGGAAACAAAGTAGACAAAGAACGTAGGTATGACTTGGTGCCTAAGCCCAAGGGCTTTTCCTCAAAGTTATAACTTTTAAGGGATCTTCTCTTCATATAACCTTATAATTGATGATGTTTATCACAAAGTGGTCTTCACATATATTAGCAGTCACAAGATTTGTGAATTGTTCGCAATTTTTTTTTTTTTTTTGTGATGCCGAATCGAACGCCGAATTATTCGATTGACCGAATTAATTATGAATAATTAACGAATTTTACGAATTTTTGCTGAATTTTACAAATTATTCATGAATTTTTTCCAGAACATTTTTTTAGTTTTTTTTTTGTTTGCTCTCTTGCAAGACTGAAGTTTCTGGTCCGAATGATTGTGAATCATTCCCGAATTATTCCCGAATTATTCTCAAATCACGAATTTTTTATCTCACCTCACCGAACCCAAATAATTCATTTATCACTATAGAACATTGCACAGTAAGCCACTATAGGCAGAAACGAACACACCGAAGGGATACTTTTCATGCGCCGCATAAAATCTGTGATTATCTATCAGAAAGCATACTTAAGATCGAAGTAGTCACTTTTCCTCTTTTTTTTTTTAATGATTGAAAGTAGTTTGTTTTTTGTTTTGGAGAAAAGAAAGTAGTCAGTTACTCAGCAATTGAGTGGAAATTTGGAGTAGAGCCGCTTCAGATTCCTGGGATGTCATGATTACTCTCGGGTTAAGAGTTTAATAGATTAGATTTTACTCCATGCAGATGAGCTACCATAGAATCAAAACAGCATTGAATATGATATTTGCACTGCATGAAGTGAAAACTACTCTGTTAAAATATTGCCCCGGGTTGAATCACCAAGTCTGTTGGTTTCTCTACGACCGTTCAACTTATTAACTTGTAATAGTTACTAGTCAGCATTTAATTAGAATATTTATTCTTAAGTTTCAGAATTTTGAACAAAATTGTTTCTTAATATAATACATTTTTAACCTCTGAGATACTAGTCTCAAAATGTATACTTTATATTATGAATAATGTGGAAACCATACTATCATATCCCAACAAGTGAGAAAACCCAGAAAAATAAGGATTCATGAATTAAGCGCGTGTTTCGTGGCAATCAAGCATGGAACCAACCAATTAGCTTAAATGCATGGTAAGAAATGGACTGGGACCAATATATATATTAAAAAAATTAAGAATGAAAATATAAAATTGGGAAAAACAAAATCATGGACAAGATCAAACTTTTACTGAGATTAAGCTATAAACTAACAAAGGATATTTCAATAAACTAAGAAGACTCAATGCAGTCTTCCAATGAGTTCTTGGCTAAAACCTTCTCTTTTAACAGTTCATCCTCCATTCTATTCCTTGCTGCTTCCTGCACCATCTTATCTATCTCCTGCTTGCTGAGCCTGCCCTCTCTATTGATCAAGGTGATTTGTTTCTTTGTACCACTGACTGGCTCCTCAGCAGATACATGCAATATGCCATCACTGTCAATTTTAAAAGTTACATTCATCTCGGTTTCACCTCTTGGCGCAGGATGAATCCCAGATAGTGTAAACCGCCCGAGTAAATTGTTATCTTCACACCGCACACGCTCTCCCTCGTAAACTTTTATGTCGACTGCAGATTGGAAATCAGTGGTCGTGATGTACACTTTTGACTTCTGTGTTGGTATTGGCATGTTCCTTGGAATGATGACATCTGTGATATTACCTTCTACATCAGTGCCAAGGGAAAGTGGGGTAACATCAATGAGCACCAAATTATTGATCTCCTCGGCACCTTGCCCGCTTAAATTTGCAGCATGTACAGCAGCACCATATGCGACAGCTTCATCTGGGTGAATGCTTTTACATAGCTCCTTACCACTAAAATAGTTCTTCAACAGTTGTTGGACTTTTGGAATCCGGGTAGAACCACCAACGAGAACCACCGCATCAATGTTGTCCTTGTCTATACCAGCATCCTTATGACACCTTGCAACAGTCTCAATACATTTTTCAAAAAGGTCCACGTTGAGCTCTTCAAACCGTGCACGAGTTATTGTGGAACAGAAATCAGTTCCCTCATAGAGACAATCGATGCTGACAGTAGTTTGAGTGGTGGTGGAAAGGATTCTCTTCGCCTGTTCACATGAGGTCTTAAGGCGCCTCAAAGCCCTTGGATTGCTGCTAATGTCCTTCCTATGCTTCCTTCTAAACTCTTCAACCAAAAATTTCACCATATGGTTGTCAAAGTCCTCCCCGCCGAGGTGGGTGTCACCAGCAGTGGCCTTCACCTCAATTACACCGTTGCTAATACTAAGCAAGGAGACATCAAAAGTGCCACCACCAAGGTCAAATATAAGCAAATTCTTCTTCACAGAAGAGTTTTTTTTTTTGAATAGAACAGAGGTCAAGCCTCTATTTGATTGATTAATGAATTGTTACATACGTTATGTTACAAAACATTTATCTAAAAAGCATTAAAATTGCGGAATAAAAAACTAAGCAGTACATAATGAGAACTCAAGATGAGTTTTCATCCATACCCATTTTAATTTGGTGAAATAAAATAAAGGTAAAATAGAAATAAGAATAAAATTCCCTAAAGTTGCTGCTCTGGCCACCATTGCCTTTCTGGCACGCTTTCAAACTGCTCCTTCTCCGCTATATTTCCACTGTTCTTGTATCTGGTCCATGAGATCCCTTATTTGAAGCTCTGAGTCTCTGAAAATACGTGTGCATCTTTCTCTCCATATTACAAAGCTTGCTATAAGAAATAATGATCTTTCTTTCTTTGTAAATTTTGTGTTAATAATCGGGTGTATTGATTGCTCAAAGCTGGGCCTTCTTATCAGATATTTGGATTCTAAGCCATCGTGTATCCTTTGCGCTATCTGACATTCATGGAAGAGGTGCTTAACGGATTCCGCACTGGCTTTGCACATAGAACACCTATTTACCAGTATCATTCCTCTTCTAACTAGATTATCTATTGTTAATATCCTGTTGAGAATCATTAACCAACCAAACACTTTGAATCTCGGCGGTGCTTTGGTTGTCCATATGCGATGTATTTGAGTACCCACGTATGGACCATCTTTCATGGCTAGATACGCTGATTTGACTGTGAAAGCTCCTGTGGCTGTCCAATTCCAGGTTGCCTCGTCCATTTCTGCCGTGAGAATGATGTCGCCCATTTCATCTTTAAGTGCCTGTAGTTCTGTTGCCGCTTCTTCTGAAATCGGATCCCTAAGTGCAAGGTTTATCCTCATCGCCCCTGTTATGACCTGGGCCAGTGTCTGTGCATCTTGAGATGCATATGAGTACAGTACCGGGTAGTTATCTTTAACTATTCCAATTCCCCAATTGTGATGCCAGAAACATATATCCACCCCCCTTCCTATTTTATATGTTACCGAGTTGTTCCAGAATGATTTTGCAGACCCAACTAGTTTGGAAATTGTGAGAGGCATGAAATCCATTGTCAATTCCATATGCAACAGGATCGGCCTGATGAGGTTGTTTTGCGGTTTGACCCATTTCCAACACCATTTGAATAAGAGGGCATTATTGAACTTTCTCATATCCATTACTCCTAAACCCCCCATTCTTTTCGGTTTGCACACCAGTTCCCAGCATGCCAAATTCATTTTCTTTTGCGTTGAAACACCATGCCAAAGAAAATTTCGTCTAATTTTATCTATCTCATCCACTACCCATATCGGCAATTTGAAGCATGACATATAATAAACCGGCAAGGAAGAGAGTATCCCATTAATCAATACTAATCTTCCTGCAATTGACATATCTTTTGCCGCCCAACCCGCCAATCTGTCATGAAATTTCTTCACAGAAGAGTTAACCTCATTTGTATCAAAGCCGTAAGCCACAGCAGCTGCAGTCGGCTCATCCATTATACGCATAACATTTAGGCCAGCAATAGCACCAGCATCTTTGGTGGCCTGACGCTGGGCATCATTGAAGTATGCAGGGACAGTGACTACAGCATCTTTTACTGTGCAACCGAGGAATGCCTCTGCCACTTCTTTCATCTTTGTAAGAATCATTGCAGATATCTCCTCAGCAGCGAAGTGCTTCTCCTCACCTTGATAATCAACAATGATATTGGGCCGGTCATCATTGCCCTCAATTACCTTGAAAGGCCAGATCTTCTTGTCACTTTGGACGCATGGATCAGAAAAGCGTCTGCCAATCAACCGCTTGACAGCTAAAACAAAATGAAAACAAGAAAATCATTATGCTATTTTTAAGCCATAAATTGACTCTTCTATTGGTATGTTAGATTCTGCAAGTCAATTCTACGATAAATAATTGATAAGTACTTTACTCAACAAGAAAATGCTCTAATTTAATCAAGTCACTATAATTCTAATCCTACCTTTTTGTAAAAAAAATAAAAAAAATCAAATAAAAATTGTTCTGACCAAGAGTTTTTTTGACAACCAAAATATATACTGTATTCTACTTTTTCTAGTAGCAGCAACCACAGATTGGCCACATCAAGTAGCACCTTTCTGACAACCAAAATATACTGTATTCTACTTTTTCTAGTAGCAGCAACCACACAGATTGGCCACATCAAGTAGCACATATTTGACAACCAAAATACTGTATTCTACTCGCATTTGTGTTTTTAATTTATAATAGTCTAGATTATTGGTCAACTACAATGCATGAATCAATGTTACAGAAGCAACAAATCAAGTTCTTGGCACTATTTTGAACATCAAAACATAACAATGAGTTAGTAACAAGGTGAACTTTAATGAAGTAAGACTCAATAAAGTAAAAAATATGACCATCTAATTAAAGAAGCATCAAGCAGGAGCACCAAATAAATCAGATAAATAATGATAAAAGAGCAGATTGATAAAGTACTACGAATTATGTTGTCCTGATATTTTTCCCGGTGCAGATCCCCCATTTTTTGGCTGGATTACTCATAGAATGGAAAACTTCATGACATGTTGGATGGAAAAACATCCAATTAATAAGAAAATTACACATTTTATGGTCCAGCGTGCCAAGTGAAAAATGAAAGGAGAGGGATACCTATTAGAGAATAAATTTGGTGCTTTTGGTTTTACTTTGTATACTGAGAGATGCCTTCAAATAAAGGAACCAACTCTGCTGCTCTCCAAATAGGAGAGCAGGACTCTGTTATTCAAAACTTAACTGTTGATTTGTGTTGGGAGTTGTGCATGAAAAAAAATTAATGGTTAGATTTTGAATAACAGGATTCTGCTCTCCTATTTAGAGAAATAAGTTCAGTACAGTTAAATAGGTACCAATGTAGGATCAGTTCATAGACAAAAGGTTCTTGTAATTTTTTTTTTATCAAAATATTTCTTGGTGGTTACTTTAACCACTAACTCTAAAAAAAAAAAAAAAACAAACAGCTCCAGTTAGGGGTGGCAACGAACCGAACCGAACCGATCGAACTTACCTTAGGTTTGAGTTTGGTTTGAATTAATTTTGAACCGAACCTGGTTTGATTTATTTCGAACCGAATCCATTTCGAATCGAATTAATTGCGAACTACACATTTTTCGAATCGAACCCGAATCGAATCACGAACTAAATTATTTTTTAGCAGCCCTAGTTATATCGGTAGCTTATACATTAATTTTTTCTTGCGAGACAAAATTCACATGGCTTCCTTTTACTGGTATGAACTATGAAATAAGTGTTTTTAAGTTGAAAAATTATTCATGAAAAAATACATCAGAGACGGCTTAACTGGTATGAACTATGAGAGACGACCGAAGAGAGAGGAGAGACAGTCATCTAGGCCGGAGAGAGGAGTGACAGCCGGAGAGACATCCAGTTGCCGAGAACGTCGGCTAGATTTTAGAGCTAGAGGGAGAGTGAGTTAGGGAGAGGTGGAGAGAGAACTAGGTTATTGAGATTTGAGAGCGAGGGAGTGTCGGCTAAGTTAAATTATGACTCTCTATCTTGAATTTTAATTTCATCAGGTAAATGGATGACCGGTGATTTTATGAGATTCGAACCACAAAAAAATCACGAACCTATTTCGATCGAATCAGGCTAGGTTTGAGTTTGGTTTGAATTAATTCCGAACCGAACCTGGTTTGGTTCGTTTCAATTCGAACTCATTTCGAATTGAATTAAACTTGAATCAAACCCGAATCAAACCCGAATCGAATCACGAATCTCGAATTTTTTTGCCAGCCCTAGCTCCAGTGAGAAATTAAAGGATGTGGCAATTAATGTGAGAAATAAATACGAAAGCTCTGTGTTTGAGTCACTTGATCAAAAAGAAGAAAATATTAGAAGAGCGAGGACGCACCAAAGATAGTATTGGTAGGGTTGCTAGAGGCCTCATTCTTAGCCGCATCACCAACGAGTCTCTCGGTTTCTTTGAAGCCCACGCAAGAAGACGTCGTACGGTTTCCCTGGTCATTGGCAATGATCTCCACTCGGTTATTCCGCCAGACCCCAACACAGGAGTATGTAGTGCCGAGGTCGATTCCAATTGTGGGGCTCCTGCTTCCAGCCATGGCCTATTGGTTACACTAAGCAAAAGAATCGACTGAGAGAGCAACAATCGCATGGGAGAGTAAATCAGTAAATAGCGCCAGAGAACAACTTAGGGGGCAAATGAAAATGTTCACACTCCTTTGATATGTGTACCTAAAAGTTGCATCTCGGGTTGGTATATTTGATTAGTTAGTTATTTTCAACACTCTCATCTCGGGCTTTAATGATAATTTTTTTTTTTTTCTATATCCAATCTTCTTTACCCGGTTTGTACCCAAACCACCTTTTCTAATGCTTTATCCATTCATGGTTTCCATCGAATAAAATTGTCCCCCACCTTTAATAATTTTCCCAAACCATCTTTAATAACTTTCCCTCCTTTTTATTCCTTCGTGGAGAAGGAAATGAATTTCCAAAATCAAAGCCATTGAAATCATTCTGCACAAATCTTAAAGCAAAATTTTTAAAATCCCCTCCCTTCTCTCCTTTTCTTCTCTGTCTGCTGGGGGCCGCCCCTTTGAAAAATTTGTCGTTCTCTCTTGGCGCTGGAGAGAACTCTAGGCCCTGAATTTTTTTAGGAAACCATAAATAAAAAAATGAATTTTATTAAACTAACTTGATTACTTTATTTTTTACAAAAATTATAAGAATTAAGATGTCATTTCTGTCCCAATTTTTTTTGACCAAATCAAAATTCGGTCCGAGTCATTTTCACAGATTTTGAGAAAAAAAATACGTTGAAAAATTGTGAAAATATATGGGACCAAATTGCTATTTTGATTCCAAATTATTTTTTTTCCGAGACTAAAATGACATTTTAATTCTTATGATTTTAAAAAAAAAAAATAATCATGTTGATTTCATAAAAATCTTTTTTTTTTTTAAATTATGGTTTATAAAAAAGAATTCCTAAGCCCTTCTCCCTTCTCTCTCTCTCCAGCGTGACTGCTGCTTGATCTACTCCCGTCCCATCAAATCTTTGCGCTCTAACCCTCGCTCGCTTAACCGCACGATTTGTGCACCTGCTATATGCACTCTTTGACCCTTGGGCGATTTCTCTCTCCCATGTTATAAATATGCCTTTTTCTTTCTTGTTTTGGTTATTGTTCTCTTTTGCCTTCGCTCATGTGTTGAGAAAAATCTCTCTTGCTCTTTTTCTATTTTTTCTTCTATGTTTGCAATATCCAAAACCCTAATGAACCACTTGAAGGAACCTGAAAAAAAGGAGAAAAGTCTTATTTAATTTTGTCCTTAAACTATCATTTATGAAGGCATTATTAACTTTCTGACCTTTGTGTGCTATCACCTAGCTAGTGTCACATGGCAGTTTTACATCGGCATAAATAAGTATTCAGTAAAAAAAAAATGAATTTAACCGATTGCAATTGTTAAGGGGGCTGATTTAAACGGTAGAGAAAAGGTCCAATTATCCCAATATAACACAAATTTTTGGGGTCAAAAGAACCATTTGTGAAAAGGCTTTTTTTTTTTTTTTTCTATGCAAATACCCTATCAAATTTCTGAAGTGGGAAGAATATATTTTGGGGTCAAAAGAACCATTTGCTTTACTTTACCTTGTTCATCCCGAATTCGCATCCTCTGAGATATCTCAAACTTTGAGTGTTTTTTTTGGAAAATCTCAACCGTTCAAATACATTCTGCATGAATCTTAAAGCACAAATAATACTGTTCTCCTGCGTTGTCCCAAATAGACACGGTACACGTCGGTTACGCAAAAGTTAGAATATCTCAGAGGATACACACCGTTCATCCCTGTTTGATTTTCTTTTATTGCCACTTCCTGAATTTAACCTCTCTGTTTTGTTATAAAATTTTCATTATTTTTAATATATTTATATTTATAGCAGTCTTCTCGCCTTCTAAATTAACGCAAAGAGAAAAAAAAAAATTATATTCTAAATGCAAAGGACATGATAATTAAGCAAACTAAACTATCACTCACAAGATTTACTCCATATAACTATCAATTAATTAAGAAGCAAGGACAAGATAAGCAAATATCAAGCAAATAAAATAGCTTACTAGCTAATGTTCAAGACTCCAAAAGATTAGAACACCAATCCTTTTCTACTCCAATCCAAACAAAAGTAGAAGACAAAAGACAAAGAAATCACAGAGACGATAGTTTTCCCACAAATTAATATCACACATGACATATCCTAGTAATCATCAGAATCATAGTCCTCATGACCACCACAAGAATAGTCCTCTTCTTCAGTCTCAGAATGGTCATCACAAAAATTTGAAAATCTTCCTCCAAAAACGGGACCATATAAACTCATTTTGGAGAGGGTGGAGCTCATCTCTTCAAGATCTTTCTTCTTGGCGTTATACACATTTGCATCTTTCGGCACATCGTGCTTGAGCCATTCCATCATGTTGTTGACAGCTTCATCAATATACTTCACATATCCACCTGGTACCTTTGAAACAACCTGATCCTCCTTCACCAACTTCCTCAAGCTGTATGTATAACCTTCCAGCGAGTTCTTGGCTAAAACCTTCTTTTTGAATTGTTCATCCTCCATTCTATACCTTTCTGCTTCACACACCATCCTATCTATTTCTTCCTTGCTGAGCCGGCCCTCTCTGTTGATCAAGGTGATTTGTTTCTTTTTACTGCTGACTAACTCCTCAGCAGATACATGCAATATGCCATCGCTGTCAATTTTAAAGGATACATCAATCTTGGTTTCACCTCTTGGTGCAGGATGGATCCCAGATAGAACAAACTGGCCAAGTAAATTATTGTCTTTACACCGCACACGCTCTCCCTCATAGACTTGGATGCGTACTTTAGATTGGAAATCACAGGTTGTGAAGTACCTTGCTGACTTTTGTGTTGGAATTGGTGTGTTCCTTGGAATGATGACATGTGTGATATCACCTGATACATCAGTGCCAAGGGAAAGTGGGGTAACATCAATAAGCACCAAATTTCTGATCTCCTTAGTACCTTGCCCGCTTAAATGTGCAGCATGTATAGCGGCACCATATGCGACAGCTTCATCTGGGTGGATACTTTTACATAGCTTCTTACCACTAAAATAATTATTCAAGAGTTGTTGGATTTTCGGAATACGAGTAGAACCCCCAACAAGAACCACCACATCAATATTGTCCTTCACTATGCCAGCGTCCTCATGACACCTTGCCACAGTCTGAATACATTTCTTGAAAAGGTCCGCATTGAGTTCTTCAAACCGTGCACGAGTTATTGTGGAATAAAAATCAGTCCCCTCATAGAGACAGTCGATGTTGACAGCCGTTTGAGCGGTAGTAGAGAGGATTCTTTTTGCTTGTTCGCATGCGGTCTTGAGGCGCCTCAAAGCCCTCGGATTGCTACTGATGTCCTTCCTCTGCTTCCTTCTGAACTCTTCAACTAAATGATTCACCATACGGTTGTCAAAATCCTCCCCCCCGAGGTGGGTGTCACCAGCAGTGGCCTTCACCTCAATTACACCTTTGCTAATGCTAATCAACGAGACATCAAAAGTGCCACCACCGAGGTCAAATATAAGCACATTCTTCTTCACACTAGAGTTAACATCATTTGTATCAAAGCCGTAAGCCACAGCAGCTGCAGTAGGTTCATCCATTATACGCATAACATTTAGGCCAGCAATAACGCCAGCATCTTTGGTTGCCTGACGCTGGGCATCATTGAAGTATGCAGGGACAGTGACAACGGCATCTCTTACAGTGCAACCGAGGAATGCCTCTGCCACTGCTCTCATCTTTGTAAGAATCATTGCCGATATCTCCTCAGCAGCAAATTTCTTCTCCTCACCTTGATAATCGACAATTATGCTGGGCCGATCATCATTTCCCTTGATTACCTTGAAAGGCCAGAGCTTCTTGTCAGTTTGGACGCATTCATCTGAGTAGCGTCTGCCAATCAACCGTTTGGCAGCTAAAAGAAAATGTAAACAAGCAAATCAATATGCTCTTTTTATGCCTCAAATAAAAGACTATTTTTCTAATATGTCAGATTGTCAGTTCTACTATAAATAATTGTGCAATATTATCCTAGAAAATGCTCAGGTAAAAAATAATATGTCCAGTCCGAAAAAAATTCACATAACAATGTCCACTTTAAATTTCTATTAGCAACAACCAGATTGGCCACTTCCAGTCACTCATTTTTACAACAAATGGAATATTTACTCTACTGGCATATGTATATATCTGATTTTCTATCTACTATGATGCATCGATTAATGTTACAAAAACATGTAAGTTCTAGACACTTTACAGTTCTGTACAGTAATCAAGTTAAGGCCACAGTGTTTTGAACTTGAGAACATAGCAAAGAGTTAGTTACATGGTAAACTTCAATGAACTAAGACTCAATTAATCAAAATATGAACTTTGATTTCATCTCAAGAAGTATCAAGCAGAGCACCAAATGAAACAAATAAATAAATGAAAAATGAGCAAGTTGATAATGTACTAGTCTACTAGAGCACTGGGCTATTAACAAATAAGGTTAAAAAGTATTAGAAGAAGGAGACCCACCAAAGACAGTATTGCTAGGATTCCTTGTAGCCTCATTCTTAGCCGCATCACCGACGAGTCTCTCGGTTTCTTTGAAGGCCACGTAAGAAGGCGTCGTACGATTTCCCTGGTCATTGGCAATGATCTCCACTCGGTTATTCCGCCAGACCCCAACACACGAGTAAGTTGTCCCGAGGTCGATTCCGATTGCGGGACTCGTGCTTTTCTCAGCCATTGCCTAATTTGATTGGTTACACTAAGCAAAAGTATAGTTGTATGAATACTGGAAAGGGGAAGGAATGCGCATTTTATTGAAACGGTGGCGGGAGAACAGATGTGTTCTCTTTGTTTGCAGTGCAAATTTAATTTTTGCATGCGAGGGAGGAAATGGGAATTTAATTGGGTATCGATTTCCCATGGGCAAAGTAAACAGTCGCAGTTTTCCATGTTCAAAACCTTAATATTTACTTGCTCTCTCTCCAGTCGATTCCACTTCTTGCATATCGGATCGGGACATTTACTCTTAGACCCGACCCGACTATATACGGCGTGCACCAATTAATTAATTAAATTAATTAGAGAAAAGCACTAAACCAGTATAAATTTAACGATGAACGAGGCATATATCTGACAATATATATAACAGCAACATATTCAATCTAGTTTGTGCAGAAGTTTCACCTTGCTTTCAAAGGCATCAATTAATTATAAATGAAGTGATATTATGGAGATCCTTCAACAAAATATTTTAATTTGTGACGAATAAGTTTCTGAATTTTTTATTATAACAAACATCCTCTTCCCTCGCTCCAACCATGTATAATGTATTCAGTGATAATCATCCCTCAACAGAAAATTTATTATTTGATAATTAAATTTTAATATAAAATGACTTATTATTCTCGAAAGTATAGTATAATATTTAAATATTTATGATTTATGAATTTATGAATTTTCAATTTGTAGAAATTAATACATTTTTCTTAAAAATGAAGGCTATTGATTATATATTTATAATGAAGATAGGTCAGCTATTTCAGTTTTTATTTCTGATTTTTGTATATTTTGTTTTTTTTTATTTTTATCGGGAAGATATGGTTTCACAAATAATGAAACTTTATAACAAAAAAAAACATTTTATTTGTACATAAAAAAAGCAAGCATTATGTGAAATGACTAGAATATTATTGTTTAATTATTCTTTGCAAATTTCAATCTTAATTTTAAATTAATAAAATTATTATTAAAATTTCATTAAAATATTATTGTTTTAATTTAAACAATATAAAATAAAATTATCAAGAATATTATAGTCATTTCATATTTAAAATCAAGAATTAAATATAGTAAATTAACTGCTGGAGATATTGTTCTCGCTGATTACATAACTTGTAGGAGCGTTTGACCAAAAATTGGAAGACTGTTGTAAAATTAAAATAAAGTTGCAACAAAAGTAAGTAAATAACCAAAGAGATAGAGAGAGCAATAACAGAATTTTATTCTCCACTATTGTATATAATATGTGTATCCCCTTCTCTATTTACAAAGCCTCTATTTATAGGCTAGAAAGAGAGGTTACAATAATAAAAGAGAAAATGAATGCCCATGATAGTGGAGATAGTGGAGGTAGTGGAGGTAGTGAGCAATGAAATGAGAATTAATATTGGAAGTTATAGAATGAACATCCACATAAATATATTTTATAACACTTCCCCTTGTATGTTCATCTTTCATTATACGCTGTTAATATGATACTTCAGGATCGATATTAACATGATACTTCAGGACCATGTACTGCCTCATTAAAAACCTTACCAAGAAAAACTCATTGGGATAAAAACTTGGTTAAGGAAAAAAGAGTACAGTGCGTATAATGCTTCCCCTCATTTTGATATCATTGAATATCCTTCAATCGATGTAGACCTATCTTCTTTGTGAGTTGTACAAAAACCTTTGTCGGTAAAGATTTTGTGAATAGGTCTGCCGGATTGTCGATTGATCGAACTTGGCAAACATCTATTACGCCTTCTTTTTGCAGGTCATGTGTCGAAAAGAACTTTGGTGCAATATGTTTAATTCGGTCTCCTTTGATATATCCTTCTTTGATTTGTGCAATGCATGCCGCATTATCTTCATATAACAGAGTAGGATTTACATTGATGTTTTCAAGTCCGCATTCTTCTTGAATATTTTGAATCATTGACCGTAACCAAACACATTCTCGACCCGCCTCGTATAAGGCGACCAGTTCGGCGTGATTTGAAGATGTAGCTGTAAGAGTTTGTTTTGTCGATCGCCATGAAATTGCAGCTCCACAATAGGTGAATACATATCCTGATTGAGATCGTGCTTTATGTGGATCTGATAAATATCCCGCATCTGCATATCCAACTAAATTGGATTTTTTATCTTTTTGATAGTAACCCCATATCTCTAGTTCCGCAGAGATACCGAAATACATGTTTAATTCCATTCCAATGTCTGCTGGTTGGTTTGGAACTATATCTTGCTAACACATTTACTGCAAATGAGATATCGGGTCTCGTATTATTTGCAAGATATAATAATGCCCCGATTGCACTTAAGTATGGTACTTCATGACCAAGCATTTTTTCATTATTTTCTTGTGGGCAAAAATGATCATTTTCTGTATTTAGCGATCGTACGACCATTGGTGTGCTCAAAGGATGAGCTTTATCCATATTGAATCTCTTTAATATTTTTTCAACATAATTTAATTGATGGATAAATATTTCATTCTTTAGATGTTCGATCTGCAGGCCGAGACAAAATTTTGTTACACCAAGGTCTTTCATCTCAAATTCATTCTTCATTAATTTTGCAGTATTCTCAATCTCTTCAGGAGATCCAATAATATTTAAATCATCAACATACACTGCAATGATTGTGAAACCTAGATTTGATCTTTTAATAAAAACACACGGACTATTTATATTATTTTTATATCATTCTTTTAGAAGGTACTCACTTAGTCGATTATACCACATTCGACCAGATTGTTTTAGTCCGTATAAAGATCTTCTTAATTTTATAGAGTACATCTCTCTAGGTTTTGACTTATATGCTTCAGACATTTTCAATCCTTCAGGAATTTTCATGTATATGTCATTGTCAAGTGAACCATATAAATATGTTGTTACAACATCCATAAGTCGCATTTTTAGATTTTATGTAACTGTGAGACTTATTAGAAATCTGAGAGTTATCGCATCCACTACAGGTGAATATGTTTCTTCATAATCAACTCCAGGTATTTATGTAAAGCCTTGCTTTATATCTCACAATCTAATTTTTCTCATTTCTTTTTATGACAAATACCCATTTGTAACCTACAGGGTTAACATCTTTGGGCGTTTGGACTACAGGTCCAAATATTTGTCGCTTGTCTAATGAGCTTAATTATGCTTGTATGGCATATTTCTATTTAGGCCAATCATTTCTATATCTACACTCTTCTAGAGTTTTTGGCACATTATATTCTTTGTTTATAACATCGCTTGCTATAGCGAATGCAAAGATTTCATCAACATATGTTTTATTTCTATTTAATATAGTATCATTTATTACATAATTTATATAAATCTCATAATCATTTGGTACTTGAGTTTCTTTTGGAACTTCATCAACCTCTTCTGGGGTTTTATTAACTTCTTCATGAGTTATATCATTAATCTCTTCTGGGATTTTATATACTTCTTCAGGAGTTTTACTGTCAACCTCTTCTGGAGTTTTATTGACTTCTTCAGGAGATTTACCATCAACCTCTTCTGGAGTTGAACCAACTGCTTTATTCTGCTCTTTCCTTTTACGTGAATTTACATCCTTAGAACCAAGTGGTCTTCCACGTTTTCTACGCACATTGGATTCATTAGATATTTTTGTAATGTCAATTCGAGCAGGTGCGCTTATAGCTGGAATATGTGATTTAGTAACTCTATTCGTATCTGTGAATGCATCAGGCAATTCGTTTGCAATTCTTTACATATTTATGATCTTTTGAACTTCGAGTTCACATTGACCACTTCGAGGGTCAAGATAAGATAACGATGAATTCCAAGTTACTTGTTTATCCAGTTTTTGTTTTTCTTCCCCTAAATTTGGGAATATTGATTCATTAAAATGACAATCAGCAAATCTTGCTGTAAAAACATCTCCTGTTAATGGTTCTAAATATCTAATAATAAAATAAGAGTTAAAACCAATATAAATTCTCAACCTTCTTTGAGGTCTCATTTTTGTGCATTGTGGAGAAGAAATTGAAACATATACTGCACAACCAAATACCTTTAGATGAGACAAATTTGGTTCTCTTCCGGAGACCAATTGTAATGGGGAATATTTATGATAAGCAGTTGGTCTTAATCTAATTAGTGCAGTGGCATGTAATATGGCATGTCCCCATGCGGAAGACGGTACTAGACCTCATGAGTAATGGTCTAGCAATTAATTGTAATCTTTTAATCAATGATTCTGCCATACCATTTTGTGTATGAACATGGGCCACTGGATGTTCTACCGTAATTCCAATAGACATGCAATAATCATTAAAAGTTTGAGAAGTGAACTCACCTGCATTATCAAGCCGGATTCTTCTGATTTGATAATCCAGAAAATTAGCTCTCAATTGGATAATTTGTGCTAATAGTCTAGCAAATGCAACATTTCTTGTTGCTAACAAACTCACATGTGACCAGCGTGCTGATGCATCAATTAACACCATAAAATATCTAAACGGTCCACATGGAGGTGTAATAGGTCCACATATATCTCCTTGAATTCTTTCTAAAAATGAAGGAGCTTCAGGTCCAACTTTATTTAGAGATGGCCTAATAATTAGTTTTCCAAGAGAGCATGCTTCGCATGTCATATATTTTGATAATAGGATCTTCAGGTCCTTTAGGGGATGCCCATTTGCACTTTCAATTATTCTCTTCATCATTATATTTCCTGGATTACCCAATCTGTCATGCCATAATGTAAATAATTTTGGATCAACTAACTTCTGGTTAGTAACAGCTAACTTCTGGTTAGTAACGGCTAACTTCTGGTTAGTAACGGCTAACTTTTGGTTAGTAACGGCTAACTTCGGGTTAGCAACCATATTTGATTCTATTTTAATTATATAAGTACTATATAATCCATATGACATTGCTTGCATCTTTTCAATTATGATCTTCTGGTCATTCTTAATATATGTGATATGAAGATACTCGTAATTTTTCTCATTCATAGTTTCAATATGATAACCATTCTTTCGAATATCTTCAAAGCTTAGTAGATTTCTTCTGGATCTACTTGAATATAATGCATTATCTATTATTAATTTTGTTCCTTCAGGTAACAAAATACAAGCTCTTCCGGAGCCTTCTATTAAATTACTTGTGCCAGATATAGTGTGAATAATATTCTCACCAAGATGCAATTGTGAAAAGTATTTCTTACATTTCAATATGGTATTAGTTGTTCCACTGTCTACCAGACATGGATCTTCATTACTTATCATTGTGTCAGTCATTTTCCTTTAAAATGCAAAAATAAATTACTTTTATTCATTAAACTTATTTTCATAAAAAAAAATTAAAAGTAAACTAAACTTTTATTAAACATAAATATAAATTTTTATACTATATTTTCTCCCTAAATAATAATATATATTTCTTCATTGACATTATGGAAGAAATCTGATACATCAAGATGTGTATCCATATGGCATTCATTTTGGGGTCATATTCAGTAAAGTTAGTTTCCACATTTTCCCCTTATTTCTTGATTGTGGCTTAATATAGCTCTACAAAATATTTTGGCGTACGACAGGTACGCGACCAATGATTTATCATTCCACATCTGAAACAAACATCTTCATGACTTTTTTTTTCTCATTAATATGTATTTTCAACATCAGGTTATTACTACCATAACTTCAAGTTATGATAAATGAAAAATGAGATAAATTCAAACTTTGTGAGATTTGTCATATGTACTACAAAATAGATACGCATTAACTTCACGTTATTAATGCCATAACTTCGTGTTATGAATGTCATAACTTCGGGTTATGAATGCCATAATTTTGAATTATAAATGTCATAACTTCAGGTTATTAATATTATAACTTCAGATTATGAAAAATGAGATAAATAAATATAAATAAAAGAATACGTAAATTGCATGAATAAATAAATAAATAAATTTAAATGTATTAATAACTTCAGGTTAATATTATATAACTTCAGGTTATAATAAAATATTTTATTTAATAACTTCTGGTTATTAAATTGCTTGGCTGCGCAATTGTAAAATTTAATTTGAAATAACTTCGGGTTATATTTTCATCCAATGACCTATAATAACTTCTGGTTATTATATTGATTTTATATGAAAATTTCTAATAAAAGTTCAAGTTTTTTTAATTGAGAATAACTTCAGGTTATTATTCATCTAGTGGCCTATAATAACTGCTGGTTATTATATTAATTTTATACTAAAATTTATAATAGAACTTCAGATTGTAAATAATTCTAATAATAACTTCAAGTTATTATTTTATTCAAGTAATACGAACTTCGGGTTCTTGATAAAATTTTAGTTGTGATAATAACTTCAGGTTATTACTCTTATTATTATATTCAGGTAATATGAACTTCAGGTTCTTGATAAACATTTAGTTTTGATAATAACTTCAGGTTATTATTCCATCATTAACTTCAAGGAATGGTTCTTATAAACTAGAACAAATATAATAAAAAATTTAAAGGAAATTTAAATTAATGAAAGATATAATAATTAATCACACAAATTACTTACTTGATTACTTAGCAACTTCTTCCGAGCAAGTCGTGCTGATAACGTGTTGTAAAATTAAAATAAAGTTGCAACAAAAGTAAGTAAATAACAAAAGAGATAGAGAGAGCAATAACAGAATTTTATTCTCCACTATTGTATATAATATGTGTATCCCCTTCTCTATTTACAAATCCTCTATTTATAGGCTAGAAAGAGATGTTACAATAATAAATGAGAAAATGAATGCTCATGGTAGTGGAGATAATGGAGGTAGTGGAGGTAGTGGGCAATGAAATGAGAATTAATATTGGAAGTTATAGAATGAACATCCACATAAATATATTTTATAACAAAGACCAATTTATCATAAATACCAAATTTTGGGAGCCATAACATTGAGTGAGTCTATGGTACTATGCATATTACGATTTGTTATCATGCTACGGCTCTATATTCGAGTTTTCAAATCCTAACGGTCGATCCGAACCGTTCATCTTGTTCTCTATATTAATTTGTGTTTAGAGACCAAATTTTACATTTTTTGAAATTTTTTACTATTTTTTTAGATTTATTGAAAATCACTGTTTTTGGATGGTCCAGAATTTTCAGATTAAGTGATATTCTAAATATCTAAAAAAATAGTAAAAGATTTTCAAAAAATGTAAAATTTGGTCTCCAAACACATATTAATATGGAGAACAAGATGAACGGTTCGGATCGACCGTTAAAATTTGAAAACTCGAATATAGAGCCGTAACACGGTAACAACCCATAATATGCATAGTACTATGGACTCACTCCATAACATTTACCCTTTAATTTATTAACAGAGATTCCCAATCTACTCCCGACCAAACGTCATCCATCCGTGCCGAATTTGGTTCCCTATTGTAACTCAAAATTTGATTTTAGATCCGAACGGTCCGATCTATTTTGCACAAATAATGAAGTCACCCATCAGTGCCAGGATTCTGATCGAACGGTGCGTACTTAAAACAAATTTTGATTTACTTTAGGAATCTTCTCCGAGTCGGAGCTGATCCCACCTCATCCCGCGCTTCCCATTTCCACGGAAAAAATAAAAAAAATAAAAGAAACGATTAGAGCGCGAGTGGTGGAGAGGTCTATCTGGCCATGGCGACTACTACCCTCTTCAACGCAACCTCTCATCCTCTTTCCCCACCCGTCAGACCGCTTTCCTCTTCCCGTCGGGTCCAGTTTGCGCTCTCATCATCCCCACCTTCTCAGGTAAAGCTAGCACGCTGCAGAGTGGGACCCGTCGGTCAGTGGCGCTTGACCGGAAGGGCAAGGCTGCCTTTGAGTTGCCGCGCGGTCAAGACCATCGGGCAGAGCGAATTTGGTGCAGAGGTGTTGCAGTCGGAGCTGCCAGTTCTCGTCGATTTTGTGGCTGACTGGTGTGGGCCCTGCCGCCTGATTGCTCCTGCTGTGGATTGGGCTTCTCAGGTCCGGTTCCTTTCTTCCCCTTTTTTTTTTCTTATCCAATGCTTGTTTGATTGATAATTTGGGTGAAGATTTTAACAGAGAAGATTTGGCTTCATGCAGCGCATGAACCTTATAAAGTGCTGTTTTGATTCTATAGTTTGTGTGCTGCATGAAATCAAAATTACTCTGTTAAAATTATTACCCGATAATTTCTTGTTTGATATGGAATTCTCTTCAATGCTAAATTTTCCAATGGAATTTTTGCATTGTTTTTTAAGAATTGTGATATGGGTAGTGGAATTTTAAATAAAATAGTATCAATTTCCCATCTTGGCAATATTTTCCTACCAAGTCAAATAAAAAATGTCAAAATTGCAAAATAAGTTTGTAGACCTGTCTTGTGATATAGAAATACCTTAGCTTTAAAATTTATGCGACTTCATAATATCATTTTAAAATGCACTGAAACTCCTCAATTAGAGTTTAAATCATATAATTATAGGAAATTTTGTACCACATTTGCTTCTACAGGAATCAAACTTCCATTTGTGCATATTTCAAGAAAGAGTATTTCCTCATTTTGTTGTTTTGAATATGCATTTATTGTACAAGTTATCCTATTAATTACTGCTTGGTACATTAACAATTAATGGTAAAAGAAATGTTACTTTGGTGGTTAGAGGATGCACTGTATTCTCGAAAACCTTTAGTAGAGATATATGCTCAGGGACATAGCCCGACTTTCAAGTTATGGAAACACACATTGGAGATCAATCATATAAAATTTTCATGTTGAGTATGGGGGTCAATTTTACAGTAACCATACATTTTGCTCTAAACTATATAGAAAATCACGTATTATGCATTTTATTACCAACAAGTTGAATCCAATTTCTTTCTAACAATACCTATTAAGAGTCAGTATTATGCATTTAATCCATTTTGCAACTTATTCACTTAAACAATTCAAATTGTTGCTCATGCATGTTGATTTTGTCTGGTATTAGTTAGAAACAGATGTTTTTGTTTAATACAGAGCACCTGAAAGCACTGGTTTTATGTGAAACTGTTGAAATTACCACTAACAGAGATAACAAAAAAGTTGTTTCATTAATTACCAGGAATTCGAGGGAAGAATAAAGGTAGTAAAAATAGACCATGATGCAAATCCGCAATTGATCGAAGAATACAAGGTTTATGGACTGCCTACTCTGATACTGTTCAAAAATGGAGAGGAAGTACCAGATAGCAGGAGAGAAGGAGCCATTACTAAAGCAAAGTTGAAGGAATACTTGGAATCTTTCTTAGAGTCTCCAAGTGTAGCCTAATCAGTAATTCAGTATGAACACTCACGTGAAATTAAAATTCATTCGGTTCTAATTGTTAAATTTTTGTTTATTATAACCATTTGGTGTATTGATAGAAATACGCGGCGGTACTGTATAAACAGTATTTCAGAGATATGCTTCAAAATATTATTAACTATGTCCACGGAATCTCAGTCATATAAATTTTTTGTAAAAAAATAAAAATGTTCTGTTGAGAAATACTGACAATGCATGTCTATACTGACAAAAGCTTGTTCACCTTTCTTTCTTTCTCTCTTTTTTCTTTCTTCCTTCTTTCTTTCTAACTTAGAAAGAACATGAGGAGTTGTATATAATTAGCTGCAACTAAACTCTTACCTTTTTCTTAATACAAATTGTTAGTTGTATTTTTACTTTTTGACAGATAAAATGTTCAAAATTGTTTTAATGTTTCTGGTAGTAGGATTTGAACTAGACACGCATACATACATATCTACTATTTGTTTTGGCAAGAGATGATAAATTATAAATTGATACATCTGTTAAAATTATTGGATTGTTGTATCCATCTTTAAAATTGGAGCTTCAAAAGATGTAAATATTAAAAAAGAAAAAAACTTAATTCAAAACCAACGTTTTTTTTGGTAATGACTCGATCAGAAATACAAAATAAATGCGTATTATGTCTATATTGTAAAATGGGCGTCAATATAAAATGTTTCTTATAATACTTTATTGCCATAAATCAATGGCATTTTTAACTGTCCATAAGTTCTACACGATTGGTAAAGCTTAACTTCGAAACCTATGAGAATGACTTCTGGCACAATTACATGTCAAATTTATAAATTAGTTTAGTATAAAGTCAAGTGGTAAAAAAAAAATTATAAGATAATTTTAACATGTTTATTTTTCATCGTTTTTTTACCACTTGACTTCATGCTAAGTTAATCTGAAAATTTATAAATTTGACATGTAAATGTATCACTTGTGAAGTAGATCGGTTTCAATGGTTTGAATTTATATTTAAAATTAATGCAATAGGTTTTAGAGTTAAGCTCACCAAAGAGCTCGATGAGCTTAAGAACACTGTAGTTTTACAAAAAAAAATTATATCCCAACATAGGTAATTTATAATAAGTCAAGTGCAGAACAGTATTTTTTTTTTAAACAAATATACGAATAGTATTTTACATAAAACATGATGTAATAAGTCAAAGAATAATCATTTCTGTACCCGCGCTACAGTACTTGCATTTAGAGGAATAATGTATTATGGTCCCCACTAATTATTATTCTTAAAAGATATTATATAGTCTCAACTAATTATTATTCTAAAATTCCAGTAGCACCCTTTCAAAGCCTCGGCACTAATTCCGCGTCAATATTTCTCTAACAAAAATAGTTGACCTCATAAAAATAAATACTTTAGTGCATAGATATAAATACTTTCAATACTTAGATATTAATACTTTCAGTGTTATATGCAAAAAGAGGATGGATCTAATTACAACATTATGGCAGTTTAGGTCCCCACAAGCAGTTATGTAAAAATTACAACATTGTTTATTATATAGATATAAATACTTGTGTTCTTTGAACTATATATTTCAAGATTTGACTATTAATACTAAAAAAAAAGTTATAGATCTGGAACGATTGTAGTCCCCACAAGCAATTATGGCAGTTTAGGTGCGGGTACGACGTCAGAAATTTCAAAAAAAATGCGGGTACGATTATTTAAAAATAATTAATTTATCATTTATATTGTTTACTATATAGATATAAATACTTGTGTTCTTTGAACTATATACTTCAAGATTTGACTATTAATATTTTAAAATAAAGTTACAGATCTGGAACAGTTGCGGTCCCCACAAGTAATTATGGCAGTTTAGGTGCGGGTACGACATCATAAATTTCAAAAAAAAGTGCGGGTACGATTATTTAAAAATAATTAATTTATCATTTATATTGTTTACTATATAGACATAAATACTTGTGTTCTTTGGACTACATACTTCAAAATTTGACTATTAATATTAAAAAAAAAGTTACAGATCTGAAGTGCAATTATGGCAGTTTGGTCCCCACAAATAGTTATGGCAGTTTAGGTGCGGGTACTGTAGCGCGGGTACTCATATCAGCTTCCATAATTATATAGATTCATTTCTTAGTTTTTGAACATAATTTATAAGTCAAGCCCAAATTATTCTTTCACTTCTATTTAGACATGGGCTAAAAGAAAGGTTGAATATTTTTAGGCCCATACCCGATTTTTCCTCCACTAAAAATTCAGACGTCTCTTGACCTTTCTCTTCTCTGTCGTCTAGCATTATCCCTTGGGAGAGGGGGCGTCCGACGCCCATCGGACCACTTTTGTGTTCGATGAGTTCTCTTTACCGTCGGATCTGCTTTAGGATTCGCGCCTGCAATTTCACGTCTACTTTAAAATCCGTACACATGAATCCTAAAGCAAATCTGACGGTGAGGGAACCCATAGCTCCATTGTTGTCACAGTAGAGGTCCACAGGGCCTTGAACACTGGAAACCACTCCAAGTTCGCTAAGGAACTTCTTGATCCAGAAACCCTCTTTAGCTGCCTCGGATGCAGCTATGTACTCTGCTTCGGTGGTTGAGTCTGTTGTAGTCTCTTGCTTTGAACTCTTCCAGCTCACAGCACCACCGTTGAGTATGAATACATACCCAGATTGTGATCTTGAGTCATCACGATCAATTTGGAAACTGGCATCAGTGTAACCATTAATCACCAGCTCGGAATCACCACCATAGACGAGAAACATATCATTAGTTCTTCTCAAGTACTTAAGGATATTCTTTGCAGCAACCCAGTGCTCTTTGCCTGGATTAGCCTGATATCTACTCGTCACACTCAAAGCGTACGAGACATCAGGGCGAGTGCACAACATGGCGTACATGATAGAGCCAATAGCCGAAGAGTATGGTACTCTACTCATATTGCTTCGCTCATCAGTTGTCGAAGGACACTGAGTCTTGCTTAGCTGAGCACCATGTGACATTGGCAGGAATCCTCTCTTAGAATCCTGCATGCTGAACCGATTCAGCACTTTGTCAATGTACGCCAATGTATGTAGGTGTATGTGTGTGTATGTGTGGGTGTATGCTTGTTGTCTCTTCTTTTGTGTGTATGTCTCTCTTCCTTCCTGTCTGTGTGTGTCTTTGTTCTTCATTTGAGGTGCCCTTTTATAGGCAAAGAGCTCAGCTTAGGGTTTGGTAGGGTTGAGGTGGTCTTATCTTAACCAGAGGTGTTTGATCAAATGTCTGTGGTTGATTGGCATCTTTCCATGAGCATCTGTGCAGGGGATCACCCAATCACACTGTAACATGTCACCAATTATGAGTTGGATCAACTTGGACCCTCAGATCAACCATTAGGGCACTGCATGGCATAATAGCCCTTGATTTCATGGCTTCTGGAAGGAAGGCTTGATTGCATGACTCCATTTGTGCAGAGGAAGATTCCTCTATTTTGGACTGATTTCAGGTGCTCTAGGCACGTGTCCTGGGGACCAGGGTGAGCTGTTAATAGCCAACGAGCCATGTTGTGTTGGACCCGAGCCACCTCAAGGCTTAACATGGCCCCTTCTTAATTACTGAGCCTCAAACATGTGGGGATGACAGAGAGCATCGTATAATGTTCGTTATCATGTTCCTAGGCGTAATTTATCACTTGGATAACGAATCCAATGCTCTCGGCCATGGCATGAACCGAGCTGGTGCTTCTTGAGCAATTCATCTTCTTAAGTCCATTTCATTTCAAATTAAGAGTGCAAGTGGCATCGCCTACACCCCTTTAGTACTTTTGCCAAGTTTCAAGGCTTGATTGCACCTTTAGCTTAAGTTCATAATTTTCCTTTTCTTCTCTTCTCGGTCAAAATCAGAACTTGTGAGAGAGAGATAACCTTCAAGGTTTGAGAAAGGAGGAGAGGGAAGGTATTCCTTTCAATCCCTCATACGCTTTGTTTCAATCCCTTCTTTATTTAGGCGAATTTAGAGCTCAAGAATCGGCTTAGGCCATGAGAGAGGGGAAGAAGAAGAAGTCAGAGCAAGGGGCCTGCTTGTCAGCGGCTCAAACCCGACGTTTTCTTTCATTAAGACATGGGTGAGCTTGGCGTATCATAGGCCGCGCAAGAAGGCAGTGGCATGGCTTATGGTGCTCCAAGAGCACACAAAACGAAGGGACCAAAGGCGCTGAGTTTAAACTCAGCGCTTCCCTTGTTTGATCTGGCAAGTCAGGGTGCATCATGCACCATTGCACTGCCACCCGGTGTACGGAGTTCATTTTCAATGCACTGAGCTCATCTATATCCAATCCTCAGCGAAATTTAACTCTGAGGGGCTGATAGTGAGCCCCAGGGGTCAGGTTTAGGTTTGGTATACCCCAAATTGCACCCGGAATAATTAGGTTTAATGTTAAGGGTACCCAGGCTGAGGTGGCACCAATCAGAGGTTGCCATGTCATCAAAACTTTGAAAATCCATAACTCTTTAATCGTTTGGAGTTAGAATCTGAATTTTATATCAAAATTCATGGTTTTAAACGTAGAATATTACCATGAGTTTTAATATGTCATTTCCCTTCATTTCGGAAAGATTTTAAACCATTTGGCGTCTTTCCAAGTATTTAAATTATTACCAATTTCTGTTTATTTAATTGGCAATATTTCAGGGTACAACAAAACCCGTCTGGACCGGGACTTTTATTATTCGACCAGCAACTTACCACATTTTTTATCTCCTCAATCTCAATTTGCCTTCCGAGATGAGCAAGATCCAATCTATGTTCATATAGATTCTCCCAATAAATCTGAGGCATTTGCCTAGATTGTGTGCCCATCAAAGCTAAATAGTGTTGAAAAAATGCTTAATTTTTAGCTCTCTGATCCGAGTGCATGACACCTTGGAATTCAATTTGTGATATGCTATTGTGATTTTTGTTGTCTGATGCCTTTGCATGAAAGAACCTAGTGCCTTTGTCTCCTTGCAACTCCCAGTTTAATTTTGATCTTTGTTTCCACATATCCTCCTCGATAACTGACAACTCGGTATACCTCCTTTTAATTATTGCAGTTATGAATTTTTCAAGATCCGACACATGTCTATGCTCTTTGACCTTATCAATCCACCCTAAAAATTCTCGGCAAGCCTCAACTTGATTTTTTATTACTCCCACCTTTTGTGCAGCCCACTGTTTTATCTCCTTTTGTAGCTTTTGCAGCTTGCTATGTAATTGAATTGGCATTTGAGCCACTGACTGGGAGCTCCAAGATTGTACTACCACTTCTTCTAACCTTGGAAACCTAAGCCATAAATTTTCAAAACAAAAAAATTTTGTTTTCCTAAACCCGGCTTTGGCTATGAGCATTATTGGGCAATGATCAGATGACGTGTTCGGCAGAGCTTTCTGCAGAGAGTTTGGATACTTGTGATTCCATTCCGTAGAGATTAAAAACCGATCCAACCTTGCCATTGTCGGGTTACCCCGTTCGTTCGACCATGTAAAATGCCTTCCATGTAACGTAAGGTTTAATAATCCAAGAGATGAGATCAATCTTGAGAATTGCAATGGTGTTCTCCAATCTGTTGGGGTTGTATTTCTATCTTCTGGATTTATGGTTATGTTGAAATCACCACACAAGAGCCAGGGCGTGTGATATGTCGGTTTCAAATTTTGCAATTCTTCTAGAAATGCTTGCCTTGGGTGTGGAGTAGAGGGACCATACATACCGGTTATCCAGAATTTGTGATCGTCTGACCTGTTCTTGAGCAAACTGACACCAAAAATGTGCAAATGATATGTTGAATTTCTTCAAATAAATGACCTGACCATGCAAGAATTATACCCCCTCTGGTTCCTTGTGCATTTAGAATTCTTATTTGATCTAACCGGTTTCCACAGGTTTCTCTAATACACGTGTCATCCATATGTGCCATTTTGGTTTCTTGTAAACAAATTACATTTGGTTTCTCCATCAATATTGTCTATCTCACTGCTAGTCTTTTTGGCCTTTCATTCAATCCACGTACATTCCACGTAATGAATTTGATTTTTGCTTGATAATTCATTTGAGACATATGAGACAACACAATATATAGTAGAAAGCACATATATATTTGGATTTCAGAGATGGTACAACACTGGTATAAAACCATACATCTCCTCTGTTACTAATTCTCATCCTACCATGAAACTTCCTTCTACCTAACTTCAGAAGAACTAAAAGAGAACATATAAGCCGGGATTGACCCGTGCACCTAACCAAAAGCATATAGCGACTAATCATTGAAACTTAAAATTACTACTTAAGTAAGACTGAACCCGACCCGTTAAGGATCTGAGTCCCTGAGGACCTGCATGCCATTGCTATTGTCTAGCACGGCCTCAATTCTTGCTTGAAGTTCTTCTGTAACCTCTACTCCTACAGCCATAATAGCCACTTCGGCTTGGGACCTGGAAAGCGGAGCCATGGAGTCCAGGTACTCTGGCCTTGGCCTTTGAGGCTTCACTCTAGTCTTGCGCGTGCGTGTTTTTTCTGCTTCGTATCCTTGCACAACCCGTGCTTTGTCCATTACTGTCACGTACGATCCATCACTTTTCTCTTTCAACCTTGGGCTTCTCCTGACCTCTGAGGGTGTTGCTAAACCCGTTTTGGGGTTCACTAATTCGACCTCTGTGAGACCCTCCTGCAAAGCCCATGAAGGACTAAGAAAACCTGGAGGCGGGCTATCGAACTCGTCTTCAACAGCGCCCTTGGCCTGCAACTCTGGTTCTGTGGTGAAGCCCCTCTTAACAGGCCCGAAATTTAAACACATTTCGTTGGGCCCGAATTTCAAGCTTCTGATAGGCCCGAAATTGGAATTTACCTCTCTGGGCCCGAGTTTTGGGCCTGTCAAGCCACTATTCTCCATTGGAACTACGATATTAAAAATTGCACTTCCCCAACCCTCTTTGACCAGAGGTAGTACCTTAACAGTACTAGGACCGGTACATATCATTTCTTTTGCTTAGTTTGAATAGCATTAATATATATAACCTTGCAATAATATTCCAGCATGATATAATTTTTGGTACGTGGTACAATATGGCGCCAGTTAATTTTGATCTGTCATACTCTATATGCACATTTCCACATAAAAGTTCTTTTTTCCGAGAAACGGCTTCAAAATCCATTTTTTATAAATCCTGGTAATTTGGAACTTTTAAGCATCAGGGGCTTACATGGATAGGGAATATATATATGCAGTTGGAGCAAATACTTGTGCCCCTAGCAACTTTGCACCTTTGCAAGACACATAATATTTGTAAAGATATATAAAGGGGGAAGAAAATGAAAAATTCCTGGGTTGTGGGACAACTAAATGAGGAAGGTTTCAATTTCTCGTGTCTTTCATATCTCATATTTTATATCTTCGTTTTCAAAGTTCAAATTGTCGATCCAAACCGTTCAACATGATACATAGTAGAGTAGCCAGGATTTTCATCAGAGGTAGGCAAGAAAAATATATTATTTTATTAATTATTATTTTTTATTTAATAAAAACTAGAATTGTAAATACATCATTTCTCTCAAACGAAGATATGTTGCATATCCAAATAATTTAGTAACAATTGGCAATTGTAATTAAAATAACATTCTTACGAGCTTGCATGACTGCATTGAACTAAATTAAAAATAATGAAGAGAAGATACAAGATATTAACAAACAAAAATCTTCTAATGATAAACTATATTAACCAATATTACCAGTTTTTACCAAATTAATCTCATGAAATGCTCAAAACCTAATTTTCGGAATTTTACCATATTATTTCCAATAAAATTGGTAAATCAAATGCAAAAAAGCCTCAATTTCATAAAGATTGTTAAACCAAAATTATAATTTTTATGAAACAAACACATGTCAGAGGAAAGAAAGAAAAATTGAAACAACAGAAAACAAAGACAAATGTTTGTTTAACTAGTTATTTTACATTTTAATCCAGCTCATGAATCTGTTTTATTTAAACTTCAATTCTCTATTTTAAGAAAGCTTTCAAATAAAAATGTAGAATTCAATGATAAAGTTATCAGCCCAAAACAATAGCCCAATAATTATAGAATAATCATTTTTGTGCCCGCGCTACAGTGCCTGCACAATACTCGCGCTACAGTACCCGCGCTACAGTACTCTCATTTAGAGGAATAATGTATTATGGTCCCCACTAATTATATTGTGTCGACTAATTATTATTCTTAAAAGATATTATATAGTCTCAACTAATTATTATTCTAAAATTCCAGCAGCACCCTTTCAAAGCCTCGGTACTAATTCCGCGTCAATATTTCTCTAACAAAAATAGTTGACCTCATAAAAATAAATACTTCAGTGCATAGATATAAATACTTTCAATACTTAGATATTAATACTTTCAGTGTCATGTGTAAAAAGAGGAGAGATCTAATTACAACATTATGGCAGTTTAGGTCCCCACCAACAATTATGTAAAAATTACAACATTGTTTACTATATAGATATAAATATTTGTGTTCTTTGAACTATATACTTCAAGATTTGACTATTAATATTAAAAAAAAGAAGTTATAGATCTGGAACGATTGCAGTCCCCACAAGCAATTATGGCAGTTTAGGTGCAGGTACGACGTCAAAAATTTCAAAAAAAGATGCGGGTACGATTATTTAAAAATAATTAATTTATCATTTATATTGTTTACTATATAGATATAAATACTTGTGTTCTTTGAACTATATACTTCAAGATTTTACTATTAATATTTTAAAATAAAGTTACAGATCTGGAACAGTTGCGGTCCCCACAAGTAATTATGGTAGTTTATGTGCGGGTACGGCATCACAAATTTCAAAAAAAAGTGCGGGTACGATTATTTAAAAATAATTAATGTATCATTTATATTGTTTACTATATAGATATAAATACTTGTGTTCTTTGGACTACATACTTCAAAATTTGACTATTAATATTAAAAAAAAAGTTACAGATTTGAAGTGCAGTTATGGTAGTTTGGTTCTCACAAACAGTTATGACAATTTAGATGCGAATACTGTAGCGCGGGTACTCATATCAGCTTCCTAAGTCAAAAGCAAATGTTATTAAAAACTAAAAGACGACAGTACCTTTCGTTTTGGTAAACGCATCAATAAAATTAATATTTATTCTGTATCTGCATATCTTAGAAAGAAACTACAGCAAGTATGATTTGTCATGAAATATAATTGACCAAAACAACAGTACCTATCATTAGCAACAGAAGAAGAAAAATCATCTTTTGCAAAAATATAATTATTTCCAAAATTACATTAGTTTAATACGGGAAAGAAAGGGACACACGAGAAAAGAAAAATATTTTAGAAGAATATGAAGATCAAATTTTATAAAATTTGAATCTCCATTTTTCTCTCTAAAAAAAATGAGATTTTAATATATTTATTATGGACTTGTTTTTGGACAAGTATTCTGGAAAAAAAATATCACAATCCATATTCCTAAAAAGAAAATTATGAAAAATCTGGAAACTAAAATAATAGTTTACAAAAAAATTATGCGTAATTGACAAATTTTGTAGCATTTTCAATGCAAATAGTATATGTGGATGAGCCTTTATCCTTGTAGGCTTGTATGTGGCGGGTAAATGGTATATGTGGATGAGCCTTTATCCTTGTAGCCTTGTATGTGGCGGATAAATGGTATATGTCTTTTTCTTTTTTTTAAATCTTGGCAGCTGCTGCCAGTATATGTGGATGAGCCTTAATTTAACTGTTTCAATAGTGACCGGGCTGCTAATGAGCGGGCCCCCTGTTCATACCAAGTCCGGTTCAGAATTAAAATGAACAAGGCCCTGTTCATGATCAGCCCGAATAAAAGAGTTCTTGTTCATGATCGGCCCGTTCTGTATTGTTTATAACAGAGTTCGGTTCATAACTGAGCCCTGTTCAGAACAGGCCCGTTTCAACGAACTGGGCTGAATAGTGGAGAATCAATCGGACTTCTGCGGAGTGCTATATGAAATTGGTCCGGGCCTTAAGTACCATACGCAAGTAGCAACTGGCAACCTTTATCCAGCGTCCAGTATCAATGCGTAGATTTAATTATTTTTAATTAAAGATTTTCAGTAATTTTAGTAACATATAATGCAAGAATATTATTTCTCATTAAATGCGTTGGAATTGAGAGAGTAACAGTTACCATTAAAGTTACCAATAATTTTACACATAATCCAGAGATTTTGTATAGTTATATTAAAGATGGTTTAATTTAAAAATCACCAAAATGAAACCTGAGTTCATCGACTTCTATATAAAATTCCAAATCTGAGTTCATCTACTGTCCCTGAACAAAAGCTTCTCAAAGAATCAATCATAATATATCAATTTTTAACATTCCACACTTCACAAAAACAAAATTAAACCTAAATTATAAGGTTCGACCAATAAATTTAATCTCTTCTACATCCAGAGATGACCTCTTGAAAACGACTTCAATGCATACAAGTATAATTCATTTCCCAAACTTGATTGAATATGCTCCTGTTATATTGCAGATGCCTAATATTAGTGTTCAAGATTTATATATGTTGGTTTCGTGCTTTTCTCAAATTATTTAATTAGTGCAGAGCGAGTGAATATTAACTTAATAAGGTTTTGAATATGAAAAAAATTGTTTATTTTTTTCCATGTGATATTGATATCCAACTATTTCCCATTTTTCTCTCACGATTATGGAAATTAAATTCGCACTCGGAATGAAAAGACTGGTAAATATTTTAACAGAACAGTTTTGGCTTCATGCAGCCCACGAACCATATGCAGTGTTGCTTTGATTCTGTAGTCTGTGCGCTGCATGACGCCAAAACTACTCTGTTTGCAAAAAAAAAAGAAAATTACCATATATGCATCTTCTTTTAACAGAGTAGTTTTGGCGTCATGCAGTCTGTGCGCTGTGGCTTACGGCTTTGATACAAATGAAGTTAACTCTCCTATGAAGAAGAATGTGCTTATATTTGACCTTGGTGGTGGCACTTTTGATGTCTCGTTGCTTAGTATTAGCAACGGTGTAATTGAGGTGAAGGCCACTGCTGGTGACACCCACCTCGGTGGGGAGGACTTTGACAATCGCATGTTAAATTATTTTGTTGAAGAGTTTAGAAGGAAGCATAGGAAGGAGATTTGCAGCAATTCGAGGGCTTTGAGGCGCCTGAAGACCGCATGCGAGCAGGCAAAGAGAATCCTCTCCACCACCAGTGAAACTACTGTCAGCATCGATTGTCTCTATGAGGGAACTGATTTCTATCGGACAATAACTCGTGCACAGTTTGAAGAGCTCAACGCGGACCTTTTCGAGAAATGTATTGAGACTGTAACAAGGTGTCATGAGAATGCTGACATAGACAAGGACAACATTGATGTGGTGGTTCTACCCGGATTCCAAAAGTCCAGCATCTCTTGAAGGATTATTTTAATGGTAAGGAGCTATGTAAAAATATCCACCCAGATGAAGCTGTCGCATATGGTGCTGCCGTACATGCTGGAAATTTAAGCGGGCAAGGTACTAAGGAGATCAGAAATTTGGTGCTCATTGATGTTACCCCACTTTCGCTTGGCATTAATGTTAAAGGTGATATTACATCGGTCATCATTCCAAGGAACACTGCCAATACCAACACAGAAGTCGAAGTCGTTCGAGTACTCCACAAGTGCAGATTTCCAATCTGAAGTCCGCATCAGAGTTTACTTGGCCAGTTTAAACTATCTGGGATCCATCCTGCGCCAAGCGGTGAAACCATGATTAATGTGTCTTTTAAAATTGACAACGACGGCATATTGCATGTTTCACCGAAGGTCAAAATCCATTTAATATTCGTAAAAAGCCCAAAGCCCAAATTATTCTGGATTGATCTAGAATCCTCTTAACCGTTGCTATGTTTATACTAGAAGCCTCTACATATATTTGTCTCATGTATTTTCTAGAATAGTCCAAATTGTAAGTCGGTAACAAGATAGAAATAATAGGAATAATTTAGAAGTTTCTTTGAACCGACATAATAAGAGTATAAATAGATGAGTGAGGTCAGTGAAGTTGTGTCAATAAGTAGAGAACCAGATAGAATCAGAGAGATAGTGAGGCATAAGAGTTAAGAAATATATATCAGCCTTGTAAATTTTGCTCCATTAAATAAAAATAATTCAAGTTATATAAACTCCTCTCTTCTCTTCCAATACCACAATCCGATTATAATTTCCAACATCTGCTAAGGAGCCAGTCAGTGGTTCAAAAAAAGAAATCACCTTGATCAACAGAGGGGGCAGGCTCAGCCAGAAGGAGACATAGGATGGTGCAGGAAGCAGCAAAGTATAGGTTGGAGGATGAGCAATTTAAAAAGAAGGTTTTTGTTGGGATTTCGGGTAGGTTATAGTGCAACAATTCGAAACAGTTCAAGATTTGTTCACTATCCGAAAATCAGAAACCAAGTATAAAACTAATTTTAGGATTAAAACAAAGTTTACCACTAGATGCGCAGCGGAATCTTCAAGTCTAGCAGTAGCCTTCTTCTCCTTTCCTTCGTGTCAGATCCACGCAACAGCCTAGCAATCACGCCTCCATCAGTATCCACACGAACAAAGCCAAAATCAACAATCAGTCGATATGTATCAATCTGAAAGCCCCGTCTTTTTCTCTTTCTTTCTCTCTTACGATTTCTGATATCTGTGGAACAGAATTTCTGGAACAACCAAAAACAGAACTGCTGCATGTATATTTATAATACTTATGCATCCATTCAGTTGCACCATCTGGATGCATCTCTTCAGAAAACGTGATCTGATCTGAGATCAGATCAGATCAAGAATTTGGGCCTGGCCCAATAAAACTTAATATATTAATTCAGTCCATATTATTTGGCCTGTATAACACTTCTTACAGTTTTAGCCAAGAATTCGCTGGAAGACTATGCATACACCTTGAGGAAGTTGGTGAAGGACGATAAGGTTGATTAATTCAAAGGCATCAGGTGGATACGCCAAATACATTGCTGAATTTGTCGACAAGATGATAGAATGGCTCAAGCATGATGTGCCGAAGGATGCATCTGAGTATGACACCAAGAAGAAAGGGCTTGAAGAGATGAGTTCCACCCTCTCGAAAATGAGCTTAAAGGATGCATCCGAGTATGACATCAAGAAGAAAGAGCTTGAAGAGATGAGTTGCACCCACTCGAAAATGAGCTCAAAGGATGCATCTGAGACAAGGAGAATACTATTTATGTGGTGGTGATGAGGACTATGATTCTGATGATGACTAGGATATGGTGATATTAATTAGTGGGAAAACTATCATCTGTGTGTGATTTCTTTTTTTTTTTGGCCCTTTTTCTTTTGGTTGGGTTTTAGACTAGAGAAGGATTGTGGTTTTCTTGTTTTGGAATCATTCTAGCACCTGAACATTAGTAAGCTATTTCCTTTGCACAATATTTGTTTATCAAGTGCTTGCTTCTTAATTTATAGAACTAGAGAGTAAATCTGGTGAATGATAGTTTAGTTTGCTAATTCCACTTTTCTTTTTCTGAATCTAAATGTTCTTTTACTCTTTCTTTAATTTAGAAGGCGATAAGACTACTATAAATATTAATAAATTAAATTCACGGAAGTAGTAATAGAGAAAATAGAAACAGAGAGCAATCAGATAAAAGTAAAACAGGTAATCTGATTTTCTCTGAAATTTTAAATGCAATATATTCTTTCTGTCTTAGAAATTTGATGTAGGTATTTGCAGAAGATAAGAAAACAGAAAGATATTATACGAATATTTCTTTTGACATCACAATTTATGGTGTTATATTGGGATAATTGGATTAGATATATTAAAAGTAGAATATTTGAGTATTTTATATCTACAATATTGCAAGATCTTTTCTCTCCGTTTGACAGGGGCCGAGATTTTTAAAAATACCCCCCAAAAAATTTATTTTATTAAAAATAACCAGGTTCCATCCGAATTTTTAAAAATACCCAGATCGCGGATTTTTTCCTCGCCCCAGAATTTTTATTCCGGGCCGCGGAAAAAACCCGCGCTCCGAATTTTTTTTTTTTTTAGAATTTTTATTCCGAGGCACGGATTTTTTTTTTTTTTTAAAGAGTTTGGAGAAAGAAAATATCCATGTTTTGGTTTTTTTTAATATATGTATATGTATATATAGAGTACGGCTAACGCGCTTCCTCTAGCATATGGGCCGAAATGCTTCCGGTGGAAATTTGAAATTTCAAAATCCAAAAAGTCGATCTGAACCGTTCATCTTCTTCTCCATATTAATATCTGCTTGGAGACCAAATTTTACATTTTTCTGAAATTTTTTACTATTTATTAAGCCACTTTGAAAATTGCTGATCCAACGGTGGCTTACCAAACAGTAAAAATCAGAAGCTACCGTTGGATCAGCGATTTTCAAAATGGCTTAATAAATAGTAAAAAATTTCAGAAAAATGTAAAATTTGGTCTCCAAGCATATATTAATATGGAGAAGAAGATGAACGGTTCAGATCGACTTTTTGGATTTTGAAATTTCAAATTTCCACCGGAAGCATTTCGGCCCATATACTAGAGGAAGCGCGTTAGCCGTACTCTGTATATATAATATAATATAGAGTGAGTCTATGGTACTATGCATATTACGATTGGGCACCGTGCTACGGCTCTATATTCGAGTTTTCAAATCCTAACGGTCGATCCGAACCGTTCATCTTGTTCTCCATATTAATATGTATTTGGAGACCAAATTTTACATTTTAAAAAAAAAAATTACTATTTTTTAGATATTTAGAAAATCACTTGATCTGAAAATTCTGGACCATCCTAAAACAGTGATTTTCAATAAATTTCAAATAATAGTAAAAAAATTTCAAAAAATGTAAAATTTGGTCTCCAAACACATATTAATATGGAGAACAAGATGAACGGTTCGGATCGACTATTAGGATTTGAAAACTCGAATATAGAGCCGTAGCACGGTGCCAAATCGTAATATGCATAGTACCATAGACTCACTCATATAATATATGTATATGTATATATGTATATATGTATATATATGTATATGTATATATGTATATATATGTGTATATGTATATTAAATTTGACATCTGCTGGTAAATCAGCAAGTCTGGACTGATACAGGGTTTGCAAAAGTGATTACACCAGCATGCAGAGAATTGAAAAATACACAGAATTAATACAAATTTCAACATTTTTGGATTTTTCTACAGTTAGTTATGAATTTTCAAAGTTTCGTTTTTCGGAAAAACTTTAAACAGCCATAACTTTGGCTACGAGAGTCGGATTCGCGCGTATGATGACTTTTCAGAAAGGGGGGACGAGACGAATGCGATTTGCCCAATTGGTACACCAGACATCGTCGCATCAGAAACATCAGAATTTCAAAAAAACGTCATTTAGTGCCTCAAAAATGCAATTTAAGTTTTCGTACGACGGTAGGCATACAACGATCGGTATTTTGTTTAGTATAATTTAGGTTTTTGTAGTGTAATTATTAATTGTGGAATTTTTTAGTTTGCATGTATATAGTTATATTATATTATATAATTATAGAAAAATCTTAATTATATATAATTATATGTAATTATATTATATATACATATACATATACATATACATATATTATACAGATATTAAAAAAAAATCAAACCATGAATATTTTCTTTCTCCAAACTCTTAAAAAAAAAATCCATGCCCCAGAATAAAAATTCGAAAAAAAAAAATTTCGGGGCGAGGATTTTTTCCGCGGTCCAGAATAAAAATTTCGGGGCACGGAAAAAATCCGCAGTCTGGGTATTCTTAAAAATTCCGTCGAACCATGGTTATATTTAATAAAATAATTTTTTTGGGGGTAAAAATAAAAAATCTCGGGCGCGGCGCAGGGGCAGTATTATTTGAGCTTTGAGATTCATGCATAACGTATTTGAACGGCTGGGATTTTCCAAATAGTCACAAAAAATATTAGTGCTTCGCAATAAAATAAAATTAAAAAAAATCATATTTTAGCTTTTAAAAATTCGAGAAAGGTAGTTCAATGATATTTCACGTTTTAAGTAGATTATTTTAAATATTCATATTTTACTTTTAAAAATTCGACAAAGGTAGTGCATCGCAATAAAAAAAATTATTCATATTTTAATTTTTAAGTTCATCATCATAAAACCAGGAATATAATTATGATTAGTTCAATGATATTTTCATTACTTTGTGGAGCGTGAATTGGCACAATACGAATTACAAAAAGATATATATATATAAAGAGTGGCTAATATGCATTCGGTTGCATATGGACCGAAGTGCTTACGGTCCAAATTTGATTTTTCAAAATCCAAACGGTCAATCTGAACCGTTCATCTTGTTTTTCATATTAATATGTGCTTGGAGACCAAATTTTATATTTTTATGAATTTTTTTACTATTTATTAAGTATTTTACAAAATTGTTGATCCAACGGTAGCTGCTGATTTTACTGTTTTGTTAAGCTACCGTTGGATCAACAATTTTGTAAAATACTTAATAAATAGTAAAAAAATTCAGAAAAATATAAAATTTGGTCTCCAAGCACATATTAATATGGAGAACAAGATGAACGGTTCAGATCGACCGTTTGGATTTTGAAAAATTAAATTTGGACCGTAAGCACTTCGGTCCATATGCAACCGAATGCATATTAGCCACTCTCTCTCTCTCTTTATATATATATATTTTATTCATATAGAGTAATAATTTATATAGTCTGGCCCAAATTACTAGAAAATAAGTAAAATATGCTAATTTAAATTGCAACATGTACATACTATCAGAAATAGAACAAAAATATTACTTTAAATTATAATATGTACATAATATTAAAGAGATATGTGTATGATGTACTTAGGATACAATATAATTTTTAATATAATCCATGTCTAATGTAGTTCTCTACATGAATTATTGCGTAATTAAAATTACTATTTATCAATATAAGTCTTAGTATTTCTAATAAAAATTAATTTTGTCCAAATATTTTTTTACCGCTTGACTTTATTTTAGCTTGATATCGTATAAGGGGGAATTTCATCTATTTTTCTCATAAACTTTGAAATTACATATTCTCCCCTCTAAAATTAATAATATCATATTTACCCTTCTAAATTTCAAAAACTCACAGATTTATTCAATTTATTTACTAATCTATTAAAACTCACTTCAAATTTATAAATTACCCATTTTAGCTTTATATATAAATAATATAAAAAATAATCAGCTCAATTAAAATGGACAGAGCAGATGCCCGTCTACAAAACTTCTTTGTTACTTCCGTGGTTGTAAATTTGTGAGTGCATAAACGTCGATTTTTTTGGTTTATTTATTTTTATTTTTTATTTTTACTTTATTTTTTTTATTTAAAAAAGGAACAAATATTATTTTACAAGAGTCTCGTTAATGTCATAATGTTATAATTTCAGCTTAAGTAATAACGAGTCAATGTTTACGATTTTAAGATCCGAACAGTCAATACGAACTGCTCAACATATTATCCTTATTAAAATGTGCCTGAAAATTATTATTTTCGGATAATTCTAAACAATCTAAAACAGTGATTTTGTACTTATTTAAAAAATATTAAAAAATTTAAAATTTGACTCCATACACATTTTAATATAAAAATTATGTTAAACAATTCTTCTACTCTATCTTCGGTTTTCATCGCGTATATATTTATTTGCTAGAGACAAAATTTTTAGCTCAGGTTCAGTAGACACTTATTAAAATAATGGGACTCACTGCAATTAATAATATTATTTTGGTCTCTACAAGTCTACAACTGAGTTCAGATAACTTAATTTTTGGATTTTAAATCGGAACCGTTTGATTCAAATTCGTGATAATCTATCCAAAGTGGAGCGCACACATCTCGATAAATGAATTCGAACCGCGAAGCAATCTCGAGCGACGGATTCAAATCGGACGTTCTCGATCCAAAACGCAAAAATTGAGTTACTTTATGGGATCCGGACCCACAACGGAAATAAATCTGCTTTGATTCTCAAAAGAATCACAGGGCCCTGCTTTTCCAAATCCACCCGTCTATTTTTCTAAATGCACAAATCTCAAAATCTGTTATTTTATATGCACAAATCTCAAAACAAATGAATGGGTAGATCTGGAAAAGCAGGATCCTGTGATTCTCAAGAATCACAGCAGATTTGTTTCCACCCACAAGGCGACAACTACTCCGGACCTTGCCAATTAATATTGCAATTATTTAATTAACAACTTGATTGCTTAATAAACTAAACAAATTGGTAAATTATTCCTGTACCGATCACGAGCCAATTACTTAATCATTTTCTGCTTATCCTAACAACTATTGTCTGCTCTTCGAAGATCTGATTCAATCCTTCCCTGATCAATGGCCCCTTTCATCTCAAATGAGCTGTCAACAATATTATTTTATCTGTTTGTATGATGCGTATTGTATTCGAAATAATTACTGAGTAAGAGTAAGATTTTTTTTTTTTTCTTTCGTTAGTTTATTGTGCACAATAAAGGGTAAAAAAAAATCATTATCATAACGGTAAGAGTACGGATAAAGATTACTTCTTATCAATTATTCTATACAATAATTTTTAAAATAAAATTAATATAGATATAAATTTGTATGGAGAGGTGATATATATATATATCTTATCCATATATATATATTCGGATATCAGATATTCGTATCAAATTTTCGGATACGGATTCGGATACAATCGGATAATATCCGATCCGTTTTCACCGCTACCGATAAGTTATCTATCTGTATCATGACATGTGTGCTCTGCTATATACCTGATAAATTATTTATCTGTATATACCAAACATGTGTGCTCTGCTATCTATCTGTATCATGACATTAATTAATATCAATATCATATCTATGAGCCTGACCTGATATGAGCCCAACAAATTAACCATAGTTATTTTGAAGCATCTCCACATTTACCCTGCTAATTCCTTCCTCATTTTTTTTTTTTCAACTCTCCAATGGCAGCAAGCACAATGAGCTCTCACTCCCTCTCTCCCTCCATCGACTCGAGAAGTGGCTTCTGCGCCGAGATCAAAACCTTCTACAGCATTCGTTCACCCGTTCCTCTTCCTTCCCCTTCGCTTCCCCTCTCTTTCCCCTCCTACGCCTTCTCCCTCCTTCCCTCCCCTCTCCCCTTGCACCCCGCTTTAATTGATGCCTCCACCGGCGAAACCGTCTCCTATCCTCATTTTCTCTCGCAATTCGGTTCGCTCACTGCCAATCTTCTTACACATTTCAGCATCTCCAAAGGAGATGTCGTCCTTGTTCTCTCCCCGACTCGGATGGATTTCTTAGTTCTTTACATGTCTCTTCTTTCGATCGGAGCAGTTGTTTCTCCCGTTAATCCTGCATTGACACCTTCAGAAATCTCACGCCTCGTTCAACTCTCCAAACCGTCCCTCGTGTTTGCCACATCATCAACATTGCAAAAGCTCCCTTCTGGTCTCAATGCCATCCTCCTCGACACACCTCGCTTCAAAAATATGTTTCAAACACCTCCAACTAATTTTGAAAACATTAAACAAATTGAAGTATTGCAGTCAGATCTAGCAGTGATCCAGTACTCGTCGGGAACCACTGGTCGGGTCAAGGCAGCCGCACTGTCGCATCGCTCCTTCATTGCCATGACTGCTGGTTATCGTGCGTTAAAACCAGCGGGTCCTCAGGTGAAAGAATTTATGATCAACATATGAGATGAGTACCAATGTACCATCAAGATTTAAACTAGATTCGCTCTCACAGGTGACATTAACAACTGCACCGACATTCCACTCCATGGGGTTTTTCTTTTTTCTCAAAGGATTAGCACTAGGAGACACGACCGTCGTATTGACCGGAGAAAGGGTCACTCTGGCCAACATGATACGGGCGGCAAATAGGTACAAGGTGACAGAAATGACAGCGGCGCCACCGGTTGTGGTGGCAATGGCAAAGTCAGGTGATTTGGCACCTGAGGACCTTCTAGCACTGGAGACAGTGATATGCGGCGGTGCACCGGTGCATGTCGAATCTGCACGGCGGTTCCAGGAGAGGTTTCCTCATGTGCAGCTATCACAGGTATCATCCTTTTGGCACATCTACATTGATTTTCACTTTAATGTCAACATTCATTAGTTTTACCATAGAATCTCTAGTTTTTTCCTTTCCTTTTTTTTTTTTTTGGTCCTTTCCCTTTCGGATTTTAAATAAGATATAATACTACGTGAGTAGCAGTTCATAAAAAATGCTACCCTACCATTTTTTCATAAAATAAAAGAAAAAAAAAAACTTTGAAAATCAGCAATTTTGTCTTCTTGTTTAATTTGGTTTGGTCCGTGAAGTTTTTGAATTATTAGTTGCCTCTAATAAACTAAACAAATATATATATTCTGAATTGTCTGATTTGCATGTTATTTTGGTTAATTTCTGCATGCTCAACCAAAACAACAAATGCTGCCTTATTAGCCTCTTAAAGGCGGTCAAATTAATATATGGGTTTATTTCGGCTTATGTCAGAAATCTGTTCAATGACTCTAAAACTAGATCATTCTTTTCTTAGAAAAAGGGATCGAATCTCCTGCCCCCCTGGGGCAGGAATTTCCTGCCTCCAGAGTCACTGTTAGTGGACCCCCTAAACTCTAAACCCTAAATCCGACCCCATCCACTCTAAACCCGACCCCATTCCGCAGTGACTGAGGGGGCAGGAAAATCCTGCACCTCGGGGGGCAGGTGATCTGCTTCCTTAGAAAAATACAAGGTGTCCCAGTTAAGTTTGTTCTCCCACCTATCTCCCCCATGAGTTCGGATCTCCTAATGATTCATATTTTTAGTTTAGATCCTAATTGTCATAGTTGAATCGGGCCGTCAGATTAAAAGGATTCCGTGCGCTTCACTTTAGGATCGAATTGATCCGGATTCAAATTGAACGGTCCAGATGAACTAAAAAATTGGGCTACTTTAGAGGATCCGCACCCCTCACCCACCACTTACATAACTCACTTGTATAGTTGTATATGAGGCCGACTATTAATAATGATTAATTAGTGAAATGAAATGGGAATTTTACAAACCAACTTTCTTCAGGAAAAATCAAACAAAATACTCTTTTTTCAAAACTTTGTCAAAATGCTCCATATTTTACTTCGATTTCCTCCTCTCCCCTGCTCTCCTCTCTCTTTCTGTTTTTTTTTTTTTTTTGAAAATTCTCGTAAAAATTACAAAGTTGTAAGGGGAAATCGAACTCTTAACTTTTGAATATATTAGCTTTAGGACTTTTTTTCTAATCAACTGTGCTACCTCTCCTTTCTTCTCTCTTTCTCTCAGATAATTTTGAATTCGTTAGTTTAGTCATTAAAAAAAATATGAAGGGCTGTAATTTGGTGACATTAAAAAAACAAGAGTAGGTTTCTTGAGAAAGCGAGGTGATAGGAATAATTATATAGGTGTGAGGTTAAGAAACTTTTCATAAACTAAATGCCATTAATTACAAGACAAAGTCATTTTGATTATGTCAGAAAAAGTTATTTTGTTTTTATTTGTCTTTCATTTTTTTACTCGTGTTTCTCATTCATTCAAAACAAGTTGTATGTATTTTTTGAATAAAGTAGAAGGTCAAACCACAATATTATTTAATATCTACAAGAGATTCTTTTATTTGAATTTCAAATATGTAAGTTTTTATACTGACAAGGGTGGATGCACACTCAATATATGAGAGTTGATTGATTTTTATTTATTTTTTAAAAAATTATTACGAATATTGTCAAATTGATCTACATTTGTGGCTTAAATTTTTTTATATAATTGATCAACATTTACATTTGTACTCCATATAACTTCAAAATCTAACTCTGTGTATATACACAGATGACAGTGATTTAGCCAATAATCAAAGGCCGGTTCATAATTAAGTTACCTTCATCTTTGATTTCCGCTTCCTTCAATATAGGCAATCTTCTTCAATATATATTTTCCTATGTTTTATGTAACTTCTCTTCTATATCTAATACCCTGGCTATGCAATAATGCTACCATAATATTATAGCAAAATCTCTCGTTTGACTTGCCTCTGAAGACGCGCACTACAACAAAGTAAACACTTTTTGCGAGGGAAAAAACGCTTTTACAACGATCGTCCGTCGCAAAAAGAAAAAGCTGAACAATAAGAGTAGTCCGTCGCAAAATGTCACTTTTTTATCCTCGCGAAAAGTGTCTCATTCTTGTTGTGACGTCTCAGTAAGGAAAGCATGTACATATTTTATGTTCAAACTGATATAATAATAATAATAATAATAATAATAATAATAATAATTACTATAAGTATTATTCTTACTATTTTATTATTATTGTTTTCATCGCGGCTGTCATTTTTATGAATTATAAATGATGTGGTATAATTAGAAAAGTTTAACTATTTTTATGAATTATAAATTTGAGTCTGCTTTGTTTTACTGTTCCGAATTATATTCGTTTAATATTCAATATCAGAAGTAAAAACGGATCTGAATTATCCAATCCGAATCCGGTTGAGATATAGTATCCGCATACAGATCCCAATAATTATTGAACACAGAGAACACTATTCGGATTCCTATCCCTAAACGGAACTATTGATTTTTAAAGGCCTTAAGTTATATAGAAAATCTCACGTGAGACCATTGATTTCTGAACCAGGGCAAAGAATAGTTGCTTGTCCGCAATGTATTAATATTTAATTCACTTCACATTAAGGCCTGTTCGGCTGCACAGTGGGAATGGGAATAGGAACGGAAATAGAAAAAGTTTGAACTGAAATTTACTGTTCACGTGGGAAAAAAAAAAAATTCAATCTGAGTGAATTTTTATTTTTCCATGTGAACAGTATTTTCGGAATTACATCCGAACAGGCCCTAACTCTTCACCTGGACAAAGGAGCACCAGTAGGGAAATGAGTTGTTCACTATTCATAATTAACCACGAGAGTACATGCCTACATGCCATTCACAATAAAATACCTCTTCATCTTTTATTTTAGTTTTTTTCATTATTTTTTTCTTTTTTTATATTATTAAAAAATTCTGTTTTGATTATAATACTACTATTATATTATATATATGTGTGGGACACTGAATAAATTATTTATATGACTCAAGAGGAGGGTTCAAATGTCTCCATTTTTTGTGTCTCCACCATGCCTCAATTATTAAAAACTTTAATAATTCAAAATTTAAGACTTAAAAGTCAAAATAAAACCGTTGGATATGATCTACATTATTTTATCTATGCACGTGTAAAAAATTATGACATTTTAATTTTATTTTGGTTGTCATCTAGAGCTTGTAAAAAACGTTCTAATGTGCATAATTTCTAGACGTTGATTTTTCAACTTAGTGATTCACATAAAAACAAAATTGAAATATAATAATTTTTTATGAGCAGATAGAGAAAATAACATATATCACATCTAACGGTTTTATTTTGACTTTTAAGTTTTAAATTTTGAGTTATTAAAGTTTTAAAAAATGGAGGCATGATGAAGGCACAAAAAATGGAGGCATTTGAACCCCCCTCATGACTCAATTATCTGATAATTATTTTGTATCAATATTCAAATCTATATTCGTAGATTATTTGCGTCGTATTTATTTAAGACGAATTTGATTTTGATTTTTGATATGCAGTTATTATCCGTATCCGTATCCGTATCCGTATCCGTATCCGTATCCGTATCTGTATCCGTATCCGTATCTGTATCCGTATTCGCTCATTGAGGTCTGAACGAATTTGGATCCTCTCTAGTAAAAGGGAATCTTTTAGAATTAGTGGATCCAGGCCGTTCTTTAAACTTTGCACGAATATGCACCGGCTGGGAGTAAATCTGGACCGTTCTTTTTTACGTTACCGGGGAGGATATGGATTCGGTCTAAACTCTTGTTATATATAGTAATCAATTAATTAGAAAAAGGCATAAAAATCTCATCTTAATGCTTGTCCACTGTTTTTGCTTAAAGTTTGCTTTATTGGCCCCTAAGTTATTGATGATAAAAAACTGAGCAGAAAGAACCAAAAAGTTTCCAATTCCTTTTCTTAGAATTGAAGTAACAAAAAAATATTTGTACCATCAAGACAATCATTCATATATACACACTTATTTTAGGGGTATGGATCAACTGAAGGAGGAGGGATATCTAGGATGATAGGCCGAGAAGAATGTAGCCGTCTGAAGTCAGTCGGTCGCCTTGTTGAGAATGTTCAGGTCAAAATCGTCGATCCTAACACTGGCACTGCTTTGTCAGTTGGCCAACCTGGAGAACTTTGGATCAAGAGCCCTGCTTGCATGACTGGTACAGTACTCTTATTTTTCATTACTTGTCATACCCTTCAGAATTTTTTTGTTATCACTAGAGTGGATTAAGAAGCAGTGCCAATGCATTGTGAGAACTGATCCAAGGTTCACTTTATTATTCTAATATGACCCCAATGAGGAATGATTGGCCTGTAATATAAATTTGATCAAATATAATATTATTAACATGGAGTGCCATGTTTTTTTTTTTTTATCTGGCATGCCTTTTATAGAGACATTGAAGTCCTGGTAAACAGTTTATCTTACGAGTTTCCACCAAATCAGACAGGAACTATTGTTATGGTGACTTTCACTATTATGGACCTACAACTTGTTCATGTCTGGACAAATTGTCATATTTTAGGTTACATTGGAGATGATGAAGCAAATGCAGCTGCATTTGATTCTGACGGTTGGTTGAAGACTGGTGACCTCTGTTACATTGACCAGGATGGATTTCTTTATGTTGTTGATCGGCTTAAGGAGTTGATTAAGTACAAAGCATATCAGGTATGTACTTGCAGCATAATCATTAAACCAAGTATATACTTGGAATTAGGGTGTAATTTGTAATTCTCAAGATATAATTGACATAGAGAATAAGATTTACCTTCCCTCACTCTAACAATCTTTCATAAGAGGTATTACAAAATGGTGAACAATTTGGTCTCCATACCAGCATCTTGTCAGAATTATAATTTTTGCATTTAATTTGGCAGGTCCCACCTGCAGAGTTGGAGCATGTGCTTCATTCTCATCCTGAAGTTGCGGATGCAGCTGTGATGCCGTATGTATTCGATACCACCTTATTTACTAGTTATTTTTAATTACTTCTTGCATGTGTTGCCAGAGAATATACATCGTCAAGAAAAACTCTTACAGAATTATCTGTATATGTTGTTTGTGATGCATGATCTTGAACTCATGGGAGTTTAAAGAAGTTTGTTGTGTTCAAATATGCATACTTAATTTATTTTGCAACTTTTACTTGAAGCAAATCATGTTGTTATTTGTAAAAGTCCAAAAAAAAAAAAACATATACCAAATCCATGGAATAAAATCAATTTCATGCGCAAGCACTCTTTCCGGGTGATCAAATTGTAAAAACTTCTATTTCTGCATGCATGCTCTAACTTATTAAACTAAAGAAAATTTGATGTAGAAATCTCTATGTTATAATCTCATATTATTTTTTCATTGTTTCAATAACGTTTAGTGGTCTGTAACGGTGAGGTCTCAGTTGAAACTACAGGGATATGATGTCTATAGAAGAAGCTATGCTCTATAGTGTTTTCATTTAATTTTTAATTATATTTAAACCATTAGTACTACAGTCCTAATAGATAATAAATCACATAAAATAAAGAGGGTGAATAGAGAGAGGTATACATAAAGGGGAAATAAAGGGAAATGGAGATGTTATGAATTAATTGAATTATGGATGGTCAAAGACAAATCATTATTATGGACTCAATTTTTCACCTGATATTTTCACCAATAAATGCCACCTGTTATATCAATCCTAATATGTTACTATTAGTAAAAAGAAATACTTCTACCTTTTTCATATCTATAGCATTTTCATATTGCCATGTTGTTGATGAGCATGAAAAAACCATAGCAAGGCTATAGCAGCTTTTTGGAATTAATGATGTTATTTCACAACTAGGATGTAAACCGGATAAACCAGTGTGGACAACAAGTTATTTTGAACAATGATTTTATAATTGTTTCTTACATCAACTTATTTCCCAATTGAAAATATGAACAGCTGTGAACTTATACATTTTGGTTTAGTAATGACGAATGTGAATGTAAATTTTGCAGAATTCCTCATGATGAAGTTGGCCAAATTCCTGTAGCACTAGTGGTGAGGCGGGATGGAAGCACTCTCTGTGAAACTGAAGTAATAGACTACGTTGCGAAAAAGGTATATATCTTACCATTGGATATGCTCAAATTGTATCGATTCCTTTTGTTAATAATGATAGTAGAATTGTTCACCTCTTAGCAAGTCCTTATAGAAAAGGTAAATGATATATGGAATCTAAGAAGATGTTTCAAATAGTATAAATACTATGCTTGCTAATTGTTACACTATATATTAGATTTGTATACTTTTAACTAAATTGTAAAGATTTAGTATTTGCGGTATATATGTTCATTAGCGCAGATGAATATTCGATCCATTCCTGTTTTCCTATTATAGATATGTAACACGCAAAGGTTTAAATAGCATTTATCGCGTTATAACAAAATAAACGAAAAAATGATGTATTGCCATATTGCGCTGCTATAGCGTGCAGCGCCATAGCTTTTATGGTCCTAAAATACTATAGCAGTGCTATTTAGAACCCTGGTAACACATTATGAATGACATGTAGTGCTTGTTATATGCTTGTTATATGCAGGTTGCTCCATATAAAAAGATTCGTAAGGTACTTTTTGTCAACAAAATACCAAAATCACCTTCTGGGAAGATCTTAAGAAGGGAACTATCAAATCATATATTGGGGAGTTCACTTTCTAGATTGTAAGCCATGTTCTGTGAGATGATAACAAAAGAATGCGTAATAAGAGCCATATTGATTTTTTTTTTATTAGTTCTCTGATGTGTTTTTCAATTATTAATTATGTAAATGGTTCTTGTTGAGCTAATGTTCAACTTGTTTGCTAAGAAATTAATTGTTATTATTTACACTGTATATAATAAAAATTTGGCGAATTATATCTGGAGCATATTGGGTGCATTTGTTAATTATAAGTCGTATAATTATCAAATCAGTCATGCTTCAAATACTATGATATATATGTTCATGATTTGTTGCGCTAAATAAACCATGAACAAGAAAATATTAGGCATGCACAAATCTGATTGATTATATTTGCAGAACATTGTGAGCGTTTTTTTTATATATATGTTTATAAATTACAGTCATGTTTCAAATCAATTAATTACATCAAAACTAGTAGATATACTTCCATTATTATCATGTATATACTCATAACTTTTATGAGCTAAATAAACAACAACAAAAATAATATTATGATACAATGGTGCAAGCAGAATGCCAGAATGTAAGAAAGTATTCTCTTGCCCATAAAACACAAAAGAACAAAGTTGAATTATAGTATAAAATTCATGCATCAAAATCGACCGAAATTTTTATTAATAGGAAATATAATAAAAAAATATCCAGATTAGAGAACACTTTTGATTTTTTTCGAGATATAGGGAAAACGTTTTGATTTATCACGGCCTCTGGCCGTTATGACTTATCACGGCCAAGATTAGCACTAATTACCGCACTTATTAAAAAAAAAAAAAAAAAAAATTCATGGCCGTGATTGATAATCACGGCCAGCAATGCCATATTAAAATGGACAAAGGACAAACTCAGATCTCATTCTACACGGTCAGATATTGCACTGGATTTGAATTCTGGCCGTGATTATCAATCACGGCCAGGAACTCTTTTTTTTTTTTTTTTTAATAAGTGCGGTAATTAGTGTTAATCCTGGCCGTGATAAGTCATAACGGCCAGAGGCCGTGATAAATCAAAACGTTTTCCCTATATCTCGAAAAAAATCAAAAGTGTTCTCTAATCTGGATATTTTTTTATTATATTTCCTATTAATAAAAATTTCGGTCAAAATCGAAGCTTTAAAGCCAATTTTATACTATTCTAAAAAAACAGCTTTTTAAAGGGTGCACGTGGAGAACAAAATGGTCAGTAAAAGAAAGTGCAATTTGAGATTATTTTTGTAAAAGGTGAAGAAAGTTTGCATCCCAAGTAAAAAAAATGTTTCACATATAATATGGAACAATTCTCGCCTCGTCATTTTTTTTAGGAATTTGGGTTAGAATCATTAATCTCGCCCGTATCTTTGGATTTTTAAGGCATTTAAATTGGATTTGTTTGAATTCGATTTGGTTCACACGTTATACATACTATATATATATGACAGATTTGCACATATTAAAAGCTAATTGAAATTGGAAAATTCATAATAAAAAATGAACAAAAATAAAATACAGACCAAAATAAAAAAAATAATTGAATCTACAAAATAAATACAACAAACACATGTGAACCATTGAAATTTAATTGAATTTAACAATCAAATTAGCAAGAAAAAAATATTATAGGCTTCTAAAATTGGGACGTAAAGAAAAATTGATATAGAAAAAAAAAATCACCGAAGTTTTTTTTTTTTACTTTTCATTAAAAGATAATAAGGAAATCATTTTTTTTTAGGCTTGTGCTATTGAAAAATGGATACAATTTTGTAGGTTTCATGCATGTTTCAAATTCTTTGTTTAATATATTTTTTTTGTTCTGAAAACAATTCATGATTGAAAGTAATGTATTAATAAAAGTTAATCAAGCAATCAACATAAATTCTTCATTAGGAATGCAGTTGGTAAATTTTAGAATTTGATCTTTCCAAAATTAAAGAAGGAAACAAAAATGGAATAAAAGTATCCGATATAAAATTAAAAGATATAATATTTGGTATCATTCAATTTCTTACTTAATACAGCATTAATGACAAGATCCCTAGCAAATATACAAAGAACATTTATTAAGGGTAAAGTTGGAAATAAAATCCGCAATAGAACGAAAAGAAACAAGCTGTTGAAAATAACTAATTAAATATCCTCCATTAAAAAAAAATCAGAAATGTCCTCAATTTTTTTTTTAAATGCTTCAACCGTCAGAATTTCTAGCGGTTGCTACATTTTTTTTTAAAGATGTGTGGCTTTCTCTATTTTATCAAGATATTCAATTGTTTAGTTGGATCTCGTTGAATTCAAAGTGTTAAAGATGATCCATACTAAAACAATCTGTTCTCTTTAAGATTTAGATCATGATCTGATGCAAGCTGTGAAAATATATTTTGCGGTGTTTGAAAGGTTATAATTTGTGATTGCTTTCAGTAGCATAAAATACAAGAATTTGTTCGTTAATAGATTGTAATCAGCTTATTTTACCACTATTTCAGTTATTATCGCACAATTTAATTAATATAATAAATATTAGGAAACATGGCAAATTTAGATACAACTAATAAATTTCATTCAAATTCTACTACAAAATAATTAGTTTTTTTTTTTCCAAAGAAACCAACAATAAAATTTAAAACCCAACAAAAATATTTCACTGTTTTGTTTCTTTACACATTTCTTTTTGTAGAATAATATTTTTCTTCATTTTCCATTTATGAAAAAACTAGGAAAAGAAATATTACTTAATTAGATAATAAAAGATAAACCAAGTTGTCAAAAGAGGATACATGAAACAAAACAGAAGGCTTGACAAATGTCTAAAAAAATTTAATCTATAAACTAGTATCATACTTGTGCGTTGTAACGGAGACATATTATAAGAAAAAAAAATATATCAATGAAAAAAATAATTATCCAAAAATTAAGACACATGTTAATAGAAATTTATATGATTCTGTATTTTTAATTAACTTTAATTGTGATTTCTGATAACAATTTGATGATGTGATGATTCTTTATTTTTAAGTACCAATGATATCAAATAATAGATCGATTCGAATCTAATATCAAATATCGTACAACAATTCAATATCGACATATAATATGATATCAAAAAATATAAATAAAAAGTGTTATCGTGTATGTATAGGATACACACACACACACACATATTATAAGAGAAATATATATTCACACACACGTTATAATTTATATTATTCTTTGTTTCCAATTTAGAATACACACACACACACATTGATATATTCTATATTGGAAATATATTCTAAATTGCCCAGAACAATATGTATAGAAACAAAGAAAGAGAAATAAAAAAATAATTTGATTTCCATTGTGATCTGTATAGATACCAGTGTTTTAAAATGCGGTTTTGTTCATGCACGCGGAAGGCCACTGCATACCGCATATGCGGTATGCGGACGCATATGCGGATTTTCATGCGGATTAATATATGCGGATTTTAAAATAAAAATTCACGTATATATATATATATATATATATATATATAGGATTTGGCTAATATGCTATGGGTAGCTAAGAGGCCTCCCGTGCTACGGCTCAATATTCGACTTTTCAAAATCCTAACGGTCGATCTGAACCGTTCATCTTGTTCTCCATATTAATATGTGTTTGGAGACCAAATTTTACATTTTTTGGAAATTTTTTACTATTTTTTTAGATTTATTGAATATCGCTGTTTTTTATGGTCCAGATTTGTCTGAAAAACAGCGATTTTCAATAAATCTAAAAAAATTTCCAAAAAATGTAAAATTTGGTCTCCAAACACATATTAATATGGAGAACAAGATGAACGGTTCAGATCGACCGTTAGGATTTTGAAAAGTCGAATATTGAGCCGTAGCACGGGAGGCCTCTTAGCTACCCATAGCATATTAGCCAAATCCATATATATATATATATATATATTCATATTCATATATTTGAATTTATTTTCACATATTAACATAACCAACAATATTTTTTTGATTTTTTTAATATAAATTTTAATTAAAATACAATCAAATTATCAAAACCACATGAAAAAACTGCATGGCCGCATATTTCAGTCCGCATGGCTGCATTTTTAATCCGCATGACCGCATATTCGGACCGCATATGCGGCCGCATGGAAAAACCGCATGGGCATTCTGAGCACGGCTGCCGACCGCATACGCATATGCGGCCCATGCGGCCGCATTTTAAAACACTGATAGATACAAAGAAGAAGTAAGGAAACAAATAAATAAATAAAAATGGAAGGCGGAGTCTTCTTAATTGAAGAGGAGAAATATGGTAACAAATAAATAAGGAAACGGATAAATATATCGCTAAATTTCAGAGTTTGTTCAATTTTAATTGTAACGTATCGTGTGACAGCACATGTGATGGGTATGTTTTTAACTAAATTTAGACTTCTATACATAAAACAGATGCATTTAATCAAAAGAAAACAAATTATGTAATTGGAAGGTTGAGATCAAATCCGAAGTTTCATCTTTCAATCGTAGCCGTTGACGGATCGGACACCCAACGTGCTTAATAATAAAATGGAGATATGGAATGTAAAAGCAGATACAGATATGATTTTACCACTATCCGATCCGATCCATTTGCACCCCTAATTAAGCTAGCTCAGTGTAATGAGTGGATTTAGTTTCTTAATTTTTTTTTAGCAAAAAACAGTAAGGTAGCTCTCTCAAATATTAAGGATGCATGTAGCAGCAGAATAGGAATTAATCATTAGAAATATAAAATGGAAACCTATATATTTGTTAGTTTTGGTTGTCATGGACCTCATGGTAGCTAGTAACAGCAATAAAAAATAACAATAAAACAAGAACACTAATACTAATAATAATAATAATAATAATAATAATAATAATAATAAAAGCAATAGAGAAAGAAACACATCTTTAAAAAAAATGTAGCAACCATCAGTAATTTTAACGATTATATGCTACAGTTAGGGGTGGAAAGGAATCGAACTTACTCTAGGTTTGAGTTTGGTTTGAATAAGATTCGAACCGAATCTGGTATGATTCGTTTCGAATCGAACTCATTTCAAATCGAATTAATTGCGAACTACACATTTTTCGAATCGAACCTGAATCGAATCACAAACTAAATTATCTTTTAGCAGCCCTAGTTATACCGGTAGTTTATACATTAATTTTTTCTTGCGGGACAAAATTCACATGGCTTCCTTTTACCGGTATGAAATAAGTGTTTTTAAGTTGAAAAATTATTCATGAAAAAATACATCACAACAAATAATCGTAAAAAGAGAATTAAGTACAAGAACTAAAATATGCAGTAAAACAAGTAATCGTACATCGAGTGCTTACTCGATCAAACTCTCGATCGGACCATCTAATGAAGTGAGAATCTGAAATGCAGAGAAGGTGGAGGAGAGACAGCCGAAGAGAGATGAGAGACGGCCGTCTAGGCCAGAGAGAGGAGTGATGGCTGGAGAGACAGCCAGTCGCCGAGAGCGTCGGCTAGGTTTTAGAGCGAGAGGGAGAGTGAGTTAGGGAGAGGCAAAGAGAGAATTATATTATTGAGATTTGAGAGCGAGGGAGCGTCGGCTAAATTAAATTATGACTCTCTATCTTGGGTTTTAATTTTATCAGGTAAATGAACGGCCGATGTTATTATGAGATTTGAACCATAAAAGTTCGCGAACCCATTTCGATCGAACCAGGCTAGATTTGAGTTTGGTTTAAATTAATTTTGAACGGAACCTGGTTTGATTCATTTCAATTCGAACTTATTTCGAATCAAATCACGAACTACGAATTTTTTTGCCCTAGCTACAGTAAATTGTTAGACATTATGACAGTTGGAGTATTAAAAAAAAAAAACTGAGGGCATTTCTGGATTTTTTTTTTAATGGAGGATATTAATAAAAATTTCGGTGCCAAGAATTCTTGGGGACACATATCAAAGGCGTGGAAATTTTCTGATTACGCCGAGCTCTCTCTTCCTATCAGACTCAAGTAACTCCAATCGGTACAGAATAAAAAAAAAAAGGACGAAGAAGAAGAAGAAAAGGGGTAGTACTAGCTCTCTGCTGTAAGCAGTGCTAGAGCACACCAGGTAGAAACTTTACCAATTTCTAATTATATTAACCTTACAAATCTTTTGTTTGTGATTTTGATTGTAACAATGCCATGCCATCTGTCGGCTGTGAGCCAAAACACATGGTATACCATTGCCAACTTTGATGGCTTTTGCAAGGCCGATAAACTAGAGCACACCAGGTGTTTGTGAAAATGACCCTTTAAGGATACTTAATCTGTATTTTTTTTTCTGATTTTAGTTTAATCTGTGTTTTAAGGATACTTACTTAATCTGTGTTTGTGAAAATAACCTTTTAAGGATAAACAAAACACATAAATTCTTATGCTTGGTGTGACCATCCAAATTAGGCCATGGCTGGGAGAAGTGGGAGTATTGCAATCGGAATCGACCTCGGCACAACATATTCCTGTGTTGGGCTCTGGCGGAATGACCGGGTAGAGATCATTGCCAATGACCAGGGAAGCCGCACTACGCCTTCTTACGTGGCCTTCAAAGAAACCGAGAGACTCGTCGGTGATGCGGCTAAGAATGAGGCCACTAGGAACCCTACCAATACAGTCTTTGGTGCGTCTCACACATCTAATACTTTTATTTTACGTTATTTGTTAATAATCCAGTGTCCCAGTTGTTTCTCAGTAGAATGTTGCATATTTGGAGTCATCTATCAGTACACAAAAGTAAATTAAACATCAAATGTCTCCTACTTTCACCAAATTTATTCTAATGGGTATCGTCACCTTTCATTTTTCAATTGATGCACTGGACAATAAATGTGTCATTTCCTTGTAAAATTGGATGCATGTTTTGTAAACCAACATGTCATGAAGCTTTCCATTCATTGGGTACAAAGGGAAAAAAATTTCAGTTTCAGGACCACAAAACTTTAGTACTTTATCAATTTGCTCATAATTCATTTATTTATTTGTTTCATTTGGTGCTCCTGTTTGATCCTTCTTTAGATGAAATCAAAGTTCATATTTTGACTCAATTGAGTCTTAGTTCATATTTTGACTCAATTGAGTCTTAGTTCATTGAAGTTTACCAAGTAACTAATTAACTATTTGCTATGTTCTGCTGTTCAAAACAGTGCAGCCTTAACTTGATTACTGTACTCAACTGTAAAGTGTCTAGGACTTGTATGCATTTCTGACATTAATCCATGCATCCTAGTCGACCGAAAATTAAGACTATTATAACATAAATATTAACATAAATATATAGAATTGACTTGCAGAATCTGACATATTAGAAAAATAGTCATTTATTTGGGGCATAAAATTAGCATAATATTGATTTGCTTGTTTTCATTTTCTTTTAGATGTCAAGCGGTTGATGGGCAGACGCTTTTCCGATCCATGCGTCCAAAGTGACAAGAAGCTTTGGCCTTTCAACGTAATTGAGGACAATGGCAATCGGCCCAACATCATTGTCGAATATCAAGGTGAGGAGAAGCAATTTGCTGCTGAAGAGATATCTGCAATGATTCTTACAAAGATGAAAGAAGTGGCGGAGGAATTCCTCGGTTGCACTGTTAAAGATGCCGTAGTCACTGTCCCTGCATACTTCAATGATGCCCAGCGTCAGGCCACCAAAGATGCTGGTCTTATTGCTGGCCTAAATGTTATGCGTATCATGGATGAGCCGACTGCAGCTGCTGTGGCTTACGGCTTTGATACAAATGAAGTTAACTCTCCTGTGAAGAAGAATGTGCTTATATTTGACCTTGGTGGTGGCACTTTTGATGTCTCCTTGCTTAGTATTAGCAACGGTGTCATTGAGGTGAAGGCCACTGCTGGTGACACCCACCTCGGTGGGGAGGACTTTGACAACCGCATGTTGAATTATTTTGTTGAAGAATTTAGAAGGAAGCATAGGAAGGACATCAGCAGCAATCCGAAGGCTTTGACACGCCTTAAGATCGCATGTGAGCAGGCGAAGAGAATCCTCACCACCACCACACAAACTGCTGTCAACATTGATTGTCTCTATGAGGGTATTGATTTGTATTCCACAATAACTCGTGCACGGTTTGAAGAGCTTAATGCAGACCTTTTCGAGAAATGCATTGAGACTGTGGCAAGGTGTCATGAGGATGCTAGCATAGACAAGGACAATATTGATGGGGTGGTTCTCGTTGGCGGTTCTACCCGGATTCCTAAAGTCCAACAACTCTTGAAGAATTATTTTAATGGTAAGGAGCTATGTAATAGCATCCACCCAGATGAAGCTGTCGCATATGGTGCTGCTGTACATGCTGCAAATTTAAGTGGGCAAGGTACTGAGGAGATCAAAAATTTGGTGCTCATTGATGTTACCCCACTTTCGCTTGGCATTAATACATTACGTGATACTACATCTGTCATCATTCCAAAGAACACGCCAGTACCAACACAGAAGTCGAGATTGTACATCACAACCTGTGATTTCCAATCTGGATTCAGCATCAAAGTTTACGAGGGAGAGCGTGTGAGGTGTGAAGACAACAATTTGCTTGGACAATTTTCACTATCTGGGATCCATCCTGCACCAAGAGGTGAAACAAAGATTGATGTATCTTTTAAAATTGACAGGGATGGCATATTACATGTATCTGCTGAGGAGCCAATCAGCGGTAGAAAGAAAGAAATCACCTTGATCAACAGAGAGGGCAGGCTCAGCAAGGAAGAGATAGATAGGATGGTTCATGAAGCAGAAAGATATAGAATCGAGGATGAACAATTCAAAAAGAAGGTTTTAGCCAAGAACTTGCTGGAAGGCTATGCATTCGGCTTGAGAAAGTTGGTAAAGGAGGATCAGGTTGTTTCAAAGGTACCAGGTGGGTATGTTAAGTATGTTGATGAAGCTGTCGACAAGATGATAGAATGGCTTGAGCATGATGTGCTGAAGGATGCATCCGAGTATAACACCAAGAAGAAAGAGCTTGAAGAGATGAGCTCGACCCTCTCTAGAATGAGCTTATAATACATTTATACAAGTATTTTGAGACTGAATATCTATTATTTTGATGATGAATAGAATATGTGATATTAATTAGTGGATTATCTGTTTGATTTCTTTCTCTTTTGGTTGGGTTAAGAGTAGAGAAGGATTGTGGTTCTGTTCTTTTGAAATCATTCTAGCACCTCAACATTAGTAAGCTATTTCGTTTTCACAATATTTGTTTATCAAGTGCTTGCTTCTTAATTTATAGAACTGAGTAAATCTCGTGATGGTAGTTTAGTTTTGCTAATTTACCTTTCTATCTCTGAATCTATATGTTCTTTTTCTTTAATTTAGAAGGCTATAAGACTACTATAAATGCAAATATATTAAAACTAATGAAAATTTACAAAACAGAGAGGTTAAATTCAGGGAAGTGACAGAGAAAATTAAAACGGAGAGCAATCTGATAAAAGTAAAACAAGTAATCTGATTTTCTCTGAAATTTTAAATGCAATATATTCTGTCTTAGAAATTTGACGTAGGTATTTGCTGAGAAAAGAAAAAAAAAATGTTATACGTATATTTCTTTTAACATCACAATTTATTGTGTTATATTGGGATAATTGGATTAGATATATTAGAAGTAGAATATTGAGTATTGTATATGTCCAATATTGCAAGATCTTCTCTCCATTGGGCCTGTTTTGGGCCGTTGTTTTCTCTCAGCCTGAATAGCCTACCGTCTGACTGATTGGCTTGCGCAGAAAAAGTTGAATGATGTACAGATTTTTATCTCAAAATTAAATGTTCTGACCTTCAATCTTTTCTTAAAAAAATATTAAAATACCTATCGATAGATGATGTACCACTTTTCTTGCAGTTAATCAAATTTCGAATCTCAGCAGGAACGTAGATCTAGTTTGCAGTTTGCACAAACTTTAAAAGTGAAAAGCAGGACCAATCAGTTAGACCTAGGGGTGCAAACGGATCGGATATTATCCGTTCGGATCCGGATCCGTATCTGATTTTTTACGGATACGGATATTCGGATACGGATAATTTGCGGATACGGATACGGATACGGATATTACTTACGCGGATACGGATCCGGATATGGTTTCAATTTTTGAAAGCGGATACGAATACGGATACGGATATTATCCGTATCCGTAACTTTAATTAAACGGATATCCGGATCAGTACACAGTAAAAAAAAAAATTCTAAAATAAAACCTTTCCACTTCTGACGTTTTGACTTTCTTCTTTTATTAAGATTTGAGACGGAGAGGCTGAATAATATTGATTATTATTGTTCCAAACTTGTCTTTTTTTTATTTCCTAATAGATTGTTTCCCAAAATGCTGCCGAATTTCAAAAGAATAGATTAATATTTCCTTGCTGCTTTGTTTCAATAAACTCTGGTGACGATTCAACTATTCGATTTCTTCTCTCAAGTTCCAGACCTAAGGTACAAAATAGTTTAATTTTGATTATTATTGTTGGATTATTGTTCATGTAACTCATATATCATTGAATTTTGACTATTATTGTTGAATTTTAGCTTTTGACTCACTTGATTTCTATTATTTTTGTTAGATTTTTTTACTTATGGTCTTCTCTTAGTGAGATTTTAGGGTCTTGTCTCTAGTGAGATTTGAATAATCTGATTGCTTAGACTAAAATAATATTTCTTTTGTTGCATTTAAATGTTGTTTAGACTTAAAATCATATGCTGCTTAAAAGCAGAAGTGCAAATTAAGAACCGGTTCCTGACAGAGACATAACGCAACCCAATTTCTTCAGATTATATGTCAATTAAAAGTGATCATAGGTGCATATGAGTCAATTTAATGTCTCAAGTCTCAAGCCTTTGTTATTTTATTTTGCATCTCTATTTTAATCTACAATATACAAATTCATGAAAATTAAAACATTGGTTAATTTAAAAAAAAAATATTGCCAGCTTTAGAATTCACCATATACATTTTGATAATTCAGTATATATTATATATCTAAATGCCTCTGCAGCTTCATCATATGTTATTGTTTGAAAAAAATTAACTAATTTTCTAATTATTTAGGTTATCACTCTAAATGGCATCATCGAGTAGACCTATCGAAAGCGAGCCACAACAGAATCCGGCACCTACTGCAAATGTTGGTACTAGCAATGTTACAGATGAAAACCCACCTAGTAAAAAGCAAAAGAAACTAAAATCAGATGTTTGGAATTATTTTGATAGAAGTAAGACCACTGAAATAGTGAATGGAAAGCAGATAACAAATGTCACTGCAACTTGCAAAGTTTGCTCTCAAACGTTTGAAGCAAATAGCAAACATGGTACCACGCGCTTACGGAATCATTATACGGGAAAGCATGGTGTTCCAACGGGACAAGGTTTAATTAGTTCAATTGGAGAGATATTCAAGTATGATGAGGAATCAAGTCGTAAGAAATTGGCACTTGCCGTTGTAATGCATGAGTATCCATTTCGTATCGTTGAGCATGAGTACTTTGTTGATTTTGTTAAATCCCTTCGTCCCTCTTTTCAGATGAAATCACGTACTACATGTAGAAAGGAAATATTGGAGATGTTCAAAGAAGAAAGGGGAAAGGTTTTCAAGTTCCTTGGATCACTTTCATGCCGATTGAGTTCCACCATGGATTTATGGGCTTCACGGCAGAATAAGAGCTACATGTGTGTGAGGGAGACATACGGGTGCGAGGGAAAAAGATCATTAGTTTCATGCGCCTGCGAGGGAGACATACGGGTGCAAACTTATATCAAGCGGTTATGAAAATTTTGTTTGATTGGAACATTGATAAGAAAATGTTTTCAATTACATTGGATAATGATGGTGCCAATGGTGTGTGTGTGAGGGAAATGGTTGAGCGACTCAATAAAATCGGAGGAATTTGTTGTGGTGGAAAGCTCTTTCATGTGAGATGTGCCGCTCACATAATGAACCTTGTTGTGCAAGATGGAATAAATGTGATAAGGAAAGGAATTGATAACATAAGAGAAGTGGTGGGAAAAGTGAAACATTCTCCTATATTGCGGGAAGAATTTGAGAAAAGGGCTAGCGATTGTAAGTTAGACATTGGAAGAGCACTTTCCTTGGATGTCTCTACTGGGTGGAACTCGACCTATATGATGCTAAAGGATGCTATCTACTACCGAGATGCATTTGAGAGGATGTACATCCTCAACAATGCATGGTTTCCTAAGTTTCATTCAAGTGAAGAGTGGCAAGGGGCTAATGAGCTATGCAAAATTTTAAAGAACTTCCATACAGTAATAGAGATTCTATCGGGTACTTCTTATCCAACCTCTAACTTGTTCTTTGCAAAATTTTGTGATATCAAACTAAGAATTGAAGATTGGCTTAGAAAGGAAAATCCAACCATTGTTGAAATGGCTTCCTTAATGAAGGAGAAATTTGAAAAGTATTGGAACCAATCAAACATCGTACTAGCAATAGCTTCTTTTCTAGACCCACGCTATAAGATGGGGTTGATTGAATTCTACTATCCCAAAATTTATCAAAATAAAGGAGTTGCTGAATTGGAAGAGTTCAATAGGGTTTTGAAAGAGTTATATGGAGAGTATGCATTGAAGTACCAAAGTGTTGAAGAAGTAGCACAAGATGGTGGTGGTTCTGTTCCCGGTGGTGACATGAGTGACGGTGACGAGGATATGGGCAACGAACTCAATCAGTTTATGTTGGAGAGATCTCAGCCATGGAATAGCAAATCTGACCTAGATCAATACCTAGAGAGGCGTCCTACTTCGTGCCCTCAAGGTCAAGATTTTAATGTGCTTAATTGGTGGAAATCAGAAGGTAAAGACTATCAAATCCTGTCTAAACTTGCTCAAGATGTGTTAGCTGTACCGGTCTCGACGGTTGCTTCAGAGTCGGCTTTCAGCACTGGTGGTCGTGTCATTAATGCCTATAGAAGCAAACTAGACACCGAAGCTGTTGAAGCACTAGTGTGCATACAAGATTGGGTCAGAGGTGATAAAAAAGGTACCGTTTTTTTTTTAATTATATCATTTCTATTAACTTGTTGTTTCTATTTTTTTTTAATTATACTAGCCTACTAGGTCAGAGGTGAAAATTTTAGACAATATTAATATAGTTCTATTGGAGCACAGAAAGGAAATAGTATAGGACGAACTTTCTTACTGGTTCATAGTTATGTTGAAACTCTAATAAAAAATTTAGTCAAGTTGTTGCTATAATTAATCAAACAATTATGTCACATATATTATTTAGTCGTGTATATAATTAAAATAAAGTTAATAAACTAACCTTTTTCATATTTATAGAAAAGTCAGAAAATAAATTTTAACAATTGTATATATCTTTGCATTCAAACCATCTTTTCTTGAATCAATTTCTTAAATGATATATTTCTGATTCAATTATTATGAAAATCAAATATTAATTTCAGTTATGATTTTAATTTCAGATTGTGCAGCATCAATTTTTGATTCTATGGAGGAAACAGAAGAAGAAGATGGAGATAATAATAGCGATTGATGTGTTAACAAAATTTATTAAACTATCTCTTTCTAATTTTAAAATTATATATTTTTAGAGATAATATCTTTTGTGTTGGTATATTTTGATTGGAATTATAGTTATGTTGGTGAATTTTAGTTAATTGGATATGGTTAGTGAATTGATGAATTTTAATTATGGCTATATATATTTTGTAATGGCATAACATATGTATTTTGAATTAAGAATCCGAATTATATCCTTATTCGTATTCGTATCCGAAAAATATCCAATCCGTATCCGTATCCGATTAATATCCGATCCGTATCCGTATCCGATTAATATCCGATCCGTATCCGTATCCGATTAATATCCGATCCTTATCCGTATCCGAAAAAAAAAACAGATACGGATATGGTTTTAGCACTATCCGATCCGTGTCCGATCCGTTTGCACCCCTAGTTAGACCAGAAAAATCAAATTCGGAGAATATACCGGTTCAGTTTGCTGAGGGATCAGAAATATAAAAAAGGACCAGTCAAAAAACCGTTTTTCTATTATTAGAAAACGATGAACTGTTCAGAGTAGAGTTGTCAATGGATATGGTACAGGTTGGTGGAGATATTTTCTCACCATATCCATTTAAAATTAATCTTATTCATACTCTTTTCTTATCCATTAAATATTAACTTATTCATATCCTACTCTTATAATAACAGATAGTTAAACAAATAACTATAGTTAGTGAATAAATTAATAGCATATATAATTTAATCCGAAATATAAAAAATAACAAATATTAAGAGAAATGTTCTGCTACCCCGAGCCATCATATTCGAGCGCGTCCCCCAAGTAGTTTAACAGAAAAAAATTTCAATGTTGTATAACTTTCATTTTCAGTGCTAATATCAAAATATTTAAAGCTATATATATAACATTTTACAATGCTACTCGCAAGCATGTAAACATCTGTCTGAAAGCATTAAAATTTTAAATCTGCATAGTTTTTTAAAGCTATGTATATAACATTTTACAATGCTACTCGCAAGCATGTAAACCTCTGTCTGAAAGCATTACAATTTTAAATCTGCATAGTTTTTTAAAGCTATGTATATAACATTTTACAATGCTACTCGCAAGCATATAAACCTCTGTCTGAAAGTATTAAAATTCTAAATGTGCATAGTTTTAACTCTTAACTACTTTTGTCTTCAAGTCAAAAATGAAAAGATTCATTTCACCCATTTTTTTTTTATTTTTTCTCTGATCATTATAATTTATTTTTCCGACGATTCATGATGAATTTTACCAATCTAAAAATACAAACGTTTTCTATTCGATTTTATCTTTCAAATAAGATTTATAAAGAAATATTTTTGAGTAATTTTAAATTAAAACTCATGAGATTTTAAATTTTCAAGTTTTTAAATCTCAGTCTACAACCATTAAAATTTTCAAGGCTTTGTACACAAGGTTTATATGCTTTATAAATGCAGTGTTATTGTTGAGGTTTATATGCTTTGAAATGTTATTGTTAAAGTTTTAATTCTTTGTACATGATGTTTATATGCTTTATAAATGCAGTGTTGTTGTTGAGGTTTATATGCTTTGAAATGTTATTGTTGAGGTTTTAATTATTTGTACATGAGGTTTATATGCTTTGAAATGTTATTGTTGAGGTTTTAATTCTTTGTACATGAGGTTTATATGTTTTATTCTAGAGATTTAAAGTGTTATCAATGAGGTTTATATGCTTGTACATGAGGTTTATATGCTTGTAAATAGATGTTTAAATTATTTTGAAACAAAATTAAAAAAAAAACTGAAAGTCACAAAGATTTAAAGTGGTAAAAAAAATTACGACACAAATATAACTCGAAAGTTATTCTTCATGGATCTCATTTGAAAGAGAAAATCGGATAAAAAACGTTCATATTTTTAGATTTGCAAAAAAAATTTATCCCATTATTTTAAAAGTTAAAAATTATTTATTATATGAAATGATAAAATATTGTATAAATCAATCTTTGTCATAAATTACTACTTAAAAACTATATAAAATATTGAATAAATTAATTTTATCATAAATTACTAAATAAGAAAAATATATGAAATGTAATATAAACCAATTTAATTTTAATAATAAAATTATATAGTTTTTATCTCTTACAAATTAACCTTCTCACGTAAATTCACTGAAATTTTGATTAGAAACTCGTTTTTTTTTTTCATTTCATTTGATCTCTTTCAGAAACTATTATGGAAGAGATCTATAGAAATGGGAGAAATTGTGTTGGTTTTTTTTTTCAAAATCCTCTCGCGTACTGTAAATACTAAAATGCTCATCCTTCAAGCTTGTCCATCTCATCTTCAAATAGTTAGAATTCACAGTATGATTCGTGGCAAGTCAGTTTGGAAAAGGACCATAGAAGAATATTTGATCTCTTTAGTGTAATAGTTAAATGTCCTCAATGTGTTCGATAAATTGCGCAAATCAAATTTTCAGCACAGTATTGTGAAATAATGGGTTTTCTTGGCATTTTAATGAAGTCGAATGTCCTCAAAGTTTTGTTATTATCACGGTGCGTTCGTCATGCTGTGATTAAATGTCGAGAGCTCCCAACTGATTTTTAATCGATTATACTTTAGAAGTTGAAGGATTTTCGTAATATTACTCCATTAATTAATTGATGCTTTATCTGCTCAAGCTTTTTTTTTCCTATTTTGTTGCGTGTGTTGGTTGGAATTTGAAATGTTCGTGGATTATCGAGAAAAAAAAATGAGACTTATAAAATAAACTCATAATTTCACTGAACAAGATCTCCTTAATTAGTTTTTCACAAAGCTGGATATAACAGAATATAGCCTTTCACAATAACAATAAAAGAGTTCTTTAAACTTCTTACACCTTGTTTGGATGGAGAGTAGAGGAAGGGGAGGTGAAGAATAGAAGGGAATGAAATGGAATAAAAAAAAGAAGATTAATATATTTAACTTCTTTATATTTGAATAATTAATGAGAGAAAAATAAATATAATTTTTCTTTCCATCTTATTAATTGTTTGGTTGATTAAAATTTAAAAGGTTAATGAGAAATTCGGTGGCTGTTGTAGGATTGTGGCAAAAAAATTATATGATAATTATATAGGTAAGATATAAAGTTAGGCTGATTTTTTCAGCCGATTAGTCGTTGGTACCACTATGGATTTTTTTCAATTAAACGGCTGATTATTTCCGATTATGACCGATTATTTTCGATTAATCACTTGGCGGAATCTTGTCCGTCCAACGACCGCATACCGTTATTTACAACACTGCTATATATAATTCAATTTCCAAACTTGATTGAATATGCTCATGTATACTGCAGATGGCTAATGTTAGTGTTCATGATTTTTGCTGGTTAGTGTTATACAGCACGGTGTGGACTCAGGTTGGGTCTAAAGTACATTGACTCGATAACTAGAGAGCGAGTGAATATTAAGATTTTTAATGTAAAAAAAAGTTGTAATTACTTTTTCACGTAATATTTATATTCAATTAATTTCTCATTAGTCATTTCCCTCCCACGCATACAAAACTATTGAAAACAACTAATACCAGCCGGAGATGCTATTCTTGGGGACACATATCAAAGAGTGTGGATATTTTATGATTACACTTCGTTTGGCGCGATTTGGAGGGATAATTTGGTTCCAACTTCCAACTACGAAATCTCGCAAAAGTTGATCGGATTTAGGGTTTAGCTCATTTGGTAAGTTGGCGTGAGTTCACGTTCTAAGTTGCCCTTCCATCCAGTACTTAACACCGACCTCTTTTCTTCCGATCAGATTCACTTGCGCCCGAACTAACTCCAATCAGTACACGAAGCAAGAGAAGGAAGAAAACGGGTAGTACTAGCCCTCTGTAAGCAGTGCTCAACTCCTCAAACCGAGGTAGGAAACTTTACAATTTTCGTAATTATATTAACCTTACAAATATTTTGTTTGTGATTTTGATTGTTACAATGCCATGCCATCAGTCGGCTGTGAGCCAATCACATGGTATACGATGCCAACTTTGATGGCTTTTCCAAGGCCGGTAAAATAGAGCACATGAAGTGTTTGTGAAAATGACTTTTTAAGGATACTTAATCTGTACTTTTTTTTCTGATTTTAGTTTATAGGTTTATATATTTGTTGATGAATCTAGAATGACCCATATTTCATATTTTAGTTTATCGGTTCTTGCTCTCTCAAGTGATTCTTTGCTGAGTGAAGAAGATCACAAGAAACTGTTCTATGATCTTGCTCCATAATCTTTCCCGTAATTTAATGGCAATTTTTTCCTTAATAAGTTAGTACCAGTGGTTATATTGCCCAAATGCATATAAAGGCGTAGCTTTGGACATTGTAATTTATGAACTAATGATCAATATAACACACTTTTTTTTTTTTGCTGTGTGACCAACCAAATCAGGCCATGGCTGGGAAAAGTGGGAGTATTGCTATCGGAATCGACCTCGGCACGACATACTCCTGTGTTGGGGTCTGGCGAAATGACCGAGTGGAGATCATTGCCAATGACCAGGGGAACCGTACGACGCCTTCTTACGTGGCCTTCAGAGAAACCGAGAGACTCGTTGGTGATGCAGCTAAGAATGAGGCCACTAGGAACCCTACCAATACCGTCTTTGGTGCGTCTCGCTGTTCTAATACTTCTTTTTCCTTGTTCATTAATAACCCAAGGTCCCAGTTGGGTCTTTTTTTGTAGTACTGCTTCTTAGTACACTATTCTTTGTGACCAAGTAACTCATGCACAGAGCTTTCGTATTTATTTCTCGCATAAATTGCCATGTTCTTTAGTTTCTCACTAGAGTTGCTAATGATGTATACTATTTGGGGGTATCTCTATAAAAGTAAAAGAAAACGCACCAAATTTCTCCTACATTCACCAGATTTGTTCTAATAGGTACCTGTCTCCTTCCATTTTTTCTCTTGGCATGTTGGACCAAAAACGTGTTATTTTCTTATCAATTGGATGTTTTGCCACCCAACATGTCATGAAGTTTTCCATTCTATGAGTAGTCCATCAACATGCCAAATAAATATGGGGATTTGCACAGGGCAAAATTTCAGGACAATAAAATTCTTAGCACTTCATCAATTTGCTCTTTTATCATTATTTATTTATTTTATTTAGTGCTCCTGCTTGATGCTTCTTTAGATAAAATCAAAGTTAATATATTGACTTAATTGAGTCTTTTGTTCATTGAAGTTTACCTTATAACTAACTCTTTGTTGTGTTTTGATGTTCCAACAGTGGCTTATCTTGATCACTGTACAGAACTTGTTAAGAAACTTGATTTATTGCTTCCGTGACATTGATCCATGCATCGTAGTTGACTGACAATCAAGACTATTATATTATAACATAAAAACACAGATGCGAGTAGAATACAATATTTTTGTTGTCAATAATGTGCTACTGGATGCGGCCAATCCGTGTGGTTGATGCCACTAGAAAAAGTGGAAATTGTTTTGTGAATTTCTTTGGACTGAACAAATTTGATTCTTTTTTACAAAAAAGGTAGAATTAGAATTTAAGTAGTTACTTGATTTTATCTGTGCATTTTCTTGTTGAAGAATACTAGAATTGACTTGCAGAATCTGACATATTACAAAAATAGTCATTTATTTGGGGCATAAAATTAGCATAATATTGATTTGCTTTTCTTTTAGATGTCAAGCGGTTGATGGGCAGACGCTTTTCTGATCCATGCGTCCAAAGTGACAAGAAGCTTTGGCCTTTCAAGGTAATTGAGGACAATGGCGATCGGCCCAACATCATTGTCGAATATCAAGGTGAGGAGAAGCAATTTGCTGCTGAAGAGATATCTGCAATGATTCTTACAAAGATGAAAGAGGTGGCGGAGGAATTCCTCGGTTGCACTGTTAAAGATGCCGTAGTCACTGTCCCTGCATACTTCAATGATGCCCAGCGTCAGGCCACCAAAGATGCTGGTCTTATTGCTGGCCTAAATGTTATGCGTATCATGGATGAGCCGACTGCAGCTGCTGTGGCTTACGGCTTTGATACAAATGAAGTTAACTCTCCTGTGAAGAAGAATGTGCTTATATTTGACCTCGGTGGTGGCACTTTTGATGTCTCATTGCTTAGTATTAGCAACAGTGTAATTGAGGTGAAGGCCACTGCTGGTGACACCCACCTCGGTGGAGAGGACTTTGACAACCGCATGATGAATCATTTTGTTGAAGAGTTTAGAAGGAAGCAAAGGAAGGACATTAGCAGCAATCCAAGGGCTTTGAGGCGCCTTAAGACCGCATGTGAACAGGCGAAGAGAATCCTCTCGACCACCACTCAAACTGTTGTCAACCTTGATTGTCTCTATGAGGGGATTGATTTCTATTCCACAATAACTCGTGCACGGTTTGAAGAGCTCAATGCGGACCTTTTTGACAAATGTATTGAGACTGTGACAAGGTGTCATGAGAATGCTGGCATAGACAAGGACAACATTGATGTGGTGGTTCTCATAGGGGGGTCTACTCGTATTCCGAAAGTCCAACAACTCTTGAAGAATTATTTTAGTAGTAAGGAGCTATGTAAAAGCATCCACCCTGATGAAGCCGTCGCATATGGTGCCGCTGTGCATGCTGCAAATTTAAGCGGGCAAGGTACTGAGGAGATCAGAAAATTGGTGCTCATTGATGTTACCCCACTTTCGCTTGGCATTGATGTATTAGGTGATATTACATCTGTCATCATTCCAAAGAACACGGCAGTGCCAACACAGAAGTCCAAAACGGTCTCCACGACCGCTGATTTTCAATCTAGAGTTTGCATCAAAGTTTACGAGGGAGAGCGTGTGCGAAGTGAAGATAACAATTTACTTGGAGAATTTAAACTATCTGGGATCCGTCCTGCGCCAAGAGGTGAAACCAAGATTGATGTCTCTTTTAAAATTGACAGCGACGGCATATTGCATGTATCTGCTGAGGAGCCAGTCAGCGGTAGAAAGAATGAAATCACCTTGATCAACAGAGTGGGCAGGCTCAGCATGGAAGAGATGGATAGGATGGTGTGTGAAGCAGAAAGGTATAGAATGGAGGATGAACAATTCAAAAAGAAGGTTTTAACCAGGAACTTGCTGGAAGGCTATGCATTCGGCTTGAGAAAGTTGGTGGAGGAGGATCAGGTTGTTTCAAAGGTACCAGGTGGATATGTTAAGTACGTTGATGAAGCTGTCGACAAGATGATAGAATGGCTTGAGCATGATGTGCTGAAGGATGCATCCGAGTATGACACCAAGAAGAAAGAGCTTGAAGAGATGAGCTCCACCCTCTCTAGAATGAGCTTATAATTTATAGAAGGATTGTGAGACTGAATATCTATTTTTTTGATGATGACTAGGATATGTGATATTATTAGGAAATATATGTTTGATTTCTTTCTCTTTTGGTTGGGTTAGAGTAGAGAAGGATTGTGGTTTTCTTTTGGAAATCATTCTAGCACCTCAACATTAGTAAGCTATTTCCTTTTCACAATATTTGCTTATAAGTGCTTGCTTCTTAATTTATAGAACTGAGTAAATCTCGTGATGGCAGTTTAGTTTGCTAATCTACCTTTCTTTCTCTGAATATGTATGTTCTTTTTCTTTAATTTAGAAGGCTATAAGACTACTATAAATGTAAATGTATTAAAACTAATGAAAATTTACAAAACAAAGTGGTTAAATTCAGGGAAGTAATAGAGAATTAAAACGGAGAGCAATCAGATAAAGTAAAACAAGTAATTTTATTTCTCTGAAATCTTAAATGCAATATATTATTTGTCTCAGAAATTTGACGTAGGTATTTGCTGAGAAAAAAAAAAATTATACGAATATTTCTTTTGACATTATAATTCATTATGTTATATTGGGATAATTGGATTAGATATAAAATAGAATATTGAGTATTGTATATCTACAATTTTACAAAATCTTCTCTCCATTGGGCCTGTTTTGGGCCGTTGTTTTCTCTCAGCCTGAATAACCAACCGTCTGACTGATTGGCTTGCGCAGAAAGAGTTGAATGATGTACAAATTTTTATCTCAAAATTAAATGTTCTTAACTTCAATCTTTAATTTTTTTTATAAATTATAAATAATTAAATTAAATTTACGAAACCAATATAATTTTTTATTTTTAAAAACTATAAAGACCGAATGACTCATTCAATCTTCAGAATTACTTTTTTTTTTCAGACCGAATGAGCCGTTCGGTCTCACTTTTTTTTTTTTTTTCAGTTTTTTCCAACTTCTTGTGTGGCCGACGGTGTAATGGAATTTTATAAATATTTGAACATCAATAGTCTCTACACTGGTTTGCTGCCACGTTTCACCCCCATGATGTTCATGCTCTACCCTTTTTTTTATCATTTTATAATATTATATTAAACTTTATCCACCTAATCTGGGTTTTCTGTTGTTCTCCTACTTTGAGGACTCATATGTTTATAATTGAAACATATCAATGACCTAATTTTTATAATTGAAGCAGAGATTAATTCTTACTTAACAATATATAATAACATATACAAATATTAATGATCAATAATAAAATATGGACAAATAACATAGTAAAATACTAGTGCAACGAATCGAACCGAACCGAACTTACCCTAGGTTTGAGTTTGACTTGAATTAATTTCGAACCGAACCCATTTTGAATCAAATTAATTGCGAACTACACATTTTTCGAATCGAACCCGAATCGAATCACATGGCTTCCTTTTACCGGTATGAACTATGAAATGAGTGTTTTTAAGTTGAAAAATTATTCATGAAAAAATACATCAGAGACGACTTTTCTGGTATGAATTAGGAGAGACGACCGAAGAGAGAGGAGAGATAGTCATCTAGGCCGGAGAGAGGAGTGACAGCCGGAGAGACAGCCAGTCGCCGAGAGCGTCGGCTAGATTTTAGAGCTAGAGGGAGAGTGAGTTAGGGAGAGATGGAGAGAGAACTAGGTTATTGAGATTTGAGAGCGAGGGAGTGTCGGCTAAGTTAAATTATGACTCTCTATCTTGGATTTTAATTTCATCAAGTAAATGGACGGCCGATGTTATTATGAGATTCGAACCATAAAAGTAACCGAACCCATTTCGATCGAACCAGGCTAGGTTTGAGTTTGGTTTGAATTAATTTCGAACCGAACATGGTTTGGTTCGTTTTAATTCGAACCCATTTCGAATCGAATTAAACTCAAATCAAACCCGAATCGAATCACGAACTACTAATTTTTTTGCCAGCCCTAAGTGCAACTACATGATATATATTGTTTACACTTCTGGTCATTCATTTAATTTCAAAATTATAAATTGCAGCAAGAATGGCAACACCAGTAGGTGTCATAGCAAGAGTAGATAATAAATTAGTACCTTCTTTCCATTTAAGGCCTCTACGCATTAACCAAGCGACACCTAGCTACTATGGAGACCTCTGGGCTAAAATTTTAAGATCAGCATCCCTTGCTTTTCTCAAAGGAAAAGCACGGACCTGCTATCCTATTTACTCTCTATCTCTCACTTCAAAGAAGAGGAGAGAGAAAAAGAGAAGAGAGAGATAGACAGAAGAGCACAGAATAGTAGCAATTTGAAGAGCAGCTGATTCCATTCCAAAATTTTATGGAGACCGAATGCACTGTTTGGTATGGGTAAAAATGAATTTTTTGTGGCCGTAGTTGTGAAAAAGTGAAAAAACTAAAAAAACTAAAAAAAAAAAAAAGTAATTCTGGAGACTGAATGGACCGTTCGGTCCTTATAATTTTTCAAAAAAAAAAAAAAAAAAACCATATTGGTTGTGTAAATTTGATTTAATTATTTATAATTTATAAAAAAATTCTTCAATCTTTCCTTAAAAAATATTAAAGTACCTGTCCATAGTCGATAGATGATGTACCACTTTTCTTGCAGTTAGTCAAATTTCGAATCTCAGCAGGAACGCAGATCTAGTTTGCACAAGCTTTAAATGTAAAAAGCAGGACCAATCGAATTGGGGGACATACGAAATTTTTTTTTTTACAAATCATAATTAATTAAATTAATTTTAACAAAGTAGTATGATTACTTTTTTACATTAATTAAATTAATGTAAAAAGAAGGACCAATCCAACAGGGCCTAAATATTAGTTTACTCATATGTTACTTTCCTATTAAGATAACGGATAATAAAACAATTAACGATAATTAGCTAATTAACTAATAGCATATATAATTTAATCCAAAAATATAACAAATAATATATATTAAATACATCATATATCTAATATTACAAAATATATATTAAATACTGAACCAAACAATATACATTATATTGTAATTTTTGATTTTTTTTAAATGTTTGATTTGGACCGGAAATGGGTTTAAAAAATTTCGGTCAATTCAGTCTAACTAGTTTTACAATTTCTAAACTGAACCGAATTATTAAACCAATTTTAAAAAATGAACCGAACATATTTATTTAACCAGAAAAATCAAATTGTTTAAACCGAACTATCTCAGTTTGATTTAAAACCGATTAAACCGGACCGATGAACACCCCTACATGCAAGTATAATTCAATTTTCAAACTTGATTAAATATTAGTGTTTTTCTCTATGTCAATGTTATAAGAACCGAATCCGAACCTATTTGCGATTTAGTTTGTTTAGAAGATCATATTTGCAATTGAACCAATAAAAATTGGTTTAATTAACTGGTTTTTGGTAAAACAAGTAACTCATTCTTAAAACGGGTGCTAAATGGATTCAGTTTTCAAGGCACTTTTTCAGCATTAATTAAGAGAGAGAAAGAGAAAGCAGCTATTAGCTAGGGTGCTAGACTGCTAGGCTCCCATCCGTATCTTACACCGTATAAAGTTACAAAAGTACGTACTAATAAGTTGAAATTTATTTATATTATAAAATTTGCACATAAAACCTCCCGAATTTTTTATTAATATCCAAATTTAATATTAAATTTCAAAAAATAACCGGATCAGTAACGTTTTTCGAAATCTACCCTTTCCGGAAATTTTTTTTCCTGAAACGGTAGCTACTTCCGGAAATTTTTTTTTCCGAAATAGGCTAAATCCGGAAAAATTTTATCCGGAAATAGAAAAATTTTTTTTTTTTCCGGAAAAATTTTATCCAGAAATAGGAATTTTTTTTTTTTCCGAAAACTTTTTTTATAGGAAATTTTTTTTTCAGAAAATTTTTTTTTCCAAAAATTTTTTTTATAGGAAATTTTTTTTTTCAGTTTTTATTTATAATTTATTTATTTTTTGTATTTAAGTATTACAAATATTTAATATAGTTTTTTAAAAAATAGAAGGAATACTATATAATTTGATTTATTCGAAGGACTGCTACAAATAATCTGGATCAACATTTTTCATACCGGATTTTTTACGGCCGTAAAAAAAAATAATATAATATAATATATGCATATGTATATGTATATACAATATAATATATGTATATATATGTATATACAATATAATATATGTATATATATGTATATACAATATAATATATGTATATATATGTATATACAATATAATATATGTATATATATGTAGGGTCTGTCTAAATTGCTGCTGGCAGCATTTCGGCAGAGGTGCTGCCGGGGCTATATTTAGCCGTGTGATGTCCAAACAACAAATCCAAACCGTTAGATGTTTAATCTATATTATAATCTACTTGGAGACCAAATTTTACATTTTTTGGAATTTTTTTACTATATATTAAGCTGGTTTGAAAACCGCTGATTTCAGTAAATTTCTGCAGCATTGAAATCAGCAGTTTTCAAATTAGCTTAATATATAGTAAAAAAATTTCAAAAAATGTAAAATTTGGTCTCCAAGTAGATTATAATATAGATTAAACATCTAATGGTTTGGATTTGTTGTTTGGACATCACAAAACAGAAAAATGGGCGGCAGCACCGCCGGCAGAAATGCTGCCGGCAGCAAATTAGCCACAGCCTATATATGTATATACAATATAATATATGTATATATATGAAAATGAAGATATAAAATATGAGGTATGATGAGGTATTGGAACCCTCGTTTAGTGCCTCGTATAAAAAATATGAGGTATAAAAAATATTATATATACATATATATACATATATTATATTACATATATGACTTGGTTACACGGGAGGGGTTGGTGCAAACGTTTTGATATTATTAGCCTATCTCTATGTATGAGATAGGCTAATATCAAAACGTTTGCACCAACCCCTCCCGTGCAACCAAGTCATTTTCTGATTTGCAAAGTCCAAACGACCGATCCAAACCGTTAGATGTTTAATCCATATTGAAATGTACTTGGAGACCAAATTTTACATTTTTTGGAATTTGTTTGTTATTTATTAAGATGGTTTGAAAATCGTTGTTTTTATTAAAATTCTGCACCACTGGAAAAACAGCGATTTCAAACCATCTTAATAAATAGCAAAAAAATTCCAAAAAATGTAAAATTTGGTCTCCAAGTACATTTCAATATGGATTAAACATCTAACGGTTCGGATCGGTCGTTTGGACTTTGCAAATCAGAAAATGACTTGGTTGCACGGGAGGGGTTGGTGCAAACGTTTTGATATTAGCCTATCTCTATATACATATATATACATATATTATATTATATATATATATATATATATATATATATATATATATATAGAGGAGGGATCAAGTTACAACACTTGAAAGTTACAACAAAGTTACAACATCATTTTTTTTCATTTTCAAAGTCCAAATCGTCGATCCAAACCGTTAGATATTCAATCTATATTAAAATGTGCTTACAGACCAAATTTTACATTTTTTGAAATTTTTTTTCTATTTATTAAGATGGGTACAAAATTGCTGTTTTTTAATGGTGCAGAATTTTAATAAAAACAGCGATTTTGTACCCATCTTAATAAATAGCAAAAAAATTTCAAAAAATGTTAAATTTGGTCTGTAAGCACATTTTAATATAGATTGAATATCTAACGGTTTGGATCGACGATTTGGACTTTGAAAATGAAAAAAAATGATGTTGTAACTTTGTTGTAACTTTCAAGTGTTGTAACTTGATCCCTCCTCATATATATATATATATATATTATATATACATATACATATGCATATATTATATTATATTATTTTTTTTTACGGCCGTAAAAAATCCGGCATGAAAAATGTTAATCCGGATTATTTGTAGCAGTCCTTCGAATAAATCAAATTATATAGTATTCCATCTATTTTTTAAAAAACTATATTAAATATTTGTAATACTTAAATACAAAAAATAAATAAATTATAAATAAAAACTGAAAAAAAAAATTCCTATAAAAAAAATTTTCGGAAAAAAAAATTTCCAAAAAAAAAAAATCCTATTTCCGGATAAAATTTTTCCGGAAAAAAAAAAATTCCTATTTCCGGATAAAATTTTTCCGGATTTAGCCTATTTCTGGAAATTTTTTTTCCGGAAGTAGCTACCGTTTCCGGAAATTTTTTTCCGGAAAGGGTAGATTTCGAAAAACGTTACTGATCCGGTTATTTTTTGAAATTTAATATTAAATTTGGATATTAATAAAAAATTCGGTAAAACCTCAAATGCTATATATATATCAAAATAATTAAGTATGCATAGTATAAAAAAGTTAATATTATATATATCTGTTCAGTTTTGTTTCATTTCAAAATAGCGTATGTTATTATTTTTTATTTTGTTGTAATTTTTTTTTGTTGAAGCGCTGTCTTTATTAAAGACATAATTTATTATTATTGGAAATAATTTCCTGATATTTATCATATATAAAAATATTTTTAGTTGCTATATTCTACCATCTTATCAAAAAAACATTCACTCATTTTTAATAAAATCAATATTTTCATTATATTTAGATGTTAAATTTGAAGTATATCTGTAAATTCAGTCTTAATTAAATTGTTGAATATGTATGTGTGAATTTTTACAAATACCACAATATGTTATTTTATTACAATTTTTATATTTGATACATATATAAGTATTTAAATAAATCAGCAATTGAACCGGTTAATTCACTAGTTCGACCAGTAATCATTGACCCAAAATTTTACTGGAATAATGTCTGGTCCAGTTCGAATAACATTGCTCTAAGTAAATTATGCATGTTGTGAACTCAGTCAGGTTTAAAGTATATGATGTGATCCAATCTGCAAGACTGAGGTCGGATTAAATCAATGAATGAGTTAATGTTAAGATTTTGACTTTTGAATATAAAAAAATGGTTCTAATTACTTTTCCATGTGATACTTGTATCTAATTAATTTCTCATTTCTCTCTCACACGTATGGAAATTAAATTCGCACCGGAATGAAAAGAAAGACAAAGCTGTTGAAAATAATTAATTAAATATACCAGCCGGAGATGCTACTCTTGGGAACACATATCAAAGAGTGTTGAAATTTTCTGATTACAGTTCGTTTGGCGCGATTTGGAGGGATAATTTGGCTCCAACGAAATCTCGCGAAAGTTGATCGGATTCGGCGAGAGTTCATTTGGTAAGTTTGGCGCCGAAATTTTTATTAATAGGAAAAATAATAATTAAATATCGAGATTGAACAAAGCTTTTGAATTTTTTTCAGAAATAGAGAAAACGGGATGGGGCATCACGGGCACTGGCCGTTCTGGGGCATCACGGGCACTGGCCGTTCTGGGGCATCACGGGCATAGTTAGTGCCTAATTAACCTTCTCTAAACTCAATAACTGATATAACTGATGAACCGGGAAAAAACAAAAAAAAAAAAACCGGTCCGTTATGGCTTAAACCGAACATTGTCCGTGATGGGGCAATACGGCCATGGGTTAAATCAGCGAAAAAATTCAGAATTATTCATTATGGCCTTGCCCACGGAGAACTCACGATTAGAAGATACTGGTAGTCTTCTGAAAGCTTCAGACAGTATGCCAAAACAGAACCCAAATTCTAATCTTATTTTGAATCCACATGAGAATTCTGAGATAATTTCAGATCCAATACTGTACAACATAAGCCAGTATCTATTGGAAGAAGATATAGATGAAAATATTGGCGAGTATCAAAAGGAGACGGATTTATTGGAAATGGAGAAACTGTTTTATGATGTCATTGGGGAAAAATATCCAAAATTACCAGAAAACCAATTAATTCCGAGTCAACCGAAAGTAGACCATAAGTCCAGTACTTATCTTTTGGAAGATCAAGCAACAGAGAAGATTTCAGCACAAACCTCAAGGATTGATGAGAATTTACTGGCCAGTGAATTCCATAGAGGGGTAAAAGAGGGAATGAAGTTCCTTCCAACAATCCACAAACTCACTGTAGATTTTCAACTGAGTAGGCTTTCAGATTCAGAGCAGAGAGCTAATAGAAGGATGGTAGAATTTAGGCCAGAAGAAGAAGAAGAAAATTTCAGATTTATAATTAGGTCTAAGGGTAACAAGAACAAAAGTAGCATGGATTTTGATTGGGAGGGGGTAAATCACAAAAAGCCAACGATTTATTATGAGGAAACAATAAGAGATGACATGTATGATAAAGTGCTCCTTAATCACGGAGAAAATTGTGAGAAAGAAGAAATTTCTGGTCTACGAGAAATCATGCAACAGAAGGCAAGATCACGGGTTTACTTGGGGCAGATTTATTTATTATATAAGTTAGAAATCTTTTGTTCGTGATTTTGATTTTTACAATGCCATGCCATCAGTCGGCTGTGAGCCAAATCACATGGTATACGATATTGGCTGTTCGAAGGCGGGAAAATAGAGCACATGAGGTGTTTGTGAAAATGACTTTTTAAGGATACTTACTTAATCTGTACTTTTTTCTGATTTTAGTTTATAGGTTCATATATTTGTCGATGAATGTAGAATGGCCTATATATTCTTGCTGAGCGAAGAAGATTCCATAATCTTATCCGTAATTAATTCCAATTCTTTCCTTAATTAGTTAGTTCAAATGGTTATATTGCCCAAATGTGTTTAAATAGCATAGCTTTGTATACTGTAATTGATGAACTAATGATCAATTAAACACATAAATTCTTTTGCTTAGTGTAACCAACCAAATTAGGCCATGGCTGGGAGAAGTGGGAGTATTGCGATTGGAATCGACCTTGGCACAACATACTCCTCCATTGGGGTCTGGCGGAATGACCGAGTGGATATCATTGCCAATGACCAGGGAAGCCACACTACGCCTTTTTACGTGGCCTTCAAAGAAACCGAGAGGCTTGTTGGTGATGCGGCTAAGAATGAGGCCACTAGGAATCCTACCAATACTGTCTTTGGTGTGTCTCGCTCTTCTAATACTTTTTTTCTTTGTTTGTTAATAACCCAGAGTCCCAGTAGAGTCCCAGTTGGGTCTTCTTCTTTTTTGTAATACTGCTGCTTAGTATGGTTCTTCTTTGTGATCAAGTGACTGGAGCACAGAGTTTTCAGATTGATTTCTCACTTGAATTGCCATATTCTTAATTTCACGCTAGAGTTGCTAAATGTTATATATTTGAAGGCATTTCTCGATACACAAAAGTAAAGAGAAAAGCACCAAATTTCTCCTACTTTCACCAAATTTATTTTAATAGGTACCTATCTCCTTTCATTTTTCACCTGGCACGGTGAACCATAAAATGTGTTATTTTCATATCAATTGGATATTTTGCCACCCAACATGTCATGAAGTTTTCCGTTCTATGAGTAGTCTAGCCAGAAAATAGGGGATCTGCACAAAGCAAAATTTCAGGACAATAGAACTGTTAGTACTATATCAATTTGCTCTGTTATCATTATTTATTTGTTTTATTGGTGCGCCTGTTTGATGCTTCTTTAGATGAAATCAAAGTTCATATTTTTAGTGTATTTGGTCTTAGTTCATTAAAGTTTACCTTGTAACTAACTGTTTGTTATGTTCTGCTGTTCAAAACAGCAGCCTTATCTTGATTACTGTACTAAACTGTAAAGTGTCAAGAACTTGATTTATTGCTTCTGTTACGTTGATTCATGCATTGTAGTTGACCGACAATCAAGACTATTATAACATAAAAACACATATGTGAGTACAATACAATATTTTGGTTGTCAAAAATATGCCACTGGATGTGGCCAATCCATGTGGTTGCTGCTACCAAAAAAAGTGAATATTGTTTTTGTGAACTTTTTGGGACTGAACAAATTTGGTGGGAGTAGATTGAGCGGCAGCTTCGTGGGAGAGAGAGAAGGGAGAAGAGCCTAGGAAATTTTTTTATTAACCATAATTAAAAAAAAAAAGATTTTTATGAAACCAACATGATTATTTTTTTTTTTTTACTAAAATGTCAATTCAATCTCATATATTTCTACAATTTTTTAACTTATTTTTTTCTCGAAATCTGTGAAAATGACTCGAACTGAATTGTCATTTCGATTCCGAAAAAAAAGTGAGACCCAAATGCTATATTGATTCTTATGATTTTTGTAAAAACACAAAACAATCAAATTAGTTTGATAAAATATATATTTTTTATTTATGGTTTCTAAAAAAAATTAAGGGCCTAAGGCTCTCTCCAACGCCAGAGAGAGAAAGTCAATTTTTTTAAAGGGGCGGCCCCCAGCCGACAGAAAAGAAAAGGAGAAGGGAGAGGATTTAAAAAAAGGAAAAATTTCCGATATCCTCATCTAAACTTTTGAAATAGCCAATATCCCTATGAAATCACCATAATAGCTCATATCCCATCAAAAATTAACTTGATTTCTTCTATACCCTTTTACTTAATTTTTCTTTCATTTAATTATTTAAAGTTTTGAATTGACCTATATGTTCTTTATTTTTTAACAGAGTGTCTAGTTCTTTCTCTTCTAATTTTTTTCTTCTAGTAGCATTCTTCGTTAGCCACTTCCCCCTAAATTGCCAAAAGCGATCTCTGTGCGGTCGTGCCGCTTCTCCTGTGCCAACTCCCTCATCTCGCGCACTGAAGCCATCTCATCCTCTGACTCATCACCTTCTAGCCGACCGACCACCTCACACTCACCATTGATGCCTCATATTTAAACAAGAATTTGTTTGATGTTCTCGTTCAACCAGTGATAGTTCTAGCTGTGCATAGTTCCAAAGTATTTTGATTAGATATTATTAACAAGGATTTGTTTGGTGCTCTTATTCAATTGATTGAAAATCCATATGTATTTTAATTGAAAATCCATATGTATTTTAATTGAAAATAGAAACAACGGTGCATAGTTCCAAAGTACATAAAGACAAAAGATTAAACGATAAATCTAACAAGGCAAAATACATGATGCAAGAAAAGAAGGCAGTTGTGTTTTTTTAGCTACTGGTATTCTACTCTGTAGCCCGACTGAGATTGAAATTCTGACCCATATTTTTAACCCAATTCGCCAATTTGTTGAGGTCTTGTGAGCATTTCTCATCTCGTGTGTTGTATGAGAGCATTATTCTTCAAAGTTTGGAATATCCTGAGGCATTGCGTTATTGTCTCAGTTGCAACCATGACGACAACACTATAGTTTACACATAATGAGCTAGTGTAGAACCTGTACCAGTATTCTCACAGTACGTAGCACAAATATGCTACACAATAAATGGATCTTTTGCTCAAATATCTGAAATTTATATTCTATTATACAATAATCTTTTTAGAACTCAGATAACTATAGATGAAAGTAAAGAAAGTTGTCCTTTAAAGGTGTTCCAACTAATATTTACAATAATATTTGGAGGGCCAAAATTCCGCTTAAAATTAAGGTTTTCGTTTGGTTACTTAGGCAAGATAAAGTGCTTACTAAATACAATTTGCAATCAAGGGGTTGGCATGAAAATGTTGATTGTGTTTTCTGTGGTGCCCAAGAAACTGTTGACCATCTCTTTGTTACTTGCTCTTTTATTTTTTCTTTATGGACTTGGATTGGTCATCATAACAATTTTCTTTTAATTGTACTGAAGTTTCTGATCTTTGGTATTTTGATTATTGGATTCCATTAAAGGATTCACTATTAGTGGAATTGATTATGGCTGCTACTCTTTGGATTGTTTGGTTAACATGAAATAAGGTTTGTTTTCAAAATTCTCATATACCTTCAATTAGGTCTGTAGCTGCTTCTATTATTGCTTTAACTTCTTTTTGGTGTAAGTCATGATTAGATAATTCTTATTTTAAGTTATCTTTGATTATGTCTTTTGATGTTTCTTCTTTGCCTCAGATAGGACCTCTGATAGTATTATCCGACACGGATACACAGGACTAGGACAGCTCACCGCTGGATTCCGCCGAGGACCCTGGTCTTGGTTTAGAAAGGTTAATTCTAGCTGATCATTTGAGTGACTGTGCAGTTTCTGATGCTATTGATCGTGCTACTGGCCTTCTGCCTACTATTTCTTTCTCTTCAACTAGTGCCTCCTCTTCTAGTGATATAGTCATTTCTGATCTCATTTAGTATTACTATTTGATGTCATGTTCATATGTTTTTTTAGACTATGTTGTTAGATGTTGATGGACTGTATGCTCGTTTTTTTTCTAGACCTGTTGTATGAACTCTTTTGTTTCGTAATGAAACTGGTGGTAATATCACTTTTATCAAAATAAAAAGTAAGAAACAAAGAAATCATAAAGAACATAAAAATTAATCAAGAACATAACTAAAACACATCATATCAAAATTTCTCATGAAAGAACTTAAATCAAAAGTTCTATTCTATCATTGCATAAATATCCAACTCTAAGTAAATGCCCTTGTACTACAAACAACTGAAATCTAGTACAACACTGAACCGATATCAGTCCCAACAGTTGCATCTATTCTTACTCCCATCTTCTACAAGTGTAATCTTCTTTGCGGCCACATATATTATCACTATTTTTTTCTCCTCATACATTGAAAGCATCAATATGTAACTACTATCATCCACAATTTGAATAAATGACTGAGAACTAACACGCTTTTCCACAAAAAATAACGAGAGCTTCCAAGTGCCATCCTCTAGATAGAACTTTCTCTTTTATCCCATTGTTGATTTGTTTAAAATATCCACCATATTTCACTATTATCTTATAATGAGATGCATTCATGCTACAAAAAAAAATTACAATATAAGGTACATAAAACTGATATTAAAAATTACAATATGTTTCTGTTACTTGAAGTGTGTTCCAATTAACAATATATTGGTCAGGTCACTGATTTTTTTTTTAATCAAAAAGCCCGTAGGCATATATTAACAGTTGAATTACATAAGAAAACAAGGCATATATTAACACAAAAACACCCCTGACATCATTTAAAAGCTACTAATTGCTAGAATTGAACCTATCATACCATTAAGAGCCACCTATTCAACTTCGATACTGGTATTTAACACAAAAGCATCCCTGTCTAATTCTATATTCATTCGAGTCCACTCTTGATCAGGGATACCAGTCAAAATCCCAATTTTTTTAAAAATACCCATTAAAAAAATTAATTTAATAAAAATAATCAGATCTGAACTGAAATTTTAGAACTACCCAGATCGCGGATGTTTTCCGCGACCCAGAATTTTTATTCCGGGCCGCGGAAAAAATTCGCACCCCGAAAAAAAATTTTATTTTTATTTTTTTAATTTTTTATTCCGAGCGCGGATATTTTCTGCGGCCCGGATTTTAAAATTTTTTTTTTTCTTTAAGAGTTTGGAGAAAAAAATATTATTTTTTTGGCCCAAATTTGCACCTCTGGTTAACATATCAAAACACCTTCAAAAATCATGAAAATTTACCGACATGCATTTTTGACTTCATAGAATAAGACTGTAAAGTTTCATACAAAATCTCAAAACAGATCGTGAGATATCAGCTCTCAAAAATTACCCGAACTGCTGAAGGAGTGCTTCTGAGCCCAACTTTGCACCTCTGATTAACATACCAAAACACCTTCAAAAATCATAAAAATTTACCAACATGCATTCTTAATATCATAAAACAATACTGTGAAGTTTCATACAAAATCTCAAAACAGATTATGAGATATCGGCTCTCAAATATTGCCCGAACTGCTGAAAGAATGCTTCTGACCCCAACTTTGCACCTCTGATTAACATACCAAAACACCTTCAAAAATCATGAAAATTTACCGACATGCATTTTTGACTTCATAATATAAGACTGTGAAGTTTCATACAAAAGCTCAAAACAGATCATGAGATATCGACTCTCAAAAATTGCCCGAACTGCTGAACGAGTGCTTCTGAGCCCAACTTTGCAACTCTGGTTAACATATCAAAAAACCTTCAAAAATCATGACAATTTACCGACATGCATTCTTGACTTCATAGAATAAGACTGTAAAGTTTCATACAAAATCTCAAAACAGATCATGAGATATCGGCTCTCAAAAATTGCTCGAACTGTTGAAGGAGTGCTTCTGAGCCCAACTTTGCACCTCTGATTAACATACCAAAACACCTTCAAAAATCATAAATTAATTTAATATACGAGCAAAAAGCTATTTATCTAAGAAATATTTCATAACAAACTTTTATAGTATCAGGAAAATATGTATGATAATCCATAAACTATGATGTCTAATGTAATCCATAAACTCGTTCAGCAGTTCGGACAATTTTTGAGAGCCGATATCTCACGATCTGTTTTGAGATCTTGTATGAAACTTCATAGTCTTATTCTATGAAGTCAAGAATGCATGTCGGTAAATTTTCATGATTTTTGAAGGCTTTTTGATATGTTAACCAGAGGTGCAAAGTTGGGCTCAGAAGCACTCGTTCAGCAGTTCGGACAATTTTTGAGAGCCGATATCTCACGATCTGTTTTGAGTTTTCGTATGAAACTTCACAGTATTATTTTATGAAGTCAAAAATGCATGTCGGTAAATTTTCATGATTTTTGAAGGTGTTTTGGTATGTTAATCAGAGGTGCAAAGTTGGGGTCAGAAGCACTCCTTCAGCAGTTCGGGCAATTTTTGAGAGCCGATATCTCACAATCTGTTTTGAGATTTTGTATGAAACTTCACAGTCTTGTTTTATGAAGTTAAGAATGCATGTCAGTAAATTTTTATGATTTTTGAAAGTGTTTTGTTATGTTAATCAGAGGTGCAAAGTTGGGCTCAGAAGCATTCCTTCAGCAGTTCGGGCAATTTTTGAGAGCCAATATCTCACGATCTGTTTTGATATTTTGTATAAAACTTTACAGTCTTATTCTATGAAGTCAAGAATGCATGTCGGTAAATTTTCATGATTTTTGAAGGTGTTTTGTTATATTAACCAGAAGTGCAAAGTTGGGCCAAAAAAATAATATTTTTTTCTGCAAACTCGTAAAAAAAAAAAATTATTTTAAAATCCGGGCCGCGCAAAATATCCGCGCTCGGAATAAAAAATTAAAATATTTTTTTTTTTGGGACGCGAATTTTTTCCGCGGCCCGGAATAAAAATTCGGGGTCGCGGAAAAAATCCGCGATCTGGGTAGTTTTAAAATTTCTGTTCAGATCTGGTTATTTTTATTAAATTAATTTTTTAATGGGTATTTTAAAAAAAATCGGGTCAAAATCTATTTATATTGATAATTTATTTTTACATAAAATCATACCCACATAATTATCATTGAATGTCCAAATCCAATTCTTCTCAATTGATCTCAAATTTAACCAAGCAGAACAAAACTCACTAAGGAAAAATTCACTAATAAAGAAAGCTTGTAGTTCAATAAAATTCTTACCACTTGATTGTCCATTGCGACATATCCACCTTAGCAAGATTAATTTCATCCTCCAATAACCTAGGATAAAGTGATGGTGATTATTAATGGCGAAATTAGAAAAAGAAAGAAAGAGGTAATAAAATATTTGGCGATGAAGAGAACAATAACCTATTATCGAGTATTTAGGTTAGAGCCTTAGAAAAAAGAGTGCCATGGAGAACCGGGAGAAGCAGAGCAAATAGCAATAGAAGGAAAGAGGCGATGATTGCGCCAATAGTATTGGAAGAAGATGAAGGGTCTCAAAGAAAACTCTTCTTTAATCCTGTTTAGAAGTTCAATGGATGTCTCCTTTTGATTTTTAAAGGGTACAATGGTCAATCCATTTTTTTAAATAATTAAATAAAAGAAAAAATAAATAAAAGTGAATAGAAGAAATAAAGTTAACTTTTGATGGGATATTAGCTATTACGGTGATTTCATGGAGATATTGGTTATTTCAAAAGTTTAGACGGAGATACTAGAAATTTTTCCTTAAAAAAAAAGTGCTTTAACATACATGCAGAATGATTTGAATGGCTGTGATTTTGGAAATTCATTTCCTTCTCCACGAAGAAATAAAAAAGGAGGGGAATTTAAATGTGGTGGGGTCTGCTGGAAAGCAAATTAAACAAGAGAGGAAAGTGATAGAGTGAGGATATGGCCGTGTGGCGTTTCGTGTGGCCAAGTTATTTTAGTTTTCAAATTGTTGTTATAAATTATATTTTCTTTCAAATTGATTCGAAAGGTTTCAATTATTTAAAAGTCAAATTCTCAGTTTCTTTTAATTTAAGTTCCGTTAAATGACCACTTTTCTTGTAACAATTTGAATTTAATTTTCTATAATACTATATTTATAGTTCAAGTTTGTTTAATTTATCATATGCTTTTATTAATAAGATTTACCTTCAATCACTAATCATAATTGTTCACAGTGTTTTAAATTTATTATGTCGTGTTTAATTTCAAGGTTTTAATCTATTTGAACTTATTATTCTGTCTTCATATTTTTTTTTAATTTGCTTAGAATTAAAATCTCATTGTTTTTATTATTATTATTATTATTATTATTATTATTATTATTATTATTATTATTATTTTATAATTTCATTTAATTTTAATTAATATGTCATTTCATAAATTGTTTATTTGAATTTTTTTTAATTAGACGTAATTTATAAATTATTAGCTAATTAATAATTTAAAATTTTTAGATTATAACATGTATCCTCTTTTAGAAACCCATTATGGAAGAGATTTATAGAAAAATGGGAGACATTGTGTTGGTTTTTTTTTTTTCAAAATCCTCTCACTTTCCGTAAAGACTAAAATTCCTTGAAGCATATCCATCTCATCTTCAAATAATTAGAATTCACAGTATGATTCGTGGCATGTCAGTTTGTAAAAGGACCTTAGAAGAATATTTGATTTCATTAGTTTAATATTTAGATGCCCTTAATGTGTTCGATAAATTTTTAAATCATATTTTTAGTGTAGTTTTGTGAAATAATGGGTTATTTTAGACATTTTACTTTAAGTCAAATGCCCTCAAAGTTTGTGAAATAATGGGTTGGAGACTTTGAGGTCAAGCAATCTAACTAATTAATATTCATAAATGATTGTTTTTTTTTTTTCTGAGTTTTGAATTTGCAACTTTAGCATTGCTTTTGCTACTAAACCAAAAACTGATTCTCAATTATGAAATTTGTTAATGCATACACGTACGTATAATTCAATTTTCAAACTTAATTGAATATGCTCCTGTTGCATTGCAGATTTTAATGTTAGTGCTTTTCTTTAAAAGTAATTGGTGAACCGTTGTTGACTCAGGTCGGATAAGACCGAGAGACAGATTGAATTGAATCGACTCGAGAGTGAGTCAATATTAAGGTTTTTGAATATGAAGGACGATTGTAATTACTTTTCCATGTGAAATTAATATCCAATTAATTTCTCATTTCCCTCCCACGTATATGGAAATAAATTCACACTGGAACAAAAAGACCAGTTGAAAATAACTAATTAAATATATCAGCCGGAGATGCTATTTTTGGGGACACATATCAAAGAGTGTGGAAATTTTCTGATTACAATCGTTTGGCGCATTTGGAGGGATAATTTGGCGGAGAAGTATCCTTCCAGGTACTGTAAAATATTCTCCTCACTTTACGGTTTGAGATTTAACTCCAGACGCTTTGAGATACGGGCTTACATAGGGGGCTGGTATTATTGGGCTTTAAGATTCGTTCCAAGTTACGATCCAGATTAACTAATTGTAAAAGATTTCCTATTACGGTACCGGGGAGGATCTGAATTCTAATTTGGCTCCAACGAAATCTCTCGAAAGTTGATCGGATTTGGCGAGAGTTCATTTGGTAACTTTGGCGTGAGAATCTTTCGGCAGAAAAATCGAGCCACCAAGTAGAAACACCTCGCTTTCCATTATCGGAGAAGATAAGGGCGCATGTGACTTTTCACTCTGACGAATTAGACTCTCGCCAAATCTCATCATCTAGCCCGCGATTTCTCAACGGGATTTGAGACTATTGAAATCCCGTCGAATCATCTCGTATCTCGTTCCTCTCAATTTTGCTGTGATTTCGTTGGAGGAATTTTCTCCTCTCAAATCGTGTCATCTCTCTTTTATACTTTCATTCCGATCAAGTGAAGAGAACGAATTCCAATTCTATTTCTCGTTTGAGCGTAAATTTTTTCATTCCGATCAGAGGGTCAGTGTTCCGATCATCAAAATCGACGAGAAAGAGAATTCTCATTCTCGTTTGTTGGAGGTAGAGGCCATTCCAATCAGAGTAACTCCAATCAGTACAGAAGCAAGAAAAGAAAAGGGTTAGCACTAGCTTTCTGTCGTAAGCAGTGCCTCCTCAAACTGAGGTAGGAAACTTTGCCAAATTTTTAATTATATTAAGTTAGAAATCTTTTGTTCGTGATTTTGATTGCTACGATGCTATGCCATCAGTCCGCTGTGAGCCAATTCACATGGTATACGATGCCAACTTTGATGGCTTTTGCAAGCCCGATAAACTAGAGCACATGAGGTGTTTGTGAAAATGACTTTTTAAGGACACTTAATCTGTAGTATTTTCTACTTTTAGTTTATCGGTTTATATATTTGTCGATGAATGTAGAATGGCCCATATATCATAATTTAGTAATTTAGTTTATCGGTTCTTGCTCCAAAATCTTTTCCGTAATTAATTCCAATTCTTTCCTTAATTAGTTAGTTCAAATGGTTATGTTGCCCAAATGTGTTTAACTAAATAGCATATTTTTGTACATTGTAATTGATGAACTAATGATCAATAAAACACATAAATTCTTTTGCTTAGTGTAACCAACCAAATTAGGCCATGGCTGGGAGAAGTGGGAGTATTGCGATTGGAATCGACCTTGGCACGACATATTCCTGCGTTGGGGTCTGGCGGAATGACCGAGTGGAGATCATTGCCAATGACCAGGGAAGCCGCACTACGCCTTCTTATGTGGCCTTCAAAGAAACTGAGAGATTTGTCGGTGATGCGGCTAAGAATGAGGCCACTAGGAATCCTACCAACACTGTCTTTGGTGCGTCTCACTCTTCTAATACTTCTTTTTCTTTGTTTGTTAATAACCCAGAGTCCCAGTTGGGTCTTCTTCTTTTTTGTAACACTGCTGCTTAGTATGGTTCTTCTTTGTGATCAAGTGACTGGAGCACAGAGTTTTCAGATTAATTTCCCGCTTGAATTGCCATATTCTTAATTTCACACTAGAGTTGCTAAATGTTATATATTTGAAGGCATTTCTTGATACACAAAAGTAAAGAGAAAAGCACCAAATTTCTGCTACTCTCACCTTATTTTAATAGGTACCCATCTCCTTTCATTTTTCACCTGGCACGGTGAACCATAAAATGTGTCATTTTCTTATCAATTGGATATTTTTCCACCCAACATGTCATGAAGTAGTCTAGCCAGAAAATAGGGGATCTGCACAAAGCAAAATTTCAGGGCAATGGAACTGTTAGTACTATATCAATTTGCTCTTTTATCATTATTTATTTGTTTTATTGGTGCTCCTGCTTGATGCTTCTTTAGATGAAATCAAAGTTCATATTTTTAGTGTACAGTGTACAGGTTGCTAGTTAGGACTCTGTAAACATCTTTTATATAAATCAAATGTTGGAGCATCTTGATACCAACCTTAAAAAAAAAAGTTAATATTTTGACTTAATTGAGTCTTAGTTCACTAAAGTTTACCTTGTAACTAACTGTTTGTTATGTTCTGCTGTTCAAAACAGCAGCCTTATCTTGATTACTGTACTAAACTGTAAAGTGTCAAGTACTTGATTTATTGCTTTTGTTACGTGGATTCATGCATTGTAGTTGACCGACAATCAAGACTATTATAACATAAAAACACACATGCAAGTACAAAACAATATTTTGGTTGTCAAAAATATTCCACTGGATGTGGCCAATCCATGTGGTTGCTGCTACTAAAAAGGTGTTGTTCATTTTATTGGACTGAACAAATTTGGTTATTTTCTACAAAAAGATAGGGTTAGCATTTAAATAGTTAATTGATTTTATCTGAGCATTTTCTTGTTGAGTATATATCAATTATATATTGTAGAATTGACTTACAAAATCTGACATACCAGAAAAAGAGACAATTTGCTGAGCGGTTAATGCTTGGTTTAGTGCTTGTTTTCATGGTTTATTCTGGTCTAGTGCTGAGTGGTTTATGTTAAAGTTCTTATCATTTGCTTGTTTTCATTTTCTTTTAGCTTCCAAGCGGTTGATTGGCAGACGCTTTTCTGATCCATGCGTACAAAGTGACAAGAAGCTCTGGCCTTTCAAGGTAATTGAGGGCAATGGCGATCGGCCCAACATAATTGTCAATTATCAAGGTGAAGAGAAGCAATTTTCTGCTGAAGAGATATCTGCAATGATTCTTACAAAGATGAAAGAAGTGGCAGAGGCATTCCTTGGTTGCACTGTAAAAGATGCCGTAGTCACTGTTCCTGCATACTTCAATGATGCCCAGCGTCAGGCCACTAAAGATGCTGGTCTTATTGCTGGCCTAAATGTTATGCGTATAATGGATGAGCCCACTGCAGCTGCTGTGGCATATGGCTTTGATACAAATGAAGTTAACTCTCCTGTGAAGAAGAATGTGCTTATATTTGACCTTGGTGGTGGCACTTTTGATGTCTCATTGCTTAGTATTAGCAACAGTGTAATTGAGGTGAAGGCCACTGCTGGTGACACCCACCTCGGTGGGGAGGACTTTGACAATAACATGCTCAATCATTTTGTCGAAGAATTTAGAAAGAAGGAGAGGAAGGACATTAGCAGCAATCCGAGGGCTTTGAGGCGCCTTAAGACCGCATGTGAACAGGCAAAGAGAATCCTCTCCACCACCACTCAAACTGCTGTCAACATCGATTGTCTCTATGAGGGGATTGATTTCTATTCCACAATCACTCGTGCACGGTTTGAAGAGCTCAACGCGGACCTTTTCGAGAAATGTATGGAGACTGTGACAAGGTGTCATGAGGATGCTGGCATAGACAAGGACAACATTGATGTGGTGGTTCTGGTTGGCGGTTCTACCCGGATTCCAAAAGTCCAACAACTCTTGAAGGATTATTTTAATGGTAAGGAGCTATGTAAAAACATCCACTCAGATGAAGCTGTCGCATATGGTGCTGCCGTACATGCTACAAAATTAAGTGGGCGAGGTTGTGAGGAGATAAGAAATTTGGTGCTCATTGATGTTACCCCACTTTCTCTTGGAATTAATGTTTCAAGTGGTATCATGGATGTCATCATTCCAAGGAACACGCCAGTACCAACACAGAAGTCCCTCGTGTACAGCACAAGTATAGATTTTCAATCTGAAATTATCATCAAAGTTTATGAGGGAGAGCGTGCGCAGAGTGAAGATAACAATTTACTTGGCCAGTTTTCACTATCTGGGATCCATCGTGCGCCAAGAGGTGAAATGAAGATGGAAGTAACTTTTAAAATTGACAGTGACGGCATATTGCATGTGTCTGCTGAGGAGCCAGTCAGTGGTAGAAAGAATGAAATCACATTGATCAACAGAGAGGGCAAGCTCAGCAGGGAAGAGATAGATAGGATGGTGTGTGAAGCAGAAAGCTATAGAATGGAGGATGAACAATTTAAAAAGAAGGTTTTAGCCAAGAACTCGCTGGAAGATTATACATACCGCTTGAGAAAGTTGGTGAAGGATGATCAGGTTGTTTCAAAGGTACCTGGTGGATATGTTAAATACGTTGATGAAGCTGTCAACAAGACGATAGAATGGCTTGAGCACGATGTGCTGAAGGATGCATCCGAGTATGACACTAAGAAGAATGAGCTTGAAGAGATGAGCTCCACCCTCTCAAAAATGAGCTTATAATAGTTCCTGTTTGTGGAGGTGAATTCCCAAATTTTGGTGATGACCATTTTGAGTCTGAATGTCATTGTTATGATAACGAGTACTGTGATTCTGATGGTGACTAGGATATTAATTAGTGGGAAAACTATCATCAGTGTGAATTCTTTTTCTTTTGGTTGGGTTAGAGCAAGCTTCTAAATAGCTAGCTATAGCGGTTTTGGACCCAGAAAGCTAAGCTAAGGGCTAAAACTGCGCTAATCAAGCTACGACCGCTATAGCGCGTAGCGGCAATAGCGGTCCGCTATGCTATATGGGTTATGATTTTGCAATTTTTTTTTTCTGAAAACATGATTTTGCAATTTTAATGGGTCTTAATATCTAGATTGGTTTTTTTTTTTTTTTTACTTTATTAAGCTATATCAATACAATGGAATATGTGCGGACTATACCGCTCTATCAATTAAATTTTGTATCATGCATTAATATATGGTAGTGGTATATTTTGAATATAAAATATATCGATAGTTTTTGAATTAAGGATATTTTGAATGACAATTTGAACTTTGTATTGGTTTAATATGAATATTAGATCTTCTTAATTAATTTGATATTTTTTTCTTGATGAGACATTTTTACTATTAGTAGAAATATAAAATATAATTTTTGAAATAAAAAAAAACGATATTTATAATAGCTTTCGCTAGAACTCCGCTATTCGCTAAAGTTTTTTTTTTTGTCTCCCCGCTATACCGCTATAAATGCTATTTAGAAGCTTGGGTTAGAGTAAAAAAGGATTGTGGTGCAAATCTTTTGGGGTCAGTATAGCTGTATAGGCTAGTGTATTGATTTTGCCCGCCTAGGGCAGCTCCTGCCATGCCCGCCCGTACCCTATTTTCGGGGTACCCGTGCCCGAGCCCGGGTATAGGTCGGGTAAATGGGTACGGGCAAAAAATGGGCCGGTCACGATTTTTTGGGCAAATATCCGACCATACCCGTACCTGACCATACCCGTGCCCGTATCCATATACTCGTGTACCTTTTTTTTTTAAAAAAAATTCAAAATTCAAAAAAAATTCCCCCCCCCCCCCTACAGTATATATACTGTTTTTTTTAACAGTGTCGTATAAATATTATTATGTGTTTATAATTCGAATTTTAAAGTCTGAATAGTTCAATATCAAATAATATATATATATATATATATATATATATATATAAAATTGTCAAGTCACATTTTTATAATTCCTACAGTATATACTATAGCCTATTCGAACCATGTTGACAGAGAGAAAATTAATAAAGTCCAAAATAATAAAATTTAATAATCAAGTCCAAAATTACAAATTAATATTATAGGTATGATATATGTGATGCATATATATTATATCATGTTTATAAAAATAATAAAATTTGATGTGTGTTTTACTGTTTATAAAATGATTTGAATCTTTCAATGATATAAAATTGATGGTTGTTGTTATGTCACCTAAAGATACTTAAATTGTATAAAATTTGATCATGGAATTATTTATATGTCATAAAATATTTCACTTATTAACATATAACATTTTTTTTCACTTATAAACATATAACATTAGCATTCATCTTATATGTATATGTATATACATATATTATACATGTATTATATTATATGAGTAAAGCTAGGGTGTGATGTGCTCACCAAGAGGGTTTGGTGAGCACAACTCCAAAAGTATATCAGATCGACTTCAAATATCAAATCCAAACCGTTAAAATCCATGTACTTCATGAGTGATGCATGTACACGCAAAATTTTGAAAGTTTCGAGTTTATTTGCTACAAGGTCAAGCGGTCAAAGAAATGAACATTTTATAAGTTAATTTATAAGTTGTTTTATATATTCAATTTTTATCATTTCTTTGAGCACGTCACACCCTAGCTTTACTCATATTATATATACATATACATATATTATATTAAATATACACACACATATATATACATGTATTATATTATATATACATATACATATATTATATTATATATACATATATTATATTATATATACATATATTATACATATATACACATATACATAACACATGCGGCGGCAAATGTGGCGCATGCGGCCGCATTTTAAAACACTGAATATATTGTACAAAAAACTAAGTTATATATAATTATATGTAAATATATTATATATACATATATATTATATTATACATATATTAATTAAATTTATGCAATTTAAAGTAATTGATTTAATCAACATTATTTTAAAATAATTAGTAATTGATTTAACCTATTAAAAATAAAATGAACGTTTAGAAAATACGATTTTTGTATGAAAATATACTTGTAGATCAAAATTTATATTTTTTAGAATTTTGTAATTTTTTAAAAAGATAAAAAAATCACATGTTTTGAAAATTCTCAACTATTCAAAAATAATGATTTTCTACCTATCTAAAAAAATAGTATAAAATATTCTAAAAATTATAAAATTTGATTCGCAAGTACATTTTCATATAGAGATAAATTTTAATGGTTCAAATTGATTATTCAAACTTTTAATTTAATGATAGACAATTTAATGACGGCAACTACATGATAAATTATTTTTTTACGATTGTTGTGAACTTTAAATAAAATGGCAAGAATTACAAAATACTATGCTTTTTTATTTTGTCATGTTTGAGTATTTCAAACTAGATGGTGACAAAAATAATTGCAAAAATAAAGCAACCGCTCCGACCCTACCATCTTTTATGTACACTTTTAATTCAATCTTACCAATCTTTAAATCTCAATTTTAAAATTATGATAAAGGTATGAAAATCCTTAGTAAATTTTTATTGAAATTTTATGTCATTGTATAAGTGGATTAATTAATCTTATTTCTTTCTATTTCCATCTATTACTCTTAATTGTCCAGAAACAATTATTATTTGAAGGTAATGCTCCTAATAATTAATTAATTGCTTAGGTTGAATTTATTGATGAAGTTTGAATAATTATCTGTATGACTGTATTTGATATGCTGGTGTATCTTTAAATTTTAATTGTGTTTCTTATTTTGGAGACATGTTATTAATGCCAATAAATTGACTATGTTCTACATTTTTATGATTTACTGCTAATACAATTTACATTAAATTTTATGATTTACTGTTATGTTGTACAATTTTATCAATTTATATCATTATATGCAATATGCTAATTAAGCAAATTATGTAATCGGTGATTAATTGATACATTGTACAATTTAACCAGCATAAATCACATATCTCTATGGATGCACCAGGTTAAATATATCTCGATTTGTAAACATATCTCTATGGATGCACCAGGTTAAATATATCTCGATTTTTAAATTCTGTTTTTTAATTTCTGTTTTTGATTTTATATGTTATTGTTTTAAAGTAATTGATTTAAGATATTTTTTATTTATATTTTATTGTACCTATTGAAAATAAATGAATGTTTACAAAATATATTATCAATTTAAAATGAACGTTTAGAAAATATATTATCAATTTAAAATGTAAACTAAAAATTTCGAGATATAAATAAATTATGAAACTATATAATTAGAATGAGAATTTGAAAATAAAATAAAATGACATGTGTAAAGAAATAAATAAATACATTTGTACTTAGCCGATTAAACATACAAATTTTCGCAAGAATAATTTTTATATATAAGTTATAAATTTTATTTATGTAGGAATTATAAAAATGTGACTTGATAATTTTATGTAGAGGAGGGATCGGATGACACCCTTTTTTGGTGACATTGAATAACATCGTGCATTTTTAAAGTTTTCAAAGTCCAAACCGTTCAGCTTGATGGATATGTTAAAATAAGCTTGCATATCAAAATCGCTATATTCAGACCGTTGAATTTTTGTACCCATCTTAATAAATAGTAAAAAAATTCAGAAAAATATAAAATTTGATCTGCAAGCACATTTTAACATATCTATCAAGTTGAACGGTTTGGATCGACTGCTTGGACTTTGAAAATGCACGGTGTCATCCGATGTCACCAAAAAAGGGTGTCATCCGATCCCTCCTCTTTTATGTATATCTCTCCTCTATATTATACACCTTAAATTACTTTGAATGACAGAAAGTCGTGCGGCTGGGATTTATCCAACAGAATTCGGATTTGAATCTGAGCAATCTAAACAAATGATCTGCCTTCTTTTGATTAAATACACCCATTATCTGTGTAGAAGTCTAAATTTAATGAAAATAATACCCGCCACACATATTGTTATACATATTGTCACATAGATCCGAAATTTTTTGTCACTGATTTTCGCTGGGACGCTTGTTGCCTCCCCCTCCCCGATCTTTTTTTTCCAAAGAAAAAGAAAGAGAAAAAGAAACCTAACGATCCATCTCTCCCCTTGCTCCTTCTCTCCCCCTTTCGCTTAGATCGATGGCCTCCCCCTCTCTTTCTCTTACTCGAGCACCGAGCACAACCCCCTCCCTCCGCAATGCTTAAGTTGCATCCCTGGAGAAAAAAATATTAAACATCCCTTTTGGTCAAAGAAATGGCGGCGATAAGGCTCCATCTGGAAGAAAACGATATGATCCACGAGACTCGTGCTGCTCCGGCGGCGGCGGCTTTCGACGACGAGCAGTCGGTGGCAGCTGATTCATGGTCCATCAAGAGCGACTATGGCAGTAGCGCGCTCGACGACGACCAGCGCCAGGCTGATGCCGACGTCGCCGCTTCCTTCCCTGCCACAGCTTCCGATTATAGGTTCTTCTTCTTCTTTGAAAGCAACTGTTATGTTGCCTGAGTAATGTGATCTGATTTGTCGATTTGCTTTCAGTAGGATTTTATTCTTTTAGGTATATTGTGGTTTGCTACATAATATGCTTTCTTAACGTCTCATTATGAAATTGCTTTCTTAACGTCTCATTATGAAATTGCTTTGAAAACAAACTATTCCATAGGTAGTAATCGTGAAAATGGATGTTTTGTGTAATTACATCAGCATTGAGATCTTTATAAATTCTCACACTTAGTAAAAGCAACACGAGGGGGGAAACCAACCCCACATTTTGGTATAATTTAGTTGGATTCAATTCTTCCAGTATTTGCTGTCAAAGTATAAAAAGCTACTTTGATGTTTTAGTGAAAGTTTTGCCAGAACCTGTTGATCTGAGACTTTTATTCTTACCTACTTAATTTATAGAAGTGAAGAAACCTATAGAAAAAATTATCAAACAACTACTTTGCCATACCCTCTCATAGCAGAAAAGTTACAATCACAATTTATATATTTTTTATTTGGGTAGTTCTGATAAGGACGAATCGAATGCAAATGAGGCAGAAGCTTCAATTCTTGGATTTCAGAGCTATTGGGATTCATCTTATGCTGAGGACTTCACCAATTTTCAAATGCATAGTCATTCTGGAGAAGTCTGGTATTCTATTTAGTATTGTCTAATTCACGTTGCCCCTACAATTTTTTTTTTGGTAAATTACACCTAATGCTTATCATATCTACAGTTAGAACATAACTTTATCTAGATATTAGAAATATCTTGTGATTATTGGCATTTCTATCTAAAGCTTTAGAAAGCTTCTTTTATACCCAAAACACAAGTTGAACTAAATCAAGTAAAGTGGATTTAGGTCATTGATCCGCAATATACATGAACTTAACATAGGAGTTTTCGATTAGTTAGTAACTTAGTATGAACATATTAGAAATAGTTGTTTGATTGGATTAGCCTTGTATTGGTTGAGTTGCTTCTTAAATTACTTAAGAAAAATGGTGCATGTTAATTGCCAAATTGATATATTTTAGGTACTTGTAGATTTCGTAAGAGGTGGGGGTAATTTGCAACACCGCATTACCTAACTGAGTTTAATTGGTGCATTAATGTATAATGCTTCTGTTGTACTCAACCAAGATTACAACCAGCTCTGAGGGACACAAGAAATATGAGTAGTTGGGATTTTCTATTAGTACAATGATAAGATGTTGACCAATTATTTAGTGTAAACACATTTTCAGTGCAATTTTTCTCTGGTTTCAATCAATCAAAGTACCAATATTTTATGTACTATGTTGGTGAGGTCTCTGTACCACTATAATAACAATTTATTCCCTCTGGATGATTGATATATATTTGGGCTGATGGCTTGACCAAATTAATCCATGGCATTGTTATGCTGTGTCTTACGTTCGCTTTATCTGCCTGTTCTAACTTTTAAGTTACATTGAGGATAATATAGGCTTCATTGCACAATAGGGTTGGTTCATACTAAGTTTGGTTGCTATTGAACTCATCGCTGCCATTTCTCCAGGGATTTCACTTCTGGAGCTAGAGACCACAGTATATGTAATTTGTATTTCTGATGAATGGTTTGTTTGGTGTATTTTATTCTTGCTATTAAGAATCAATAGTATTTATTTTGATTGTGGGGTGTAGGAGCGTGCTGACATCAAAGGTTTGGTCAGGTGGTGCGTATTATGGGCTTACTGCACAGCTTAAGATGGTTTCTATAGGACAAAGATTTGACCTGATTTTGGTATTGTGCTTATTGTATGTTGTGATATATATATATATAGAGTTAGGCTGGGGTGCTATGGATAGCATAGTGGCCTCTATGCTACTAGGGATGGCAAAAAAGCCTATCGGCCCGTAGGCCTGTCTATGCCTGCCTGGCCCAGCCCTTTACCCGGTCAGCCCGATACTGTAACAGGCCAGGTAAGGCCGGGCCTAAAGACAGGCCAGGCCAGGCTTGGGTTTGAGCGAAAGCCTACAGGTTGCCTGTTGGGCCTCTATTGCAAATGGTTAGGGTTTTTTATTAATGCGATTTGTCTCTGCCTCACACGGTCACACCTCACTTCTGAAAACAACTCTCTAGGCGCCGCTCTTCTCTTTCACCTCTCTCTCCTCTCTTTTCGCCTCCAGTTACGCTCCATCGGTCATCACCAATCTGATATGCCTCCGCCTCCAATCCTCCGCCACGCCGCCACTGGTCACGCCCTCACAGCCGATCTGCCTCACTCTTCCTCGCACTGATCTGCCTCGCTCTTCCATCAAGTTAGTTTTCTCCTCTGTGTTGTGCTTTCTTATGCGATTTTTGTGTGATTTGTTTGCATGACGACCCCTCTCTTTCCCTTTTCAATTTTGCTCAAATTAGGTTAGGGTTTCCTTGGATCATTTGTTGCTTGCTGCTATTGTGTGAAGCTCGATGCTAGTCCAGAGGCGAAGTGGGAGAAGGTTCCAACCTCTGATTTGGTACTGACAGTAAGTATAGATTTTAATTTTGTGTAAAATCAAGTAGCAGATCTGCAACAAATTGATTGAAAGAATCACAAAAGAGAAAATAGTGAACATATATTATGAAGAATATCAGTATTTGATTTGGTTTTGTTATTTTCTGAGTAGAGATTTGGTTCTGTTATAGATTTTGTACATCTCTTATTCTGTCAAGTTGTTTGTTTTCTTTGAAAATTTAATCTAGCGAGGATGTAATTTTTGGTTTAGGATTTAAAACAACTCTGGCAGCTGCTGCCACAAATTAAAAAAAAAGACACGTGCTAGTGGTGATATTTATATATTAATTAGAAAGAGTGTATTTTACTTGGTGATATTTATATATTAATCTTTGGCAGCTCCTGCCATACCCTTTCTTCTAATTTATACAGTTTTTGTTGTTTGGCAACTGGTCAAATACTTCTATTTTGGTAGATTGTATTATACATTAGCTTCTCTTTATAGATTGTGCTTAAGATGTGTTTATTGTTTGCTGTTTGCAGATTGTGCTGTCTGGTCATTTGATGCCTTTGTTGATCGAGCTGATTGTATTTGCTGTTAAGTATACTTTGATTGTCTTCTATATTTAAACTTTGTTGTATTTGGTTTTAAGGAAATTTGTGTGTATGCTATATTTGGTGTTAAGGAAATTTGGATGTTGAAAGAAAAACAATGTCTTCTATATTTAAACTTTGCTGGATGTTAAGTTGCTGTTTTGTACTGTCTGTATTTGGTATTTTGGTGTTAAATATACTTAGATTGTGTATACTATTTGGTTTAAACTGCTATTGAATGAGACCAGGCATGGTTGGGCCAGGCCGGGTAAGGCAGCCCATGGGCTGCTGCAGGCAGGCACAGGCAGGCGCAGGTTTGAAGAAAATGCCCACAGGCAAGCCGGGTATCAATTTCTAGGCCCGTTATAATGGGCCAGGCAGGGCAGGTATAGATTTTTATCAGGCAGGCCGGGTATGGGATTGGTAAAATACCTGTGGGCTCGGCCCATTGCCATCCCTATATGCTACGGCTCAATATTCGAGTTTTCAAAATCCAAACGGTCGATCCGAACCGTTCATCTTATTCTCCATATTAATATCTGCTTGGAGACCAAATTTTACATTTTTCTGAATTTTTTTACTATTTATTAAGCCACTTTGAAAATCGCTAATCCAACGGTTTTACTGTTTTGTGCAGCCACCGTTGGATCAACAATTTTGTAAAATACTTAATAAATAGTAAAAAAAATCAGAAAAATGTAAAATTTTGTCTCCAAGCAGATATTAATATGGAGAATAAGATGAACGGTTCGGATCGACCGTTTGGACTTTGAACACTCGAATATTGAGCCGTAGCATAGAGGCCACTATGCTATCCATAGCACCCCAGCCTAACTCATATATATATATATATATATATATATATATATATATATAGAGAGAGAGAGAGTACGGCTAACGCGCTTCCTCTATCATATGGGCCGAAATGCTTCCGGTGGAAAGTTAAAATTTCAAAATCCAAAAAGTCAATCTGAACCGTTCATCTTCTTCTCCATATTAATATCTGCTTGGAGACCAAATTTTACATTTTTCTGAAATTTTTTACTATTTATTAAGCCATTTTGAAAATCACTGATCCAACGGTGGCTTACCAAACAGTAAAAATCAGAAGCTACCGTTGGATCAGCGATTTTCAAAATGGCTTAATAAATAGTAAAAAATTTCAGAAAAATGTAAAATTTGGTCTCCAAGCAGATATTAATATGGAGAAGAAGATGAACGGTTCAGATCGACTTTTTGGATTTTGAAATTTCAACTTTCCACCGGAAGCATTTCGGCCCATATACTAGAGGAAGCGCGTTAGCCGTACTCTATATATATATATATATATATATATATATATATATTGTACGTGTGTTTTGTTATGGTTTGAAGACACTGGAACAATTACAACCAAATACTGGCACATTCTGATCTTAATTAAATTTCTTATTTTTTTCATGTATTCCTTTTTTCATTCTTTCATTGTTTGGTTATTCTTTTAATCTGTCCCAGACTCCCTCCAGTTTCATACAAAATTGTTGGTCAAATTGGTTGAACATGATTTCAGGGGAGCATCACTACAGATATGTTTCTGGTCTAGATGAAGCTGAATTTTAATGTGATATTATAAATGATTATGCCTCCAAGCTTGAAAAGGTCGAATTTAATTATGCTAAATTAGTTTGGGTTTTCAAATCCAATTTGTTGGTAAATCATAGATCTCAAGATTATGTATAAATGTAATATTTGCATTCCTTTTTGAAAGAAAAGTATCCACTATTTGCTGGTATTTCCACAATTATTTTCATGATACGTGCTACTTAATGAAATACATTCTTCATGAACAAGAGCAACCAATATGGACGCTATAATGAACAGTGGCACTCTTAATTCAATTAAACAAAGTAATAATTATTTTCATTTTCTTATAATATATTCCGTTGCATCGCACGGGTACGATACTAGTATATATATATAGAGTAATGCTACGCTACTTTGCAAATTAATTCGACTGTTTTAATTCGTGTTTCTGACCTTTCGATCTGCTTCAAAATTGGTGTTGATCGGATCTAAAATTGGCGGAAATGGACGTCTCCTGTACAGAGCCCTAACATATCCTCATCTAATGGAGATCTCCAATTAAACCCCAGGCCACCCGATCCCTTTCCTTCCCTCTCATGCGAAAAAGAAAAGAGGGCGATCAACGCCTCTCTAAACCCTAGACGCGACCTCTCCTTCTATTTCTCCTGGCGAACTCTTGGCGAAAACCTCTCTAAACCCTAAAGTCGCTCAGGTTAGTTTTGTTAGATTTGTTAGATTTTAAATTCCTGCCTTTCCCTCAGTTTATGATATCACAGCAAAAGGACTCCCAGCCTGATATTTTTCGATCTTGTCTAAGATTCTATCACTTGTTATTGTTGAGTATAGCTTGGTTTGACATATGATACTTTTTAAGGGAGCCTTTTCATGTGTGGGTTTTCTTTTTAAAATTCTCATGATTATTCAGGTGATCAGCTTTAGAATTAACTAAAAATTGCTTCAATGTTACTTACTCAGGCACTGATATGCACTGCACTGGTAAATGCTGACTTCTTGAATTTTTAGAAAGGATGTTTTGACATTCAAAAACCTAATTTGGCGCTCCACTTTTTCGGGTAATTTTTTAATTCGAATCGATTGAATGTTAAGTTGTTTAATTGTTGAATTCGATTCGATTCGATTCGATTCGAATCGAATCGTTTGAATGTGGTTGAAAGCGATTAAATGTGATTGTAATTGCGGTTATTATTGTTATTAAATGTGATTGTGATTGCAGTTATGATTGTTATTAAAATAATAATTGTAATTAAAAAAATGTTAGGGTTTTTGAAAAATAAATGTTAGAGTTTTTGAAAAATAAATGTTAGAATTGTGATTGTTTAGGATTAATGTTAGGATTGTGATTGTTTTAGGGTTTTTTCAGCCAAAAAAAATGTTTAGAATTTTTGAACGAAAAAAAATCATGTATATTGAAATATGAAAATTCATGTTAGAATTGTGATTGTTAGAATTGTGTATTGTAATTAAATTCGATTAAAATTCATGTGTTAGAGTTATTTGGTTGGGATATATTTTCTGAGTGTGGTGAAATAATTTATGTTGTCAATTTAGTAATTGTAATGTTAAGTGTTAGTTGTATCATGTATTTTTGTTGTGATAATAAAAATATGTGTGTTATATTAGTTATTAATGTTTGCATGCATGTTATAAAATGTTATAAAATATTGTAAAATGTTTGCATGCATCTTATATTTTTTTCTATCTGAATAATGTTTGCATTTTTGCATGCATCTTATTGGTGACATACATAAAATACATTAATGTTTGCATGCATCTTATTAGAATTTATGGTTAAAAATTTAGGATTAGTGTTTATAGTCGATTTTCTCGAATTACTTGAATTGTGGGATGAAATTCATTTCCTTCTCCACAAAGGAATAAAAAGGAGGGGGGATTTTAATATGGTGGGGTCTGCTGGAAAGCAAAGTAAATAAGAGATAAAAGGGATAGAGTGAGGATATGTCCATGTGGCGTTTCGTGCGGCCAAGTCATTTTAGTTTCCAAATTGTTATTATAAATTATATTTTCTTTCAAATTGAATCGAAAGGTTTCAATTATTTAAAAGTCAAATTCTCAGTTTTATTTAATTTAAGTTTCGTTATATCACCATTTTTTTTTGTAACAATTTGAGTTTAATTTTCTATAATATTTATATTACTTCAAGTTTGTTTTTATCATATGCTTTTATTAATAAGATTCACTAGTCATAATTGTTCACAATGTTTTAAATTTATTATGTCATGTTTAATTTCAAGGTTTTAATCTACCTGAATTTATTATTCTATTTTCAAATTATATTTTTAATTTGCTTAGATTAAATTATCATTGTTGTTGTTGTTGTTGTTGTTATTATTATTATTATGATTATTATTATTATTATTATTATTATATAATTTCATTTTATTTCATAAATTCTTTATTTAATATTTTCTTTTTTTTAAATTAGGTGTAATTTATAAATTATTAGCTAATTAATAATTTAAAATTTTTAGGCTATAACAAAATCCGAATTCGTATTCGTATCCATATCCGTATCCGTATCTACAAATTATCCGTATCCAATTATTCAAATCCGAAAAATTCAGATACGGTCAGATAATATCCAACCCGTTTGCACCCCTACCGGTAACTGGCAGGATACAGATTCGGAAGCAACTAGGCTTTGTCACTCGGGAATGTTCTTTTGCATAAAGGGCAGAAAAACATCAATCCTTGTTTTGCTCGAGAGTTGTTTCTATGAAATTCCAACAAGGAGAGTGTTGTTTTCAGATTAAGTAGTTTTGTTTTTAGAGCACTAATTCTACTATCAAGTGATGAGAGAAAATTTTGTATCTTAATATTCAATTTGTTCTTCTTTCTTAATCCAACTATATATGGCTCTATGCACATCTAATGTACAACTAATTAAGAAAGTTATATATATATATATATATATATATATATATATATATATATATATATATATATATATATATATATATATATATAGAGTACGGCTAACGCGCTTCCTCTAGTATATGGGCCGAAATGCTTCCGGTGTAAATTTGAAATTTCAAAATCCAAAAAGTCGATCTGAACCGTTCATCTTCTTCTCCATATTAATATCTGCTTGGAGACCAAATTTCACATTTTTCTGAAATTTTTTACTATTTATTAAGCCACTTTGAAAATTGCTGATCCAACGGTGACTTACCAAACAGTAAAAATCAGAAGCTACCGTTGGATCAGTGATTTTCAAAGTGGCTTAATAAATAGTAAAAAATTTCAGAAAAATGTAAAATTTGGTCTCCAAGCAGATATTAATATGGAGAAGGAGATGAACGGTTCAGATCGACTTTTTGGATTTTGAAATTTCAAATTTCCACCGGAAGCATTTCGGCCCATATGCTAGAGAAAGCGCGTTAGCCGTACTCTATATATATATATATATATATATATATTTTACAATCGGAGACAATTCAACTAATTATATATGCAAAATTAATATACAACTAATTAAGAAAGTTAACAAAAAATAATATTACAAACGGAGACAATTAAACTCGCAGTGTGCAATTAATGCACTACTAATAAAGCAAGTTAAGGAAAAAAAAATATTTTTCAAACATAAAAGATCACAAGGCTGGATGATTTAGTGATTGAACTTCCCTAAAGAAAATTAAGTAATCTTAAAAAAAAAAAAAAAAAAAAAGGATTTGGGAGCCCTTATATACAGAGAGGAGTGCATTACATACAACAAAGATGTAATTTCATCCTATCATGTTGAATTTGAGTGAAGTCACTAACAATTTCATATTTCCAGACAAGCAAATCGAGTAATCCTATCAAATGCATTAAAGTTTTATCTAGTGTCTAAGAGAGTTACTCGCTCTATTAATTTTATTAATCAATAACAGGAATTAATTAGAAGCAAAATAAGAAAGTATCTAATAAGAGACAAAATTAGATTAAAAACAAAATCAGAAAATTCTCTCTAACTCTGAAAAGTTGAATTCATGCATCAAAAATAGCATTCCCTAACAATTAAGAAAGGTGGTGCATTATCTCACGAAAGAAAAGAAAAAAAAAATGTTGTATGGTAAGCTGCATACCAGAATAAGGGTGCAAACAGGTCGGAAATTATCCGACCGTATCCCCGGATTTTTTGGATTTAAATAATCGGATACATATAATTTGCAGATACAAATATAGATACGAAATATGCAAATAAGGATACAGATTCGGACCTCAGTTTTGGACCACAGATTAACTATGCGGACCCCACTAATTGAAACTGTTGGATCAATATGCGGCCTGGGTATTCATTGAATACCCAAAAAAAACAGAGTTGTTTTGGTTTTCTTTTTATGCTATTACTAAAAATTTCGGCTCAGAAGACACATTCCCATTGCTTATGTTGGTTTTTGTAACCAAGCCTCCATTTCATTGTTTAAACACAGCCACCGCATTACTGCGTTATATGGTTTTCGGTCGGTAGTAGATCGGGAATAACTTTTAAACGATTAATGGAAGGAATTGAGGAAGAAAGAGAACGGGAGAGAGACTTTGAAAAAGTTATTAAAGATGGTTTGGGAAAGTTATTAAAGGTGGGGGGACAATTTTATTGGATGGAAACCATGAATGCATAAAGCATTAGAAAAGGTGGTTGGGTACAAACCGGGTAAAGAAGATTGGATATAGAAACCCCTTTTTTTGTCATTAAAGTCCCGGCCATTTTTATTAATATCTTTAAAAAAAAAACTTAATTTTTAAAATAACTCTACATTTAATTTTTTATTAAAAATGTCCCAACCGCCAGGCCCACGGGCGGCCCAAAACACAAGTGGACCTCCCGTGGCTTGGGTGCTTCATACCAATTAGCGGAGCGCCCCTGGCTGGGGCGCCCCATGTTTGTTTTTTTTTTTAAGAGATCTTAGTATTTTAATTTGAATAATTTTGTGAAATTTTTTTTTTCTTATTTAGAGTGTATCCCAAAAAATAAAATATTTGATATATTTACGAAGTGATGTCGTAAATTTTTATAACTTTGATTTTTTTTTTTTTTTTGTGAACTATGATTTTATTTGTCAGTTGGACATCACAAGTTTAAATATAACACTAATTAAGGACTTGGCCTTTATTATGGTTTTTATAATATATGTATAATATACACATATACACATATACACATATACATATACATATACATATACATATACATACACATATACATATACATACACATATACATATACATATACATACACATATATACATATACATATACATATAAAATATACAATATACATCTACATATACATAGTAACAAAAAAAGGTAGAAGATTACAATTCATGCAACATATATATATATACAAAGCCTTTTGTACATGCAATCTCATGTAATAAAACATAACATATACTCCTCAGGATCCAATACAATGTTTGTATAAAAGTTATATCTTTACCACTTAGTAACCACATGATCAAGTTTTGGCCCAAAATTCGATGATGGGCTCAAATTGCCAAAATGCTTGGTTATGATCTAGTTTGGACCGAAATTTCATACAAACTAAGGCGTATTAGATCCAACATATCAAAAAAAGAGTATGCATGTGATCCATGACATGATGTCTCTTGGTTAAAGATCTCCAACATATTGCATCTCCAAATGACATTCATCAACATATATGTGCATACATAATAAAAAATAAAAATTCTCAGTTAAAATTTTCGTTCAAAATTATAAGAAAATATTTATACATAAAATTAATTGAATATGTATAACTTTTATATGAACCACTGAAAATCAATTTCGTAAAAAAAAATTATTACATATTATATGAATTTACGACATCACTTCATAAATATATCCAAATGTTTTATTTTTTGGCATACACTCTAAACAAGAAAAAATTTTCTTCAAAAAATTATTTAAATCAAAATACTAGTATATCTGTATATGTGTATGTATATGTATATGTGTATGTGTATGTGTATGTGTATGTGTATGTGTATGTGTATGTGTATGTGTATGTGTATGTGTATGTGTATGTGTATATGTGTATATGTCTATATTATACATATATTATAAAAACCATAATAAATGCCAAGTCCTTAATTAGTGTTATATTTAGACTTGTGATATCCAACTGACAAATAAAATCATAGTTCACCAAAAAAATAAAAAAAATCAAAGTTATAAAAATTTACGACATCACTTCGTAAATATATCAAATATTTTATTTTTTGGCATACACTCTAAATAAGAAAACTTTCTTTTCACAAAATTATTAAAATCAAAATACTAAGATCTCTCTAAATAAAAAAAAAAAAAAAAAACATGGGGAGCCCCAGCCAGGGGCGCTCCGCTAATTGGTATGGAGCGCCCCAGCCACGGGCGGTCCACTTGTGTTTTGGGCCGCCCGTGGACCTGGCGGTTGGGGCATTTTTAATAAAAAATTAAATGTAGGGTTATTTTAAAAATTAAGTTTTTTTTAAGGATATTAATAAAAATGGCCGTTAAAGTCCGTAGGTTAAAATTAAATTAAATTCGCACTCAGAATGAGAATGAGAATGAGAGCTGAAAATAACTAATCAAATATACCAACCGGAAATGCAACTTTTGGGTACACATATCAAAGGAGTGTGAACATTTTCATTTGCCTCCTTATTTGTTCTCTGGCGCTATTTCCTCTCCCACGCGATTCTTGCTCTCACAGTCGATTCTTTTGCTTAGTGTAATCCAGACCATGGCTGGAAGCAGGAGCCCTGCAATCGGAATCGACCTCGGCACTACATACTCCTGTGTTGGGGTCTGGCGGAATGACCGAGTGGAGATCATTGCCAATGACCAGGGAAACCGTACGACGTCTTCTTGCGTGGGCTTCAAAGAAACTGAGAGGCTCGTTGGTGATGCGGCTCAGAATGAGGCCTCTAGCAACCCTACCAATACCATCTTTGGTGTGTCTCGCTCTTCTAATATTTTCTTCTTTGTGATTAATTGCCACATTTTTTAATTTCTCACGGGAGATTTTTTTTTTTTTTGGGATTAGTGTTACTGGTTAAAGTAACCACTAACAAATATATTGATTAAAAAAAAGTTATTTACAAGAACCTTTTGCCTATTTAACTGTACTTATTTCTCACTGGAGGTGCTAAATATTGTATTTAAAGTACACAAAGTAAAACCAAAAGCACCAAATTTCTCCTACTTTCTCCAAATTTATTCTAATAGGTACCCCTCTCCTTTCATTTTATTCACATGGCATGCCGGACCATAAAATGTGTAATTTTCTTATCAATTGGATGTTTTGCCACCCAACATGTCATGAAGTTTTCCATTCTATGAGTAATCCAGCCAAAAAATGGGGCATCTGCACCGGGAAAAAATATCAGGACAACAAAATTCGTAGCACTTTATCAATCTGCTCTTTTATCATTATTTATCTGTTTTATTTGGCGCTCCTGCTTGATGCATCTTTAGATGGTCATATATTTTACTTTATTGAGTCTTACTTCATTAAAGTTCACATTGTTACTAACTCATTGTAATGTTCTGATGTTCAAAATAGTGCCAAGAACTTGATTTGCTGCTTCTGTAACATTGATTCATGCATTGTAGTTGACCAATAATCTAGACTATTATAACTTAAAAACACAGATGCGAGTAGAATACAGTACTTTGGTTGTAAAAAATGTCCTACTTAATGTGGCCAATCCGTGTGGTTGCTGCTACTAGAAAAAGTAGAATACAGTATTTTGGTTGTCAAAAAAATTTCTTGGTTGAACAAATTTGATTTTTCATTTTTTTTTTACAAAAAGGTTGGATTAGAATTTAAATAGTTACTTGATTTTATTAGAGCATTTTCTTGTTGAGTATAGTACTCATCAATTATTTATAGTAGATTTGACTTGCAGAATCTAACATACCAATAGAAGAGTCAATTTATGGCTTAAAAATACCATAATGATTTTCTTGTTTTCATTTTCTTTTAGCTGTCAAGCGGTTGATTGGCAGACGCTTTTCTGATCCAGGCGTCCAAAGTGACAAGAAGCTCTGGCCTTTCAAGGTAATTGAGGGCAATGGTGATCGGCCCAACATCATTGTAGAACATCAAGGTGAGGAGAAGCAATTTGCTGCTGAAGAGATATCTGCAATGATTCTTACAAAGATGAAAGAAGTGGCGGAGGAATTCCTCGGTTGCACTGTAAAAGATGCCGTAGTCACTGTCCCTGCATACTTCAATGATGCCCAGCGTCAAGCCACCAAAGATGCTGGTCTTATTGCTGGCCTAAATGTTATGCGTATCATGGATGAGCCGACTGCAGCTGCTGTGGCTTACGGCTTTGATTCAAATGAGGTTAACTCTTCTGTGAAGAAGAATTTGCTTATATTTGACCTTGGTGGTGGCACTTTTGATGTCTCCTTGCTTAGTATTAGTAATGGTGTAATTGAGGTGAAGGCCACTGCTGGTGACACCCACCTCGGCGGGGAGGACTTTGACAACCGTATGGTGAAATTTTTGGTTGAAGAGTTTAGAAGGAAGCATAGGAAGGACATTAGCAGCAATACGAGGGCTTTGAGGCGCCTTAAGACCGCATGTGAACAGGCGAAGAGAATCCTCACCACCACCACACAAACTGCTATCGACATTGATTGTCTCTATGAGGGCATTGATTTTTATTCCACAATAACTCGTGCACGGTTTGAAGAGCTTAATGCAGACCTTTTCGAGAAATGTATTGAGACTGTGGCTAGGTGTCATAAGGATGCTAGCATAGACAAGGACAATATTGATGGGGTGGTTCTCGTTGGCGGTTCTACCCGGATTCCGAAAGTCCAACAACTCTTGAAGAATTATTTTAATGGTAAGGAGCTATGTAATAGCATCCACCCAGATGAAGCTGTCGCATATGGTGCTGCTGTACATGCTGCAAATTTAAGTGGGCAAGGTACTGAGGAGATCAGAAATTTGGTGCTCATTGATGTTACCCCACTTTCGCTTGGCATTAATACATTACGTGATACTACATCTGTCATCATTCCAAAGAACACGCCAGTACCAACACAGAAGTCAAGATTGTACATCACAACCCGTGATTTCCAATCTGGATTCAGCATCAAAGTTTACGAGGGAGAGCGTGTGAGGTGTGAAGACAACAATTTGCTTGGACAATTTTCACTATCTGGGATCCATCCTGCACCAAGAGGTGAAACAAAGATTGATGTATCTTTTAAAATTGACAGCGATGGCATATTGCATGTATCTGCTGAGGAGCCAATCAGCGGTAGAAAGAAAGAAATTACCTTGATCAACAGAGAGGGTAGGTTCAACAAGGAAGAGATAGGCAGGATGATTCATGAAGCAGAAAGGTATAGAATCGAGGATGAACAAATCAAAAAGAAGGTTTTAGCCAAGAACTTGCTGGAAGGCTATGCATTCCGCTTGAGAAAGTTGGTGGAGGAGGATCAGGTTGTTTCAAAGGTACCAGGTGGATATGTTAAGTACGTTGATGAAGCTGTCAACAAGATGATAGAATGGCTTGAGCATGATGTGCTGAAGGATGCATCCGAGTATGACACCAAGAAGAAAGAGCTTGAAGAAATGAGCTCCACCCTCTCTAGAATGAGCTTATAATATGTTTATAGAAGGATTGTGAGACTGAATATCTATTATTTTGATGATGACTAGGATATGTGATATTAATTAGTGGATTATCTGTTTGATTTCTTTCTCTTTTGGTTGGGTTAAGAGTAGAGAAGGATTGTGGTTCTCTTTCTTTTGGAATTATTCTAGAACCTCAACATTAGTAAGCTATTTCCTTTGCACAATATATATTTGTTTATCAAGTGCTTGCTTCTTAATTTATAGAACCGAGTAAATCTCGTGATGGTAGTTTAGTTTGCTAATCTACCTTTCTTTCTCTGAATCTATATGTTCTTTTTTCTTTAATTTAGAAGGCTATAAGACTACTATAAATGTAAATATATCAAAACTAATGAAAATTTACAAAACAAAGAGGTTAAATTCAGGCAAGTAATAGGTACGGAGCGGAAAATCCTGCGACTTGGGATTTTTTTTTGCACTATAAAAACCGCATTGCACTATATATCTCTTTGAATTTTGAAAAAAAATAATAATTATCGTGTTAAAGACATATATTGAACAATCATAGATAATTCTTATGGTTTGGAAAATTTAATTTTTTTTTGCACTATATCTCTTTGAAATTTGGAAAAAAAATTATTATCATGTAAATGACATATATTGAACAATCATATATAATTTTAATGATCTTTGAGTAATAAATGAAACCGTAATCCATTAAAAAAATAAGTAAATGCACAAAATAAATAGTAAATGCATTTTAAAATAATTATATGAATAATCTCTTAGGCGTTTGACTAAATAAAATATCGATCGTTGTATATCTACCGTTGATAGCAAACTTAAACTGGATTTTGAGGCACAAAACGACATTTTTTTTGCAATTCTGTTGCTTTAGATGCCCGGGGGTCCTTGGACCAATTTGTCAAAAATGGCCTAAAAATAAAAGAAGATTGTCAATATTTTAAACCAATTTTTGCCATCTTTCATAAATCATAAAAAATAGTAAAAAATTTCAAAAATAGTAAAAATTAGTATTCTACAAGTTTATTATATAACCAATTTATTGAGCTTCTTAAATCGAAGTTTGAAGTTTATATGATAAGTTTTTGAGGCTGTAGCACGGATGACCTTATGCTATTCATAGCAACCAAGTCTTACTCTATAATGTATACATTTTTTTTTTAAGTTCTCAATATCTTCTAGTTATTTTTAAATAATTTTTTTTCAATTAAATAAATGTGTTATATTGGATGTATTTTAGACATGTATAATAATCAAATAGGTAAGGATCGATGCAATAATTAAACATGTATATTATAACTGATTAAAATATCAAGTGTGAAAGTTCAAAATATCATGTATTGTCTAATAAGCAAGTATACATTTGGAAGGATTGAATTTAAAAATTCAAAATAATTAAAATAACGTCAAAATGCGAGAACCATCTTACAGTTTAGCGATTAAAGATAATGATTTTCGTGTGAGGTCTTAAATTCAAAATTTGAATGACGCTTCTTAGAGATATTTAAAGATAATTAAGGAGATTATCTCCCATCTTTATCTAACAAAAAGGGTTGAGTGATATACAAGTTCTCACCTCCAATTTTTCCTCAAAAACTCGTCTACTGACAAATAACAACAACCTAAAAAAAAAAACTTGTTTATAATTTCAAACAATTTTTAATAATTATGTTTAAATTATAAATGAATATATTTTCTATAATAACTAAATATAAATTACATACTAATCTCGTATACACATTCTGGTATAGGGGTGCAAACGAATTGGATACGGATCGAATAGTGGTCAATCCATATATGTATCCGTATTTTTTTTTCCAGATACAGATACGGTTCGGATATTAATCGGATACGAATACGGATCAGATATTGATACGGATATAATTCGGATTCTTAATTAAAAATATATATGTTATTAACTTGTTATCCAACTACAAAATATATATATCTATTTAACTAAAATTCATCATCAACTTTACTGATCACATCTTTTGAATAAAATCACTAAGAATAAGAGAAACCATTTAGTACATAATTGAGACAGGAAATTCGATTTAAAAGGCCGTGTGGTACGATTCCATCTTTTCAAAGCGCTAGAGATTTTTCTAGAAATTGTGGATTGGGACCATTATCATATCCTTATATTCTCCTTTTCATCTTGATGGACCATGTCGAAAGAAAGCCTGGTTGACAACAAGGATGTGCTCAGCTTATGATTGACAATTACACTCCTTCTAAATACCCATCCAAAGAAGAAGCAGGTACAGAACCACTCGACTTAATAGGGAAAGAGCTGGGGGTGAACTTACAATAGCGTAAGCAAAGTCACTCTTCTTAGCCTTCCCCATAGAAAGACATCCTTTCAATTCTTTTTAATATTCAAATCAAACAGAAAAGTGAAAAGACAGAAAACATAAAAACAGATTTCCGAAAATTATAATATATGCGGATACGAGTAAATTATCCGTATCCGTATCCGTTTCTCAGATTAAATCTGTCACACCTCAAACCGAGAGGATTAAGGCATGATCAATCCTCGCCTCATGCTTATTACTCAATAAATACACAAGACTAAACAAATATAAATATAAAGAAATGCAGAAGCGTGAATAATAATAATAAAAGCATAAAGTCATACTTAGGTCATTTCTGAAGGAAGCGTCAAAATAGGGCATCATATGAAGTATGCAAACACCTCACACGAAGTGCACAACATGCAAGATGGTAAAATTCACTGAAATTCGGCTAAGTCAGAGCCTGTACGGTATAAGCTATATCGTTGCAGGTAAAAGGCTTATGCCGTACAGGTACACAGATTCAATCCGTTGACTATCTAGTTTGGATGAAATCTCGACCGTTGAGCAGCAACCTTCTAAAATGACGAACCTACAGATGTGGCAGGCCTTACTATGATGGGAAGTCTACTTTTAGCGCTCCATTTTGGGAAGAGATCTATGTTTAGAGCCTCCAAATATGGCATGAGAAGCTATAATTGACCTTCATGTTCTCCATGACTACACACATAGGATTACTATATAAACCCCTCATGTAATAAGAATTACTGTGTATGTTTTAGTTGTGTAAGTCCATAGTTTAGAGTAGAATATTGCATGTAAATTCTGGAGTTGGAGAAGGAAAAGCTCTCAAAGTCTAAGATGGAAGAAGAAGACGTCATCTAAAGAAGATGTTTCTCTAGGTTTTAGGTTATGTCTTTCTTATTTAATTTCTTTTATTTTGTCATGGCTTTGAGTAACTAAGCATCTCCTCTCTAGAGTTTGGATGTAATGAATTATATATTATCTCTTTATATATATATATTGTGTGTGTGTGTGTGTGTGTATTTTACGTCTATTTGAGATTCGTTATTCTTTGAGTGTTATTGAAATATGTCCTTACATACACAGTTTTGTCTATTATATACCAATGTCCTCCACATACCTATAGGTGTTAAGTCATTGTACCTTAGTGTGAGAGGGGATATAAGCAAGTGCTATAAACACTTCGGCTAACAAGGCTTGGCAGCAGTTCAAAGACTAGGGTTAGAACCGAGTGGGCTCCCTTGGAAGGATATAGATTAGATATCATCTCGAATTATGATTAGGAATTTATTTATTACTTGTAATAAGTAGGGGTTTAGGGTTATTACTTAGCAAGTAATAGGAGAATGTGATTAATTAGATTAGTGTGAGTGGTTTAATTATATTACATCCTATGATAATCTGAATTGTCCCCCACAAGCTGACCTTAGAGTCGGAGAACCTTTCAAATACGCATAGAACCAAACCCTGACATCTGTAGGGAATAACAGTACCGGTATGCGGCTCTGTCTACGGGGTGGCCTATACCGTATACAGTAGTGATAGTATAGTATACGGGTTTGTATGCAGCAGTGACAGAAGGCCGTATGCAGGTAGACATGAGTGCCATAAATATGTATTGAGATAATTAGAAGGATTTCATCTAAAACCCTAGAAACTCCATATTCTTGACTTACAGCAATTAGCATCTTCACCTAAACTTTGCCAGAGAAAATTCTAAAATCACCATGTACCTTTATTATTAATTATAATTATTTAAGTATACATGCTACCAAACAAACCCGAAGAACCTAGACTAGTATCACGTTGTTGAATAACTTAAGATCTATCCCTGTAGATCGACACCCGACACTACTACAAGATAGAATTATGCGCTTGTAATCTGATAGAGTAGAATTAGAGTAACTAAATATATATTTATATATATTAAAAGTTAGTAGTACTCATTTAGAGTCATCAGTGACCACTCAACTCAATGGCTATCGGGCTGGCTAGTACCCCATCCTACAAGACAGAATGAAATCACTTGGCCTTTTCTTAGCACTCACCATTGCATGCGTGTGACTACATAATCATATATTGTCTTCTCACTAGTGGAGAACATACAATTAGTGTCGCCTTAAAAAACCGACACTAATACTTTAGTATCGGTCGTTTACAAAAACCCGACACTAATAATATTAGTGTCGGCTATTTATATGTAGGCGATACTAATAACTGAGAATTAGTGTCGGCTGTTTATAAAAAGGCGACACTAATGTATTAGTGTCGGCTGTTTATAAACAACCGACACTAATACTTAACAATTAGTGTCGGTCATTTATAAACAGCCAACACTAATACATTAGTGTCGCCTTTTTATAAACAGCCGACACTAATTCTCAGTTATTAGTGTCGCCTATTTATAAACAGCCGACACTAAAGCTAAAAAAATTTCATTTCAAGTCCCGCGCACCTCTTTCAAACGCACGCCTAGGGTTTAAAACATCTCCTTCACTTCGCTTCACGCTTCTCTCCGATCTGATCTTCTCAAACCGAGCCGCTTCTAGGCGAATACCAGAAGATGTAATGCAATATGGTCCTGCGCATGCTTCACGAAAAGGGACGTAACTTTTGATCCGTCCGTCGGATCGGGCTGAAATTTTGACAGGAACTCCACAGCCCAAAACTGGATTAGAAACTAATCTATGATTTGTTTCACCATTTTGCGGGCTCAGATTCGCGATCCGAGTCTTCCTTCATGGACTTTTGGTATAGTCTTTATAATTTTAGAGTTTTTAGGGTCTTTTATGTATCTTTTATGTATTTTCTGTTTTAGGGTTTGTATGATATTTTATTTATGGTCTTTTATGTATCTTTTATGTATTTTCTGTTTTAGGGTTTGTATGATAACAATAAATGAGCAATTTGGATGATATTTTATTTAGTGAGTGTTATTTGTAAATTATGATGAATTATTTGATATCTTTGTTTTATATATAGTTCAGCAAAAATATATGAGCATTCCAGAACAAAAATTTTCATTTTTAGAATTTTCTATGATTTATAGTGAATTTTTGAAATTTTTTTTTTAAAAAAAAAACATTAGTGTCGGCTATTTATTAAAAAGCTGACACTAATACTTATTAGTGTTGGCTTTTTAATAAATAACCGACACTAAAAGTTAGTATTAGTGTCGGTCATTTAATAAATAGCCGACACTAATGCCTTACTTTAAGTGTCGGCTATTTACAAAGTATTAGTATCAGCTCGATTAGTGTCGCCTAATGTCCGACACTAATACCCATAAACAGCCGACACTAATTCCAAGTTCTCCACTAGTGTCTACGAGAAGAAGACAACTAATAACCTAATATACTACAACAATAATATAATATCTATATAATAATCTTTATGTTATATTATTCCTACAAAAACTGTAAATTTATATTTTTCAGAAATTATGCAAGTCCTGTCTACAATGATGAAAGAATAAATATGCACTACAGTTTTATGCAACTATTAAGTTAAATAAAATATGACAGGTCCGATGGATTAACTCCTAAGGCTACACCACAAAAAAAATAATCTAGATATTCCACGCCTGTATAATAGATGGAATCGCGAGCAAGAGCTAATCACGGGCGTAGCATGAAGGGTCCTCACCAACTCCAAATGGAAGAAGGTAAAGAGACTTAGAAGACATCCAGGCAGGTAAATTTGTAGAAAGAAGCGGCTAGACAGGTCTGATATCCTAAAATTCGTAACGTGATTAAATTAAAAATTAATATCTAAACTAAATTCTCGTAATAACCCTCCCCGTGTTATTACTTTATTTAAGAGTTCAAAGTAACTTAATTTAGAAATGGGTTATACTGCATAATCAATTCAGTCGGTCTGACTTGCTCAGTTCAATCAGTCCTACGTCTTCGGCTAAGTTAGCTTGACTTGGTCCGGATTGATCGTAAATAATTTATACTAATTTAATTTAATTTAATTTGAAGAAAAATTGCTTGTTTTAATTTGAAGATAAATTGTGATTATAATTTACATTGTTATAATAATCATACGATAATTACGTCGTTTGTTACGGTAATTTAATATACCCCTTTTTATTTTATTTTATTGTTCAAAATCTAAGTTGTAATTAATTAATTAAAGTAGATCGAGGGGCAGCTTCGCGGGAGAGAGAGAAGGGGAAGGGCCTAGGAATTTTTTTTATAAACCATAATTAAAAAAAAAAGATTTTTATGAAACCAACATAATTACTTCTTTTTTTTATAAAAATCATAAGAATTGAAATGTCATTTCGGTCCCGATTTTTTTTTGGACCGAAATGACAATTTGGTTCCATATATTTTCACAAATTTTCAACGTATTTTTTTTCTCAAAATTTGTGAAAACGACTCGGACCGAATTGTTATTTCAGTCCCAAAAAAAATGGAACCGAATTGTTATTTCGGTCCCAAAAAAAAGGGACCGAATTGTTATTTCGGTCCCAAAAAGAGGGAACCGAAATCCTATCTCGGTTCTTATAATTTTTGTAAAAGTAAAATGCAATCAAGTTAGTTTGATAAAATATATTTTTTTTATTAATGGTTTCTAAAAAAAAAATTCAAGGCTTAGGTTCCAGCGCCAGGAGAGAGAACGACAAATTTTTCATAGGGGCGGCCCTCGAATCCGTATCCTTTGCATTAACTCAAAAGGAAATCTTTAGAGTTAATCAATTTGAACCGTGCAATCTGTTTTAAAATTCGGGTAGACTAGATCTACACTAATATTAAAAGACCTCTTATATTATAGGCGGGTCGCGGATTGGCTCTCCGTTTAAAATTAGACAGTTGATATCCATTAACTCAAAAGATTCCCTTATGAGTTAATGCAGAGGATGCGCATTAGCCGACAGAAAAAAAAAAAAAAAAAAAAAAAAGAGAGAGAGAGAGAAGGAAGGGCTTTTTTTTCAAAAAGGTGCTTTAAGATTTGTGCAGAATGATTTGAATGGCTGTGATTTTGGAAATTCATTTCCTTCTCCACGAAGGAATAAAAAGGAGGGGGGATTTTAATGTGGTGGGGTCTGCTGGAAAGCAAATTAAATAAGAGAGGAAAGGGATAGAGTGAGGGATAGATTCGGAAGCAACTAGGCTTTGTCACTCGGGAATGTTCTTTTGCATAAAAGGCAGAAAAACATCAATCCTTGTTTTGCTCGAGAGTTGTTTCTATGAAATTCCAACAAGGAGAGTGTTGTTTTCAGAGCACTAATTCTACTATTTTGTGAGTAAATACTAATTCTACTATTAAGTGATGAGAGAAAATTTTGTATCTTAATATTCAATTTGTTCTTCTTTCTTAATATCCAACTATCTATTATATTGTTCTATGCACATCTGATGTACAACTATTTAAGAAAGTTAAAAATATATATTACAATCGGAGACAATTCAACTAATTATCTATGCAAAATTATTATACAACTAATTAAGAAAGTTAACAAAAAAAGTATTACAAACGGAGACAATTAAACTCGCAGTGTGCAATTAATGCACTACTAATAAAGCAAGTTAAGAAAAAACAAATTTCGAACATAAAAGATCACAAGGCTGGTTGATTTAGTGATTGAACTTTCCTAAACAAAGTAAGTAATCTTAAAAAAAAAAAAAAAAAAAGGATTTGGGAGCTCTTATATACAGAGAGGAGTGCATTACAAACAACAAAGATGTAATTTCATCATATCATGTTGAATTTGAGTGAAGTCACTAACAATTTCATATTTCCAGACAAGTAAATCGGGTAATCCTATCGAATGCATTACAGTTTCATGTAGTGTCTAAGAGAGTTACGGTAGGAAATATCGGCCGATACATATTGGCATTGGCTGAGTCCAATCTGATCCTGAGTTGATTCTCACGTAGCAAATCATAAAGAAAAAAAAAGAAAAACCCGATCCTGAGCCGATTCTAAGCCGATACTCCGATCCCAATCCCGATACCGATAATTCCTACTATACTTGCTCTATTAATTTTCGTAATCAATAACATGAATTAATTAGAAGCAAAATAAAAAAGTATCTAATAACAGACAAAATTAGATTAAAAACAAAATCAGAAAAATTCTCTCTAACTCTAAAAAGTTGAATTCATGCGTCAAAAATAACACTCCCTAACAATTAAGAAAGGTGATGCATTAGCTCACAAAAGAAAAGAAAAGAAAAATGTTGTATGGTAAGCTGCATATTAGAATAGAGATGCAAACAGGTCGGATATTATCCGACCGTATCTGAACTTTTCGGATTCAGATAATCGGATACAGATAATTTGCGGTTACAAATATAGATACAAAATATGCAAATACGGATACGAAATATGCAGATAAGGATACGGATTCAGACTTCAATTTTGGGCTGCAGATTGGCTATGCGGACCCCATTAGTTGAGACCGTTGGACCAATCTGCGACCTGAGTATTCATTGAATTCTCCAAAAACAGAGTTTTTTTTTTTTTATGTTATTAATAAAAATTTCGGCTCAGAAGACGCATTCCCATTGCTTTTGTTGGTTTTTGTAACCAAGCCTACATTTCATTGTTTAAACTAAAACACAGCCACCGCATTACTGCGTTACATTGTTTTCGGTCAGTAGTAGATTGGGAATATCTTTTAAAAGATTAATGGAAGGAATTGAGGAAGAAAGAGAACGGGAGAGAGTTTGAAAAAGTTATTAAAGATGGTTTGTGAAAGTTATTAAAGGTGTGGGACAATTTTATTGGATGGAAACCATGAATGAATAAAGCATTAGAAAAGGTGGTTTGGGTAAAAACCGGGAAAAGAAGTTTGGATATAAAAACCCTTTTTTTTATCATTAAAGTCGCTAGGCTAAAATTAAATTAAATTCGCACTGAGAATGAGAGTGTTGAAAATAACTAATTAATAAAATACTAGTATCATATCCGTACGTTGCAACGGAGACATATTATAAGAAGAAAAAAATATATCAATAAAAATGATAATTATCCAAAAATTAAGACACATTTTAATCGAAAATTTATATGATTATGTATTTTTAATTAACTTAATTTAATCGTGATATTTGATAACAATTTGATGATGCGATGATTTTTTATTTTTAAGTACCAATGATATCAAATAATAGCTCAATTCGAATCTAATTAATATCAAATATCGTACAACAATTCAATATCGACATATAATATGATATCAAAAAACATAAATAAAAAGTGTTATTGTGTATATGTATATGATATATATACACACATATTATAAGAGAAATATATATTCATACACGTACTAATTTATATTCTTCTTTGTTTCCAATTTAGAATACACACACACATTGATATATTATATATTAGAAATATATTCTAAATTATCCATAACAATATGTATAGAAATAAAGAAATAGAAATTAGAAAATAAAAAAAAATTGATTTCCATTGTGATCCGTATAGAAACGAAGAAGAAGTAAGAAAACAAATAAATAAGAAAATGGAAGGTGGAGTCTTCTCAATTGAAGAGGAGAAATATGGAAACAAAGAAGTAAGGAAAATTTCATATTTTGTTCAATTTTAATTGTAACATATCGTGTGGCAACACATGTGGTGAGTATGTTTTTAACTAAATTTAGACTTCTATACATAAAACAAATGCATTTAATCAAAAGAAGACATTATGTAATTCGAGGGCTGAAATTAAATCCGAAGTTTTATCTTTCAATCGTAGCCGTTAGCGGATCAAACACCCAACGTGCTTAATAATATAATAGAGATACCAACCGGAGATGCAACTTTTGGGTACACATATTAAAGAGTGTGAACATTTCATTTGCCCCCTAATTCGTTCTCTGGCGCTATTTACTCTCCCACGCGATTGTTGCTCTCTCAGTCGATTGTTTTGCTTAGTGTAATCCAGGCCATGGCTGGAAGCAGGAGCCCTGCAATCGGAATCGACCTCGGCACTACATACTCCTGTGTTGGGGTCTGGCGGAATGGCCGAGTGGAGATCATTGCTAATGACCAGGGAAACCGTACGACGTCTTCTTGCGTGGGCTTCAAAGGAACCGAGAGACTCGTCGGTGATGCGGCTAAGAATGAGGCCGCTAGCAACCCTACCAATACTGTCTTTGGTGTGTCTCGCTGTTCTAATATTTTCTTCTTTGTGATAAATTGCCACATTCTTTAATTTCTCACTGGAGTTTTTTTTTTTTTTTTTTTTTTTTTTTTTTTTTTTTTTGGGATTAGTGTTAACCACTAACAAATATATTGATTAAAAAAAAGTATTTACAAGAACCTTTTGCCTATTTAACTGTACTTATTTCCCACTGGAGTTGCTAAATATTGTATTTTAATTGGAGGCATCGCTCAGTACACAAAGTAAAACCAAAAGAACCAAATTTCTCCTACTTTCACCAAATTTATTCTAATAGGTACCCCTCTCCTTTCATTTTATTCACTTGGCATGCCGGACCATAAAATGTGTAATTTTCTTATCAATTGGATGTTTCGCCACCCAACATGTCATGAAGTTTTCCATTCTACGAGTAATCCAGCCAAAAAATGGGGGATCTGCACCGGGAAAAATATCAGGACAACAAAATTCGTAGTACTTTATCAGTTTGCTCTTTTATCATTATATTTATCTCTTTTATTTGGTGCTCCCGCTTGATGCTTCTTTAGATGGTTATATTTTTGACTTAATTGAGTCTTACTTCATTAAAGTTCACCCTGTTACTAACTCATTGTTATGTTCTGATGTTCAAAATAGTGCCAAGAACTTGATTTGTTGCTTCTGTAACATTGATTCATGCATTGTTGTTGACCAATAATCTAGACTATTATAACTTAAAAACACTGATGCGAGTAGAAAACAGTACTTTGGTTGCCAAAACTGTGCTACTTGATGTGGCCAATCTGTGTGGTTGCTGCTACTAGAAAAAGTAGAATACGGTATTTTGGTTGTCAAAAAATTTCTTGGTCTGAACAAATTTGATTTTTTTTTTTTTTTTACAAAAAGGTTGGATTAGAATTTAAATAGTGACTTGATTTTATTAGAGCATTTTCGGTTGAGTATAGTACTTATCAATTATACATAGTAGAATTGACTTGCAGAATCTAACATACCAATAGAAGAGTCAATTTATGGCTTAAAAATAGCATAATGATTTTCTTGTTTTCATTTTCTTTTAGCTGTCAAACGGTTGATTGGCAGACGTTTTTCTGATCCATGCGTCCAAAGTGACAAGAAGCTCTGGCCTTTCAAGGTAATCAAGGGAAATGATGATCGGCCCAACATCATTGTCGATTATCAAGGTGCGAAGAAGCAATTTGCTGCTGAGGAGGTATCTGCAATGATTCTTACAAAGATGAAAGAAGTGGCCGAGGCATTTCTCGGTTGCACCGTAAAAGATGCCGTAGTCACTGTCCCTGCATACTTCAATGATGCTCAGCGTCAGGCCACCAAAGATGCTGGTGCTATTGCTGGCCTAAATATTATGCGTATAATGGATGAGCCGACTGCAGCTGCTGTGGCTTATGGCTTTGATACAAATGAGGTTAACTCTTCTGTGAAGAAGAATTTGCTTATATTTGACCTTGGTGGTGGCACTTTTGATGTCTCTTTGCTTAGTATTAGCAATGGTGTAATTGAGGTGAAGGCCACTGCTGGTGACACCCACCTCGGTGGGGAGGACTTTGACAACCGTATGGTGAAATATTTGGTTGAAGAGTTTAGAAGGAAGCATAGGAAGGACATTAGCAGCAATTCGAGGGCTTTGAGGCGCCTTAAGACCGCATGTGAACGGGTGAAGAGAATCCTCTCCACCACCGCTCAAACTACTGTCAACATCGATTGTCTCTATGAGGGGATCGATTTCTATTCCATAATAACTCGTGCACGGTTTGAAGAGCTCAACGTGGACCTTTTCGAAAAATGTATTGAGACTGTTGCAAGGTGTCATGAGGATGCTGGCGTAGACAAGGACAATATTGATGTGGTGGTTCTCATTGGTGGTTCTACCCGGATTCCGAAAGTCCAACAACTCTTGAAGAATTATTTTTGTGGTAAGGAGCTATGTAAAAGCATTCACCCAGATGAAGCTGTCGCATATGGTGCTGCTGTACATGCTGCAAATTTAAGTGGGCAAGGTACTGAGGAGATCAGTAATTTGGTGCTCATTGATGTTACCCCACTTTCGCTTGGCATTAATGTATTAGGTGAAATTACATCTGTCATCATTCCAAGGAACACACCAATACCAACACAGAAGTCGCACGAGTATCTCACAATTGAAGATTTTCAATCTGTAATCAACATCAAAGTTTATGAGGGAGAGCGTGTGCAGAGTAAAGATAACAATTTACTTGGCCAGTTTAAACTATCTGGGATCCATCCTGCGCCAAAAGGTGAAACCAAGGTGAATGTATCTTTTAAAATTGATAGCGACGGCATATTGCATGTATCTGCTGAGGAGCCAGTCAGCGGTAGAAAGAAAGAAATCACCTTGATCAACAGAGAGGGCAGGCTCAGCAAGGAAGAGATAGATAGGATGGTGTGTGAAGCAGAAATGTATAGAATGGAGGATGAACAATTTAAAAATAAGGTTTTAGCCAAGAACTCACTGGAAGATTATACATACTGCTTGAGAAAGTTTGTGAAGGATGATGAGGTTGTTTCAAAGGTACCAGGTGGATATGTTAAGTATGTTGATGAAGCTGTCGACAAGATGATAGAATGGCTCAAGCACGATGTGCCGAAGGATGCATCCGAGTATGACACCAAGAAGAATGAGCTTGAAGAGATGAGCTCCACCCTCTCAAGAATGAGCTTATAGTATGTTTCTGTTTGTGGAGATGAATTCCCAAATGTTGGTGATGACTATTTTGAGTCTGAATATCATTGTTATGATGACAAGAACTGTGATTCTGATGGTGACTAGGATATGTCATATGTGATATTAGTTAGTGGGAAGGCTATTATCTGTGTGATTTCTTTTTCTTTTGGTTGGGTTAAGAGTTAAAAAGGATTGTGGTTCTAATCTTATGGAGTCAGTATAGCACCTGGAGTCCTGGACATGATATTTTCTTATCATTTCCTATTTTCTTAGTTTATACTTTATAGAAATATGGAGTAAATCTTGTGATTGAGGCAATTTCTGACACAACTGGTGCCTAGTGAGGCCAAATTTATGCGTTAGCGTCCCAAATTGTCTTGAGAAAATATTGAAGCTTTGATGTTTTTGCGAGCAATTATTCTCTGTTTGTCTTCATTTGCATTGCCTCTAACAACCATTTTGTGCCAATGGGCCAATTTGTAAATGTTGATTAAGGTTTACACTTTACCAAATCAACTGATAATAATTTTCAAGTTTTTCAATATCCAGAATTTGGATGCCTTAATAACGTTTTATAGTACAAAATATTATATTTACAGTGAGATGCAATATCTAAAAAGGTACAAAATTTTACCGAATGTTAGGGACAATATTAATAACACTTTAATTCATTCTTTATAGAAATATGGAGTAAATCTGGTTTCTTAGTTTATACTTGATAGAAATATGGAGTACTTTCTCAAGAAGAATTAACGAAACTTGCTTACGGGCTTTAAACAAAAAAAGAAGAAGAGAAATTTAGATATATGCCCATCATAACTTCTTCAATTAGATATTTCCCCATCAGAAATTCAAAATTAGTTATTTCCCCATCTAAATAGATCTATATTATAAATGTACCCATTACTCTACTAAATCAATTAATAACACTGATTAATAATAAAAAAATAAATAAAAAGACAGTTATGCCCTTCTCTTGCCTCCTGTTTAAGTCCGTCCTCTCCTCTCTTCCCTTGGATGCAAGAAAGTATAAATCTATTCTGAATCTAGTAGTAACGAGAATCATTACGTTGTACTAATTAAACAGAAATGGTTGCTTGCTCTGTATACCAAGCAAACTAGCCAGTTGCGACTGCTACCCAGCTTTAATAAGTGCATTGAAACTGGCCGGTTCAAAACTCCACATGTCAAAAAAAGAGTAGATACTGGTTGACAAAATTTAGTACCAACTTTATTGTTTAGTTCGGCAATTATATAAAATTTGCTGAACTGATTTGTAAATTTTAACTATGTAACAAATTGGAGCTTAGAAGTCATCCAATGAGTGTGATAAGTTGAAAATAATAACAAGCTGCTGCTATCTTTGATATGATTTTTGTATCTTTTGACTTGCACCATTACTGCTTTGGTCTTGTACGAAATTTTGGAGTTGGAATTTTTCTTATGCTGATGCCATATTCATATAAGCGAACAAACAAATTTAAGTAATCAGAAAAAAATATCGTCCACTTGAATAAAGAAAAGTTGTGCTGCAAGAATTGAACAATATACTCGTCTCATCCTCAATTAATTATCTCTTAGTCTAGATCTTAATTTATGAGATTTCGTTATGGGTGGAGGAAGGTTGTGCGGGAAGAGGATTAGAGGAGGGTCGTGCCGAATTTTTTATTAATAGAAAATAAATTATTAAAATATCGAGATTCAATACCGTTTGCATTTATTTTTGAAAACTAAGAAGAACGGGGCGTGTAAACCCGTCCTAGCGGACGGACCAACTAAACCCGTCCGGTGTTAACCCCCTAACACTTGATTAATAATCAAATTCATCCGAGAAATCGGAAAAAAAAAAAAAAACAAACAAACTCGGGACGGGGATGTTAAGCCCGTCCGAGAAATCGCAAAAAAAGAAAAAAAAAAAAAAAAACTCGGGACGGGGACGTCAAGCCCATCCGAGAAATCGCAAAAAAAAAAAAAAAAAAAACTCGGGACGGGGATGTCAAGCCCGTCCGAGAAATCTCCTTTACTTCCGTAATATTCTTTTTTTGTTGAGGGTTCCAAACTTCCAATACCTCATTTTTTTATACTCATTATAAGTTATATTTTATGTCTTCATTTTTTTCATATTCAAAGTATAAATTATCAATCCGAACTGTTCAACGTGATATACATACTAAAATATAGTTGAAGATGAAATTTTTGCTATTTTTTAAGATGGATAAAAAATTATTGTTTTTTGAAGGATGCAAAAACAATGATTTTGTACTTATCTTAAAAAATTATAAAAGTTTATACCTAGACATATTTTAGTATAAATATCATGTTAAGCGGTTCAGATCAACAGTTTGGACTTTGAAAACAAAGATATAAAATATGATATATGATGAGTTATGAAAAATATGAGATATTAAAAACTTTTTTTTTTATTTATGGTTTCTAAAAAAAATTGTTCTCTCCATCTCCAGGAGAGAGAACGACAAAATTTTCAAAGTGGCGGCCCCCAGCCGACAGAGAAGAAAAGGAGAGAAGGGAGGGGCTTTTTTTTTAAATGTGGTTTAAGATTCGTGCAGAATGATTTGAATGGCTGTGATTTCGGAAATTCATTTCCTTCTCTACGAAGGAATAAAAAGGAGGGGGGATTTTAATGTGGTGCGGTCTGCTGGAAAGGGCCGACAGAAAAGAAAAGGAGAGAACGGAGGGGATTTAAAAAAAAACAAATGCTTCAAGATTCGTGCAGACTGATTTTGGAAATTCATTTCCTTCTCCAGGAAGGAATAGAAAGGGGGGGGCGATTTTGAATTCGTATCCTCTGAGATATCTCAAACTTTGCGTGACTTTATGGAAAATCCCAACCGTTTAAATACGAACTACACGAATCTCAAAGCACACATTACATCACCCCCGAATAGGCACCGGACACGTTGGTCACACAAAAGTTGAGATATCTCAGAGGATACGCACTCGAGGATTTTAAGAGAGGAAAGGGATAGAGTGAGGATATGTCCGTGTGGCGTTTCGTGCGGCCAAGTCATTTTGGTTTCCAAATTGTTGTTATAAACTTATAAATTATATTTCTTTCAAATTGATTCGAAAGGTTTCAGTTATTTAAAAGTCAAATTCTCAGTTTTATTTAATTTAAGTTTCGTTAAATCACCACTTTTTTGGTAACAATTTGAGTTTAATTTTCTATAATACTATATTTATAGTTCAAGTTTGTTTAATTTATCATATGATTTTATTAATAAGATTCACTAGTCATAATTGTTCACAATGTTTTAAATTTATTATGTCATGTTTAATTGTTCACAATGTTTTAAATTTATTATTCCCATTTTTTTATCATTAAAGTCCGTAGGCTAAAATTAAATTAAATTCGCAATGAGAATAAGAGTGTTGAAAATTACTAATCAAATATACCAACCGGAGATGCAACTTTTGGGTACACATATCAAAGGAGTGTGAACATTTTCATTTGCCCCCTAATTTGTTCTCTGGCGTTATTTACTCTCCCACGCGATTGTTGCTCTCACTCACAGTCGATTCTTGCTCTCTCAGTCGATTATTTTGCTTAGTGTAATCCAGGCCATGGCTGGAAGCAGGAGCCCTGCAATCGGAATCGACCTCGGTACTACATACTCCTGTGTTGGGGTCTGGCGGAATGACCGAGTGGAGATCATTGCCAATGACCAGGGAAACCGTACGACGTCTTCTTGCGTGGGCTTCAAAGAAACCCAGAGACTCGTCGGTGATGCGGCTAAGAATGAGGCCGCTAGCAACCCTACCAATACTGTCTTTGGTGTGTCTCGCTCTTCTAATATTTTCTTCTCTGTGATAAATTGCCACATTCTTTAATTTCTCACTGGAGTTTTTTTTTTTAGGGTTAGTGGTTGAAGTAACCACTAACAAATATATTGATAAAAAAAATATTTACAAGAACCTTTTGCCTATTTAACTGTACTTATTTCTCACTGGAGTTGCTAAATGTTGTATTTAATTTGGAGGCATCTCTCAGTACACAAATTAAAACCAAAAGCACCAAATTTATTTTAATAGGTACCCCTCTCCTTCATTTTATTATCAATTGGATGTGTTTTAGCACCCAACATATCATGAAATTTTCCATTCTGCCAAAGCGGGTGGGAGGGGGGAGGCCGGAGGAGGGGGGGGGGGGGTGGTGGAGCGGGGAAGGGGAATCTGCAGAGGGCAATTATCAGGACAACAAAACTCGTAGTACTTATCAATCTGCTCTTTTATCATTATTTATTTGTTTTATTTGGTGCTCCTGCTTGATGCTTCTTTAGATGTTCATATTTTTGACTTAATTGAGTCTTAGTTCACTGAAGTTGACCTTGTAACGAACTCTCTGTTATGTTCTGATGTTCAAAATAGTGCCAAGAACTTGATTTGTTGCTTCTGTAACATTAATTCATGCATTGTAGTTGACCAATAATCTAGACTATATAACATAAAAACACAGATGCAAGTAGAATACAGTATTTTGGTTGTAAAAAAATATGCTACTTGATGTGGCCAATCCGTGTGGTTGCTGCTACTAGAAAAAGTAAATAATGTTTTGTGAATTTTCTTGGATCGGACAAATTTGATTTTTTTCTTAATAAAAGGTAGGATTAGAATTTAAATAGTTAGTTGATTTTATTAGAGCATTTTCTTGTTGAGTATATTATTTATCAATTATTTATAGTAGAATTGACTTGTAGAATGTAACATACCAATAGAAGAGTCATTTTATGGCTTAAAATTAGCATAATGATTTTCTTGTTTTCATTTTCTTTTAGCTGTCAAGCGGTTGATTGGCAAACGCTTTTCTGATCCCTGCGTCCAAAGTGACAAGAACCTCTGGCCTTTCAAGGTAATTGAGGGCAATGATGACCGGCCCAATATTATTGTCAATTATCAAGGTGAGGAGAAGCACTTTGCTGCTGAGGAGATATCTGCAATGATTCTTACAAAGATGAAAGAAGTGGCAGAGGTATTCCTTGGTTGCACCATAAAAGATGCTGTAGTCACTGTCCCAGCATACTTCAATGATGCTCAGCGTCAGGCCACCAAAGATGCCGGCGCTATTGCTGGCCTAAATGTTATGCGTATAATGGATGAGCCGACTGCAGCTGCTGTGGCTTACGGCTTTGATACAAATGAGGTTAACTCTTCTGTGAAGAAGAATTTGCTTATATTTGACCTTGGTGGTGGTACTTTTGATGTCTCCTTGCTTAGTATTAGCAATGGTGTAATTGAGGTGAAGGCCACTGCTGGTGACACCCACCTCGGCGGGGAGGACTTCGACAACCGTATGGTGAAATATTTGGTTGAAGAGTTTAGAAGGAAGCATATGAAAGACATTAGCAGCAATCCGAGGGCTTTGAGGCGCCTTAAGACCGCATGCGAACAAGCGAAAAGAATCCTCTCCACCACCACTCAAACTACTGTGAGCATTGATTGTCTCTATGAGGGGACTGATTTCTATTCCACAATAACTCGTGCACGGTTTGAAGAGCTCAACGTGGACCTTTTCGAAAAATGTATTGAGACTGTTGCAAAGTGTCATGAGGATGCTGGCATAGACAAGAACAATATTGATGTGGTGGTTCTCATTGGTGGTTCTACCCGGATTCCAAAAGTCCAAAAACTCTTGAAGAATTATTTTAGTGGTAAGGAGCTATGTAATAGCATCCATCCAGATGAAGCGGTCGCATATGGTGCTGCCATACATGCTGCAAATTTAAGCGGACAAGGTACTGAGGAGATCAGTAATTTGGTGCTCATTGATGTCACCCCACTTTCGCTTGGAATTAATGTTTTAGGTGATATCACACATGTCATCATTCCAAGGAACACGCCAATACCAACACAGAAGTCACACGAGTACTCCACAAGTGCAGATTTCCAATCAGCAATTAGAATCAAAGTTTACGAGGGAGAGCGTGTGCAGAGTGAAGATAACAATTTACTTGGCCAGTTTTCTCTATCTGGGATCCATCTTGCGCCAAGAGGTGAAACCAATATTAATGTAACTTTTAAAATTGACAGTGACGGCATATTGCATGTATCTGCTAAGGAGCCAGTCAGTGGTACAAAGGAACAAATCACCTTAATCAATGAAGAGGGCAGGCTCAGCAAGCAGGAGATAGATAGGATGGTGCAGGAAGCAGCGAGGAATAGAATGGAGGATGAACTGTTTAAAGAGAAGGTTTTAGCCAAGAACTCATTGGAAGACTATGCATACTCCTTGAGGAAGTTGGTGAAGAATAATGATAAGGCATCAGGTGAATATGCCAAGTCCATTGCTGAAGCTGTTGACAAGATGATCGAATGGCTCAAGCATGATGTGCCCAATGATGTATATGTGTATCACACCAAGAAGAAAGAGCTTGAAGAGATGAGCTCCACCCTCTCGAGAATGAGCTTATAATATGTTCCTGTTTGTGGAGGTGAATTCCCAAATTTTGGTGATGACCATTTTGAGATTGAATATCATTATGATTATGACTAGGATTATTATTCTGATGGTGACTAGGATATGTCATATGTGATATTAATTAGTGGGAAAACTATCATCTCTGTGATTTCTTTTTATTTAATTTGGTTGGGTTAGAGTAGAAAAGGATTAATGAATGTGGTTCTAATATGTTGGAGTCAGCATAGCACCTGGAGTTCTGAACATCTGCTAGTAATTAAGCTATTTTCTTTGCATGATACTCCTTTGTTAGTTTATAGCTTAATCTCAGTCAAAGTTCGATCTTGTCCGTGATTTTGTTTTTCCCAATTTTATATTTTCATTCTCAATTCATTTAATATATATATATTGGTCCCAGTCTATTTCTTACCATGCACTTAAGCTTTGGTTGGTTCATGAATCCTTCTTTTTCTGGGCTGTTTCCGGGGGTTTTCACACTTGTTGGGATATGATGGTACGGTTTCCACATTATTCATAATATAAAGTATACATTTTGAGACTGGTATCTCAGAGGATAAAAATGGATTATATTAAGAAACAATTTTGTTCAAAATTTTGAAACTTCATAAAAATTCTTACTAAATGCTGACTAGAAACTATTACAAGTTAATAAGTTGAACGGTCGTAGAGAAACCAACAGACTTGGTGATTCAACCGGGTCAATATTTTAACAGAGAGCAGTGCAAATATCATATTCAGTACTGTTTTGATTCTACAGTAGCTCATCGTGCATGGAGTAAAACTACTCTATTAAACTCTTTACCCGAGAGTAATCATGACATCCCAGGAATCTGAAGCGGCTCTGCTCCAAGCCTCCAACCACGCAATTGCTGAGTAACTGACTACTTTCTTTTCTCCAAAACAAAAAACAAACTACTTTCAATCATAAAAAAAGGAAAAGTGACTGCTTCGGTGTTCGGTCTTAACTCTTAAGTATGCTTCCTGATAGATAATCACAGATTTTATGCAGGACATGAAAAGTATCCCTTCGGTGTGTTCGTTTCTGTCTATTGGCTTACTGTACAATATTCTACAGTGACAAATGAATTATTCGGGTTCGGTTCAGGGAAGTAAAAAAATTCGTGATTTGGAAATAATTTGGGTATAATTCGGAAATGATTCAGAATTATCCGGATCAGAAATTTCAGTCTTGCAAGAGAACAAAAAAAAAATTATGAAAAAAATTCGGAAAAAAATCATGGTTAATTCGTAAAATTCATGAAAAGTTCGTAAAATTCGTGAATTATTCAGATTTAATTCGGTCAAAATTCGATCAACCGAATAATTCAGCGTTCGGTTCGACATTACAAAAAAAAATGAATTATTTGCAAATAATTTACGAATTTTGTGACTATGCTAATACATGTGAAGACCATTTTGTGATAAACATCGTCAACTATAAGGTTATATGAAGATAAGATCCTTAAAAATTAAAACCATTGGCCCATCACGCGCTTTACCACTCCAAGTCAGTCATAACTTGGAGGAAAAGCCCTTAGGCTTAGGCACCAAGTCATGCCTACTTTCTGACGACTCCTACTTTTTCCCCATTGTTTCTTTATTTTTTAGGATATTAATTAAAAAATCGGAATTTTATGCCCCCCCTCCAATTTTTAATCAACCACTTTAACAAATTATGTTATCATCGATAATAATTTTGTGAAATGAATAGAATGCGGCCATTTTTATTAATAACCCAAAAAAAAAGTATTTATCAAAATAATCACAAAATCACAATTTTTTGAAAAATAACTAAACCGCCAGGATTACGGGCGGTCCAGTTCCATAGCAGACCGCCAGGAACCTGGGTGGTCCACTAGCGACCCGACCGCCAGGATCCCTGCGGTCTGCTATGGATTAATGACTCCCTCCCCCGCTCCCTCCCCTCTCTGTCTTTGTTTACCCCGCACCACAGACCACAAAAAATATATATATATATTATTATGATTGCAGTTTTATTTTATATTTCATGTTGGTTTTTATGTTTTTTCTGCTTTACATCGAAACGGTCTTCTGAAATTACAACGTATCTATTTCGTCAAATTACAATGGTCTTATACCTGTAGCAATCGCCTCAAAATCGCCCAAAATTATCCAAAATTGAAACGGTCGGCTATTTTTTTTTTTGGCAAATCAAATCAAACTGACAAATCAAATCAAATCGCATTAAAGTTATAAAGAGTTACAACATCACTTATAAATATAGTCTAACATAGTCTAACAAGTAAAGTTCACGAATACAATTAAAGTTCAACGATACAACTGAATTTCATCAATATTCATAACTTAGTTCACCCAAGCAAAATAATAAGTTCATCTTTCACGACGTCGGAATATACCCAATAGACGAGAAGATTTTCTGGTGCCAGCTGCAGGAGCAGTAGTACTTGTAGACCCTTGGCTACTAGATGATTGGGTCGCAGGAGGTGGTTGTGTTCTACCAGTTGCTTCAGCAACAACTCTCACATTTTCTCTTTCATTGTGTTCGTTTATGGCATCTGAACATAACAACAGAATTCAGTTATTAATATAATAAAATCATAAATTAATTCCGAAAAATGCTACATACCTGCGCTGCGCCTGTCATAAACGGAACGGCGACCCTGATTTCCCGATGGCCTCCTACCACCCATCTCGTCCATGGTCATTACAGCACGTTTGTGTCTCCTCCTCCCCTTCCTTATCCATCCTTCTGAAGGGAGTATTCTATCACCGACATACACAGGCCACTCATGCTGGTTGGGATAAGAATGGAAAGATCCACCCCAAGTAAAAGCAAGAAAATCGGTACGATACATGTCAGCGACATAGTGATCCTCGCAGAAGTTTCTCACTCGGCATACCGCCATCACGTGACTACAAGGTATTTGTGTTAGTTGGGGTCCTTGGCGTGTACAGGTCACCTCTCTTACCTCTCTGAATTGCACTACGTACTTGAAAGCCCTCTTCACAAACTCCATAGTGCCATCTGGTCTACGGCTGGAAGGAACGTACTCATTTGGATTGTGCACTTCGAATTCTGTACCATCATTACCCATCGGGATCACAGTCATAGTTGCACCTTTGTCCCTGTGTTTTCTTAGTTTCTCCTCCACCCTTGTTGAAAATGACTGGTTCATCTTTATTAATTCTGCGGCCTTAGCACGCCGTTCCTGAAACCAGGTATTTAACTTGTAGAAAGTGTCTTCTACAACTGCAGCCACAGGCAACGTCCGGCTCTCCTTGAAGACTGCATTCAGCGATTCAGAACCGTTGGTGGTCATAATTCCCCAACGGTAACCTCCATCACGTGCTTGATATATTTTCTCGTATGCTGGTGGCTCTTGGACATCTCTGGGATTATTTTTGCCCACCTTCATTAAGTAGAGATTTGCTTTCGGCATATACTACATATAAATAAGGAAATAAAATAATATAAGTAAATAATTAAAATAAAAATATGTCCACAAAGTACAATAAGACATTACAGTATAATAGATTCATTCTTTTTTGCAATTTAAAAGTTAATTATAATATTAATTAAAGACTAATTTATAGTATTTACAGACTGCGGGTATAATAATTATTAATTAAAAATTAAACAGAAAATAATTAAATAAAAAATAAAATACCTGTAGCAATCGCCTCTAAATCGCCTAAAATCGCTTCAAAATCGTCAAAATCGCTCTCTTTCTTCTCTGTGGTTTAACAAATGAATACAGTGTGTGCTGGAGAGAGAAAGCGTGTAAGACAGCTAGTGGACCGCCAGGGATACCAGCGGTCTGGTCCCTGGAGGACCGCCCCAGTCCCTGGCGGTCTGCTATAGGACTCGACCGCCAGTAATCCTGGAGGTTTGGTTATTTTTCGAAAAATTATGATTTGGCGGTTATTTTGGTAAATACCTTTTTTTTGGGTTATTAATAAAAATGGCCGAATAGAATGTCTTTATATATTTCTCTTTATTTATTTTTTCAAATAATAACAAATTTCTTTTAATAAATTTATTAATTTAAAATTTATATTAAAAATTGTTGTATATTATGATCATTAAAATATTTATACAATAAGCAATTTATCAAGGATATTCTAATCGTTTTATATTTCATAATATTTTCTATTTTTCATATATAACTAAAATAGTTTTATTAAGTTTAATTATTTGTTAACCTATATATTTTTTTTCTATAAATACAAGACAAGGCATACAAAATATAAAACTAAAAGCGGAAATAGCTAACATCTCAAGTACAATACATATTTATATTTAATTAAGTGCCTCCATGAGAATATTATGGTTATATTATATTTAAAATTAAATATTAAGCTATAAATTATATTTTGAGAGGAGCGATAGTCGAATTCATATCACTCGAGGTAACATAATTTTGTTTAGTTTAGATCCAAGTATCGTTTGATCTGCTTTAACATAAATATTAAAGGAGCCGAATTTTGATGATCTAAACTCAAATATTAGGCTTAACTAGTTATTACATTTCTAAAGATTTTATTGGCATAAAATTATCTAGTTAATTTAATATTTATTATTTTAATTAATAAAAAGAGAATAAAAATTAAGTAATAGAATTTCTTTCTAACTATACAGTTTAATTGAAAATCTTTATAACTTATTTCAATCTCTTCTTTTCAATAATTATTTTGTCTAACTTAGGCTAAACTAATGAATTTCATTTTTCTTTTTCCAAAATTCATATTGAGTGAACTTACTGGTGTCTTATCAAAGAGGATGTGGACTCGCGATAGTCATTGAATTCATAATTAGATTAGAGGGGATAGTGGTCAAAATTAAATATTCAAAAATTTATTTGTCACGGTCTAAAAGTTGAAGGACCTCTATAATATTACTCTATTAATTAATTGATGGTTTTGGAACACAAAAGATGAAACCAGTATTTAAAAAATGTCTGTTTAGGTAGATTAATTAGTCGTTTGCGGTGATCAACCTATTATGAATTTTTCTTACTAATCATCTGATTATTTCTAATGAGGGTTCAAATGCCTCCATTTTTTGTGCCTCCATCATGGCTCCATTTTTTAAAACTTTAATAACTTAAAATTTAAATCTTAAAATTCAAAATAAAACCGTTGAATATGAACTATATCATTTTATCTATGCACGTGTAAAAAATTATGGCATTTCAATTTTGTTTTGGTTGTCATCTTGAGCTTGTAAAAATGTATACTAATGTGAATAATTTCTACACGTTGATTTTTCAACTTATTGATTCACATAAAAGCAAAATAAAAATGTGATAATTTTTTATGGGTATATAGAGAAAATAACATAGATCACATCTAACGGTTTTATTTTGACGTTTAAGTTTTAAACTTTGAGTTATTTAAGTTTTTAAAAATGGAGGCATGATGGAGGCACAAAAAATGGAGGTATTTGAACCCTTCTCATTTCTAATTATAGCCGATTATCTCTATTATTCCTGATTAATCGCTTAACGATACTCTGTCCGTTTGATGATCGCATACCATTATTTACAACATTGGTTGAAACATCTGCTCAAAATTTTTTTTTTTTAATATTTTGTGTGTTGGTTGGAATTTGAAAAGATCCGCAGCTTCTCGAGAAAAATAAGACTGAAAAGCCCATAAAAAAAGCTGGACTTGGCCTTTTACGGTAACAATGAAAGTGAAGCCAGCACCAAAAAAGATTGTAAGGAAATCGAGAATCAAATATCGATAGACTGAAGAGAGCATTCTCCAGCCCACCTATTATACCAAAATTTGATTCTTTTCTCATTACCTACCACCTTGTTAATTTCCAGTTCAATAATCTTTTCTTAAAGAACAGCTGCCCAAAAGGCAGATTGTTTCCAGGTCGATTATACTAAAAAATTTTTAATATATAAGAAGCTAAAATTGATTGAACATGAACATGTTAATTATATTGAAGATGTTTAATGTTAGTGTTCATGGTTTATACTATTTTAGTGTTGTTCTGTAATTAATTAATGCACGTTGTGAGAGACGGATCAAATTAAATCATTAATAAAGATATTTAGAGTATATCACCCGATCCAATTAATCTTTAAGACTGAGAGACGGATCAAATTAAATCATTAATAAAGCCCGTAGGCTTAGGTTAGAATTAAATTAAGAGAAATTTGGATATATACCCATCACAACTTCTTTAATTAGATATTTACCCATCTAAACATGACATATTTATTAATATACCCATTTTCATTTTTTTTCCACTAAAAAATATAAATCAAGATTAATAAAATATTTAAGAGACTATTTTGTCCTTGAAAGAATACTCAAAGATCGAACCGTTCTTTGATTGAATGGTTAGGATTTAACCTCCAATGCTCACCTGCCTCTCAAGATATCAAATGATCGAAGCGCTCTTAATCCCTCTGCACTTGTCTGTTGTCTCCTCCCTCTCCGCTACCTATGAGTATCTTTTACCGCTCTTGTATATCAAATCAACAAATCTATTGAAGATCAGTACCTGTCTTGGTACCAGTCTTGACTTCTTTGGATTTGATTCGTTCAGGAATGGACTTAGTATTAATTATGAAATTAAATCCAAATGAGAAGTGAATAGAAGTATCATGAACTCTGGATTGATCTATTTGACTTATTTCTTTTAACTAAAGCTAGAAGAAGAAAATTACGAGGAGAATGAAAATGTTTAGCTTCAGAAAGAAAGGAGAATGAAATCCACTAGAAAGGGACTAACAAGATCTGTGTGAAAACAATTACATAATGGACCTTACCAATTAAATTCCTATTTTATATGAAGATAAAACTAAATATTTTATTATTGTTTTAAGCATGAAATTCTTACAGGACATAAAGATCAAATGTATTCAACTTCTCAAAATCACCAACAGAGATTAACGTTAACTATTGCCTAAAAATATTCCTTGTCAGATTTTTCTTTTAGTTTACTGGTAAAAACTTCATAAAAAAATAATGATCTCTGGAATTAACATATTGACTCTACGTATTAATATTCAATTTTGTTGTAAACTAATCATGACAAGAAAAAAAAACACACACACACATACACAAACAGAGAAAAATCTAATATGTAGAGTCAATATCAAGCTCCAGTATTGACACTTTGTTAGTACCGTGAACCTAGTCTCTTTTCGTGAAAATTACATTGACACTTTGCTTTGAATGAAAAAGCATAAATACCATGCTCTATTATTTGACCAAACCAAGCTAAACAAATAATTATTATTCTACTGACACACTAACGATGTTAAAGTATTAACATATCAATTTTGGTTGGAGCTTCGGAAAAAACAAAGAAGAAGACGTCGTATAGTACAAGTCCATTCCTGAACGAATCAAATCCATAGAAGCCAAGACTGGTACCAAGACAGGTACTGATCTTCAATAGATTTGTTGACTTGATATACATGAGAGCGGTAAAAGATCGATACTCATAGATAGCGGACAAGGAGAAGACAACGGACAAGTGCAGAGGGATTAAGAGTGCTTCGATCGTTTGATATCCTGAGAGGTAGGTGAGCATTGGAGGTTAGACCTAATAACCATTCAATCAAATAACGGTTTGATCTCTGAGTATTTTTTGAAGGGCAAAATAGTGTCTTAAATATTTTATAAAAATTGATTTACATTTTTTAGTGAAAAAAAATGAAAATGAGTATATTAATAAATATGTCATGTTTAAATGGGGAAATATCTAATTTTCAATTTTGGATGTGTAAATATCTAATTAAAGAAGTTGTGATGGGTATATATATTTCATTTTTTTTTTCAAATTTGAAAAGTATAACTAGTTAGAGGAAATTAAGAACCTAAATTATAATTTTATTAAATACTTCAAAAATTCAATGGTCTGAATATAGCGATTTTGTTAAATACTTAATAAATAGTAAAAAAAAATTTAAAAATGTAAAATTTGATCTTCAAGCACATTTTAATATAGAGGAGGGATCAAGTTACAATAAGTTACAACTACCATTTTTTACATTTTCAAAGTCCAAATCGTTGATCCAAACCATTAGATGTGATCTCCACAATAAAATGTGCTTTAAAATCAAATTTTACATTTTTTTGAAATTTTTTTACTATTTATTAAGATGGGTACAAAATTCAATGGTCTAAATTTGACTAGTTTTTGTACCCATCTTAATAAATAGTAAAAAATTTCCAAAAAATGTAAAATTTGGTCTCCAAGCATATTTTATTGTAGAGATCACATCTAACGGTTTGGATCGACGATTTGGACTATGAAAATGTAGAAAATTATATCTATTATGTTGAACGGTTTGGATGGACTATTTGAACTTTCAAAATTTTAAAAATCAAAAGTGTAATTTGATGTCACCAAAAAAGATGTAATTGGATCCCACCTTATGATATAATTACATATTTGTTGTATGTAATGCACTACTCTATATAAGCTCCCAAATCCTTTTTTTTTAAGGATTAATACTTAATTTTCTTTACGAAAGTTCGATTCACTAAATCATCCAGCCTTGTGATCTTTTATGTTCGAAAAATATTTTGTTTCATAACTAATTTCAGTAGTGCATTAATTGCACATTGCGAGTTTAATTGACTCCGTTAATATTTTTTGTTGTTAACTTTCTTAATTAGTTGTATATTAATTGTGAATAGATAATTGAGTAGAACCAGGGTATTCTTAAGCTCACCAAGTCTCTCTGTAATTTGTGAGCTTAATTCAAAAATCTATCTTATTGCTTTAAATAATAAATTAAAACTATTGAAATCGATATACTTCACAAATAATGTGTTTACAAATCAATCTCCCAATTTTTAATCAATACTTTAATAAATTATGTAAACAACGATAATAATTTTGTGAAATGAAGAACTAGCATTTGGTCTAATGGCAAAAGCACATGTTTCTATAGGTCACGGGTTTGAAACTCAGATGGGGGCTGTGATGAAGACTTAGCTAACAGTTATGAAGGAATCATTTGTTGTATTAAATTTGTTGTATTACAAAGGAATCATTTGTTGTATCACGGGTTCGAAACTCACGGGTTCCAACCTTTTCTCAAAAAAAAAAATAATTGTGAAATGACTAGAATATCCTTGATAGATGTATCTTTAATTATTTTTTTAAATAATAACAATAATCTTTTAAGGAATTTTTAATAATATTTATAATAATTTAAAGTTGATATTGAAAATTGATATTTATAATAATTATTTTCTATTTTACATGTATAATGAAATATAATAATAATTATTTCTGAAACTAAATTTTTCCTATATAAAAATAAGATAGCACAAAATAAAAAGCTAAAAGCTGCAATAGCTAATGACTCCGACATTTTTATTTTTACCCAATTAAAAAAATATTTTAATAATAATAACCAAGGTTTAAAAATAATTTTAAAAATACCCAAACTGTGAAATTTTTCCACGGCTTGAAATTTTAATTCCAAACCGTAGAAAAATTCCACAGTTCCAAGTTTTTTTTTTTTACAAAACAAAAAATTTGTATTTATTTTTTATTTTTTATATTGAAATATTAGAAATGTTGGATATATTTCTTTGAAAATAGATAAAATACAATATAATTTGATTTATTAGAAAGACTGTAACAAATAACCCGGATCAATATTTTTTATACCAGATTTTTCACAGTTGTAAGAAAAATTAATATATTTCATTATGTGTTATTGTAAAAAAAATAAAAATGCTTGGATTCTGAGTTATTGATCCCGGTTCAAAAGTCACTTCTAGGTAATACAGAAAATATTATCATCCTTCTAGTACATTTAATTTATAAAAAGTTGTATCTATTTTAAGAATTCTTTTTGAATAACAATAATTACATAACTTAAAATTTTTATTTAAAAAAAAAGATTCACCTTTTTATAAATTAAATGTACTAGAAAGATGACAATATTTTATGTATTACCTAGAAGTGACTTTTGAATTGGGATCAATAACTCAGAATTCAAACATTTTTATTTTTTTACAATAACACATAATGAAATATATTAATTTTTCTTACAGCTGCAAAAAATCCGGCTCAAAAAATATTGATCGGGTTATTTGTTACAGTCTTTCTAATAAATCAAATTGTATTGTATTCCATCTATTTTCAAAGAAATATATTCAATATTTCTAATATTTCAATACAAAAAATAAAATTAAAAAAATTGTTTTGTTAAAAAAAATGGTTGTTGAATTCATTGAAACCGGTAACCGCTTTTAACTTTTTTTTTAACAAAACAGAATTTTTTATGTATTTATTTATTTTTTGTATTGAAATATTAGAAATATTGAATATATTTCTTTGAAAATAGATGGAATACAATATAATTTGATTTATTAGAAAGACTGTAACAAATAATCCGATCAACATTTTTCAGGCCGAATTTTTCGCGGCTGTAAGAAAAATTAATATATTTCATTATGTGTTATTGTAAAAAAATAAAAATGCTTGGATTCTGAGTTATGATCCCTGTTCAAAAGTCACTTCGAAGGTAATACAGAAAATATTGTCATCCTTCTATTACATTTAGTTTATAAAAAGTTGTATCTATTTTTGAAAAAAAAACAAAAACTTTAAGTTATTTAATGATTGTTATTCAAAAAGAATTCTCAAAATGGATACAACTTTTTTATAAATTAATTGTACTAGAAGGATGACAGTATTTTTTGTATTACCTAGAAGTGACTTTTGAACCGCGATCAATAACTCAAAATCCATGCATTTTTATTTTTTTACAATAACACATAATGAAATATATTAATTTTTCTTACAGCCGCGAAAAATTCGACCTGAAAAATGTTGATCGGGTTATTTGTTACAGTCTTTCTAATAAATCAAATTGTATTGTATTCCATCTATTTTTAAAGAAATATATCCAACATTTCTAATATTTCAATACAAAAAAATAAAAATTTCTGTTTTGCAAAAAAAAAAAAAAGATTGGAACCGTGAAATTTTTTCACGGTTTGGAATTAAAATTTCAAGCCGTAAAAAAATTCCACGGTTTGAGTATTTTTAAAATTATTCTTAAACGTTGGTTATTATTATTAAAACAATTTTTTAATTGGATAAAAATAAAAATGTCGGCTAATAACTCAAGTATATATTTGTGTGCTGGTTGGAATTTTAAAAGGTCAACATCTTATCGAGAGAAATATGAGGCTCATAAGCCCATCCACAAAGTTGAATATAGTCTTTCCCAATAACAATAGAAGTCTAGTGTAAGTAGATTATAGGTGCCTTTCGGCAAGATGAGATCGATTAAGTTTCTTTAGTCTCCCTAAAATCTTTTTAAATTTTCTTAGTCGGTTAATACTTCCAAACATCGATAAAGAGTAACTTCAGGTACAAAATGGATCTGTTGAGGGATCCAGTTGCAGCCCGCTGCAATACGCGCGCCTGGAGATATTTAGTTCGGGACTTCTGAGTTTTTAGGTCGGGTCTAATGAAATTTGTTTTTTTTTTCTTTTTTTAAATTTCATAGAGGCTGCAGAGTGATAAGCATAGCTCAACCTCTCCATCTTTAGATATCTAATATTTTTAGAATTTTTTCTAACCAATGTGCTACTGTCTCGTTTTTTAAAGAAATTTGATAATGCATACATTTATAATTCAATTTTTCTGGCTAACGTTGGACAACAAACTGCTAACTCAACAGGTGCTATTGTCGGCAAAATTCAGTTGAGACTAGTGACTACATTATGTGGAACTGCGTTTATGTGGTGCATTTCTGAATAGGATTGATGGCGCAGTTCAACATCTTCATTAGAGGTGGTGGACATAATCACAATCTAGATTAATAGAAGGAAACAAAATTCACGAGGGTCACACTAGGACCTTGTTTGGGGGGCTCTTTGGCAAGAAAGAAATAGAGATAGAGAATCAAACTAACTCCTTTGTATAGGTGTGGCAGTTTATAAGTTGTATATTTAGAACTTACAAATAAATTTCTTTTATTAATATATTAATAAAAAATTATATAATTCAATTTCTGAACTTAGATTTAATTTGATCTATATATGTTATATTGTCAGATGTCTAATGTTAGTGTTCATAGTTTATGCTGGTTTAGTGCTTTTATCTAATTAATTAATTAATTAATTAATGCACGCTATGGAAGTATGGATTCAGGTCAGGTCTAGACTCTACAGTATATGATCCGATCTGATTTGCGAGATCAAAGAGACTTGAGTTGAATCAACTGAAGAACGAGTAGATATATTAACATTTTTAATATGAAAAACAACTTTCTACTATTTCATGAGAAATTATTATCTAATTAATTTCTCATATCCCTCTCTCGCATAGAAATTAAATTCGCATTGAGAATGAAGAGTGTTGAAAATAACTAATCAAATATACCAACCGGAGATGCAACTTTTGGGGACACATATCAAAGGAGTGTGAAAATTTTCATTTTGCCCTCTAATTTGTTCTCTGGCGCTATTTACTTTCCCACGCGATTATTGCTCTCACAGTCGATTCTTGCTCTCTCAGTCGATTATTTTGCTAGTGTATAACCAACAAAATTAGCCATGGCTAGAAGGAGGCCCGCAATCGGAATCGACCTTGGCACTACATACTCTTGCGTTGGGGTCTGGCGTAATAACCGAGTGGAGATCATCGCCAATGACCAGGGAAACCGTACGACGTCTTCTTGCGTGGGCTTCAAAAAAACCGAGAGACTCGTCGGTGATGCAGCTAAGAATGAGGCCACTAGCAACCCTACCAATACTGTCTTTGGTGTGTCTCGCTCTTCTAATATTTTCTTTCAAGTGACTCTAGCACAGAGTTTCGTATTTATTTTTCACATAATAAATAAATAGGTACCTATTTAACTGTACTTATTTCTCACTGGAGTTGCTAAATGTTGTATTTTATTTGGAGGCATCTCTCGGTACACAAAGTAAAACCAAAAGCACCAAATTTATTCTAATAGGTATCCCTCTGCTTTCATTTTATTCACTTGGCACGCCGGACCATAACAACAACCAAGCATTTAGTCCCCCTGCTTTCATTTTTACAAAAAGTTAGGATTATAATATAAATAGTTACTTGATTTTATTAGAGCATTTTCTTGTTGAGTACAGTATTTATCAATTATTTATAGCAGAATTGACTTGCAGAATCTAACATACCAATAGAACAGTCAATTTATGGCATAAAAATAGCATAATGATTTTCTTGTTTTCATTTTCTTTTAGCTGTCAAGCGGTTGATTGGCAGACGCTTTTCTGATCCATGCGTGCAAAGTGACAAGAAGCTCTGGCCTTTCAAGGTAATCAAGGGAAATGATGATCGGCCCAACATCATTGTCGATTATCAAGGTGCGAAGAAGCAATTTTCTGCTGAGGAGATATCTGCAATGATTCTTAGAAAGATGAAAGAAGTGGCAGAGGCATTCCTCGGTTGCACTGTAAAAGATGCCGTAGTCACTGTCCCTGCATACTTCAATGATGCTCAGCGTCAGGCAACCAAAGATGCTGGTCTTATTGCTGGCCTGAATGTTATGCGTATCATGGATGAGCCGACTGCAGCTGCTGTGGCTTACGGCTTTGATACAAATGCAGTGAACTCTCCTGTGAAGAAGAATGTGCTTATATTTGACCTTGGTGGTGGCACTTTTGATGTCTCATTGCTTAGAATTAACAATGGTGTAATTGAGGTGAAGGCCACTGCTGGTGACACCCACCTTGGCGGGGAGGACTTTGACAACCGTATGGTGAATCATTTGGTTCAAGAGTTTAAGAGGAAGAAGAGGAAGGACATTAGCAACAATCCGAGGGCTTTGAGGCGCCTTCAGACTGCATGTGAACAGGCGAAGAGAATCCTCTCCACCACCACTCAAACTGCTGTCAGCATCGATTGTCTTTATGAGGGGACTGATTTCTATTCCACAATAACTCGTGCACGGTTTGAAGAGCTTAATGTGGACCTTTTCAAGAAATGTATTGAGACTGTGGCAAGGTGTCATTATGATGCTGGCATAGACAAGGACAGCATTGATGTGGTGGTTCTCATTGGTGGTTCTACCCGGATTCCAAAAGTTCAACAACTCTTAAAGAATTATTTTAGTGGGAAGGTGCTTTGTAAAAGCATTCACCCAGATGAAGCTGTTGCATATGGTGCTGCTGTACATGCTGCAAAATTAAGCGGGCAAGGTTGTGACAAGATTAGAAATTTGGTTCTCATTGATGTCACCCCACTTTCGCTTGGTACAAATGTTAAAGGTGATATCACAGATGTCATCATTCCAAGGAACACGCCAATACCAACACAGAAGTCTCACAGGTACATAACGTGCAATGATTTTCAATCTGCATTCGACATCAAAGTTTACGAGGGAGAGCGTGTGCGGTGTGAAGATAACAATTTACTTGGGCATTTTAGACTACCTGGGATCCATCGTGCACCAAGAGGTGAAACCGAGATGAAAGTATATTTTAAAATTGATAGTGATGGCATATTGCATGTATCTGTTAAGGAGCCAGTCAGTGGTACAAAGAAACATATCATCTTGATCAATAGAGAGGGCAGGCTCAGCAAGCAGGAGATAGATAGGATGGTGCAAGAAGCAGCAAGGTGTAGAATGGAAGATGAATTGTTTAAAGAGAAGGTTTTAGCCAAGAACTCATTGGAAGACTATGCATACTCCTTGAGGAAGTTGGTGAAGAACGATATTGTCGTGACTCATGCATCAGGTGGATATGCCAAGTACATTGCTAAATATGTCGACAAGATAATCGAATGGCTCAAGCATGATGTGCCCTTGGATGCATACGTGTATCACACCAAGAAGAAAGAGCTTGAAGGGATGAGCTCCACCCTCTTGAGAATGAGCCAATATGTTCCCGTTTTTTGGTGCTAAATTTTAAAATTTTGGTGATAACCATTCTGAGACTAAAGATGAGGACTATCATTGTGGTGATGACTAGGAAATGTCATATGTGATATTAATTAGTGGGAAAACTATTATTTGTGTGTGTGTGATTTATTTTTCTTTTGGTTGGGTTAGAGTAGAAAAGGATTAATGTGGTTCTAATCTTTTGGAGTCAGTATAGTACCTGGAGTCCTAGAGACCTGGACATTAATTTGCTAGTAAGCTATTTTCTTTGCATGATATTTACTTATCATATCCTTGCGTCTTAGTTTATAGGACTTTGGAGTATATCTCAGTAAAAGTTTGATCTTGCTAGTAAAAGTTTGCTTCTTAGTCTATTTTCGTTCTTAATTGTTTTAAGAGTGAGTCTATGGTACTATGCATATCACGGGGTTGGTCCGTTCTACGGCTCAATATTCGAGTTTTCAAAATTATAATAGTCGATCCGAACCGTTCATCTTGTTCTCCATATTAATATGTGTTTGGAGACCAAATTTTACATATTTTGAAAATTTTTTACTATTTTTTTAGATATTTAGAAAATCACTTGATCTGAAAATTCTGGACCATCCAAAAATAGTGATTTTCAATAAATCTAAAAAAATAGTAAAAAAATTTAAAAAAATGTAAAATTTGGTCTCCAAACACATATTAATATGGAAAACAAGATGAACGGTTCGGATCGACTGTTAGGATTTAAAAAGTCAAATATTGAGCCGTATTACAGGCCAAATCGTAATATTCATAGTACCATAGACTCACTCTTGTTTTAATGAGTTAGGCTAATATGACACTAGTGTTATATCAAACTAAATAACACCGCATCTTAAACCCTTAGATCTTCTTTAAGATTCGTACAAAATGAAGTGCTTGAACAGTAAAAGCGGATAGTACGAATCTTAAAGCAGATCTAAGGGTTTAAGATGTGGTGTTATTTAGTTTGATATAACACTAGTGTCATATTAGCCTAACTCTGTTTTAATATATATATTAGTTACCGTATATTTCTTACCATGCAGTTGAGCTTTTGGTTGGTTCCATGCCTGCTTGTCACGAAACACGCGTTTCATAAATCCTTTTTTGTTTTACCCCGGGGGTTTTCACACTTGGTGGGATATGAATATGATGATATGGTTTCCACATTATTCATAATATAAAGAATACATTTTTTTTTAAGTTCTTAATATCTTCCAATTATTTTTAATTGACCCTTTTTAGTTAAATAATTGTGTACTAATTGGATATATAAATTAATTATAATAATCAAATATGTATGATGCAATAATTAAACATGTATTATAGAAGAGATTAACATATATATATGTATTATCTAATAATCAAGTGTACATTTGTAAGTATTAAATTTATAATTTCAAATTAGTTATAATAACATCAAAATGAACCATCATGAACATGTGGTCTCCTGGTTAAAGACAATTTTTGTATAAAAAAAATCACAAATTTGAAATTCGGATGAAGCATTCTTATAGATATTTAAAGATAAGGAGATTATGCCCCACCTTTATCTAACAAAGGACTTGAGTGATATACAAGCTTTTATCTCAAAAATAAAGGTTGAACCTCTAATTTTTACTTTAAAAAAATCATCAAAATACGTAATGATAAATATCAACAACCTTGACCAAAATAGCTTCTTAATTATAATTTAATGATGTCTAAATTAAAATAAATAAATATTTATTTTATCTATATTTATTTAACAAAGCATAGTAAAATTGCAAATGTATTTTCGCATACAAATCCGCATATGCGACCACATGCCACATATGCGATATGCAGTTGCCTTCTGCATGTATAAACAAAACCACATTTTACAACACTGCTCATTACCTACCACCTTGTTAATTCCCAGTTCAATAATCTCGTCTTTAAGAACAGCTGCCCAGAAGGAAGATTGTTTCCAGGTCGATTATACTAAAAATTTGTTTAATATATAAGTATAATTTAATTCCTAAAATTCTTTGAACATGCACATGTTATATTGCAGATGTCTAATTAATGTTAGTGTTCACAGTTTATACATGTTTAGTGTTGTTCTCTAATTAATTAATGCACGTTGTGAACTCAGGTCAGGTTTAGAGTATATGATCCGATCCAATCTCTAAGACTAAGAGACGGATCAGATTGAATCATTAATAAAGCCCGTAGGCTTAGGCTAGAATTAAATTAAATTCGCACTGAGAATTAAGGGTGATGATACTAATACAATCAATTTTTTATATTAACACAATAATTTCAAATTTTTTAATTATATGGAAAAAATTATTTTTACTTGATTTCTCTCTAGATATCATACCTTTTTTAGATGCGCTTTCTTTATATTAATGATCATTGATTATTTATTTTATTTTCATCACTAAAACATCTAGTAAAATTTTTAGGAACTTATTAGGAATATATGTATTTCATTTTTTTTTCAAATTTAAAAAGTATAACTAGCTAGAGGAAAGAACCTAAATTATAATTTTATTCTTACCATTGATTAAAGCAATTCAAAATAACAAGAAAAAAAAAACTGCAAGAAAAGTACGTATAAGATTTGTCGAGCATAATAATCATATATAATCATAACCTTTAATTGTTTTTTTTTTTTTTTTGTCTCAAATGATGTTGTTTTGGATTTGTATATGCTCTAGTAACATAGTAAAAATAAACTGTATATAATATTTTTATAACAAAATGTTATAATATTTTTTTTATTTTCTATACCGACTATTTGTATTCAAACAACAAAGGGCCGAAATAAATATTTATGAAAACTAAAATCATTGATGCACAACTAGAGATGCATATATCGTATGATTTTTCTTTTGTTTTTTTTTCTCAAATTAGATAAAGATCTAAACGGATAACATATATATAGTAACTAATTAATAATAATGACGAATATATATATATATATATATATATATATATATATATATTAAATAATTAATGTTTTTTTAGCATAATATTGCATAATTTCCGGAGAAGAAAATAGCAGTTGAAAGAACTATATATGTATATAAGGATAAAACTGTCTATAAAGTTCAAAAAATTGAACTTGTTGTCTTAAAATAAAATAAAAATATTGTGTTAATATTAGCACCCAGAATTAAGAGTGTTGAAAATAACTAATCATATATATCTACCGGAGATGCAACTTTTGGGAACACATATCAAAGGAGCATTGCCCCTCTTGTTTTCTGGCGCTATTTACTCTACCACGCAAATACGCGATTTTTGCTCTCTCGAGCTCAGTGGATTCTTTTGCTTAGTGCCTTAGTGTAACTGTAACTGTCACCATCAAATTAAGCCATGGCTGGAAGAACGAGCCCCGCAATCGGAATCGACCTCGGCACTACATACTCCTGCGTTGGGGTCTGGCGGAATGACCGAGTGGAGATCATTCCCAATGACCAGGGAAACCGTACGACGTCTTCTTGCGTGGGCTTCAAAGAAAATGAGAGACTCGTTGGTGATGCGGCTAAGAATGAGGCCTCTAGCAACCCTACCAATACTGTCTTTGGTGCGTCTCGCTCTTCTATGATTTTTTCTTTTTGATCAAGTGACTCAAGTACAGAGTTTCGTATTTATTTCTCACATAAATTGCCACATTATTTAGTTTCTCACTTATTTGTTTTTCTTTTCTTTTTTAGGGCTAGTGGTTTGTTTTAGAGTTAGTGGTTAAAGTAACAACCAAGAAATATATATATTGATGAAAAAAAAAAAGGTTATTTACAAGAACCTTTTGCCTATGAACTCATCCTACCTAGGTACCTATTTAACTGTATTTATTTCTCACTGGAGTTGCTAAATGTTGTATTTTATTTGGAGATTTCTCTGAGTATACAAAGTAAAACCAAAAGCACCAAAGTTCTCCTACTTTCACCGAATTTATTTTAATAGGTACCCCTCTCCTTCATTTTATTATCAATTGGATGTTTTGCCATTACCATAAAATGTGTCATTTTCTTATCAATTGGATGTTTTATTTGGTCTTTTATCAGGACAACAAAACTCGTAGTACTTTATCAATCTGCTCTTTTATCATTATTTATTTGTTTTATTAATTTGGTGCTCCTGCTTGATGCTTCTTTAGATGTTCATATTTTTGACTTAATTGAGTCTTCATTGAAGTTTACCTTGTAACGAATTCTCTGTTATGTTCTGATGTTCAAAATAGTGCCAAGAACTTTATTTGTTGCTTCTGTAACATTAATTCATGCATTGTAGTTGACCAATAATCTAGACTATATAATATAAAAACACAGATACAAGTAGAATACAGTATTTTGGTTGTAAAAAAATATGCTACTTGATGTGGCCAATCCGTGTGGTTGCTGCTACTAGAAAAAGTAAATACTTTATTGTGAATTTTCTTCAACCAGAAAATTTTGATTTTTTTTTTTAATAAAAGGTAGGATTAGAATTTAAATAGTTGGTTGATTTTATTAGAGCATTTTCTTGTTGAGTATATTATTTATCAATTATTTATAGTAGAATTGACTTGTAGAATGTAACATACCAATAGAAGAGTCATTTTATGGCTTAAAATTAGCATAATGATTTTCTTGTTTTAATTTTATTTTAGCTGTCAAGCGGTTGATTGGCAAACGCTTTTCTGATCCATGCGTCCAAAGTGACAAGAGCCTCTGGCCTTTCAAGGTAATTGAGGGCAATGATGACCGGCCCAATATTATTGTCAATTATCAAGGTGAGGAGAAGCACTTTGCTACTGAGGAGATATCTGCAATGATTCTTACAAAGATGAAAGAAGTGGCAGAGGTATTCCTCGGTTGCACCGTAAAAGATGCTGTAGTCACTGTCCCAGCATACTTCAATGATGCTCAGCGTCAGGCCACCAAAGATGCCGGCGCTATTGCTGGCCTAAATGTTATGCGTATAATGGATGAGCCAACTGCAGCTGCTGTGGCTTACGGCTTTGATACAAATGAGGTTAACTCTTATGTGAAGAAGAATTTGCTTATATTTGACCTTGGTGGTGGCACTTTTGATGTCTCCTTGCTTAGTATTAGCAATGGTGTAATTGAGGTGAAGGCCACTGCTGGTGACACCCACCTCGGCGGGGAGGACTTTGACAACTGTATGGTGAAATTTTTGGTTGAAGAGTTTAGAAGGAAGCATAGAAAGGACATTAGCAGCAATCCGAGGGCTTTGAGGCGCCTTAAGACCGCATGTGAACAGGCGAAGAGAATCCTCTCCACCACCAATCAAACTACTGTCAGCATCGATTGTCTCTACAAGGGAACTGATTTCTATTCCACAATAACTCGTGCACGGTTTGAAGAGCTCAACGTGGACCTTTTAGAAAAATGTATTGAGACTGTTGCAAGGTGTCATAAGGATGCTGGTATAGACAAGGACAACATTGATGCAGTAGTTCTCGTTGGTGGTTCTACCCGGATTCCAAAAGTCCAACAACTCTTGAAGAATTATTTTAGTGGTAAGGAACTATGTAAAAGCATTCACCCAGATGAAGCTGTTGCATATGGTGCTGCTGTACATGCTGCAAATTTAAGCGGGCAAGGTACTGAGGAGATCAGTAATTTGGTGCTCATTGATGTTACCCCGCTTTCGCTTGGCATTGATGTATTAGGTGATATTACATCTGTCATCATTCCAAAGAACACGCCAGTACCAACACAGAAGTGGCATGAGTACTCCACAAGTGCAGATTTTCAACCTGCAATCGACATCATAGTTTATGAGGGAGAGCGTGTGCAGAGTAAAGATAACAATTTACTTGGCCAGTTTTCACTATCTGGGATCCATCCTGCGCCAAGAGGTGAAACCAAGGTGAATGTATCTTTTAAAATTGATAGCGACGGCATATTGCATGTATCTGCTGAGGAGCCAGTCAGCGGTACAAAGAAAGAAATCACCTTGATCAATAGAGAGGGCAGGCTCAGCAAGCAGGAGATAGATAGAATGGTGCAGGAAGCAGCAAGGAATAGAATGGAGGATGAACTGTTTAAAGAGAAGGTTTTAGCCAAGAACTCATTGGAAGAGTATGCATACTCCTTGAGGAAGAAGTTGGTGAAGAACGATAAGGCATCAGGTGAATACGCCAAGTACATTGCTGAAGCTGTCGACAAGATGATCGAGTGGCTCAAGCACGATGTGCCCAAGGATGCATACGTGTATCACACCAAGAAGAAAGAGCTTGAAGAGATGAGCTCCACCCTCTCGAGAATGAGCTAATATGTTTCTGTTTGTGGAGGTGAATTCTCAAATTTTGGTGATGACAAATTTGAGACTGAATATCTTTGTGATTATGACTAGGATTATTATTCTGATGGTGACTAGGATATGTTATATGTGATATTAATTTGTGGGAAAAACTATCATCCTGTGATTTCTTTTTCTTTTGATTGGGTTACAGTAAAAATGGATTAATCATGTCCTTGTTTCTTAGTTTATAGAAATATGGAGTAAATTTTGTGAGTGATAATTTAGTTTGCTAATTGTCATATCCTTAGCATTGAATCTTCTTAGTTTATTGATATATATATCCTTTGTTAGTTTATAGCTTAATCTCAGTAAAAGTTTTTTTCTTGTCCGTGATTTTGTTTTCCCCAATTTTCTATTTTTATTCTTAATTCTTTTAATATATATATATATATTGGTCACAGTCTATTTCTTACCACATGCACATAATCTTTGGTTGGCTCCATGCCTAATTGCCACGAAACACGCGTTTCATGAATCCTTCTTTTTCTGGGCTGTTTCCGGAATTCGTATCCTCTGCATTAACTCAAAAGGGAATCTTTTGAGTTAATGAATTCTGACCATCCGATTTGTTTTAAAATTCGTGCAAATTAGATCGACACTGATATTAAAGAACCCTATATCATAAGCAGAGGCCGGATTGAATCCGTTTAAAATCAGACGGTCAATATTCATTAACTCAAAAAGATTCCTTTTTGAGTTAATGCAGAGGATACGCATTCCTGTTTCCGGGGGTTTTCACACTTGTTGGGATATGATGGTATGGTATGCCACATTAATTATTCAATATAATGTATACATTTTTATTAAGTTCTTAATATCTTCCAATGATTTTAATTGTCTTTTTTTAGTTAAATAAATGTGTACTAATTGGATCTATATATTAATTATAATAATTAAACATGTATTTTAGAAATGATTAAATATATTGAGTGTGGAAGTTCAAAATAACATATATGTATTATCTAATAATCAAGTGTACTTAGGGAAGGATTAAATTTAAAAGGTCAAAATAATTATAATATATAACATAAAAATGTGAGAACCTTCAGGTGACAGGTGGTCTACAAGTTAAAGCAATAATTTTTGTGTAAAAAATCACAAATTTGAAATTCGGATGAAGCATTCTTATAGAGGTTATCTAGGAGATTATCCTTCACCTTTATCTAACAGAGAACTTGAGTGATATACAAGTTTTTATCTAAAAAATATAGGTTCAACCTCTAATTTTTCCTAAAAAAAATAAAAATAAAAATGCGTAATTTATAAATATCAACAACCTAAACAAAAAAATCTTCTTTATAATTTCAAACAATTATTAATAATGATGTGATGTCTAAATTAAAATAAATAAATATATCTTTATAATAATTAAATATCCGTTAGACAATTATTTCAATCAAAACGTTATAAACTGTGACGGACTCAATAATAAAAAAATACGGACTCATCTCGGATGCATGTTCTAGTAGAGGCATACAGCTGACTGTACAACAATAGAGTAGACACTTTTCGCGAGAAAAAAAGCGCATTTATGACGGTACTCCCTCGCGAAAAATACTGTCGCGAAAAGAAAAAGCTGAACAATAACAGTACTCCGTCGCGAAAAGCCAATTTTTTATCCTCGCGAAAAATGTCTCATTTTTGTTGCACATTTTCTTTCCTTTTATTTTCTCTTGGGAGATAATGTACCACTTTTTTGTAGGAATATCATACAAACAACTCTCCTACAAAACAAGAATTGCTGATTTTTCTGTTCTTTCATGTAGGGGCATAAACGGAGCAAATTCGGAACGGATAATGCTAATACAAAATTTATATATATATATATATATCATTGAGCATATATGAATACGAATACAGATAGTATACGAATGTTAAAATGTAAAATTAAATTTCATCTTAAACAGATATACAGAGCGGATAATATCCAAATACAGATTCAAATACAGATACGAACAAATAATAATTAACAAAATTCAAATATGAAAAAAAATGAATAATTAAATATGAAATGTGTTAAACAAAAAAGCTAAGTTCGCAACAACAAAAAAAATTGATTTGAGAGTCACAACAGAGAAAAACATAGAAAAAACTGAATTATTTGATGTTTAAGTCGAACAATTTTCTATGCTCTTTTTATAGTTCTGCCGTAGTGTCATAAAGGTCAAAGGAAAAAAGCTGTCCGGACCATCCTATTGTATTTAGTCCCACGAAGGAAAAACATATATATTTGGGTTTGGAATTATATAATGGGAGCAAAGAGAGAACTAAATGGAAAAATTAGGGAGCGGTGAGCATTAAATTGAGACCGTATGGACTTTGGAGTGTGGCTTTTGGACCGGATATGTTCGAATTAAGATAGTTTAATCCGGACACGGGACACCCCTACCCTCATGCATTACTCTCATTTTTCTGACGATAGAGAAAACATACTCCTTTTACATCTCCAAAGAAGTGACAAAGCCTCGTTGTTGCCTTTCGTCTCCAACTGCCTTCATAAACATGTTGATCCGCTCCAAAGAAGTGACAAAGCCTCCGATAATTTCATATATAACCATTATTCTACATATTCAATCAGACGGTTCAAATCTAACTGATGAAGACTCACTCTGTTCAAAGTTGGAAGTGATGATCGAGTGAGCATGAGATGTTATAAATTTATGTCTAGACGATTGTAGAAAACATACTCCATATCATCGTTGACGTATTGAACCCTCGCGAGACATATTCAGTTTGCTTTTGCTTGTTTTTCAATCAAATTTAGGAAGCAATTTTTTGCCCCTTCGTATCGCATCGTAATCAGGTTAAATTCTTGTTCCGTTTTACCATAATCAACTCAATTTTTTACATATCGTATTGTTATTAAAATCGTGAGAAATAATTGGTACACGCAAATAATCACAGTTATGTTGTGAAAAAATCAAATATGATGTAATTGGTCATATTTAATCACGCTTAATTTTTTTAATTTAGGTTTGTTTAAGAAAAAAAATCAGAAATAATCTTTTTTTTTGAAAATTTCCGATAGTGACTATCAGAATTAGCATTACAGTAGTTGCTAAATACTGCCTATTACACAACCTTTACATCCACCTTGAATTCCACTTTACCAGCATAAGAAAAAAAATCAGAAATAATATCTAAAAAGTGAAAAAGTTATAACAATTATAAAATAAAATAAACAATGTTGTAAAAGAAAAATTGTGTACAAAAATAAATTTGGCATCTGATTTGAATTGGTTATATGTTGTGTTGTGTCGTACTTGTGCTATGTTATATTCTGATCAAATTAATTTGTATAATGTGTTATTTTTTTCAAAAAATAATTATAATACATGACACGCGATACAAGAATCACATCATGTGACTGGTATGCGTGTCGTACCGTGTCATGACGAAACCATACCGTGCCACAGCATATTTAGTCTCGCCGTGAGTTCTTTCTAACTACGTTTCATTGTTTAAGCCACCGCACTGCTCCGTTTCATAATCTATTCTTGGTATTATATTGAGAGTATCTGTTAAAGTGTTAATTGATCAAGGGGTAATGTACGTTATGCCCCTCAAACTTTTTATCTATGATAAATTGATCTCCTAATTTTTAATCAATCACTTTAACTAATTATGCTATCAGCGATAATAAAAAGGAGACTCAAGGCCTTAGGTCTAAATAATTTCTATTTATTCAATTTTCGGTCCAAATATATAAGGCCTATGTATATTTTAGTTGAATTCATATATTATATTTTCTTTGATGGGTTTACACAACCTAATGCAAATTAAAAACAAAATCACGGGCCTTGCCTCTTTTAATTAAATTTGAATATTAACCTAGTTCAATTCATAAGGTCTTTTCATTATTTCATTTTTTTTTTTCAACTAAACATAAGAATAAAGACTCGATCAGATGCTATTTCAAATTCTCATTGTTTCGACACAAATCAGAAAACTCAAATTCATTTTAAATAATTCTTGATATTATATTTTGGACTTACACAGCCTAGTTAGAATAGATAAGGCCCAATCCAAATAAATATATTATACGTCTAATCAAAAATCAAAATTCCATTGTAAATTAATACTCTAACGGATTGGATTGGTAAAATCAAACTCATAAGAAAGAGGGACAGAGAAGTGATGAAGAGAAATGTTTTTTCTCAATGCATGAGCGAAAATAAAAGAAATCAACAACCAAAAACGAGAAAAAAAGAGAGATTATATAAAGGGGTGTGGGAGAAAGAGGCACTTAGAGATAGAGAGAGAGGGGTGACGTAGGTAGCGTAGGGTCTCTCCAAAGTCGTGGCTCACGTGGCAGACATACCGGCGGTCGGACGGATTGGACAGGCGGGATAAGGTGCGCGTACGGAAGAAGAAGAGAGGAGATTTTTTTATTCATAGCAATTATAAAATTCAGATGTATGAAAACAGATAGAGTACCTTGTTTTCAACTAATATAGTAAGATCGTCAGCACAAATTATGATCCAACTTTTTATGGATCGTGAGCATTGATAACGATCCATCTTTCTTTCTTTGTTTTTTTAAAACTTAGACTGCAATTTTAAATCATTTTACAAAAAAAAGAAAAAAAATAAAGATAGATTGTTGTCAATGCTCACAATTCATAAAATATGGATTATGATCTATGCTGACAATTTTACTATATTGATTGAAAACGAGGTACTCTATCTGTTTTCGTACATTTTTGTTTTATAATTACTATGAATAAAAAATTTCAAGAAGAGAGAATAAAGGAGGACATTCTTATCCGGAAAAAGAAGAAGAGAAAGATGGGTTTAATTGGGATGGGGCCTGATTGTAGGTCAGATAGGAGGAAAAAGGTTTGAGTGAGGATGGGGTCCACTTGTCACAAAATGAAAAGAGAGGAGTGCGGATCTCAATTCAAAATGGAATGAGATTTTGGGAATTTAGTTACTTCTCCAGTAAGGAATAAGAAGAAGAGTGAGGGGAGGGGTTTTAATTAGGTGGGGTTCATTAGCAAAAGAAAATAGGAGAAATGATAGTTTGAGGTGTGATCCGTGTGGCCTTTCTCGTGTCGAATCGCTTTGTTTTCTAAATTATTATTGTAATTTTCTAATCCTTCTTGAATTGATTGGGAAATTTTCGTCTATTTTAAAATCTAATTCTTTTTTTATTTATCTATTTATGTTAAATATTTGTACGAATATTCGTTGTTTTAAATTTATAATTTGTTTATGATCTTTGTCTAACTTTTGATTAATGTTATTATTTTATAATCTCATTAAATTTTAATTAATATGTTACTTCCATAAATTTCTTATTTCTAAATACATCATAAATTTTGGTTTTTAATTTCACATAAGTACTTAATATTCTATTGTTGTATTTATTTATTTCTAATCTAATGTCTCGAATTAATTTTCAACTTTAATTTAATGAATTGAGATTTTTATGTTAGTTTAATAAATGTATTCATAATTTAATTCATTGCTTAATTAACTGAAAATTTTAATTAGGCGTAATTTATAAGTGGTTAGCTAATTAATAATTTAAAATTTTCAGACTATAACATTTATGATCTGATCCAATTTGCAAGAATGACAGATGGGTCAAATTCGGAGTTTGAGGGAATATTAATGTTTTGAAAATAAAAAATGATTGTAATTACTTTCATGTGATACCTATATCTAATATATTTTCCATTTTCCTCCCACACATATAGAAATTAAATTCGCACCGGAACGGAAAGACTGCACTATTTAAAATAACTAATTAAATAGGGAGAATTTTTCTGATGTATACTTATCAATTTGATTTTTTAAAATAACTAAATAAAGAATTAAACAAATGAAAAATATAAAAAAAAACATTATTAAGTTTTGATGGAATATTTAATATTATGGTGTTATTATAGAAAAAATGACTATTTTAAAAAGTTTATATCGGCACACTGCAAATTCTCCCAATTAAATATACCAAACCGGAGCTCCGCTACTCTTCGGAAAACATATTAAAGGAAATTTTGACATTAAAGGAAAGCGCGATTTGGAGGGATAATTTGGCTCCATCGAAATCTCGCGAAAATTGGTCGGATTTGGCGAGAATTCATTTGGTAAGTTTGGCGGCCCTAAGTAACTCCAATCAGTACAGAAGCAAAAGGAAAAAACAAGAAGAGAAAAGGAGCAGTACGAGCTCTCTGCCGGAACCAGTGCTTCACTCCTCAAACTGAGGTAGAAATATTTTGTTCGTGATTTTGATTTTTACAATGCCATGCCATCAGTCGGCTGTGAGCCAAATCACATGGTATACGATACCAACTTTGATGGCTTTTCCAAGGCCGGTAAAATAGAGCACATGAGGTGTTTGTGAAAATGACCATTTAAGGATACTTACTTAATCTGTACTATTTTCTGATTTTAGTTCAAACAGATATATTGCCCAAATGTGCTTAAATAGCATACATTGTAATTGATGAACTAACGATCAATAAAACACATAAATTCTTTTGCTTAATGTGACCAACCAAGTTAGGCCATGGCGGGTAGAAGCGGGAGTATCGCTATTGGAATCGACCTTGGCACGACATACTCCTGCGTTGGGGTCTGGCGAAATAACCGAGTGGAGATCATTCCCAATGACCAGGGAAACCGTACGACGTCTTCTTACGTGGCCTTCAAAGAAACTGAGAGACTCGTTGGTGATGCGGCTAAGAATGAGGCCACTAGGAACCCTACCAATACTGTCTTTGGTGCGTCTCGCTCTTCAAATATATTATTTTTCCTTGTTTGTTAATAACTCAAATGTCCGGTTTTTATTCGTAGTACTGCCTCTTAGTATGGTTATTTTTTGTAATCAAGTGACTCATGCACAGAGCTTGCGTATTTATTTTTCGCATAAATTTCCATATTCTTTAGTTTTTCACTAGAGTTGCTAAATGTTGTATACTATTTGGAGGCATCTAAAGATCTCTCAGTCCACAAAAGTAAAAGAAAAGGCACCAAATTTCTCTACTTTCACCAAATTTATTTTATTAGGTACCTGTCTCCTTTCATTTTTCACTTGGCATGTCGGACCATAAAATGTGTCATTTCCTTATCAATTGGATGTTCTGTCACTCAACATGTCATGAAGTTTCCATTCTATGAGTAGCCCAGCCAAAAAATATGGGGAATAAAATTCTTAGTACTTTATGAATTTGCTCTTTTATCATAATTTATTTGTTTTATTTGGTGCTCCTGCTTGATGCTTCTTTAGATAAAATCAAAGTTCATATTTTGACTTAATTAAATCTTAGTTCATTTAAGTTTCCTTATAACTAACTCTTTGTATTGTTATGCTGTTCAAATCAGTGCGGGCTTATCTTGATTACTGTACGAAACTTTTTTAAGTGCCAAGAACTTAATTTATTGCTTCTGTGACACTGATCCATGCATTGTAGTTGACTGACAATCAAGATTATTATAAGAGAAAAAAAACACAGATGGAAGTAGAATATGATATTTTTTTTGTCAAAAATGTGCTACTGGATATGGCCAATCTGTGTGGTTGATGTGAATTTCTTTGGACTCAACAAATTTGATTCTTTTTTACAAAAAGGTTGAATTAGAATTTAAGTAGTTACTTGTTTTTATCTGTGCATTTTCTTATTGAGCATAGTATTGATCAATTATTAGAAAAATAATTGACTTACATAATCTGACATATTAGAATAATAGTAGTTTATTTGGGGCATAAAATTAGCATAATACTGATTTACTTGTTTTCTATATTCTCTTAGATGCCAAGCGGTTGATTGGTAGACGCTTTTCTGACCCATGCGTCCAAAGTGACAAGAAGCTCTGGCCTTTCAAGGTAATTGAGGGCAGTGGCGATAGGCCCAACATCGTTGTCGATTATCAAGGTGAGGAGAAGCAATTTTCTGCTGAGGAGATATCTTCAATGATTCTTACAAAGATGAAAGAAGTGGCAGAGGCATTCCTCGGTTGCATTGTAAAAGATGTCGTAGTCACTGTTCCTGCATACTTCAATGATGCCCAGCGTCAGGCGACCAAAGATGCTGGCGTTATTGCTGGCCTAAATGTAATGCGTATAATGGATGAGCCGACTGCAGCTGCAGTGGCTTACGGCTTTGATACAAATGAAGTTAACTCTCCAGTGAAGAAGAATGTGCTTATATTTGACCTTGGTGGTGGCACTTTTGATGTCTCATTGCTTAGTATTAGCAACGGTTTGATTGAGGTGAAGGCCACTGCTGGTGACACCCACCTCGGTGGGGAGGACTTTGACAACCACATGCTGAATCATTTTGTTGAAGAGTTTAGAAAGAAGCAGAGGAAGGACATTAGCAGCAATCCGAAGGCTTTGAGGCGCCTTAAGACTGCATGTGAACAGGCGAAGAGAATCCTCTCCACCACTACTCAAACTGTTGTCAACCTTGATTGTCTCTATGAGGGGATTGATTTCTATTCCGGAATAACTCGTGCACGGTTTGAAGAGCTCAATGCGAACCTTTTTGAGAAATGTATTGAGATTGTGACAAGGTGTCATGAGGATGCTGGCATAGACAAGGATAACATTGATGTGGTGGTTCTCGTTGGCGGTTCTACCCGGATTCCGAAAGTTCAACAACTCTTGAAGGATTATTTTAGTGGTAAGGAGCTATGTAAAAGCATCCACCCAGATGAAGCTGTCGCATATGGTGCTGCCGTACATGCTGCAAATTTAAGTGGCCAAGATTGCGAGGAGATTAGAAATTTGGTGCTCATTGATGTTACCCCACTTTCACTTGGAATTAGTCTTTTAGGCGGTAGCACATCCGTCATCATTCCAAAGAACACACCAGTACCAACAGAGAAGTCAAGAGTGTACTCCACGACCATTGATTTCCAATCTGCATTCAGCTTCAAAGTTTACGAGGGAGAGCGTGTGCGGTGTGAAGATAACAATTTACTTGGGCATTTTAGACTACCTGGGATCCATCCTGCACGAAGAGGTGAAACCAAGATGAAAGTAACTTTTAAAATTGATAGTGACGGCATATTGCATATATCTGCTGAGGAGCCAGTCAGCGGTAGAAAGAATGAAATCACCTTGATCAACAGAAAGGGCAGGCTCAGCAAGGAAGAGATAGATAGGATGTTGTGTGAAGCAGAAATGTATAGAATGGAGGATTTACAGTTAAAAAAGAAGTTTTTAGCCAAGAACTCTTTGGAAGAGTATGCATATGGCTTGAGAAATTTGGTGGAGGAGGATCATGTCATTACAAAAGCACCAAGTGAATATGTTAAGTACATTGCTGAAGCCGTCGACGAGACGATAGAATGGCTCATGCATGATGTGCCGATGGATGCATCCGAGTATGACGCCAGGAAGAAAGAGCTTGTAGAGATGAGCTCCACCCTCTCAAAAATGAGCTTATAATATGTTCCTGTTTGTGGAAGATTAATTCCCAAATTTTGGTGAGGATCATTCTGATATTGAAGAAGAGAACTATCATTGTGATTATAGGATACGTGATATTAATTAGTGGATCATCTGTGTGATTTCTTTTTCCTTAATTTATTTTATTTTGGTTGGGTTTAGAGTAGATGAGCATCGGTTCTCATCTTTTGGAGCCATTCTAGCAATTTAACATCAGTAATCTATGAGCTATCCTTTTTATCAAGTCCTTGCTTCTTAATTTATAGGACTAGGGAGTAAATCTCGTGAATGATAGTTTAATTTGCTAATTCTACTTTTTTGTTTGTTTTTTCTGAATCTAAATGTTCTTTCTCTGTGTTAATTTAGAAGGCGAGAAGACTACTATGAATAGAAATATATTAAAAAATATAATTCAGGGAAGTAGTAATAAAGAAAATAGAAACGGGGATGAATAAGGTTAAAAAAAAAACATGTAATCTGATTTTCTCGGAATCTTAATGTTGAATGGAATATTGTGTTTCTACTTCATTATTTCCTCTTGGTACTGGCAGGTTGCCAAAGAGTGAACAAACAGTGACATCAGTGTAAGACCAGAATTTAATGTACAAGTAGAATTAATTTACCACACACCAATAGGCAAATTTAATGTTGGCTACCAGACTCTTTTCATGCTTTCCATTTATGTTTTATCCACATAAGAATATTTAATTTAATAAAATTAATTTATGATTTGCTCGTTAAATACTACCAGCATGAATAGAACGAAGTTTTGGGCATAACAGACACCCTTGACTTCTTCAATAATTTATCTGAGAGCATATACCCAATTGTATTTTGCATGAAGGTGGGTCAACCCGGAGATATCCATTTATGTTATTATTAGATTTCAAATACGAAGTGACAGTTTCTATTTCAATTTCACTAATATATGAGAGTTTTTTATTTAGAAATTATGCATGAAAATTAATTTATTAAAAAATCGTTTATAAACTTCACGTTGGTAAAATTATTGGATAAAGTTTTCCTTTTTTCATGGAAGTTTCTTTAATCGCTCACATGGCATTAATTGAAAATCTAATTTCAATTTGAGAGATGTGGAGGTTTACAAATTAATAAGAGAGACTTAGTTTCTATTTAGTAGTTAATAATTATTTAGAAATCAATTAGAGTTGTTCAAGTCCATTGAATTGAATTAATAGTTGCGTACATTCTCATTTTGCCATAATTTAAGAAAATAAGAAGAGAAAGTTGAATATTTTTGCAAATTATATTCTCATTGATCTTTTTATCTAGTTAACTTATTGATTCGCATGAAAACAAAATTGAAACGTGATATTATTTTATGAGCACGTAGTGAAAATCGTATAGATCACATCTAACAGTTTTATTTTAATGTTTATGTTTTAAATTTTGAGTTACTAATGTTTTAATTCGCCTTATTTCTTAAACAAAATTCATACATCTCTCTACCTCGATCTCCTTGATTTTGTTTAATTCGCCTTATTCTTCTTCTAAATATTAACACAAATTTTAATTAATTTTCTGTTTACGTTGTAAATAATTAGTAAAATTGAAAAATTATACATACCAAATTTAAATTATGATATAGTATTTTTATCTTATCTACTAATGAAATTATGGTCTGACATGCAGACCAAATAGGTTTATGATTTAGGATTTAGGATTTAGGATTTTTTTTTAAATTATGCAAATGTCTTTAGTGCAAGACTGCAAGTGTTTTTACTAAGAAGACTACCTCTATACTATCGCGTTTAAATATTTAATTTCACCAATTTATGCTGTGTGCTTGCATGCATGCACATTGCACCACCAATATGCGGAGTCCGTGCCCCCGAGATACCTGAGGTACAATTTTAAAAAATGGACGGTTCAGATTAGTTTCAGATAGATCAAATTCAATCCAGAGCCAATGAAGACTGTAGAGGATGTGCTTTGAGATTCGTGCCACATGAAAAGAACGTTCCAAATTTATGGCTTGCACGTACCTCAGGTACCGGAGCTGATACGGATTCCAATATGCGATTCTTCACTTGCTTCTACTCTACTGCCAGCGCTAATATCAAATTAAGCCGAAATTTTTAAATATACCATCATTCCAAAAAAGATAAATCCAAACACCCCGGTTTTGAAAATTTTCGAATTTTGACATGACCGCATCGCCTAGATGCGATCACTTTTCTGCGGGCCGCATCTAGGGGCAGCGGCCCATTTTTTTTTTTTTTTTTTTTTTTTTGCTCATGTGACTTTGAACTGAAAATAGGGTGGCCGCTCCCTCGGGATGGGGCCCTGACCACATCGCCTAGAAGCGGCCCGAAATAAGTTGGCTGCTCCCTCGGGATGCGGCCGTGTCAAAATTCAAAATTTTTCAAAAAAAGAATGTTTGAGTTTATCTTTTTTTGAACCATGATATATTTAAAAATTTCGGCAAATTAAGTGGGTCTCTTTTGCTGAAAGTTCCATTTGCCATGGGTTGATGAATTGTGCCTATACGACTATACAGACTACAATAGCAAGAATTCGTATCCTCTGAGATATCTCAAACTTTGCGTGACTTTATGGAAAATTTCAACTGTTTAAATCCGTCCTGCACGAATCTCAAAGCACACATAATACTGACCCCTACATCACTCCCGAATAGGCAACCGGACACGTCGGACACGCAAAAGTTGAGATATCTCAGAGGATCCGCACTCCAATAGTAAAGGGATATGACTATACAGACTACAGTGCTCCCATATTATTCAAAACACTCAGTAGGAGAAATATAAATATATAAACATTAATACTAAAGTGCAACCAGATTTCTCCAGTTTTAATACAAAACTGTACCCCTTCAAATTCAGATAGACTCAACAGATCCTCAACCGTGTACAAGCACATAGTGTATGAAAGTGTCGATTAAACATACATAATTTTAGAATCGTGTCAACAAATTGCAAAAATTATGTGTCATTTGTATTATTTTCTTACAAATTTGTACCATATCCATTATTCAATCAATCAGATCAAAATGAAAACATAAGTTATAATGAAGTCCGATTATCTAATAACGAAATATTTCAAAAACTCAAATCATACTGCAATCAGCACTTCAAAATCACACGCGACATAGGTTCAAAATTTCAATGGGACATATTTCAAAAATTTATTTTATTTTTCTCTCTTTTTCCTTTCATATTTTCTCTTTGATTTTACCTTATTTTTTCCTAAAAAAATGATCCGAGAGAAATTAAACTCAGATTTATATAAAGATTATAGAAGGTAAAAATTAGTGGGGTAGTTTGTGGAGGTAAACATGCATAATGACATGTGGCATGCCACGTTTTTCATTTTTTTATTCTGTTTTCTGAAAACAATTTTTACAAATTTAGATCAAAAATTTATAATATTGCAAACAAGTTCAAAAAGAAAAAGTTTCAATAGTATTTCAAAATAATGGGGTGTCACATAAACTCTACTGGATTTTGGATTTTTAATTCATTGTTCACAATTTCAGGCCTTTTAAATATTGGAAGAGATACAAAGTATCTTTAATAAACAAACTTTGAATATTGAAATAATAATTGCACTTTCTCTATTTTATATTTTCTTTTGACAAAATTGTCTACATGCATGATATGACAATTCTCGATATTAAAAAATAATAATTGACAGTGATAAGATATAGAGCCATCTAGCATATATAAAGGAGTTAGGCTACTATGACATTGGTGTTATTTGAAATTAAATAACACCAACTTTTAAACTCTTAGATCTGTCTTGAGATTCGTAATATCCGCTTTTACTGTTCAAGCACTTTATTTTGTACGAATCTCAAGGCAGATCTAAGGGTTTAAAAATTGGTGTTATTTAATTTCAAATAACACCAATGTCATAGTAGCCTAGCCCTATATAAAGAGGTTCATCATGATTTCACAGAGAAATCATTGCTACCTTGTTCAAACTTCAAAGTAGATATTTTAAAATAGCAGTTTTAACTTCACAGAAAAATCAATGTTACTATGTTAAAATCTTCATCTCTTTTGTGTACAGTTTTCACACCAATTATTTTGTAACATTAATTTAGATAAAAATTCAAACATGATAAGGTTGACAGAAATTTTTATTTCTACCATAAAAAAAAAAATCAAAACACTTCAATTTTAGAAAAATTCAAAAACTACCCAACCCGCAAGGACATTATGCGGTTTCAAAAATTGAGGGCCGCCTAATAATTCTGTTGTGTTGGTCTATGGACAGGCCACCCCATTGTTTTTTTTTGTTTTTTTGTAAATGCACAGAAAACAAAGTTCAATCTGTTAAAAAAAAAATAATGGAGCTGATGATCCATTGTGCGACCTCTAGACTAGAGCCGTAGAGTCATTGTGCGGCCCTCAGTTTTTGAAACCGCAACGGTATTATGCGGCCTGGGTAAATATCAAATTTCTCTAAAATTGGAATGTTTTTTTTTTTTTTTTTTTTTTTGAGTTAGGGTAGAAATAAAAGTTCCGGTAAAGTTGATGTTTTTTTGACAAAAAATCACAGATGATATTATGAATTTAACATATTTTTTTCTTTAAAATTATGAAAAAAATTGGTTGTTCACATTCCTCCTGAATAGCATCGAACTGGTATTGCGTCAATTACGACTCATACCAGTAAACCATATGTCAAAGTGAATACAATTTCTCAAAAGGCATTTTTATTTGAGATTTTTTTTCTTCTGAGAAATGGACATATTTTGTTCTGAAACAATTTCTTACCCTAAACAATTATGTATTTTCTTCTTATGTTTATTTATTTACTAGGGAATTTCATTTAAGATTTTGTATCAGCGAAATTTAATTGTATTTAATTTAATGCATTCTATGTGTAATAATAAGTTTGACTCAGCAAATCTTTGATATACTAAATGCACTAAAGAAGGAATTAACATCCTCTGAGATATCTCATATTTTTGCGTGGTTTTTGGAAAATCTCAACCGTTCAAATATATTCCACACGACTCTCAAAGCAAATTAATACTGGCCCCTGCCCCGAATTTTTTATTAATAGAAATAAAATAAATAAAATATTTAAAAAGAACACTACTGTTGAGTTTTTTCGAAAACTAAGTAGACCGGGTCCTGTAAACCCGTCCCATCGGACGGGTCCAATTGACCCGTCCCGGTTAATCGGATTAGCCGTTAACTAATATCACGAAAAAAAAAAAAAAAAAAAAAAAAAAAAAAAAAAAAATTCCCGGACGGGTTTAAGTATCCCGTCCCGAGTCTGTAAAAAAAAAAAAAAAAAAAAAATTCCGGACGGATTTAAGCATCCCGTCCCGAGTCTGTTAAAAAAAAAAAAAAAAAAAAAATCTGGACGGGTTAAGTAAACCCGTCCAGAATTTGAAATATTATATTTATATTATATTATTATATTATATTATATTATATTATATTATATTATATTATATTATTATATTATATTATATTATATTATTATATTATATTCTATTATATTATATTATTATATTATATTATATTATATTATATTATATTATATTATATTATATTATGAGGTGGGCTACGGTGAGTTGCGAAGTAAAACGCGTTTCTACTTCACGCCGTATTTTTATTTTTAAACTCCAAATGACTGATCCGAACCATTAGATATTTAATCCATATTGAAATGTGCTTGGAGACCAAATTTTACATTTTTTGGAATTTTTTTACTATTTATTAAGCATTTATTAAAATTGCTGTTTTGCTGTGAACAGTAAACAATAGTAAAATTTTCTGGACCATCAGATCAGCGACTTTCAAAATTGCTTAATAAATAGTAAAAAATTTCCAAAAAATGTAAAATTTGGTCTCCAAGCACATTTCAATATGGAGAACAAGATGAACGGTTCGGATCGATGTTTTGAACTTTAAAATCGCAAAATATGAGCGTAAAGTAAAATAGTCGCTTTACTTCGCAACTCACCGTAGCCCACCTCTTATATTATTGTATTATATTATATTATGATTTTATATATATTATATTTTTTTGTTTTTTATATTATATTATTATATGGCTGTGGCTAATTTGCTGCCAGCAGCATTTCTGCCAGCGGTGCTGCCACTGTTTTTTCTATTTTTTGATGTTCAAACGACAAATCTAAACCGTTAGATGTTTAATCTATATTATAATCTACTTGGATACCAAATTTTACATTTTTTGGAATTTTTTTACTATATATTAAGCTGGTTTGAAAACCGCTGATTTCAATGCTGCAGAAATTTACTGAAATCAGCGGTTTTCAAACCAGCTTAATATATAGTAAAAAAATTCAAAAAAATGTAAAATTTGGTCTCCAAATAGATTATAATATAGATTAAACATCTAACGGTTTGGATTTGTTGTTTGGACATCACACGGCTAAATATAGCCCCGGCAGCACCTCTGCCGAAATGCTGCCAGCAGCAATTTAGACAGACCCTTATTATATTAATATACTTATATATATATATTATATTATGAATAGAACTAGTTTAGTTGTGCTTAAGTTCACCAAAGTGTTTGGTGAGCTTAACTCCAAAACTTATTAAATCGTTTTCAAATGACGAATCCAAACCGTTAGAACCTGCCTATCTTGCGAGTGATGCCTCTACATGTGAAAATTTTAAACGTTCAAATTAATTTAGTATAAAGTCAAGCGGTAAGAAAACGTTCAAAAAATAAATGCACTAAAATTAATTTATTAATCTTTTAATCTTGACCGATTGACTTTATACTAAATTAATTCAAATGTTTAAGATCATAATATAATAATATAATAATATAATATAAAAAACAAAAAAATATAATATATATAAAATCATAATATAATATAATATAATATAATAATATAATATAATATAATAATATAATAGAATAGAATAGAATATAATATAATAATATAATATAATATAATATAATAATATAATATAATATAATAATATAATATAATATAATAATATAATATAATATAATATAATAATATAATATAAATATAATATTTCAAATTCTGGACGGGTTTACTTAACCCGTCCAGATTTTTTTTTTTTTTTTTTTTTTACAGACTTGGGACGGAATGCTTAAATCCGTCCGGAATTTTTTTTTTTTTTTTTTTTTTACAGACTCGGGACGGGATGCTTAAATCCGTCCGGGAATTTTTTTTTTTTTTTTTCCGTGATGTTAGTTAACGGCTAATCCGATTAACTGGGACGGGTCAATTGGACCCGTCCGGTGGGACGGGTTTACAGGGCCCGGTCTACTTAGTTTTCGAAAAAACTCAACAGTAGTGTTCTTTTTAAATATTTTATTTATTTTATTTCTATTAATAAAAAATTCGGGGCCCCTGCCCGGACAAAATATGAGATATGTTAGAGGATTACCCACTCTAAAGAAAGAAGGGCATTTGTAAGGTAATATTTTATTGCAAGAAGCAGTTGGAAACGAAATTTGAAGTCATCTCATTTTTTATTTTTTTGAGAAAGGTCATCTCATTTTAAAAAGATACTGGATGACATCAGCCCATCATCTCAAACTTTGCGTTTGCGTGATATCCGAGCTTAAAGATTGCAATCTGTTTGCCTCTTTTCTCAGACTCAGGGTGGGAAATGTAATATTTTATTTTTAGAGATAATAAGCGTTTAATAAAGGAGTAAAGAGAAAACGGAGAAAATGGACACGTGAAGAAAATTAACGAGACCTTGGACAGGTGGCCTGTCCCTCTTGCAGCACGAGTCACTCCTGTTTATTTTTTTTGAGGAGAAGACACTCCTGCTATAAACCAAGGATCGATATCATATACTTATACTTTACATGCTTGCCTACGGGCTTACAAGTTGAAAAAAAAAAAAAAAATTCACTTGCTCTCTCTCCAGTCTCTACAATGGCAAAATTATCTTCGGACGATACAGAAGGCGAAGGCAAAGGGGCGAAGCGGAGAAAGACTAACGAAAGAGGAAAAACTTTGAGTACTCCGTCTCCTCAGAGTAAAATCAAGGAAGGAAAGAGTTCGAATTCTACATCTGCTCAAAACGAGACTGGAGAAGAAAAGGAGATGGCCACAATTGATACCGACTTTCTGGAGTGCTCAATTTGCTTCAATCCCTTGTACTCTCCAATTAATCAAGTAATTTCTTTTTCAATGTTACTGTTCTCTGAAAATTTATCTCTTTTCTTCTCTGTCAAATGCTCCATCAAATTTCAACACTTTTATAATTCCTCCATAACTTGTGAACAAATCCAGCTTCAATGTTTGAACGACATATACCAACGTGTTGAAATTTTTTTTTCTATTAATCTCAATTTTGTGCGGATTATGACCGAATTTATTATCTGATAATTAAGGTGACAGTTTCCATCATTGGAACTTTTGCATAGAACACCTGATAGTATGCAAATTCAACTGATAAGCAAGTATTGTGTCATATTTTGAAATTATATCTACTTTATAGAATATTTATGGGAGATTTCACTGGGAGTTGCATTATTTGTTGTTCTACGTTTATATGAACTAGGGACACTAATTTCATTTCTTATTTTTTTTAACCCTCCCTCTTCTTCTAAATAAAAACTTGATTCAGCTGTCAAACTTTTTTTTTTTTGAGAAGAAATTTAGGAGTCTAGCTCCTATATTCCATTAATAACAGACACCAGTGGTGTCCAGAGTTACAAAAGTGAAAATAAAATTGCGTAATTAAACATACAATTGCCCCTAATCTACATCCTTTATGCTGCTATACCCTTCTCCATGGATTCTCAATCGATTCCAAACCAACTCCTTACTTCCTGAGCCACTTCAATTGCTAATAATGTGTCTGTTTTACAATTTTCCTGAAAAATTGTAATATTCAATTTTCTTTGAAACCTAGGTATACCTTTTCTCTTTAATTTTCTTATTGAGTAATGACTTGTAATATTCAAGAGGTGCATATTGAAGGATAAATTCAAAGAAAAAACAACAGTTGAAATATACAATTCATTTCGGTAAAACATACGGAAGCATGTTTGTTAATGTTTACCTTTTTTGTAAAAGCTAAAATTGAACCAATTTGCCATTTACATTTGTCTGTGTTCAAGTGTGTTCAAGTGGTCACGTTGTAGTTCATTCCTGTAAAGACTGCATGGCAAGTGTCGGTACAACATATTTTCCATCATAGTTTTTTTTTTTTTTTTTCAATTCTGTTTATGGTAACATTATCAAATTTCGTCAGTTCTATTAGTTTATACCTTACATTGAAGATGACAAAACTGAACAAATTCACATACTTTTGGCAGTGTAAAAATGGACACACAGGCTGTCCCTCCTGCTGGTCTAAACAAAAATACATCTGTCACGTGTGCAATCGTCGTGTACAATATCGCAATATTGCACTTGAGAAGGTTCTGGAAGCTGCACATGTTCCTTGCCCTAACGCCCATTTAGGTTGCCGCAAGTCTGTTTCCTTCCCACAGATGCAAGCGCACACTGCTACATGTAAGTACGGCCGGCCGCCATGCCCAATCCCAGACTGTCTACACAAGGCCTCTTCAGGTGCACATTTTTGTTGGTTAACACTCTTTTGTGAAATGGTTGTTATATCAGGCTATGAGCCTATGAGGTTTTGGTTAGTACTGCATGGTTGTATTTTTCTCAAATTGAAACTTCAAACTACTTGAAAAGTACAGCTTTATTACTAAAGTCACCTGTGTTATGTGAGCCCTGTTGCATAATCAAGCCTTATTTTGGTTCATTTATTTGTTTGTGCACAATGTTGTAGGTGAATGGCGGGCACATTTTCTGAAAGACCACTGGGATACCGGCACTCACTACAGTTATGGTGAATCCTCCACTATACTATTTAATGAAGAAGATTTTTATTATACACTTCTTGGACCTGGTAAAGATCTATTTGTGCTTGTGAAGGAACCAATTCCCGATGTTGGGACTGTTTTATCATTATATTTTATCGATCTTCCCGATCTGGCCCGGAATGATTTCAAATATAAACTTAAGGTGTATGGTCGTGATAATACAATCACAATGCAAATGAATTCGCCAGTCATTTCCATTAAGGACTGGAAGAGGGGACAAGTGGGTGGTTCTTCCCTTTTGGTACCAGTAGGATTTACCGAGGGAAATATGAAAATACATATTTTAATAAGGAAAGAATTGAGCAAAAAGTCGGATGAAGAATCTTCAAAAAAAGGGGAAGAGATAGATAAAGGATCTTCACAGTCAGACGAAGAGCCTAATGAAGAGTCAGATTGAAGAAGGTTGGTTTTATCTATGTATGTAACTAATGTCAGTAATCTTCCTTGTTAGTATTGATGACTATAGTATTGATGAGAGCTTTGGATTTTGGATGACTGTAACTCTGAACATTTTTACTATGTTTTGTAATTTAACTCTGTTTCTTACTGAAATTGAATCTAGGCCTTTTTTACCAAAAAAAAAGAAGTGTAATCTTCCTTTTTTTTGAGAGAAAAGTGTAATATTCCTTGTTTTGGAATTCTAGATTTATGGTTGTCTTGATATGTGTTTTGTTTCTTTTGGAGGTTTGTCATCAGCAATGACACTTAATGGGGGGACTGGTGCTGTGATATGCTGCTTGCAATTTAGTTCTCTAAATTTGAATTTGTTTGCAATTTAGTTGTCTGAATTTGAATTTAAGTACATTATGCCAAACTGATAATTATTCGAGAGGGACAAACAGAAAGTGGCACATGTACTCATTGGGTTTTTAAATACTCTTCTGATTAGAAGGTTAGATACCTGCGTCTATATATGTAACAATCAGTGTAGCAAGTCAGTGTTCCCCACTTTATTAACCATTCCACGAATAAACACACGGAAGGGGCCACTGAGAAAATGAGATAATTATTTTGAAGGAGATTGTTGAACAGAAATGTGGGCTCAAGTGTGGTACAAAACCAACACTTTGATGAGCTTCCTCATTTTTATTTTTATAAGTAAATAATAAGCAATATTTTTTTTATTTTTATAAATGTGGGGCGTAATTTCTTTATGCATTAATGCAAGTCTTCAAAATTTGGTCATAGAAAATTACTTTATTTCAGTTTCTTTATGCATGAATGTCTACAAATTAGTCATAGAACATCCAAAATTTGGTCATACAACATTCCTTTATGCATTGATGAAAATTTCTATTAAAATTTGATTTTCTGATCAAGTTTCAAGACCAGCAATCCTTTAAAAATATCAAAAGAAATGGAATCAATAATTTAAATCCATGGATAAAAAAAGAATTACTAATCTGTCATCTTCCTGACAAAATATTTAATATATAAAAATTAAAATATATTGCCTATTTTTTTACTTTTAGAAATAAAAAATTACTTATCTGCATCGAAGTTATTCTTCCAATGTTTAGATCTAGACCGTTTAATCCACCTCAAGATTCGAACAACTCAGACCCAGCATCAGACTGAAGTTGGTCCTAACAAAGGAATGAGGTCAAAAGAGTTTACGCTAAATCATCTCAAATTATTAGCGAAGTTGACAAATGCCAGATCAAAAAAGCCAACCAATTTCTACAAAAATGAAAAAACAAATATTATTCTGCCCTGAAACTGGCAACATATGGAAATCATTATTTTCAATAATAAATGCAGCTGTAATGATCACGAAGAAAACAGTGGAGATATATCACAAAACTCAGAGGATAAATAGCACAAAAAAAAAAAAAATACTATCGACTACAAAAACCTTAAAAGGCGTTTAAAGATAAACACTATACATTTTGGGTCCCTATAAAATTAACATGCCTTGTACCAGCAAGTAACTATAGAAAAATGCAAGATCAAATGTGCATGATTCAATGTCACTTTTTACAGAAATTTTTTTTTTAGATTTGTACAACAATAAAGCGAACAATTCAGATCGAATGCAACAGATGATAACTCGCCAAATATGTAACATCTAAAAAAAAAGAGTTATTATTATCTATGGTTAAAATATATTTTTTTATAATACTAAAATTATTGTAAACGTCTCTGCTGAAAAAAAATAGAATATATCCAATCAAAAAGCTAGATGCAAAACCAAATTGGAAGTTTCTTTCAGGCTGGATTAATTTTCTTTTTATATTTTTATTGTACGCTGGATCCCAATCAAATGTAAATGGAAAATAAAATGAAAAGTAGAATTCTTGACTCTTGCATGAAATTCAACCAATTGTGCTCCATTATCCCTTGTGCCATCTTTTTATATAAATTCAAATACCAAAACAGAAATTGACTTTCTTAAAAAAAATATCGATTATAAAGAAATTTTGCAATTAATTACCCCTGCCGAACTCTGTTAAAATTTAAAAGGCTTTCCTTCTCTCTCCCGTAAAGAAAAGAAAAAAGTAAAATCAGAAATAAAAGAAGAAAACAGAAAGTGAATAAAAGAGAAAGAGTGAAAGAAAATGAGAGAAAAATAAAAAATATTTTGATAAAAATTCTAATATGATCATCATTTGATTGTATGACTTATTCGATTTTCGACTACAGTTGTCGTTACAATCCGATTTAAAATTTCAAATATTTCACTATCATATAACTGAACTTCTCTGAGTGATCCGAATTTGATTTGTTTGCGGCATATTTCAACCCTCCTAAATTTCCCAATTTGCTTGTTTATGATTTTATTTTCCATTAAAACATATATGTATATTATCTGGGTACATTTTAAAGGATTAAATCCAAATTAAAAGCAGTAAAACTGTAAAACAGCTATTGATAATGTCAAACTGCGTAATGATAAATTAATATAAATAGCCTTTACAAACAAAAAGCTTGCGTATGGTCGAAATACGTTCAAAGTTGTTAATAATTATATTTAAATTAAAATAAATAAATAAATAATATCTTTTAAAATAATTAAATTAAATATCCGTTCCACGATAATTTAAATCTAAACGTTTCAAACTGTGAAGAACTGGATAATCAGAAAATACGAACTCGTTTCTGGTGCACGTTCTGATACTGTCACACAGCTCACTGGTACCACCACTTATTTTTATTTTTTTGTATATTTTTAAATAAAGTATCAGTTTTTTTGTTATAATATTATTAGAACTTAGGAGTGTCATTGATATTTTTTTTTCTTCGTTTATCCGACTTATAATGTATTCGATAAGATAGATATAGTAACTTTTTTTTTCATTTAGCTTATTAGATACGAATAAATGTAAACAAAAAATTATTAGCTTAACAAATAAAAGTATGGATAAAAATTATTTCTTCTCCATAACTATATAGGTAATTACAAAAATAAAATTATATGCATAATATATTTATATGGAAATGAGGTATGATATGAAATATTTTCATTCATGATTCAAATACATACTATATATATAACTCTAAAAAAATCATTTATAATTTAGGGAAAATTTCCTGTATGCCCATTCAAACTCTTGAATTATTTAACCGTTGATTCAAATTCTATAAGACAGTCCAAAAGATTTTTATTATATTTATAAAATTTTCAAAAGAAAAAGTAATCGTATTCATTATTTTTTTATTCAATCTGTACCGAACGAAAAGATGAACATGATTAAAGTATTTTTTTTGTTAGCATATCGGTGCGAATAAAATTAAAAAATAAAATTTAATTTCATGACACCCCTAGAGAAACAACCCTGGAACAAACCAAGGGTTGCTGATTTTCTGCCGTGCATTTTTCTTTTCAATTTTTCCGACTTATACGGCGATAGAGAAAACATACTCTCTTTACTTTTCAAAAGTGACAACCTAAGGTAACAGAATATTTCTGTTTGGATGTAAACCGTCCGATTAGAATCCGCACTACTATTAAAGCAGTTCATACGTTCCACCTCAGCCGGATTGGCCCGGTTTCCGATCGGATGGCCGTGATCCAAACAGAAATATTATGTTACCTCAGAGGAGAAGAAGTGACAAATCCTTGTTGCTGCTGTCCTCTTTTCTTAATTCGTATCCTCTGAGATATCTCAAACTTTGCGTGACTTTATCGAAAATCCCAACCGTTTAAATACGTTGTACACGAATCTCAAAGCAGACATAATACTGCCCCCTACATCACCCCCGAATAGACACCGGACACGTCGGTCACGCAAAAGTTGAGATATCTCAGAGGATACACACTCCTCTTTTCTGTACAACCGCTTGATAAACATAGTGCCGATCCGCTGCAATTCTTTCCATATAAGCATACCCAATGTATTTTATCCGACGGTTGTAAATCTATATCTAGATTTACTCTAGAACAAAATTCCGTCGGTACCGTTGTAGACGAACCGAACCATGAGGAGAGCATTTCGCTTTTGCTAGTTTCTGTGACCAAGCCTACGTTTGATTGTTTAAACACAGCCACCGCACTGCCTAGTGATGCACCCGATGGTGCACCGCCAAAGCTATTCAATGCCTCCAACCGATACTCTTTTGTCTTCTTCCTCCTCACTTTTCCCTTTTTCTTTTCTTCTAAGTTTTCCCTACGCATTCCTCTCCCTCCACACCGCCTCTAAATAGACGCAGCATTAGATGGAGAAAAGAGATTATAGATCGTCGTCTACCTCCATGGTGCCTACGGCCATGGACAGGAGACTAATTGTCATGCCGAGGCCAACATCAAACATGCTAAGCTCGATATTCAATTCATCACTGAATAAAGCATCTAAGATGTTGATATCTGTGGCCACCTCAGAGGACGCAACACCGGGAGAAGGCGAGAACTGGAGAGCCATGGACCATGTCAGGCATGTGCTTATGCTGACAATCTGGGCCAATGTCTGGGTGCTCCGGTCTCTGACCAATGCATTCCCTTCACCGAGAAGTAATTCGGGCTTGCACGGGTTTAATGTTGAGGCTTTGATCAGCCCTAAAGAACAGGCTTCTTCGTCGGCACTCGTGGTGCATAGCACGCAAGGAACGGTGAATGAGATGGATTTGTTTTCGGCAAATAGCACCGCCATTGGGAGGACCCTTTCTCATGTAAGCCCTCCTTATGTATATTGTGGTATTCTCTAATTTCTAACTATAATTTAATATATGATAATTCATGATTTAGATCCTGGTTATTACAATAATTTGGATTGTGCTCAATTAACATGCATGTTGTATTAACTAAGATAGTTTTATAATTAACACTAATTAACCAACACAGTGAATATAGTTTGTACCAAATAACTATAATTGAATGAACATGCATGTTGTATTAAATATTCCCTTTTGTTAATATTGTCCAGGTATTAGAAACACTGAATGAGATACCGGCCACATCTCGCAAGTACGAATACGTTCTTGCAACAGCAGATCGCATCCTCTCTGAGAACATCCAGCATGGTCATCCATCGCTCCTCCAAGTGAGCCGTTCTTCTCTCGGTGCTGCCTTCTCCCGCACAAGTGATTTCCTCCGCCGATCCCTCCGCTCTCCTGACCGCTCAATTTTCTCATCGTCCCCCGATTGGCACGCAAAAGTTCTTCACCTCCTCCCTCCTGGTCCCCGCCGCCTCTACGAGGGATTTCGCCTTTGCCTCAATGGCTTCATACCATCTTTTGAAACAAATGGTTGGCAGCGAAGTTACAAGCCTCAGAGACATGCTACAATTACGGGGCCAGGAATTGGAGCCTTTGAGTGGGGCGAGGCAGAGAAGCTTGCTCATGAGTTGTTGTGGATCACCCGAAAGTTGTGTGATTGTGCAGGTGCTTCTGAAGGTATTGTGCGATGGGCTTTTGCATCGGGCTTAGCTTCGCTTGTGCTGACTGCTCATCCACGTGTTCAGGCGCCTATTGTGAAGATAACAGGTACTTTTGTTCACTGGAACTTTAATTTGCATGCCATAAGGTGTAATTTTAAATTTGTAATGTTGTTGTAATTGCATTCCATTTGTACTAATTATATCAATATTTAAATGCAAACTGAATTTTTTCATACATATTCGTGCACATGCATGTCGATCCGTTAGATAAGCTTTTTCTCGATATTATGTTACCGATAGAATTTGCTAAAGATTTTCAATAAATTGCTTTTTTCAGTTATATTAATTCGGGAGCTAGAACGCGGTGACTGGTACTCTGCACGTGAAGTCCAATTCGGCATCCTGGCCCTATGGTTACCTGTGCTCTGTTACGCAAGCAATGGTGTCACTTCTCCGGCTGTTTCCGGGCCCGATAGGTATGAAACCGAACATGCACTAGAAGAGCTGATCAGTGGCCTTCCAAGTGAGGATCAAGAAGTGATCTTACAGAATTGGCTTGAAGATTTTGCCGCCTCTGATTCCGACTGGCCAAATCTGTCGCGTTGTTTTGACCGCTTCTGCCGTCGCTCCCGGAAGCAAGTTATCCTCTTGGAGCAAAATTAATTAGTAAGATGATATTTTGCTCTCCTTTTTTTTAATTTGGGTACTAGTACTCTGAGAGGGCAATTTCGTGGGCTTATGTACAAAAGGTTATTGGCTATATTTATTGTAAATTTATGCTTGTAGTTGTTTGGTTTTAGATGTTATAAATTGGTTGTTTATTTATTCATATTTTTATGTGGACTGATGAGCATTATAACTAAAAAATTATATGAAATGATGATAGTGTGCTTGGTTCGGAAATGTTAAATGTGACTTGTTCTGTGTTTGATATGTGGGTTTGAATTTTATTTGGTAATTTTTTGTACCTATAATTAAATTGAATTTCATCAACCTGACAAATAAATAAAGGTTTTGAATTTAATAATTTTATCAGAGACCTGGAAATAATTATGAGATCTTTCGTTTTGGCTTGGAGAACATTCGTTAGTTGGCGTACCGCGTATGTATACATTGAGTAAGAACTTTTGTTATAATTATAATTGCTAATTGTTAATTGTGTTTGAATTGTTTTATCTTCTGTTTCTTGTATGGAAATTCCAATCATAGCCGTGCCCGTAATGTATGGAAAATCAATTGAAACTTTTTTCAAAAAGAATGTCAATTGAAAATCACTTCGAGGAATGATTCTTATAAACTAAAACAAATATAATAAAAAATTTAAATAGAATTTAAATTCATGAAAGATATAATAATTAATCATACAAATTACTTACGAAATAACATTTCAACTTCCGAGCAATTCGTGTTAATAACGTATTGTAAAATAAAGATTAAAAAAAAAAAGTAAATAAGATATTGAGAATGTATAAAGATGACTATCTTTTATTTATATGTTTTTTATGTGTGTACATAATACAAGTTTACAATACAAATAGAAAATGTAAATAACAAGTCATCTAATTTAATTCTATTGATAAATGTGAGGAAATGAAACATACTTCATTAAGAAGAGGTTTTGATACAATTAGTGAAAAGTTTCAAATGAACATCCATAATATAAATTTATTTTATAACAGTAATAACAATAGTGTAAGAGAAAAAGAGAAGCTGATGAAACTAGAAATAATGCCAAGCTAGCGACGATAGTAAATGTACTGAAGATTATATCAACCACTTCAGATCCATTAGTGTCAGAAAGACAATCAAGTGCCATTGATTCAATATAGTCTGATCGATAGTGTCTGAAAGACAACGAAGTGCCATAGATTAATTAAATCCAAAAATCTATCATACTAAGACATAAAGAGACATTTATCAAAATGTCACCACAAAAGTTTCATACTACTTTCATACTACTGGAGCTAGCATAAGGGAACACTATTCATGCTCATCACCATTGCTCTCTTCATCACCACCGCTCCCCTCATGATTGCCCCTAAAACCCTTGAGAAGAACAATTTTACACTTCTCTGATAAGGGGAACAACTTGAGCTCCTAAAAGACTACCATGTCATCCACTACCTTAGTGACACAGAATTCCTCTAACAGAGGTGCAGTGCTTAACACAAGTTTTGCAAGTTCTAACATTGACTCGGTCTTTACCAAGTCCAAATCCCAGTGAACTGATTATATATAATGTTCACAACCTCCAGGCGTTTAAACAAGCAGTCTCGGATTGCTTTTAATTCCCACGAACCTTCAACATGCGGTGGATCAAAGTCCATACACTAAAAGTTTGGAAGAAAAAGAAATAAAAAAAAAATTAAAGAAGCCCAGTCAGTGGTATGATTAGGCAGTATGAATAGATAAGGATTTAACTAATTTGGCAGTAACATATGATTATGTTGATCCAATCCAAGCACCAACATTATAAAGACTTTAGACTATGGCAGTCAATGTATACAGAGGAGCTATTGATGTTTATTTTTTGAACAAGCAGGGAATCATTTGTAGAAAATATGTAGGGAAATATGGTTAATAGGCTTATTTGTGGCAATTTTACCTAAAATCCAACACATCAACATGAAATTTCTAAAAAAGAATGGGGCTCAGCTGACACCATTCTGCCTAGTAATATGTAACTGTCTTCTTTCTAGTTTCCTTGCCTACAGTATTACTTAAAAGGATTTGCAAATAATCGAGCATTCAGTTTTGCACAAAAATAAAAAAAGTAATATAAAACATAAATAGGAAATTGATTAAATAATATATAAAATGTAGAAAAGTAGTGGACCTGTATATGGAGTTCTTTTAAGTTTGGTGCACTTTGAAACAAGCAAAGAACAGTCGCAATCTCATCCGGGAAATTACATAATTCCACATAAATCTCAGACATATTATTGAACATTGTTGGAAGATTCTTTGGAATAGGTCCCATGGCCAAGTACTTGCAAAGAAAGTAGAAGAATGCATAAAAATCTAGCCGAATAATAATCTCATATATTATAACAATATAAGTATCAACACTACAGTACTACATGTGCATACCAAAAGCAGAATGTATTCGACTCATATTTATTGATTCTATCACCTTTTTTTTGTATGAAGTGCATAGTTTGAGGCTTAATTTACTAGAATATAACAATTGTGTACACACGTTTTATAAATGGTGTTACGAGGGATATGCATGCTAATATCTCTTTACAAAGTTTTAAGCATATTAAAAACTTACTTTAAGAAATAGACCATATATATTTAGCTTTCGGATGTTAGAAAGGCGACCAAGAGCACGTGTAATTGTGCTCTCCTACCCATCTTTTGCTACATTGAACATCCTATAATCTTCACAGAGATAAATGCTTCCCTTGACCAATTTTGGAGTTTCCAAACATATATCATGAAAGTCACCACTGATAGCCAAAAAAGTGAGTTTTGGTGCAAGGATACAAAGGCAACCTTGCTGGACAAAATGATCAAGATCCAAGTGTTCTTGTAAAGGGCAACTCGAAACCAATTTCTCTATACCAAACCCCGACAAATTAAAATAAAATACACAAAAGGTCTGTAGCAGAGTAAATTCATTGAAAAACTGAGGAGCATTGATACTGCAAGCTGACAGGCACACAGATTTCAATGCATTGCAAGAAAAGAAGCGGGAAGGAATCACACATTCATCATTATAAAATATTAGATGAAGATGCTCAATTTCATTTGTAGATAAGCTAAGCATCCTGTAAATTTTTCTTCAAATATCATATTTGGAAACACCAAATTTGGAAGTGAAGTCCATGAATCCTTCCAACTGCTTGAAAGGATGCTTGTTCTGACCGCCTCTTTGAGTGAAAGTTCAGCCAGAATTTTCTCTTTTATATCAGCAGGCAGGTCGCTATCAATATAAATTGTGATAATATCAGCAACCTGCCTGATGATATAAACCAGAAAGTTCAGCTAGAATACTAAATTTTACATTGATATCAGCACTGTTTTTTTTGGTTGATTTGCATCCATTGAAAACTTGAGTCAATTTCAACCTGCAGACAACATTAGAATACTGAATCAAGTATAAAAAATAGAAGCCTCAGACTTCAAGCTCCTAAAGTAATTGGACTCGAGTTGAAGGGGATAATTTGGAATTCTTATCTCCTAAAGTAACTTAAACTTTTAGTTTATATCCGAACTGTAAGATCTGTTTTGATACGATTATTGAAGAGGAACCGAGCATTCTATCTTGAACTAGATTGGCCCAAATTATGATCGTACGGTCAAGTCCAACTCAAAATTAGAGTTACTTTAGAGGAACCAGACTAAATAATATGAGGGTTTGGTGATTTGGTAGCACTTGGTGGTAAGCTTTTCTGGAGAAAGTTTCGTGAGATTAAAAAAGGTATTGGGTTGGGAAGAAAAAAAAAATACTTTTTATCTTTTGTTTTGTTTGGTTGGATCATATCCATATTTGTATGCATGCGATCTCATATGATGTTGTGGATCTGATTCAATTTCACAACACAATTTTTACACAGATCAGAGAGGTGGGTTTAACAGTTCAAACTCATCGATTTCACAACTCTATTTTTAACGACTTGAAGCAATCAAAGCCTTAATATCAAGCAATTGATCACAACAGATTTCAAGGGATTCAAGGGGTTGATTTTCACATTCCAAGCCACAAGCAAAGAGCCAACAAGCTCAATCCACAAAGCTCGAAAATGAAAAGAAGGAAATCAAAGCCTTGGATAACTTACCGGAAATTTCAATTTCTTCAACCCGCTTGACGGCCACACGCGACAATAAGCAACAGGGACACAAAGAATCCTTAACGGGTTGTCACTGACCAAAGTCGCAAGTCAAGATGAAAGAGGGGAGAAAACTCTAAATTCGAACCCACAAGGAAGTGTGACAGAGAGAGGAGGTAAAGAGATGAAGGGTGGAGAGATTGTTCAAAAACCTAGAGAGAGAGGGTCTGAAAGGGAAAGGGAAATGGAAAGGGTGATAGTTAACGTGGTGTGTGATTCAATAAAAAACAAAAAGAAAAAAAGAAAAAAAAGATAATTAACGTGGTGTGGGGTCCGCATGTAAGAGAGAAATATGAGAAGGTTCTGTAGTCTAGTCTTTGATGTGCTTCAAGTTTGACAGGGGAGCCCACATGTCAATTTGAGTTAAAAACAATATAAGGATTGACAGAAATAAAATAAACAGAAATAAAATAAACAGAAATAAAATAAACAGAAACAAAAAAACAGAAATAAGAAAAACAGAAATAAAAAACAGAAATAAGAAAAACAGAAATAAAAAAACAGAAATACAAAAAAACAGAAATAAAATTCAGAAATAAGAAAAACAGAAATAAAAAACAGAAATAAGAAAAACAGATATAAGAAAAACAGAAATAAAAAAAAACAGAATTTAAAAAACAGAATTTAAAAAACAGAAATAAAAAAACAGAAATAAAAAACAGAAATAAGAAAAACAGAAATTAAAAAACAGAAATGGGGGAATTTGGGTTTAAATTTTGAATTTTAGAGCAAAAGTAAAAAAAAATCTGCCACGGGCTCACGGGCGCACGGGTTCACGGGCACGGACTCACGAGTATGGGTTCAAGGGTATGGGGGTCTGGATTCTCACGGGTTTTTTTTTCAAAAAACCGGATCCGGCCCGTTTAATACCCGTGCCCGTGCATACCCGTGGCACGGACACGGGCGGACCGGTCCGGGTTGGACCCATTTACCAAACACTACCCACATATACTGGTTTTCCGCGCATATTCCAATTCGATCCGCATACTGGATTTGATTAGTTCTGAATTAAGAGCTTGCCTATCTAATCATGGTTGGAATCAAAATATAGGAAACTCCAATCAGAAACTGCACTGTTAAAGCGGTTCTGTGCGTTCCACCTCAGACCAGAAAGAACAAGCAAAGAAATGGGCCGGGCCGCGCCGGTAACATGTACTTAATTTTGTTCGCGACTTCTTGGTCCCAAAACCGGCCTATTAGTTCGACCTCTATGCATAAACGGCCGACATTTTTATTTTTACCCCATTAAAAAATTATTTTAATAATAATAACCAAAGTTTATTAATAATTTTAAAAATAAAAATGTCGGCATAAACGGAGTTTGAAATTTTTTCTTATAAGATTCACCAACTTTCTAACTCAAATAAATAATATATTATATTGTTTCTAAAATACACACACATCAATACACCATCACACTTTCAAGAATTGATCCTTAGTCCTTACACAGTATTTTCATGATTCATATATCAAAGAGGGTTCAAATGCCTCCATGTTTTTGTGTCTCCATCTCTCTCCATCATTTTCAAAGTTCAAACAGTCGATCCGAACCGCTCAACCTAACCTCCATACTAAAATATGTTTGGAGACCAAATTTTATATTTTTAGGAATTTTTTTACTATTTTTTTAGATAGGTACAAAAATACTGTTTTTAGATGGTTCAGATTTACTGATTTTGTACCTATCTAAAAAAATAGTAAAAAAATTCCTAAAAATATAAAATTTGGTCTCCAAACATATTTTAGTATGGAGGTTAGGTTGAGTGGTTCGGATCGACTGTTTGAACTTTGAAAATGATAGAGAGAGATGAAGACATGATGGAGGCACAAAAACATGAAGGCATTTGAACCCTCCTATCTATCAAATGGCCCATAAGCACTATTCTAAACAAATACTAGAAACAATTTAAAGAGTTATCACATTTTTTCTATACAGTGGTCGCTGACGTTTAAGAAACTTCTCCATAGCCAATCTGTTATTGATATGTCACGATAAATAAAATTATAATACATAAATTACAAATAGTTAAAAAAATAACATCTTGTCAGGCTAGTCAGGCTAAGGGTTTATAATTGAATAATAACATCTAGACTATACAAATCATTAGCTGACTTAAAGAAATTGATATTAAGGCGCCTTAATTTAATTAATATACAATTCACTTTTTTTTTCACATCACATAAGAGGATGAGCAGTGGCGTATGTAGGATTTTTATCAGAAATAGACATAAAAATTACTAGTACGAGTAGCAGGTTGTGAACTGTCATGAAACTAATTCAGATTTTGGATTGTCTAGGAGTAAGCAAAATTTTCTATGTGCCTCCGCCGCTGAGGCTGAGTTATAGCAAGTATTTATATAATTTGGTTAACCTACTTAATTTGGTCATTTTCAGCACTATTGAACCGTATAATATGTAATTATATATCCCAAATGAAATATCCAAAGTTACTAAAATTCAACAACACTGGCTAATAATGTTTGAATTTTAATCTAAGTCGATTTTAGGAAGAAATAAAAATCTGAAATTATAATACTAAAAAGCTAATCAATGGCCACAAAAAGAGTAAAAAAGAAATTTCACTACTCACTATAATATTCCTAATTCCTTAATACCAGCTTAATTATTTATGTAAATTTTAATATTGAAAGAGGAAAAAAAAAATGGGTTGAAAGTTTTTCATAGTTAAAAGCACTATATTTGAATTTGTTGGTATAGCTCTGATCCTTGTAATTATGCACTGTATGTACTGGAGAAAAATCCTTTTTAGTCTATTATTCACTTTTATCTATCACATCTTGCAAATAACTTTTGTAGGATTTTTCCAATGAAAGGGAACCCACTTAGTTGACAATTTACCTATATATCCAGTATTTCAAACTTATCAAAGTTTATTTTCAACCTTAATATCTGTTCAAAACCAACTAAAGCTCATTTTAGAGAAATAACATAGTCAAAATCAAGAATTAGCATTTGTTTTAGTGACAAAAAGTCAAGGTTTGAAACTCATATGAAGAATTATGACATTAAATGACAGTTGAAAGGATACATCACCTCAATCTTTCTATTTCCAAAAAAAAAAAAAACACAGTCAGAATCAGCAGCCGAGATCTGATTCACACAGTTGAAAGAATAGATCATGACTTTGTGTTTTCAAGGTTGATAGATTATTTGATTTGCTAACAGAACAAATGGAGACGAGATTTTGCATACAAATATAGAATTTCTTTTATTTCTTCAGTTATTTGAATTTGTCTGGTTAATTGTTGTTGTTGATATATTGTGATTTGTGAATTCATTTGACGAATTTCTTGAATTGCTCACGGCAACCCTATTTACTAGCCTAGTCATTCCACCTTTCAAATCTCATTCAATTCATCAGGTATATCGAAAGCCCTAAGCAACTATGGTTTAGAGCTCCTTAGTGCTCCTTAGTGCTCTACAGAGTCTTAAGCTCACCGAACAGGTACTCCTTTATCATGCTTAATGCCACATTCTTAATTAGTGCTCATTTTGTCCATCTTTTTTAAGCTTGCCCAAGTTTTTAAGCTGTAATTTTACATGACTTAAGCATTTTACCAAACTTAAAACTTTCTTAAGAAAGTTACTTTTCAACTTTACTGCCGAACGGGTGCTCTTTAGTGTAGCTTAAAATTTAAGGTGGAGTAAGTTAATCATGTTTGGTGGAATAAGCTAAACCGGATTAATTCAAATATTACTCCCACTTACTCCATCAATTTTACTTCTTGTTTGATGGATTAAGTGTGTCAATTTTACTCCTTGTTTGATGGATTAAGTGTGGAGTAAGAAGTTTAATCCACCCCTTACTCCACAACCAAACATGACCCATATGATTGCTGAACACTACCTAAGAGAATGAGAAGGGGTTAATTTAATCAATAGTTTAAGGAGCATTCCCAGAACAAATCGAGTGGGAAAATGCACACTTAACAAATTTATTGAGTTGTATAAGTACTTTGGTCTGTTTGATTTAATCGAACAAACTGAAATTTACTTTAGTTAGCTAGGTTTTAACCAGTTGTTAAAATTAATTCAGTTGGTTTGGTTCTATTTTTAAAAACCAAATAAAATTTTAATTTGCTTATTTATTTCAGTTTCAACCGAACCAAACGGATAAACATCCCTAGTTCCGACCCAATCCAATTTAACACATTATATACTAAACAAAAAGTCCAGTGTCAGAAATAGGTTATATCATTTGCAGTCCGAATTAATATTATTTCTCATATAAACATAAGAACCAAACTTGAACCAAAATTCACCACAAAGCAATCTCAACCAACAATATATACTAAATTAACAATGAGATTAAGTAACAAACTGGTAGCAAATTGGAATCAAGACCCGATGCATGTGCATGTAAATTAGACGCTGAGTTCCAACTCGGACCGGAAAGAAAAACGAGCAAGCGAAGGAATGGGCCGGTAAGATGTGATTAATTTGTTGGCGACTTCTTGGTCCCAAAACCGGCCTATTAATTCGACCTCTATGCATAAAGGGAGTTTGAAACTTTTCTTATAAAATTCACCTACTTTTTAACTCAAATAAATAATATTATATTGTTTCTAACATATTCACACACCATCACACTTTCATAAATTGATCCTTGTACAGTATTTGCATGATTCACATGTCAAATGAGCCACAAGAAGCTTAAGAAATTATCACATTTTTCTAAACACCGGTCGCTGACGTTTGAGAAACTTCTCCATAGCCAATCTGTTATTGATATGTCACGATAAATAAGATTATAATACATAAATTACAAATAGTTAACCATCGAGTTCTATTTTTATTTTTTTTAAATCGACTTGGCTAGTCAAGCTAAGGGTTTAAATTAAAAAAATAACATCTAGACTATATAAATCATTAGCTTGGCTTATAGAAATTGATAATTAAGGCACCTTCCACAGTTTACTTATTTTTAACATCACATAAGAGGCTGAGCAAGGGCGTAGTCAGAATTTTTATCAGGAATAGGTCAAAATATTAATGGTACGACTAGCAGGTTGTGGATTGTCGTGAATTATAAACTAATTCAGATTGTGAGTTGTATAGTAGTAAGCAAAATTTTCTCCCATGGTAGGCAACATTTCAATTATAAATAAACGTTACCTGATTTTCAAAATCCACCTATCTATTTCCGATTTAATGTACTTCCGCCACTGAGTCTGAGTCTGAGTCTGAGCCTGAGTTATATCACTTATTTATATACCTTGGTCAATCTACTTAGTTTCTGTAGGGTTTCAAGTGGTATAAAAGAAAAACAGAATAGAAATAGAAGAGAGATTTTTTTGTCGGGGAGAGCACCCCAATTTTCTTGCTACTGTGAACTAAAAAGGTTTGCTTTACACATATATGCTAAAATTACAAAATGGCCCTCTAAAACTAAGATAATTACAAATAGTTAACCATCGAGTTCTATTTTTATTTTTTTTAAATCGACTTGGCTAGTCAAGCTGAGGGTTTAATTAAAAAATAACATCTAGACTATACAAATCATTAGTTTGACTTATAGAAATTGATAATTAAGGCGCCTTAATTTAATTAATCCATAGTTCAATTATTTTTCACATCACATAAGAGGCCGAACAGAGGCGTAGTCAGGACTTTTATCAGGAATAGGTCAAAAAATTACTAGTACGACTAGCAGGTTGTGGACTGTTGTGAATTATAAATCAATTCAGATTGTGGATTGTCTAGGAGTAAGCAAAACTTCATCCAATGGTAGGCGACAATTCAATTATAAATAAACATTACCCGATTTTCAAAATCCAACTATCTATTTCTGATTTAATATGCCTCCGCCATTGAGTCTGAGTTATATCGTATTTATATGGGTACTGATATCCGCACAACATCATTTAAAATTTTAATTTGATAGACAATTTTACCCTTTAATTGTATCTCAAAAATTTGATCATATTTCCTTAATTATTTTCCAATATTAATTTCCTTAAGAGACGATCCCATAAAGGAAACAAATATCTTGTCCAATTAATGCTCCTAATAGATCATTTTTTTTTTTATTGGGGACAAATATTCTCTAGTTATCTAAGTCCAGATGAGAAGCAATTAGTAAATCCTTTTGACCTTTTCGTTATTTTATTGGAAATTTAAAGTATATCAAGCTTCTTTTTATATCATGACAAACACGTTTTTTATTTACAAGTTCACTATATATGGCAATTAAAAACATCAAGATAATGCACTAAGCATATATTAAAAAAAAATCAAGAACAAGATAATCCACTAATTAAGCTAAAAGAAACAAATTAAGTATTTTGTTTAAAATTCCTTTCATTTAAATTCAAGGAAATTAAAGAAAAAAATTAATTTTTTATTTCTATTGGTGATTTGGATTTATAATTTGTCAATTATTAATTTTATATTTTTATGGGAGAAACATGCTAAAACAAAATATCACGTATAGATAATTTTGAATTTTTCTGTTATGCGCTAAAAACAAATGCGGAAAAAGTTTGAATTTTCTTACTATATTGAGTTGTTTCCTTTTTCAAAGATTCTAAAAAAAACTTTCTAATTAGAGAAGCAAAATAAATTTAACTAAAGAAAATAGATGAGGATAAAGTTGTCTATTAATGGAATTTTTTGAATTGTGTTGTGCTGATAACAATATTTTTAGTGTCAAATTTTTTGAATTGTTACTCAGACTCAGTGGCGGAGGCATATTAAATCAGAAATAGATAGTTGGATTTTGAAAATCGGGTAATGTTTATTTATAATTGAATTGTCACCTACCATTGGATGAAGTTTTTCTTACTCCTAGACAACTCACAATCTGAATTGGTTTATAATTCATGACAGTCCGCAACCAGCTAATCGTACTAGTAATTTTTTTACCTATTCCTGATAAAAGTCCTGACTACGCCTTTATATACCTGGTCAACCTACTTAATTTCCACATTCCAAGTGGAGATGACTTCAGTGAAGTATAGGAGTTTCCTTAATTAGGTCATTTTAACCACTATTGAATAATATCTCCCTACCTTATTAAGGAGCTTAATGTCTAGATCCTGCAAGGGTTGTGATTAAAAGTTAAATTTTCGGAATTAATATCAGCCATTCAATTTTCAGATCACATACAGCAGAATTTTCTAAATTTTACTCTTCAACACATAAGACCCCACTGTTCGCGCCACATAGGATCCCTAAAAACCTAAAACACTTCCTGGCGCTCCCTCTTCACCCCGTTCTCTTCCTTCCGCTCCGTCTCTTCACCCCTCTTGCCTCCTCTCACTTCCACGCTCCTTCTCCCTCTGATTTCCGACCAGAAACAAGCAGGGGCTTTCGGTAAATTTGGTAACAGTAGACAGATTCCCTGGCCTGAACACCTATGGTGTGATACCGGAGCGCCTCGACTTTGCATCGAAGGGTCTCAACTCACCGCACATCCGAGTTGAGAAGAAAAAGAAATGAAAAAAATAGGGAGAATTAATTATTCTCTGGGTAAATCCGCTTTTAAGCATCATATCAATATTCTATTTGTAGTTTGTACATGTATCATGTGTGGTAGGCAACAGTTGGGAAAATTGAAAATTCACAGTTTGGAGGCAGCAAACTCTTTGACCGAATTTAAATTCAATTGATTAAGATCTACCAAAGATGATTAAGTAATAAACAAACAGTGGCTGGAGATGGAGATGGAGTTGGATGTTTTTTTTTAAACGGGAACAAACACAGTTACAAAACAGACTGTCAGAATAGAGAACTGCTGGTTCCTGAAATTTGTCAGTTACAAAACCACCTGTTCATCATAGTCCCTGAGACATAAAAATTCTGAAATTAATTAGACATAAAGTTCAAGTATTTATGGTCATTTCCATATAAAGAACTCCAAATTTGGCCCAGCCAATTGCTCTCAGAAAAAATCACAATTCAGACTGTCAGAATAGAGAACTGCTGGTTCCTGAAATTTGTCAGTTACAAAACCACCTGTTCATCATAGTCCCTGAGCCATAAAAATTCTGAAATTAATTAGACATAAAGTTCAAGTATTGATGGTCATTTCCATATAAAGAACTCCAAATTTGGCCCAGCCAATTGCTCTCAGAAAAAATCACAATTCAGACTGTCAGAATAGAGAACTGCTGTTTACCAGCAAACACTCCTTCAAAAAACCTTTAATCATAGCATGTTATTCCTTTAGTGAGTATGAGGAACTTCATCTGAGCCGAAGCATCAGGTTTCTTTTTCTTTGAAAAGAAGGGATTTATCTTCAAACAACCTAAAAATGTTAATGCTTACTCCATAATTTAAGAAGACTCCAATTTTTCTAACCGTCTTTTTAAATCTGTTTAGATAATTTTGATGATGGCGAATGCAGCTACAATGCATCATCATATGATAATGCTAATACATCCGACCCATTTGATTTTTAACTCTCGATTTTTAAATTTTAGAGAGAGAAAATGTTAGCGAGGGTTCCATGTCAAATGAGATCATACGTACAGGCCAATATAAAAATTGGTGATATGTATCGCATGGAACACTTCCGTGTCAAACCCCTTCCATTGGATGGTCTCAAATTTGAGAACTATAAACTCACGAATGATGATTTCATGATTGCTATTGATGAAAGGCGAACCACTCTTGTTACTCTTCAAGTCGATCCAAATTTTGCAATTTACCCAACGCCACAACCCATAGATCAAATTAAGGCGATACCACGCGGCAAATATCTCACAGGTAATTAACTTGTGACTACCTATTTAATTAAATATCTTAATCTTAATCTTAATCTTAACTATCATTACTAAACTATATAATTGGCAACATATATTGACTTTGTTTTAGATGTTCTCGGTCAAGTGAGTTATGCTCACCAAGTGAATTTCGTCGAATGGAGAGGTCGAGAACTTGTGCCTTCCGTTAAGATATATCTATTTCATCCGACGTGAGTAATAATAATAAACAACACTTACTAATTATAATTTGAATATTTCAAATCAAACATTAAAGGTTCACATAATTGCTTACAATGTTTTCAATGTTTAGAGGAACTGTCATTCCATTGTTGATGGTAGGCAAACCCTTCGAGAACAACCCGGGAGTCCTCCAAGCTATTGAACAAAAGTCTATTATTTTCGTCACTCGGGTGAAAGTACTTGTTGATACACCATGTATGTAACAAATTTATATCTTTTATGTTTATTTGAAATTTTAAAAACTAAATTTAAACTAAATAAATAAAAATATTTTACAGATAATCATTTGCTTTCCACGGATATTTCCACTGTCCATTTTAATCCGCAGATGCCAGAATACGAAGAGTTGAGACTTAGGTACTTCTAAAATTAAAATATCAAAATACTCTGTCTTAAATTAATCAATATTAATCAAATTGAAGTTCCTTGATTAAAACAGTTTGTTTACTATGTACAGGCTCAACATGCCGTGAGGTGCTACCAAATTTGGTGTCAGGCTGTCAGCGTATTGAAATTACTTACTTCAGTACTTTTAGGTTGTTTGTTTTGTTTTAGCTTTGTATGTTTATGGTTTTTATTAGAGAATGTTATATTTTTTTATTTCTATATTCAATTCAGAAATAATATCTTTGATTTACATTCAACGATATTTATTTTCTCTATTTTTTATGAAATTTTTTTTTTAGTAAATTAGGTTTTCTACTACATAATTTGCTCCCGTTGCTGTGCACGGGCACGATTACTAGTCTACTTATATATCCCTAATGAAATATCCAAAGTTACAAAAATTCAACAACACTGGCTAATAATGTTTGAATTTTTATCCAAGTCAATTTTAGGAAGAACTGAAAATCTGAAATTATAATATTAAAGTATAAAAAAGCTAATCAATGTAAAAAAAGGGTTAAAAGCAATTGCACTAATTAATTACTATATTCCTAATTCCAAAATTAATACCAGCTTATTTATGTAAACCTTAATATTAAAAGAGGAAAAAAATGGCTTGAAATTTTTTTATAGTTAAAGCATATTAAAATTACCTATTTGAGCAGGTTTTTTGGATTTAACAGCACCGATCACTAAGCAACCTTAGGTGGATTCTCTTTAATTTGTTCTTTTTGTTTTGCCTTTTTTAATGATTTGTGAAAATGGAAGGAGAGATCATTTGCTTTTTCTACCTTTGGCTGGATCACATGTGAGAGGAGGGAAAGAGGAATATATTTTTCTCTCTAGAAGAGAAGGGAGGGTAAAAAAATGGAAAATCACAAAGTTCCTCCAACAAATAGTTTGCTAAATATAAAGATGTGTGTCTTATTTCCAAACGCTTATGGTCTTTAGACAAAAATCTTTGCCCAAAAATATTATCAACAAAATATGTACAATGTAGAAGGACAAATGTGTAATACCCAGATGTATCCATGGTTTGAAAATACCCTTCACAGTTCCAGGAACAGACTCGTTCAGGTATTAAACCAACAAATGGAGGCATCCATTCCAATACGCACTTGAGGCATACAAATTCTAGAATGATTCTCCTTGGAGAATAAAAGTGTCAGATAGAATTCCGTTGTATTTCCTTTCTGTTTTATTTACAGCGAATATCTCTCGTGTGTCTTATAGCATAGCACGCTAGACTAGTGATCTGCAATTTTTCCTTTATAAGCAATGTAACAGTCTCCTTGATAATCAATACAAAAATACAGAGATTCAAATTACACTTTCTTCTTCCTTCTTACCAGTAGCTAATTACAAATGAATACAAATCAGTAAACTATTTTATCAAGGCTGAGACCTGCAAATTTTGAAATATAACAATAATATATACATTAAGATCTGGAGCAAACATTGTATAAAATTTAAAGTTTTATGGTTGCAATGGTCTATTTGAATTTTTAATTTGAGGATCAATTTGTGGGTGTGTATTCTGCTACCAAATGCAACACCCAACCTACATTCCAGTAAGGATTAAGTATAGAGAATATTAAAATTACCTATTTTACCAGGTTTGTTGGACTTAACAACACCGATCATAAGAAACCTTTGGTGGATTCTCTTTAATTTGTTCTTTTTGTTTTTGCTTTTTAATGATTTGTGAAAACGAAAGAAGAGATCATTTGCCTTTTTTTTCTTTTTTTTTTTTACCTTTGGCTGGATCACATGTGAGAGGGAGAGTCCGCATCGTCTGCATTAACTCAAAAGAGCATCTTTTGAGTTGATGCATCTCGGCCGTCTGATTTTAATCGGAGACAATCCGTCCCAGCCTATAATTCAGGGTCCCTTTAATATAAGTGCGGATCTAGTCGGCACGAATCTTAAAGCGAATCGGACAGTCCAGATGCATAAACTCTAAAGATTCTTTTTTGAGTTCACGCAGAGGATACGAGTTGTGTGAGAGGAGGAAAGAGGAATATATTTTTCTCTCCAGAAGAGAAGGGACGGTACAAAAGACTTGGGAATTATGATCTTTTATTATTTTTATCTTTTAATTTAGCCTTTTTTGTACGGGATGTACAGAACAAAAAATTATCATCGTTCAATGTTACTTTTTTTGGGAAGAGGAAAAATGCTAACTATGAGAGTTCCCATCGTAAGTGTCTATTTCTAGGCATATTTAATTCAAGTTTTTTTAAACAAATATATTGTATTTTTAAATATTTAGATAATTAGATTTAATTATTTAACACAAAACTAGTTACTTCTGGCATATAATCATAAAAAATGTGATTGTATAATTGCACATTTTTATAAAAATTGAATGAGTTACTTTACAAAAATATTATTTGAGTGAGTCTATGGTACTATGCATATTACGATTTGGCACCGTGCTACGGCTCTATATTCGAGTTTTCAAATCCTAACGGTCAATCCGAACCGTTCATCTTGTTCTCCATATTAATATGTGTTTGGAGACCAAATTTTATATTTTTTGAAATTTTTTTACTATTTTTTTAGTTTTATTGAAAATCACTGTTTTTGGATGGTCCAGAATTTTCAGATCAAGTGATTTTCTAAATATCTAAAAAAATAGTAAAAAAATTTCAAAAAATGTAAAATTTGGTCTCCAAACACATATTAATATGGAGAACAAGATGAACGGTTCGGATCGACCGTTAAGATTTGAAAACTCGAATATAGAGCCGTAGCACGGTAACAACCCGTGATATGCATAGTACCATAGACTCACTCATATTATTTTTGTAAACACTCAGCTTTTTCTAACATTTTTTTTATGTTTTTTTTTAACAAATTTAGTTACAGATCTTAAGGCATCTGGTAATTGTACAAAAGTCATATGGATTATAATCAATTCATCGTTGTACTTTCGTTGAGAACATCTTGAGAATTGCTAAACGGGACCAAAAAAAATGTTAAACATAAATAACTAACTAAATGTTTGCAATAAAAATAATTTTGTTAGAAATAGCTACCCTTTTTTTAAATACATAGTCATCTGATAATCTTTTACTATTATATATCAAAAGCAACTAATTTATTGTTTAATAAAAAACTGAAGTATTACATGTACACGTTTCTATTAGGATACGTTTGGATGAGATTTAGAATAGCTAGAATAGCGAAATTTGAGAATAGTAAATAAGAATAAAGAAAAAAAATAGTGATTTTTAGATTAGTGTGAAAATGGTGCTATTCGAATTAGTAAAAATATTGTTTGGATTGTATATTTGGAATACTGAATAGTTGTAACTGATAAATAATAGTGTTAACAAAATGTTAATTAAGATGAAATATAGGCAAACGGGGTCTTAAACGAATTGTCATAATGTGGAGATAATATAAAGTAGTGTCAATTTTATCATTTCGAAACTGTGTTGATGAAAATCTGAGAAAGAATCATTTGTCCCTCTCTCTTCACATTTCCGAATAGTAACTATTTCAACATTTACAAGGAATAGAGAATAACAGTTATTCTAACTATTCCGAATAACAAAAATATTGTTTGAATGCATATTGCTATTCTGAATAGCCACTGTTCTAAAATATTCTCTATTCTTAACATATCTAAACATACCCTAAAAAAGAATTAGATACTGAACACATCCAAAAAATAAAGATTTAAGGATGGACTCAATATATTTTCCTATGGGTTCAAGTCTATAGACCTATAAAATAATAATGTAGAAATATGTATATATAATGGTGGTGCTTGAAAAGAATAATACTACCACCAGAAGTAGGCTTTGATGTAAGATATCTAACAAACGGGCATATGAGCTTTCAACCAAAAAGTTCAAAATGGAATCTTTGATTTTTGAAAGACTTATTTATAATACTTGTTGTTCGGCGTTCCAAGTGGGAATAGGAATAGGAACTGAAAATTTTGAACTGAAAAATTACTATTCACGTTGGGAAAAAAAAATTCAGTCTGAGTGAATTTTCTTTTTCCCACGTGAATAGTATCACGCCGAACAGGCCCATATACTGGTGAAGTTTTTTGTCCAATATAATGATGGAGAAAACGAGAATTGCGAGCTTAGTACAGTAACATGAGTTCTTGTCTCTTTTCGGAGAGATACATGTTTAATTTAAAAAAATAATATTTAAAAGATGCTTGAGTATATCATAGCTATGTAATAATAAATATGTTTAATTTATTATTATGCTAGAAAATATATTACTGAGTTTAAACTTTTTATGAGAAAAAAATACTGAGTTTAAACTTAATCACAAAATAAAGAAAGTGTTATGGTAGGAGAATTTTCATTGTTCTTATTTTTAGGATAAATATCCTCGCAGGTATTGAATGGTGGGACTCACAATTTTACGGTTTAAATTAACTCAATCTGGTACCTATTCGGAATGTGTATCCTCTGCATTAACTCAAAAGGGAATCTTTTGAGTTAATCAGTCTCAACCGTCTGATTTTAAATGGAGTCAATCCACCACCTGTCTATACTACAAGGGGTCTTTCATATTAGTGCAGATTTGATCTGCACGAATTTTAAAATATATTAGACGGTTGAGATTGATTAACTCAAAAGATTCCCTTTTGAGTTAATGCAGAGGATACGGATTCACCTATTCGGAGATAGAGTAGGTAGGGGGACCAGTATATTTGGTGCTTTGAGATTCGTGTAAAGTTAAAAGGACAATTCAGATCCAATCATTCTAAAAGATTTCCTTATCCGGTACCGGGAGGATATGAATTCCATTATTGGTGAGATCTTTTTTGTAGTTTACTGTAATTTTTTATTTTTGTTTCTTAGATGTTAAAATTTTTGCTAAAATTAATACTATTTGTCTTCCCGTAAAATAAATAAACACTTATTCATTCAGTCTCTCAATTTTAGTTTTCTGATTCTTACTCTACATATACATGCCAAAAACCTCATTAGTTTAACATGTTAATTTTTCTGTCAGTTTTTATCTATTCAGAAACCAAAGGAATCTGTATCCTCTTAGGTATAATTGCAGGAAAACATCAGTTTGAATTTAATTTTAGTCGGGTCAGGAGAAATTTGATATCTATTGTAGATATGAGACCGAATCGTCTGCCCCCCGGGGGCAGGAAATTCCTGCCTCCAGAGTCTCTGCGGGTGGGGCCCATTTAAAAACAGTAACAATAGTTAAACCCTTAAACAGTAACCGGTCCCACCTAGCAGAGACTCTGGGGGCAGGAATTTCCTGCCCCCAGGGGCAGACGATTCGATTTTTGTAGATATAGGGATGTGTTTTGAAATTTGTGTCGGAGTTGAATAAAAATTTGATAATTCTACTTTCCTATACATGGGACTCCGAATTCCAAAAAAAGGGACTAAAACTAATGGAGTTTGGACATGCAATTATATTTGAAAGAAAATGAAAGTATGTCAAACAACAAAAAAATTGAAACATATATAAATTTCAACTTAAACAAATCAAATTGTAGAAAAAAAATTAAAAACCTCATTGTGTAAAAAATTGAAAATATATAAAAAAATGACACTGTTTTTGGTGGAATGTCAAATGACACTCAAATTGTATAAAATTTAATACACAGCTAGTTTATAAATCCAACATTATGTTTATAAACTTTTTCTAGGTTTTAATTTTTTTTATTTTAATCTAAATGTATTATTAAGATTGATACTGACAAAGATTCCAATCCTTCTATAATAATGGATTATGGATCAAATATCATTTTTCAAAATAGGTATGTTGAAATGCGTGGATCGATTTGTGTACTAGATTTATATCTCCGCTTTCAAAGTTCAAATAATTAATCTGAATCCGTTAAATATTATTATTATATGAAAATATATTGGAGATCAAATTTTATATATTTTTTTTAAATTCTTATACTATATTTTATGTAGGTAGAATATCACTATTCTTAGATGGTCCAAAATTTTTAGGTCAAGTGATTTTCTAGTTGCCTAAAAAGAATAGTAATATAGTTTCAAAAAAATATAAAATGTGATATTCAAGTATATATTTATATGATAATAATGTTTAAGGATTTGGATTGATTATTTAGACTTAACAAAAATTTGAATCCAATCCTTATATAATTAATGGATTATGGATTACAAATCTTTTTTTAAAATAGGTAAAGGAAAAGAATAACAAAGTTATTGCGCCTATAAACTTGAAAATAAAGAAAAAACACTCTAATTTTTCATTTTTCTCAGTCTCTCCGGTGACCGCTTGAGGGTGAAGCCTCCACTTTTTTCTAGTCGCATTTCTTCTCCCTCTCTTTTCTTTCTGCTTCTTTTCCTTTCCTTTTGTCCTTTTACTATCTCTCCGTTTTCAATTGCTATAACGGATCTTTAAGCCCAATCGCTAACCCCACTCCCACTCCCACCCGTTAGCCATTCCACTGCAAAGCACATATCTGACGGAGGAGACCTAGCTTGGGTCTTCTCTCGCCATGTCGCTAGCTCACATTGTGATCGGATCGTCTCCAACGCGTTGTTGTTGCTTCCGCAACGGGTCGACTGGAGAGAAGCGGAGAGCTCATACCCAAGCGGACGTGGCATCTAGAGTGGGGAAAGGCAGAGGGAATCTTCACTTTGAGGGGAAATTGGGGAACAATTGCAAAAATGTTGCTGGATTGGCTTTGTCGAAGGTCAATGGGGTAGTAAGCACAGTCGAAAATGGACAGCTTACTACTTCTACTGTAGAAATTCCAGTCACTTGCTATCAGGTTAGTAATTAGTATCCGTTTCTGCTAGTTTTGGTACGACTTCTAATTTCGATTTTCTCTCGATTAAGTACATAATAAAGATAGGCTGTTCGTACCTGATTATAGTTACAAATATGCAATATATCGATTGGATTCATTTTCTAATGTTTATGATAAGGAATCTACTAATCTGAAGTAGTTATCCAGCAATGTATTCATTCAAGATCAATATCTGGAAAATTCTGTAAAAAAAATGAAGATGAAGTGCGGCAATGCCAATTCGCCCATACCTATACATGTCAACCAAACTAAGAGCAAGAGTAAATCATAGATATTTGTGCATTTATCTGAACAATTACACAGATTTTAGGTGTTTCTGAGAAAGCTGAGAAGGATGAGATCGTTAAAACTGTAATGGAACTGAAAAATTCAGAAATCGAGGAAGGATACACGGCGGACCTGCCTGCTACACGGCAGGTCTGATTTAGAGATTCAAATTTGTAATTATGTGAAAAGGCTAACTCTTCAACAGAAATTTCATGAAAGTAAAATGTCATCTTATTTTGTTAATTTTCTTTAGGATTTATTGATGGATGTGAGGGATAAACTTCTTTTCGAGCAGGAGTATGCTGGTAATAAGAAGGAAAATATTCAACCAAGAACCCTATGCATTCCATGGGCTTGGTTACCTGCTTCTTTGTGCATTTTACAGGAGGTACCTTATGCACGACAGTTCTAACATTTACAAAAGGAGAACTCTACAAGAAGAATTACTATATATACCTAGAGCAATACAATTGACCTTTTCTTGTGTAATGTTCTTTCTTATGTGGCATTGTATAATGCAGGTAGGAGAAGCTAAATTAGTACTGGACATTGGGCATGCAGCTCTACAGAGGCGTGATTCAAAACCGTACATTCATGACATTCTTCTCTCGATGGCATTATCTGAAGTATGGAATAAAAGGAAAAAAAAGCAATGGATGATTTTTTTTTATTAATCTTTTGCAGGGATCTGACAGATGAGCCTTTTTCATCTCTTTCTGTAGTGCTCAATTGCGAAGATTGGATTTGAGAGAAAGAAAGTTTCTGAAGCTTTTGAGGCTTTAGCCCAGGCTCAACATCTTTTAAGGGGCAAAAACTCTTTGGCGAAAATACCCCTTCTTAGACAGGCAATTGATTCTTATGTACCTTGATTTTGCTTTTTCTCATCTTCTTTTCCAAATATCTAGTAGTTAACATGTGTATCCTACTGACATCATTAGTGGTTAAACAGCACTTCCAAAAACTTCTACTTTTGTTTCTAGGTGTTACACTAGTTCTTTTGAAGTCGAGTAAATAATAATAGTAACTAACAAAAAGTTCGCTTCAGTACACCACTTTTTGAGAAGAACAATATTAAAATTGATTTCAGTCATTTGATTAACCAAGGGCAATATGGAAAAAAAAAAATTCCCAGCTTTGACTTTTTTGGTAGCAAATCTTGTAGATCGGATTGTAATAATTGAGAGCTAGACATAGGTGGGGTCTGTTGGACCCAGTTTATATTCTCTCTGGTGATTTCAAAGATTTAAAATGTCTTCATTGCCCCTAGACATAAACTTTCTAATTTAGTTATTACTGTCCGATGCAATTAATATGGACTGTGCAAAAACCTTTTAGTATACTGGATTATTCTCAACTAACAAAGGGATGAATAGACTTGAGAAGCTAAGCCAATTTAGACACCCCAGAGACACAGATCAGATTTAAATGCAAAGAAACAAAAAATAATGAACAGAAAAGGTAAAAAGTCTGTCTATGCAAAACAAAAGTATTGCGTGGTTTCAGATTGAAGAATCACTAGAGGAGTTTGCGCCAGCATGCACTCTAGAGCTGCTTGCCCTGACCCCAACATCAGATAAAAGTGAAAGAAGAAGAGGTGCCATGGGGGCATTGCGTGAGTTACTTAGGCAAGGACTTGATGCCGATCCGTCATGCCAGGTTCAGGACTGGTCATACTTCTTTCGCCAGGCCTTGAGCCGGCTCACAGCCAATGAAATAGTTGAGCTCCTTTATTGGGATACTTTGGCAGTGACTCGAAAGAATAGGAAGTCACTTGAGTCACAGACACAGCGGACTGTGATCGACTTTGATTGTTTTTACCTAGCGATGCTGGCACACATCGCGTTTGGGTTTTCAACTCGTCGGGCTGATATGGTAACATCCTTCTGTTTTTTAATGTTTTATTTTCGTTAATATTGTTGCCCTTTAATTCAATTTTTCATGCGGTACTTGAGTATTTTTGTAAAATGTGCTGGGTACTAATGTGCCCAGCTTGAGTGCACAAGTACTATTTAGCTGGTGTCAGAAGAATTAATGCTATTTGGTTATCTTACATTGGCCACAAGTTAATGTTTGAGCCTCAATTACATCAATACAATCACAAAAGAAAGGTACCTAAACCAGATCAAATTCAGATCAAACTTGTGATATGTCATAAATATTGGCCAGTTCTGAACTTTGTAATACTTTGAAATGGACTAGCCAAAGTGCATTTAAATAAGTAATTCTTATCTCTACACTCTGACAGATCAGTAAAGGAAAAACCATTTGTGAGTGCCTTGTCTCATGTGAGGGCGTTGATTTGAAATTTGAAGGATCTCTATGCTCATTCCTTCTCGGGCAGGTAAATTTGAGTTAATTTACCCTAAAAATTGTTGCTAAAAAGGTTAATCAAAATAAATTAAGCTCTGCTGGTGTAACTGTTATACTCAGGAATCTGCTTCAGTGGCATTTGAAAAGCTTCTGCAGCTTAACACCAATGGAAACAGCACAAATCCAAAGAGCTTTGAACAAGACAAGTTTAAGGCAGACAAGGGAAAAGAATCTATAAACCACTCATTGGTATGTTCACTTACTAATGAAATTCTTTCCCTTATGCGACAACAACAACAACCAAGCCTTTAGTCCCAAACAAGTTGGTTAGGCTAGAAATGAAACCCAACAGGAGTCACCAAACAAGAAATTATTTCCCTTATACGGGGACAAAAATTGTTTCTATGTTTGTTACTTTAAGTGGATATAATTACCTTAGAATGTACAGTAACAACCTATTATCATTCATATTTTGTTGCTGATTTCACATAATTTCTTCCAATTTCAAAGCAACAAATTTATACTGATACCGGATAAAGCAATCCTGGATAATTTAAAAACTCACTGTTATTTCAATTATTTAGGCAGATATAACCTCCTCTTAATTAATTCTTCTTCTTAACAATCTGCTCAATGTTCTAGACGAGACATTATTGGTAATAAGCTGTTGAATTTTTTTGTCAAGTACCTTACGATGGGAAGTGTATTTCCCAGGAATTGTGGTTAAAAGATTCAGTGCTCTCTCTCTTTCCAGACACTCGAGATTGCTCTCTCTCCCTGGTTAGTGTTTCTTTTTATCTCCTTTTTTGACTAAATTAGTGTTACTTGAGGTTTTCTAAATTAATGTCTTTTAAATCTATTATATGTTATGTACTTTAAATAAATGCCACAACACTATGCTTAGGAAGGGACCTAGAAGGCAAATTGCCTCTGGGATGTATCATCAGGCTTGTGACTATCATTATAGGTGGTGGCTAGTTTAGTTCGCTGTGTATAATGTTTTTCAAATTCTGTGTTCTACCAAATAGGGGGTTGTGGACAATGCTTCCTATCTAATGTCAAATTTAGTATTCCAAAATGTCGAGCATTTCATCGCCTACAACTTAGATCGTGTAATTATTGTAACAATATTTTAATTTATGAGTCTTTGACAAATCATATTAATCCAAAGATTTTAAGTGTATATGTGCAAAATTTACTACTTCGTAGTAAATTATTGTAATTAGATTGTGTAATTATTGTAAGAACATTTTACTTCATGAGTCTTTGGCAATTCATATTAATCCAAAGATTTTAAGGGTATGTGTGCAAAATTTGCTCCATCGTAGTTTGGTACGCCCACAGATTTCTTTCAATGGTTTTTTAAGATAGCAACTTTCAGGCTGATTACTTTGGAGGCCCGAGAAGAATCCTAAACAACACACCAAACTTCGGGGCAGTAAAGGTTGCTTCTTCCCCATTTGACCCTTTATCTGAGAAAAGAATCGCAGAAAAAGCCTCTTTTCATCCGATATCCATTAAGCATCTTGGAGAAGCTGTGAAGCAACTCGCACCAGCTAGCCTGGAGAAGTTGCCAGCTAGTGTGGCTCCATCTCCTACTCTTGTTAAGAGAAACCCTGAGTTACAACCAATGGTTGATTGGTTAGGTGCGGTCCAAAAGCTTGCTTATAGCACACTATTGGGGTGTGTTATTTTCGCTGGATTTAAGATATTAGGTGGGCAATTTGGCCGTGCCAAACTGACTAAGTTCCCAATTAAGCACCAATATGGGAACTCTACCACCTCTGTGTCTGTTACCTCACCTTCATCCATTAGCAGTAATGTGTGGAATCGGTTGGGGAAGGTGGCAGCAATTCTCAGTATAAAATCGAACCAAAATCGGCAGAATTTTGGTACTGATGGGAAGTTTGAAGATCTCTTAATGTGTCGAAAGAGAGAGATGGCAGTTGAGGAAGCAGAAGAGTTGATTAAGCTATGGCAAGACGTAAAGGCTGAAGCGCTGGGCCCACGTCACCAGATCAGCCCGCTCCCATCGGTTCTTGACGAATCAATGCTTGAAAAGGTAAAATCAGAATTCTTACCTATTATATCTCATTGGTTCTGGATGAATTTATAATTTGTAAGATTAAAATAGATGCCTTGCCAATTATATTTTTGGTGAGCTGTTTCAAGTAACAGATAGTTGAGTTAATGGCAAACAATTCATCAGCTGTTGATTGAAGTCGTTGGGTAAAGTTAGTATGGATCTGGGTCAAATTATGTGAATATTACTTGGCATCAGCTATATTAAAATGGAAACCTGACATCCTCGTTCAATGCATTCTTTTAGATACACAGTATGGTTCAATTACGCATTCACAGTTGATAAGACTATATCTGGGATCGATAACATGAGTTCATGCATACTTCCACCTATTGATTTATCAGGATTTGGACCTGAATGCCCTTCTTTTCTATAAAAGAAATCCCAACCAAGTGAACAAAGATTAAATGGGGGATCAAACCATTTACTTATGATCTGAATATGCCAGTAACATTATAGTTACGTCACATCTAACTGTAACTTCATTTAATTAAACACTTTATCTTCTTTATTTCTTTTAACAATTTTAATGGCAGTGGAAAGAGATTGCTATTCTGGCAAAAGAAGAGTCTATATATTGGAGAATTGTTCTGGTCAGAGCGTCAGTGCTCCATGCTGAGATAATATCAGGTGATATTGGCCCAGAGACAGCCGAGATTGAGGCATTGATTGAAGAAGCAGCCGAGCTAATTGATGATTCTGAGCCTGACAAAGCAAGCTATTACAGGTAATTTAAATGGAATGCTGTCCTATTTCAATTAGGTTATTTTGATAATTAGCTCTCATTTTTCTCACATATTCGCTAGCAGCACCAACAATGTAAAAATTATAACAAATAGTCGGGGTTTTGGGCTTTTTTGGAAGTACATAGACAACTGTGTGGGCATTTTGTTAACTGTTTACTATTCTGCCCCTATCATTCATAGCAGGCTTTTGATTTTTAAGCTGAAACTGAACTGAAAGCCATGTTCATTTTAACTTGGTTTAATAGTTAAATGGAACTTGCAAGTAATTCATGGGAAATATTGGTATTATTTGCAAATATGATGTTTTTTTTTGTTGTTTGCAGAATTTATTAATTATTAGTTTATTATCGTTGCGCAACAATGGTTAACTAACATTTTAAATATCTGCTAATTGCTACAAATGCAGTACATACAAAGTCCGATACATGTTGAAAAGACAGGCTGATAGATCTTGGAGAATATGTCTCGGCACTGTTGAGAATTTGGAATAACTCTTTTTTGGATCAACTGACAATATGTTGAAGTACAGAAGAAACATACAATAAGTGAATTCTTCGCCTAGGCAAAGAGATATAGAGTTGACTAGCGGTTTCTGCTTTCTCCAAAACCTTGTTTTGTTTTCTCTAGGGAGCTTGTGGATATACCTCTGCTGACGACTTCAACTACTTTAGGGAGTTCTTTGATTGGTGCTTTAGATAGACTGACCAGCATACCTTTTTTTTCTTTCTTTTGGAGGGGGGTTGTAGAATTTTGCAGCCCTGTTGTGCAGCCTTGTTGAATCTTGTTGGACTGTGTTTCAAAGGAACCTGTTACTGTTCTGTAATATGTTCTTTTGGTGTCAGTTGACCTAGTTTGTTCATACTTAGATTGATGTTCATGCTGATCTTTTAATTTTTTTTTTTTTAATTCAGTTGCGACATTTATATTTCAGTTGGCCTGGTACAATGTTTGTTATTAATGTTTTTTAAACAATAAAGGTTATATTTTAAGTCCTATAATCATCAAAATTGACTAGATATTACAGTTTACATGTTTGTGAATTGTTTTGCAGAAATTAAGAATATACATACAACACATTACGCATTGCTAATTCACTTGCAGTATATTGTGTTTGTTTATTGATATTTTAATTAATAGACATTTTATTTTTAAGTGCTATAATTATTAAAACTGACAGATTTATACTAAATTGCTAAATTATATCTGACGTCTCTTATTTATTACTGTATTGATTTCAACGTGTTTAAAACTCTTTCGCACTATACAATATATAAAAAGTTTCAGTAAACTACAAGGGCGGAAGCAAGGCATGGCGTCGGCTCTAGTTTATTAGAAACTTTTGAATAGATCTTAATTATTATTTCAGTTTGAATAGTTGAAATCAAATATAATTTCATATTAATAAAAGAAATGGGAATTTATTTGGCAATACATTAATACAGTAATAAATAATTTGTAATTAAATCTAATTTTTAAAATATAATCTATACACTATTTATATTTATATGATGCAAATAAAATTAATATGATGGAATTTCATATAAGTTTACCATTCATTAAATGACTTAAAACTTATTACGGTCTATATTTGAAGGTATTTAATAAAACTAAAACCAGAGTTATATAATATTTAATACAGAATTAATCTATAAATTTAATAAGTATTATTTCCTAATTTTTTATTTTATTTTTGTAAAAATATATTATTAAGATTGTAAAATATTGACTGTCATCCAAAAAGTTTCAAAGTATTGACTGTACTCGAATTCGCATCCTCTGAGATATCTCAAACTTTGAGTTTTTTCAGGACAATCTCAACTGTTCAATACGTTCTGCACAAATCTTAAAGCAAAACTAATACTGCCCCTGCGCTATCGCGTTGGTCACGCAAAAGTTGAGATATCTCAGAGGATATCTGGTCGGCTGCTCGGCCCTGGGCCTGGCTCTCCGATGGAATCCGTTTAGTAGAGAGACCATTTCCCAATCACTACCAATTTGCTCTCCCCCCTCGGATGTCAACAGCTAAATGGGCCAATCTCCTCCGATTGGGCCCCGCCGCCATCCACACTGCTCTCCGCTCCATCAATTCTTTCTCCGGCATCCTTCTCCGTAACCAATCGGCCACCCACTCCGCCCATCTCCGCCTCCGCCGCCTCGACGTGTATGACTACCACAAACTCATGCAAGTATTCTCCCAATGCAACGACTGCGATTCCGTGATCCGCGTCCTCCGTCGCATGAAGAACACCAATTGCAGCCCCGACGTCTACTGCTATACCGCTGCCATGAAGTCCCTCGCCTCCTGCAGCCGCCCTTGGGATGCCATCGCCATGTTCCACGAGATGATCGACAGTGGCGTCACTCCTACTCTTTATTGTTATACTCTCCTGATCAAGATCTATTCGTGTCACCTACAGCAGTTCGATTCGGCATTTGCAGTGTTGAATTTGATGTCGGATCAAGGATGTGAGCCGAATGTTGTTACTTATTCAACTCTGATCACTGGGCTATGTAAGGCAGGGAGGATAGAGGATGCACTCAATCTGTTTGATGATATGCTCCAGAGGGGCTGTTTCCCCAATGCACATACTTATGCACCTATATTGAGAGCTTTTTGCTCAGAAGGACGAATTCAGGAGGCAAAGGAGTTGATTGAGTCGATGTCAACTAATGGTTGCCAGCCTGATGTTGTCATTTACAATATTTTGGTTTATGGTCTTTGTAAAATTGGCGATTTTGATGAGGTTGAGAGGGTGATTAGTGCAAGTAAAGAAAATGGGTGGGAGCCAGATGCAGTTACTTATAGTACTTATATTGCCGGTCTTTGTCATGCTGGCGAAGCCCAGGAAGCTTTATGGCAATTAGAGGGTATGGTACAGAAAGGTTTTAAACCAACAACTATAGGTCTGAATATTCTTCTAGAAGGTATTGGCCGAGAAATGAATGTTTCCACTAGTCGGGTTCTGTTGGAAACATGTGGATATCTAGGTTTTGATGTGGATATAGTAAGCTATAATACAGTTATGAGCCAACTATGTGATATGGAGAGATGGGTTGATGTTTTAAATTTGTTTGTTGATTTGTTTAAGAAGGGTCTACAACCAGATACTTACACATTTAATATTTTAATTCTTTGCCTCTGCAAAGAAGGTGATTTTGGCATGGTCAAGTCAGTTTGCAAGTTTAATGGGTTTGTGCCTGACTTAGTTACTTGTGACATTTTATTGCGCGAGTTTTACGTGTCACGTGAAGTAAGGGAGCTCAAATTTGTATTTGACTATCTTAAAAGAGGTGACATTGTCCCTAACATGTTATTTTATGGTACCATTGTTGATTGCCTTTGTAAGAGTGGGAGGATATTTGAGGCAGTGACTTTAGTTAGGGATATTGATAATGGGTACCCGGCATATCCAGTATCACGGTTAACATATTGGCTGGTTAGGATGCAAAAGATTGGAGATGTAGTGATGCTTATTGAAGAGATGTTGAAGAAGGGTTTGGTTTTGGAAAGCCGAATTTTTAATCAAATGATCAGGGCCTTTTGTCGTAAGGGGTTTTGTGGGACCACTAATATCTCGCAAGTAGAATATTTGCTTGATAGAATGCTTGGAACCAGCTGATAGTTTGTAATTTCATTTGAAGTGGGGAATGTAATTTGGTTTTGCCCACTAGCCAGGCATGTCTATTTGCAAAGAAACAAGTTGTGCTGCTCTAGTTGAGGTATGTGGTTTTTTGTTGAGGCAATTCAAATTCAAAAACGTGATTTACAGCAGGACGAAAGGTCTGAATCTCCTTGATTTTCGGGATTTCTGTGAATAAAGATTATCTTGCAAGAAATTTGCAAGTGGAGACTCCTTAACCTCTTCTATGTTTTCGAAGTTTAGGAGTGTAGCAACATGAACCTCAGGAATTCTACATGTAATTTGTTCATTTATTGAGACACTGTTGTCTTGTATTGATTCAATCTCAATAAACTAATCATTTTTTCCTCTTGTGAATATTTTTGTAATCAAGAAGTTGCCATACATAATTGGCCAGAGAGGTAACAAATGAGTCGAATTACTTTTCATCACGGGTGAGCTTGTAAAAGGATCAGTACAGTTCTTATCTCAAAATAACCATATGAATCCCAATTACTGTGAGAAATGTTGTAACAGTCGTAACAGTCGAATTATACTGGTAGACATTGCTATATGGTACGGTTCTTGTCTCAAAATAACCATTTGAATCTCAATTACCTAAGAAATGCTACAAAAAGTGGAATTATACTGGCAAACCTTGCTATATAATTTGATTTTTTTTTCTGATATCAATTGTTATGACCCGAGTGGCTATGTGCGGAACATTGTACCTTTTGATGATATGTTGGGGTTTTAGAGATGCAATTCTTGGCATTTTCATGTGAACCAGTTTTTTTCATTACAATTGTAATCATCATAGACTGATTCATAAAACGTGTAAAACAACAAACTTTAGATTTTGTGTCTATTTTCCAACGCATTTGAAATTATGTATATTGGACTTGTAATAAGAAAGTTATTATTAACATAGTTAGCAAAGGAGAAAGGAGAGGTAGCACAATTGGCTAGGAAAATATCCTAGAATTGTTATATTCAACGATTCTCCCTCATTAATCTTGATAGCTACTACCAAGTTTTAAAAAAAAAAAAAAAAAAAAAAAAACATAGTTAGCAAAGATTTGAAAACAGGAATTCAAAATTTCTAATTTCCTACAAAGTTTTAAAAATAAATTCAGAAAATTTGCTAAATTCCTTCATAGTTTTTCAAATTCTAGTGTATCAAATAGGCCATCATTTGAAACACTTTACAAATTACAAAAGATAAATTTTCACGTATTCCTTATAAAAGCTTCAAAAATATTTTTTTCTTCCTCCAAAATTCATAATATCATATTTATCTTACTAATAAAAACTTTGATATTTACATATCATCATCTTTTATATTCAAATTAACTATAAACTCGGTCTTCTCATTTTGCCCTCGTGGAATATAAAAATAATAATTGTAAAACAAGACCTCTCATCTGTTAGCAGTAGCAGTGGCATGTAAGCATTAGCATTCAAAACCTATTTAGGTACCGTGTCTCTCTACCTATAAATGTTCTGACATGTTACAAGAGCTTAAGCAGTCTTGTATCTCTCTAATTTGGAGTGCGTATCCTCTGAGAAATCTCATATTTTGCGTGACTGACGTGTCCGGTGCCTATTCGGGGATAGCGCAGGGAGCCAATATTATTTGAGCTTTGAGATTTGTGCATAATGTATTTGAACGGTTGAAATTTTCCAAAAAGTCACGCAAAATATGAGATATGTCAGAGATGCGAATTCTCTAATTTGTGGATAATTTAAGAACTTTTCAGTTGTCATTCAACACAATTCTTTTATCTTCATAGTATTGCTTTGGCGTCAATCATTTTGGGCAGTCAATATAGTATATAACCCTTGTGCAGAATAGAAGTTCTAAAGGAACTCATTTGTTGTCCCTCCAAAATAATTTAGAATAGCAAAATGAAACTAATTTTGGTTGCATTGATCTAAATCATCATATACTACATCTCTGTCTTGAAACAATTTAAATTTAATAAGAGAGAGAGAGAGAGAGTGGTACCAGACATAGAGATGGGTCTGAGGTATTTTATCTCCTGTTTTCAATCTAAAGGTTTTTTAATAAGACGTAGAATAGTATTTAGGCAAGACTTTATCATCTAAAGGTATTTTATCTCATGTTTTCAATCTTCTCGTTCAATGATGATGAGAGACAATGGAGTTGCGGAAGAGAGACGGTGAGATAGTCAGATAGTATAGAGGAGAGTTAGTGGAGTGTGGAAAAAACAATGAAGATTTTGAAGAGCGATGAACAAAGCAAACATTTGGGAAAGACAAATACATGGGAATAAGGATGGAAGTAAATTTAGTGATAGGGTACACTATGGAAGGCAGGGGTGTCAATGGTATCCTTTTAGCCGTTTACTCGACTCGTACTGTATTCGATAAGACGAGTATGGGTAAGATTTTTCTTTCGTTAGCTTGTTGGATATGAGTATGAATAAGGATTTTTTTTGTCGTTAGCTAAATGGATAAGAGTACGGGTAAAGGCTATTTCGTACTCATTACTCTATAGGGTAATTATATAAAATATAATAATATAATCTTTGAGCAATAATTAGTGAGTACTTTTGTTATTTAGTGTATTATTTTTGTTGTAAGAAAAATATTAAACATATTTTTTTTCTTTAATTAAATAATTAAATTTGTCGGAAGATATATTTTTGTTTTTCAATTCTCTTGTTTTATAAAAAATACAATTTAGTTGAAATTTGTTGCATATTTATTTTTATTTTTATTTTTTATCAGTAATATTATTGCATATGTGAAAAATAAATGATTTTTGATATTCTATTTGTAAAATATAATAAAACTAATTATTATAGTAGTATTATTCGTTATTCACCCGCTACCGTTTCGTTACTCATAATTTTAACGGATAAGAGTAGAGTAAGGTAAGATCAAATCTTAATGGATAAGACTATTTTTATATGAAAATGCTTTCATCCTACTTGTATCGTATCCATTGACACCCCTAATGGAAGGGAAAATTTTGATGTGGATGGGTTCACAAGGACATTTAGTCAAAAAATTTAGTAAGTATTTTATTTGAACTTTTTCAAATAAGGGGTAAAATTTCTCCTCCTTATTTGATACATTACAACAAGAATCTCTCTAATGAACCGAGCACGCTGAAGATAAAAGACATGAATAATTACTGGACGAACAATATTTCTATTTTCTTCGGTTTAGCTTTTTAGGGGAACACATTGCTCTAGCTGTCTAGCATCTTATCTACTTACAAAACATGTCAACATAACTGACGATGGCCAGATACCATTTCTTGTCTGGCTCTCTGCTTATTGGCTTATGGCCTCATCCTTGATTTCATATCACCTAAGGTAACTCAAATTTTAATTTTGGATCTGGACCGTGCGATTTCGTTAGCACGAATATTAAGGTCTCCGGTGCGTTCCACCTCGAGTCAGATTGGCCCGGATTCTGATCGGACGGTCTGGATCCAAAATCAAACTTTTAGTTACTGCAGAGCATCGGACTCCTGATCCTTCGCATCCCGGCTTCCTCCGTAAGCGTAGTTTGTAGAAACTGCTCAACGGACCCACCAGCCCACTGGGTCCCAGGGGAAATGATGTACCTCTCCTCAATTTTCGTTTAACTGGAGAGTGAAGGGAGTTAAAACCAATCCCACAGTCTTCTCCTTCGTCTATATTCTGTTTTTGCTCCCCAGATCGGCCACACTCTTCTTAAACCCTCTCTCCCGATCGAAGATCCGTAGCTCGCCAAATGAAACTCTAAAAAGGGAAAATCCGTAGCTCGCCAAATCTGAGTTCTGACCCTAATTTACCTCTCACCATGGGAGCCAGTTCCGATGCCTCATCTCCGCTCAACTCTGCTCTCTCCTCCTTTCCTTCTCTCAAGGCACTAAAATTCAAGACCAAGCAACAGGAGCTGCTGATCCGGGTCTCCGCTCTTGCACTGATCTATGTGCTCGCCTTCGTAGTGAGGTTGTTTAGTGTGCTGAGATTCGAGTCGATGATACACGAGTTCGATCCGTACTTCAACTACCGAACGACGCTCTATCTGACGAAGAATGGGTTCGTGGAATTCTGGAATTGGTTTGACTCGGAGAGCTGGTAATGTTATCCACGATCTGTTATGCTTTGGTCTAAATTGACAACCTTACTAATTACATTCTGTTGAGATCGATTTTTTCCAAGCATTTTCTTATGATTTTCAAGTTCAGTGATGGAAATTTTTGCTAGATCGGTGTTTTTGAACAGTACCTTAGATACATGTATATTTATACCTAGCTGATGCATTAAAATTATCTAGATTTGTCAGTACTGTCTTACACTGGAACAGATATTGAGAATAGTTAATTCTTATTCTTCACTAGAAATATTCTACATAGATCAAGGCTTGATTGAGGGTAAAAATCTGAACCAAAATACCAAAGCAAACACCTTTAGCAACACATGCGGATAGATTATTGTAGTACCTAAGTTGACTTAAATTTATACTTCTAAAGCAAGATATATAAATCTTAACTAACATAACCATTCGCCACTTGAATCAAAACAGGTACCCACTTGGCCGTATCATTGGTGGAACCCTCTACCCTGGACTCATGGTCACAGCTGCATTAATCCACCGCTTTCTCAATTTCCTCTCGTTTGTAGTTCACATTCGTGAGGTCTGTGTCTTGACTGCGCCATTTTTTGCTTCCAACACAACCTTAGTTGCTTACTTCTTCGGGAAGGAGATTTGGGATTCTGGGGCCGGCCTTGTGGCAGCAGCTCTGATTGCCATCTGTCCTGGATACATCTCCCGTTCAGTGGCGGGATCTTATGACAATGAAGCCATTGCCATTTTTGCCCTTCTGTTGACCTTTTATTTATTTGTTAAGGCAGTGAATACCGGGTCATTGGCTTGGTCTCTGGCCTCTGCTTTTGGTTACTTTTACATGGTGTCGGCATGGGGTGGGTATGTCTTTATTATAAACTTGGTGCCGTTGTATGTATTGGTACTGTTGGTTACTGGTAGGTACTCTATGAGGTTGTATGTAGCATATAATTGTATGTACGTGCTGGGAATGCTGCTGGCCATGCAGATTAGGTTTGTTGGGTTTCAACATGTGCAGTCAGGAGAGCATATGGCTGCTATGGGTGTGTTTTTCCTTTTACAGGTACTTCTTCCTTGGATTGTTTAAATATTTTATGTGCTAGACTTGCTTGTTAGATGAATTATAACTTAGAAAATGGATTTAGGGTTTTTAAGGAGATGTCGATGTTGATTTCACCTTTCTGTGGTACTTTCTTAAAAAATGAATCTTAGAAAAAAACTGTCTAAGTATAGAACTTATTGGTTTTCACCAAGCTTTTTCAACTCCATTGGGAAGAATATTAGTACGCCAAGACTTGAGAGTTATTTACACTAGCTTTTTGGTATTTTTTTTCTTTTTCTTACTTTTGCTTACCAGGGAAGTGACTCTCAATATATAATTATATTAATTTTTCTTTCTTCAGTTGTTTGATTGTTTGATGTCCGTGCATTCTTTGGCAGTGTACATCTATTATCTGTTGTAATGTTGGCGTAACATGCACTTTTCTTTGCAGGTGTTCTACTTCTTAGACTGGGTCAAGTACATCTTAAACGACATTAAATTATTCCATGCCTTCCTACGAATCACCCTGACATGTGCAATTACAGTTGGAGTACTGGCTCTTAGCATAGGCACTGCCTCAGGCTACATCTCCCCATGGACTGGTCGTTTCTACTCCCTACTTGACCCCACTTATGCAAAAGACCACATACCCATTATTGCATCTGTTTCAGAGCACCAACCGACTGCATGGTCATCTTTCATGTTTGACTTTCACATACTTCTCTTTCTCTTCCCTGCCGGTTTATACTTCTGCTTCAAGCATCTCTCTGATGCTACCATTTTTGTTGTTATGTATGGACTTACGAGCATGTACTTTGCGGGGGTGATGGTTCGGCTTATTTTGGTGGCTGCACCAGCCATGTGCCTTGTCAGCAGCATTGCAGTCTCTGCTACTGTGAAGAATTTGAGCTCTTTGATTCGTGCCAAGAGTAAGAGTTCTCAGGGTTCAGGCAAACCGCTCACTGGATCAAAGGCTGCTGCAAAGGTTGGTTGGTTTTTTTATTTGATTTAAAGAGTCTATTAGATTTCAGTACTGCTTAATAGGTGAGTTTTGATTGCAAAAACTGTTGTGTTTTAACCTGAATCAAAAGCTTTGAGCCCTGATCCCCTTCCATCCCCAATAACTCAGGTTTCCCAACAAGCATAAGACAAACATCATTTATTCATTCTCTGTTCAAAATCTAGAAGAGTGTGTAGGCTAATTTTCATCATTACAGGCTTCAGCTGATCAATCCCTCCCATTCCAAAGGAAAGGCGCAATCGCCCTCCTTTTAGGTGCCTTGTACCTGCTCTGCCGGTACACAATGCACTGCACATGGGTCACATCAGAAGCATACTCATCCCCTTCAATCGTCCTTGCTGCTCGAGGCCATAATGGTGGAAGGGTAATTTTTGACGACTACCGTGAAGCCTACTATTGGCTACGTCAGAACACCCCACAAGACGCAAAGATCATGTCATGGTGGGACTACGGCTACCAGATCACTGCCATGGGGAACAGAACTGTGATTGTGGATAACAATACCTGGAATAATACACATATTGCCACTGTAGGACGGGCCATGTCGTCTTATGAACCTGAGGCGTATGAGATTATGCTTTCACTGGATGTGGATTATGTGCTGGTTGTGTTTGGTGGCGTGACGGGTTACTCTTCTGATGATATTAACAAGTAAGATGTTTGCTCTTTAGCATTAAAAGCACTTAAAAACGGCTTGTGATAAACTGATCATTTTGCCTTTTAGCCTTAGAATTATCACTAGACTTACATTGGTTGTAAAAACCATCGAGGTTCTTACCTAAGCTCGGAATCCTATGTGAAAACTTTGGAAATGAAAACAAATCACAATTTTAAACTAAACAGAAATTCTTGGAATGTTTTGTAAAAGATTACTAAATTCTCCCAAGGCAATCTTTCAGAGGAGAAAGTGAGTTTTGCTGATTCACTTAAAAGAGCTCGAGTTGCTCGAGTGATTGAGTCATGAGGTTTTGCAAGGAAATGGAAGATTCTCCCTTTCGTATTGGGAAATTAAATTTGTGAGAGGAAGTGGGGAATCTTCTTTCTAACTTTCCTTGCTTTCTGTGACTTTCAGAGTTGCAAACGGCCTCTAATTATGTGCATGGTCAAATAGATGACTCAGCTGTCCTGCAATTCATTAGATTGAGCTGAATTTCATGTGTTGAAAATTTTGCAGGTTCTTGTGGATGGTACGTATTGGTGGTGGAGTGTTCCCAGTAATTAAAGAGCCTGATTATCTTGTCAATGGCGAGTTCCGTGTTGACAAGGGTGCTGCACCAAAGATGCTCAACTGTCTTATGTAAGTTTGTTCTTTCTGTTGGATAACTGAAAGTTTCATGTGTAAGAGCATCTTCTCTCAGTTAACATATTCGCTTGAATATTGTGATCAACTTGAATCTCTAAATAGCAAGGTTCTAAATAGCGATTATAGCGGCATAGCGGGGAGACTAAAAAAAAAGCTATTGCGAATAGCGTAGCTATAGTAGAAGCTATCACACATAGCGATTTTTCCTTTTCAAACTTTATATTCTATATTTCTACTAATTATCAACATAATCAATATTAGAGAATTGATGTAACAACTAAATGACAACTAATCTAAGTCTATACTTTTTATTAATTACGCAAATAAGAAGAAAAAAAATTCAAAAAGTAACATTATTTAATAGTTTATATTTCATGGTATTACATATTATAATAGACAAAGAGCAATTAATTTTATAAGGTAAATGAAGTCAATATACATATTTAAACATTTTATAATTATAATAATAATCAAAATCAGCTTTCAATTGAAATGAACGATAATAATTTTACAAATGAATACTATAAAAAGAGTAATCAAAATGAAGAATTAGTATTTGAATATTTCTCGATATAGAATGATAGAATAAATCACAAATAAAAATAGAAGCATATAGTTTGGTTTAGTATACTTATCGTAGAAGACCATGTAGTATTAGAAATAAGAATAAAAGTACAGAAGTCCATATAAATTGCAAAGAAAAAACATGTAGCATAGCGGTAGCTATAGCGGGTCTCATATAGCGGTAATAGCGGCCAGCTATTATAGCTATAGCGGTCGTAGCTGAGTTAGCGCAATTTTATCTCATAGCTTAGCGTTTATGGTCCGGAAAATCTATAGCGTAGCTATAGCGCTGCTATAGCTAGCTATTTAGAACCCTGCTAAATAGGCATAATTCCTTTACAGAGAACAAAAATTTGAAGAAAATATTTTAACTTGACCCTTTTTAATAGTTCTCGATGAAAAACAAAATAGCCAAAGTAAGTTCTTATGGATTCACTGTTTGATTATTGCTTTACTCAGGGACTTTCTAATCTCCTTTTATGCTAACTGATCAGGTACAAGCTTTGTTATTATCGTTTTGGGGAGCTGACCACAGAATATGGAAAGCCACCAGGGTAAGATATGATTTTTTTTTTTTCCTTTATATTTTCTTGCATAGTGGCATTTCATTTTTTTTCCATGGAATTGATAATCCTTATAATAGCAATCCTTCTTAGGACTACTCTCTCAGAGCAAATCTGGACTCTTGAATCTACTATGCTCAATAGATTATGACTCTATATCATAAAATATGAATAATTAAGCGCTCTCCTTTTGCTTATTGCTATGTGCCTTTGTTGTAGGTATGATCGTGTAAGAGGTGTGGAGATAGGAAACAAAGATGTAAAACTTGAGTATTTGGAGGAGGCATACACAACTCAAAACTGGATTGTTCGAATCTACAAAGTTAAACCACCCAAAAATAGGTGGTGAGAGATAGTACCTCCAGACTATTTAAGCGAGCTTCTTTTTTGAAACCCTAGTCAAGGAGGAAAAAAAACATGTACTTCTGGCAAAATAGAGACTTGAGGTAGATCAAACAATCGGCTTGCATTGGATTGTCTTTGCATACTTAGACTTTTTGATTTGCTTTAGACAAAAGCTAGATTATTGTTGCTGTGGTTTTTTTTAGAACAGAAAATTTTGAGTGATTTCTCCCCTCTTGTTGATTACTCGATAACTTGTGATGTATTAGATTTTTTTTCTTACTATGCAGAGAAATGAATTTTTAGTTTTGCTAGAAAAATTTCTGCATTAATGGCTTGTACCATCTTAATTTTTTTGTTTCTATATCATTAAATAAAATAAATTTATGACATCAAAATCTGAATGTAGACAAATCTATCGTAAATGCTTTAGTCTATGGCGTTTGGACTCGCGAAACTGGGTGAAATTGCTGTAGTTTGTTTTCTGTTGAGAAAAATGCTGGAGAGTACAGCGTTGCTCTGCCGTCTTCTTATTGCTGTCAACTCACAGTTGTGGCGCACCAAGGGGATAGTAAGGCTGGAATTGGAGTGGAACAACATATGGGTGGTGAATTGGCAATGCAAATTGTTAACACTTTTGAGATGCAGATTTTCTTAGCTGAGGCCACTTGGTTCAAAATTGGAATGGCTGTTGTGGGATTAGTTGGGGTACTTGAAATGAAGGGACGAAAACCAAAGTGATAACGTACTTTTTCTCTCTGTTTTTTTTTGTTTTTTTGTTTTTTTTTAACTCTGTTGTCCTAAGATGCGAATTTGTATGCATTAACTCAAAAAGAAATATTTTCAGTTAATGCATATGGATCGTCCGATCAGTTTTAAGATTCGTGCAAATGAACTCTGTACCAATATTAAAGACCTCATGTTTTAGGCTGGGATAGATGAACTCCGTTTACAATCGGAACTCAAAATATGCTTTTTTTAGTTAATGCAGACGATGCGGACTCCTAAAATGCTCAGTCATTGCTGTACATAAAAGTTTTATGGAGTAAAGCTAGCGTGTGACATGCTCACCAAGAAAGTTTAGTGAGCATAACTCCAAAAGTATATCGGATCGACGTCAAATGCCAAATCCAAACCGTTGAAATCCATGTACTTCATGAGTGATGCATATACATGCAAAATTTTGAAAGTTTCGAGTTTATTTGCTACACGGTCAAGTGGTCAAAGAAATGAACATTTTATTATAAGTTATTTTATATATTCAATTTTTATTATTTCTTTGACCACTTGACCGTGTAGCAAATAAACTCGAAACTTTCAAAATTTTGCATGTATATGCATCACTCATGAAGTACATGGATTTCAACGGTTTAGATTTTGCATTTGACGTCGATCCGATATACTTTTGGAGTTATGCTTACTAAACTTTCTTGGTGAGCATGTCACACGCTAGCTTTACTCAGTTTTATGCTTTAGTTTTACAAACCGAAACGCTTGTCTATGAATATTGTAAACTGTAGGATTTCCTTCATATCCCATCAGGGGTAAATTGTTGATACAGAGAAAATTTACAACATTTTTTTTTAACTCCCTGTTTCCCATCTACGTATAAAGTCATTAATGCAATTATGCTGAGATTAAGTCCTTTTATTTCTAAAATTGTATGCAAGTACTATTGTGCGCAGAGCTGTGCATGACTGTAGTGTGTACGTGGTAAGCTCTGAATTTTTTAGATATTTATAGTAATGTCAAGATTTTGAATATTGATATTTGATAGTAATGTCAGGATTTTGAAATATTAAAATAAATTCGGACTAACAAGACCAATTCCATCAGCACAAAAAATGGACAGTAATTTCTCTTTATGTTATAGTATTCCGTGATGTGGGAAATAAACCTGCTACGATCCTAAGGGATTGTAGGGTCCTAAAATTTCAAATCCAACCTTTCATTGGTTTTGAGATTCGTGCATAAAAAAAATTCTATAAAGATTCGTACAACAAATGATGGATTTGGAATTTTAGAATCGTAGCAGATTTATTTCCCCGTAATGAGAACCTTGTGCACACCCTTTATTTATTATTATTTTTTTTTCCTGTATATTTGCGCTCTTGTGAATAAGCCTGACTTGATAGACTGCCGAAATCAATCGTCCGACTAAAACAAAACACAATAACAGTTTCTTAAACCCTCTCGCAGTTCGCGCTTCACCCTCAAAACCCTCTCGCGTTTTTCCTCCAGCTTGCCATGGCGAACTCCCCAACAAAGTCTGATCCAATCGATCGTCTCTCCAATCTCCCCGACGCGTTGCTCGTCACAATCCTCTCGCTCCTTCCCACTCACATCGCTGCTCGCACCCAGGGGCGAGTACAGTATACAACAGGGGTAGGCACTTGCCTACCCCTGAAATTTTTTTTTTTTTTTTGGACCGGGCTTTTGTTATGGGCTTGCCTACCCCAGAATTGAAATCCTGCCTACCCCAGGCCCAGAACTCTCTACTGCACATCTCTCGCGAAAGGGAAGGGAAGGTTGCGCCTTGTGCCTCTTGCGAAAGGAAAGGTTGCGCCTTGCGCGTCTGAGCGTCTCTCCTGCCTGCGCGAAGGAAAAGCTGCGCGTGTCTGGTCTCTCCTGTGCGGATTTCGTCTCTCCTGCGCTTCTTCCTTCACTCAGCGCCTTCACCCAGCGCCTTCGCTCAGCGCGTCTTCTCTTCTCTCCTGCGAGTCTTCCTTCGCCTCAGCTTTAATTGCAAAGGTTGGTCAATTTGTTATCTGTCTTGATTGAAGCTGATCCTTAGCCTCAACTTTAATTTGCTTGTTATAAAATTGAGGCGATTTGCTTGTGAATCCTTTGATAATTTGTTTGCAATCTATCATTAAATTGAGGCGAGTCTCCTGCAATTTGCTTGTTATCTGTCATTCTGTCTTGATTGAATCTGATTATGTCTTGATTGCAAAGGATCACATTTGCAATTTTATAACAAGCAGACAACATCTCTTGACTCAACAATTTTTCTTCGCCTCAGCTTTAATTTGCTTCTTGATAGGCAATTGGTTGCAAATGTTGGTCAATTAATTGGACAATTGCCAATTGATTGTATGTATAGCATGATATATTAATTTTATAGGTATTTGTTTGATTGTTTCCTGCAAAGTATCAATTAATTGGGTAATTGGTTGTATATATAGCTTGGTCAATTAATTTGATAGAGACAGAGACAGGATTTGATATTAATTTTGTAATGTTGCACGCCTGTACCTAAAAAGAAGGTTAATTATAAAACAAATTTAAGTGGCTGATTTGGTAGGTATTTGTTTCATGCAAAGTATCAATTAATTACATGCTTTGAGTGGCTGATTTGGTACATTAAAACTAATAAATTATGTTTGACAGCTCGCCCAAGCATTGACTGACTTTGAACAATTCATAACTTGGTCAAGACAGAGAGGAGAATAAATATTATCATTAATTGGTATATTTTCGAATTTCTCTTATGAATTAGTGAGATAGACATTTTAAATCTGTCATATATATATTTAGAAAATGGAGATAGACATTGCTTAATTCTAATTTTTTCTTTGAATTTGTTAATAGAGAATGGATAGATACTACACGACGGCACCTAAATTTCCAATTGATTCTTCTTCACAAGGATCACAACAAATAGGGCCTAATAGTTCTTCATCTTCACAAGAACCTCCTTCTGATCCCGCTTCAAGGTCGCCCATATCTCAATATCCGCCAAATGAGAAGGAGGATATACGAAGACATTATCTAGGCAAAGGGCCATGTCAACCAAACAATCACAATTTTCCCCAAAGAGACATAGGTGGTGTTTTAAGAAGATTTAACAACTCTTGGTTTGGTCAATACCCCTATTGGTTGGAATATAGCATTGCTAAAGATGCTGCATTTTGTCTTTGTTGCTATTTATTTAGACCAGAATATCTTGGATCAGGTGGAAGGACAAAGTTTGTAGGAGAGGGCTATCGAAATTGGAAATGTAAGAAAGGGTTTGATGATCATGTCGGTGATGTAAATAGTGAGCACAATCATGCTCAAAGGAAGTGTTTGAATTTGATGAGTGAAAGACGGAGCATTGAAACAATCATGGTGAGACAAAGTGTTAATGAAGGGATGGATTATCGAGTGCAGTTAGGTGCCTCTGTACATGTTTCTCGATTTCTCGCAAAACAAGGTTTGGCATTCCGCGGACATGACGAGTCTGAAAGCTCTCACCGTAAAGGTAATTTCCTTAATCTTTTGAGGTATACGGGAGATCGTAACCCACAAATTGATAAGGTGATTCTGGAAAATGCTACCAAAAATCGAAAGTTGACATGTTCCGATACACAAAAGGAGATAGTTAATTGTGCCGCAGAGGAGACGATATTGGAGATACTTGCAGAGTTGGGCAATGAATTGTTTTCTGTCTTGATTGATGAGTCGAGAGATGTTTCAGTCAAAGAGCAAATGGCGATTGTGATTCGGTTTGTAAACAAAAAAGGTTCCGTTGTTGAACGGTTTCTTGGTATCGTTCATGTTCCCGATACTAGAGCGGTGTCTTTGAAGGAGGCACTTCAAGGGTTATTTGTTAAGAATGGTCTAACTTTGTCTAGATTACGTGGTCAGGGTTATGATGGAGCTAGTAATATGAGCGGGGAGTTCAATGGTCTCAAAACATTGATCATGAAGGAGAACGGGTCCGCTTACTATGTGCATTGTTGGGCTCATCAACTTCAACTAACTCTCGTTCATGTTGCTAAGCATCATCACAAGATTGGCTTGTTTTTTCAAATAATTTCTCAAGTTGTCAATGTTGTGAGTGCATCTTGTAAAAGGCGTGATCAATTACGTGAGAAACAAAGAATTGAGATTTTGGAATCTATTTCAAATTTGGAGATTAAAACTGGAAGTGGTTTGAACCAAGAAATGGGTCTTGCACGTCCATCTAATACTCGATGGAGTTCTCATTTCAAGACCTTAAATGGTGTGATTACACTATTTTCAGCCACAATAGGTGTACTTGAGGAAATAGAAAATGATGCTCTTATTCTAGAACAACGAGTTGAAGCGACTGGTATTTTATTTCATATCCAAACTTTTGATTTTGCTTTCAATTGTCATCTCATGAGAGCTTCATTACTTATCACGCATGATCTATCTCAAGCCTTGCAACGAAAAGAACAAGATATGGTAAATGCTATGCGATTGGTGAAATTTGCTAAAGTTCGCTTGCAAGGTATGCGGGATGGTGGTTGGGAATCATTATTCAAAGAAGTGTGTGTATTTTGTGTGAAGCACGATATAGACATTCCAAATATGGAGGATAAGTATGCTGGTAAGCCAAAGAGACAAACAACGAACACAACTAATTTGCATTATTATCGTGTTGAACTATTTTATACGGTTATTGATATGCAATTGCAAGAGCTTAATGACAGATTCACAGAAAGTAGTACCGAGCTACTTATTTGTATGTCATGCTTAGACCCGAGTAACTCTTTTTCATCATTTAATAAAGATAGGTTGGTTCAATTAGCTCGATTCTATCCCTCTGATTTCAACCAATATGAACTTGCTGTCTTAGATGGTCAATTGGAGAATTATCGCATGGATTTGCGAAGTGATGATGATTTTAAAGAGTTAAAGGGCATAGTTGAACTTTCTCAAAAAATGGTGGAAAAGAGGAGGCACAATGTTTATCCATTAGTTTACAAATTAGTGAAATTAGCATTGATATTGCCGGTGGCTACGGCCAGTGTTGAAAGGGTATTTTCGGCGATGAATTATGTGAAAAACCGAGTAAGGAATTCAATGGGAGATCAATTTTTGAATGATTGTTTGGTTACTTATGTTGAGAGTGAGTTATTTGATGAGGTAGTTGATGAACGAATTATGCAACGATGGCAAAATATGAGTAACCGTAGAGGAAAGCTCCCTCCATTGACTTGATTTTGTAACATTAATATATTTCTTGTTTTTAGATATGTAAAAGAATATTTGTTATAAATTTTTGACTTAGTTGAAACCTTTGGTGTTCATTTAGGTTAAATTTTTTTTTTACAACTATTTATATAGTATGCTTGCCTACCCTTGATTGAATTCCTAGACTCGCCACTGCTCGCACCTCCGTTCTCTGCCGCAGCTTCCGCCACCTCTGGGAGGCCTCTCCTTCCGTTGTGCTCATCAACCGAGCCCTTACTCATCCCTGTGATGAGAACTTCGATGCCATGGCTAATCGTGCACTCCTAAGCCGCAATCCCTCCTACCCCCTCGTCAGCTTGCTTCTAGATAAATTCTTCTTTGGCAAAAATGACAGAGTGATGGTTTCATCCTTACTTGCCAAGGCCCGCTCCCTCGACTTGCGCCACCTAACTATCAAACGTATCTGGTTGTCAGAATTCTTATATATTGCCCCCATTGTCTTTACAATCAACTCTCTCGTGTGCCTCTCGCTTGACTTACCTGGCTGTTCTATTAATTCTCAAGAACTTAAATTTCCTTCTACAATCAATTTAACCAGCCTGAGAAGCCTTTCGCTTAAATTGTCGAGGCCTGATCTGGCCTTTCTCAACCCATTTATCTCTAAATTGTGTTCCTTGGAAGATTTACATCTTCATCTTGAATTGACGTCTGGGCTTAGCCTTTCCTCCAAGAGAATCAGAAAAGTCAAACTGGTTATTTCCACCTTTTCTCTAGAACGTGCTATTGTTAACTTATCTCTTCCTTCATTGGAGTCACTTCATTTGGAAATTGAGGGGAGACTTCGTTGTTTACTCACATCCATGGAGAGGTTCCTTTGTTGAGAAAAGCTGTGATTAACCTTCACAAGATCTATGAAAGGGATGTCTTTGTTGTTGCTAGGCTGCTGAATTGTATTTCACATGTGGAAGAGCTAATCCTGCATTTAAAGGAGAGCAATGTAATAAACTTTACCCCTCATAATTATTATTTTTTGCACATGTCATTTATGTTTTCTTTATGCACGTCTTAATTGTTTAGATATGAGTGTATTAACCTACCAATTGACCGCCTTTTTCCAAATTTAAGGTGTTGTGTTATGCTATGTCACATATGCATTTGATACTGGTATAACAGCTTTATATGATTACTTGGTGATGCAAGGTACAATTGTAGGTTGATGTTTTGCTCGGATATTCTTGACATGTGTATAATTTTTAGGATGAGAAGTACCCAATTCCTATCTTGATGGAATTAGAAACATATGTGCGAGAGTTTCATAAGTTGGAGCATTTGGATTTGAACCTTTGCTTTCACGAGCACAATCTTGAATCTGTCACCACCATGCTACATAATTGTCCTGCTCTGAAATCACTGAAGCTGGTTCATGAGGTGCATAACCGTTTTTTTTTTTTTTTTTTTTTTGTAACTTGTATGTTAAGAATTTTATTGTATGTGCTATTGTATGAGTGGGTGAAGATTTTTCGATGAATATAATATTTCTGTTGCTTCGTCTAACCTTGGCCAACAAGATCTAAGTCTGGATTATTATGAGCCCATTTTTTGATGTTATGCGGAATCAACCAATTTTGATTTAAATAGGGCTTTTTTGTTGGGATTGAACTCTTTGTTATTTGTTTTTCGAAAGAGAAACTAGCTAGGATATAGTTGAGAGGATGTCAGCCCTAGATCACATTATCTTTTATTTTGTCTAAATTAGTCGTATTCAGAAGACGTGTGACATTTTTCTGATGTTTTCCAGTCCTAGATCTTAGAAATTTTATTTCTTAAATTAGTAGCAATTTTATAGGGTCATTTCGATTCACATTGCTGAAAATAGAAGCAGAGTTCATAGTTCAATCCTCTTTAGTATGTAAAAGTACGCGCACCTTGACAAGTGGACGGCGCTAGTTGGAGTTTCATAAATATTGCCACTGACTATGCAATATACATTTTGTTTTATGCTTAGGTTCCCAAGTTCATTGGTCCAGCAAGACAAAGGAAAAGAAAAGATTGGGGATCAAGGCTGCCGCGTAATGCTGATGGTAATTACCGCAATGCTTATTTCAAAAATCTTCATTTGGAAGAGAACCGTAAACAAGCCATCAAGTTGCTGAGTAAGAAACGTTCCTCTAAGAGGCAAGCTCATAACTAGGACTTGCATGGTCCAGCTAACTTAAGTCATTTTCATTGCTTGGTTGTTTTGATTATTTTTGGTGGAGCTAAATATATCCTAGGCATGTGTTGTGTTGACATGGTTTTAATTTTGTCTGAAGCATGTGTCAAAAGCACTACTACAAATGCTTTTGTGACTCACTCTTATGTGAAGTTATGCTCAATTTGGGTTTTGCATGCAGGTTGATGTGGAATGTGTTTATTTTTGCTTATTATTTTGTTTTGTTCTTGCTTCTTAGTGAAATTAATTTCTCTTAAGCAATATTATAAATCAACTGAGTTATATTTTTGCTGATTTAAGATATACCAAAATGGAGCAAAAATAAAAATGGGGCTTGTAATGCTTCACATTTGAGTATTGTTTCAGACTTTTAACGTATGCTGACAAAAAAAAAATAGTTCGATTTCAGCCATTCAAAAGATGCCTATACGGAAAAAACTTTTTGAGGGAGGTTTAGGCATTTTGAAGACGAGTTGCTAAATCTCATAATGCCCATCAATTAACCATTACTAACTGGTAACTTCTCGCTTTCATAGTTTTCCTTAATTAATAATAATACAGGACATCACAAACACAACCTTGATCAAAACTTTTTGTGAGCTGCACTAAACAACTCTTCAAAATCTCCCCTTTTGTTAAAATTTTCCGATTTTACTAACAATTAAGCTTGCCCATGATCAATCAGGACCAAATTCTACCAATAAAACCTCATGTGACTAAGCTTATTATAGATAAATTAAGCTTTGATAAACTGAATTTTTTACCATTATGAGTTGTTACAAAGCCTGCCTTATTTAAGTATCCATCAGTACATTTTTCAAGTTTTACAATATAAAATTAACAAACTACAAGAACTACATTGCTAACATGCATTAGGCAACAACTTTTTTTTTTTTTTTTTAGAAAAAACAGTAAAAAGGAAACTTCAACCGCCAGTAAAATCTTTATTGTCTGGTCCAGACATCACTTGGTAGTTGGTGAAGTAAGCTTAAAATAAGACTCATCATCCTCCTTCTAATGTTTGTTTAAATATAAGTACAGTAAAATATATTACAGCAATTGGATCCAAATCATTAAAACCAATCTACTTCACCAGTAATTTGTTTACATGCAAAGTTCATAAATTTTCAAATTCATTTAGTATGAAGTCAAGCAGTAAAAATCTAAAAATTTATAAGTTAATTTTAATGTATTCATTTTTCATCATTTTTTATGCTTCACTTTATACTAAAAATTTATAAATTTTACATATAAATTTTATATATAAACATATCACTTCTGAAATAGACCAGTTTCAACAGTTTAAATTTGTTATTTAAAACCTAAACAATAAGCTTGCAAGGTGATAACAAAACATTCTCTCTGCACCTTCAAAATTTTACATTTGTAGGGTAAAATCCATATTTTCAAGGTGAAAATAAGACTCCTCATCTTTTGTGAGTCCACATCTTTTGAGTTTAATGCATCTTGTCTGATCAGGATTGGAGCCAATATGGTCCATGCTTATAACGCATAGTCCTTTAATATTAGTGCGGATCTCAATCGGATGGTTCAGATATATTAACGCACATTCGGTTAATGCAGAGGATACAAATTCATGTTTAGCAGGGGATAGAATGACTTCTTTTTTTTTCTATATCATTAAAAAAAAATTATGACATCAAAATCCAAATATGGACGAATCTAATGCAAACACTTCAGTCTACGGCGTTTCAGACTCAGGGCGAAATTGCTGTAGTCTTCTATGTTTTCTGTTGAGAAAAACGCCAGAGAGTACAGCGTTCCTCTGTCTTATTGCTGTGATGTTGTCATGGGATGCTGCCATCTCAGTTACATTTTTGCACGCAGTAGGTTTCTCCACACAGCTTCTTTCAAGATGTATTGATAGTTTCGGTTCATATTTAATTGGAATATTCTTCGAACTAGACGGTGATCATTTTTTTTTTTCTCTGTATCAACAATTTACCCTTACGGGATCGGAAGAAAATCCCACACACCAGCGTTTCGATTTGTAAAACTAAAGTATACAACTTTATGTACAGTAATGACTGAGCATCTTAGATCTCAGAGTTCAAAACAAAACAAAAAATTATCACTGGGGCTTTCGACCCTTCATTTCAAGTACCTCAACTAATCCCACAACCGCCATTCCAATTATGAACCAAGTAGCCCCAGCTAACAAAACCTGCATCTCAAAACTGTTAACAATTTGTATTGCCATTTCCCCACCCATATGTTGTTCCACTCCAATTCCTGCCTTATTCGCCCCTTCGTGCGCAACGACTGATGCTGCAAGTGTTGCCATTACCAAAGGGGTTCTCAGATCCATTCTAAATTTCTTTGTTTTCTCAGCACCTTTTGCATTTTTTAAACTTTGCTCTGAAGAAGAAACACTAATTGGGGACTGAGATGGAGCTGTACTTGTGGCCTTTCTATGGATTGATGGAGATGGAAGGATGTGAACTGGGCTCCAGTATCTTTCACCATGGCTCTGTTCTATGCGGGGAGGGTTGCTGCCTTGTTCTTTTCGTCTCTTGGCAGCCTCTAGAAGCCTTTGTGTGAAAAATGGCTGTTTAGTTCTTCTGTATGTAGGCTTCTTAGCAAGAGAGGAATCCTCGCTGCTAGTTTCTGACTTGAATGGTTGCCAGTACCACCAGTTTGAGATTGATCTTATTCCTTGAACGGCTGAAATTATAGATCCTCCTATAATTTCTGATTCCTGTAGGGAAGTAGATTTCGGTTTTTAAAGTGCAAATAAATTGAAGTTGTGTATTTACTATTGCATTACCTTGGATCCCCTTTTTGAAGCCTTCTGTTTCATCTCATAAAATCTGGTTTGGAATTTTTCGAGATCAGCGAATATATTCGATACACGGGCCCCGCCTGTATTACCCTGTGATATCCTCACACTTCCACGAGGTTGTTTTGACATCAAGAACTCCAGGGCTGCTAAATTCGACTTCTCAACCACGCTGGTACGAAGAAACAAAAGATAAAATTAATAAAATATAATTTTACAGGACGAAAAAGATAATTTAACAGACTTTAAGATTCAAATTCGATTTCCAAATGTTTCATTCAGCAGGTGCAGATTGATCCACCCGTACCTTTCATTTCTAATTTTGCGCAATTTTACCTGATACAATCAACTGGGCAAGTTTGAATGGCTTCAAAAATCTTGTCTTCTGGATCGGCCCATTGTGAGATGACTCGTGCACGGCCGTATACTGACTCAATTGCAAATGTTTTGCTTGCAAATAAAGCACACTTCAAGCAACCAACACATTTTACTTCATCGACAAATACTGCACGCTGTTCGGTCTCTGAACCGGACCAACCAGAGTAGAGCGGTTTGCCTGTGTAACCTTGGAATTCGGAGAGCTTTGCTTGTTCCTGTATGATCACAAAATAAATTATGAGGCTATGGTAATATGAATATAACGGATTGCCCCGTACTCTGAATCCATATCTTTATTTTCAAAGTTTAAACATTTGATTCGAACCGTTAAACATACCATATGAAAATATACTTGGAAACCAAATTTTACACTTTTTAAAAGTGTTTTACTATTTTTTAGGTAAGTAGAAAATCACCGGTTTCGGATGGTTATCGATATATCAAAAATGTTTTATGTGGCCTCTCCCGTTTTGCAAATGAATAGTGATCTTCTAAAATTTTAGCTCTTAATTAATTTACCTCTAGTACTTATTGATTTGCTAGTTTGATTTTTTTTCTTGATTTACTCTGCTCAAAAATGTAAAAAAAAAAAAAAATTGTTTATAGGAAGACCTGATCATAGGCAAAGCGCGAGGCAGGGTCCATGAGGAGAGAGTACACCTCATTAAGCACAATAGCCATGTCATGACCGGCGGGTCCCGCTATGTCAGGATGGCAGTGCTTCTGCAGTGCTCTGTAAGCCGCCTTTATCTCTGACTGACCCGACGACCTCTCAACCCCCAACAACTCATATAAATCATAATCCATCACCCATGAGGAAGTGTTGTTACCACAATTAGAAGAACTGGATGAAGCTTTGCATCTAAATTGGAGGTGCGATATCTTACTTGCTCTGTTTTGTTTTGGACTGCTAAAGACCAGCGAAGGAGAGATGATGTTTAGGAGATAAGTGTGCATGGTGATTTGGTTTTGAGGAACAGTAGAGGAACGGGAGAAAATGCAAGTTTGGTGGAGAAGAGAGGTCGAAATTTATCAGACTTGTCGCGGGATATTTTTTGTGTGTAAAGTGTAAATTGAAAAGTGCAGAGAAAGATATTTCCGAGCCTGAGAGTGACGTGGATTGTCTCCGTTTTGTGGTAACTCTGGAAACGAATTAGAATACCAGTGGAGTCTAGAAATGGAACTATCCAGTTATTTAGCCTGGAGAGGATTAGAGGATATAGGACAAGTCAACAATAGATACTTGGAAGTCCACAAGGAACTGTCAAGTGTCAATCCTCTCTTCCCAACACGCAAATATAACAAAGTAAAACTCTTCCAATATTACATTTTGTTTTTTAACACAAGATAAAATTTAAAATTATTAAATTATTTCAATATAATCGGATGCCTGAAGTAATTTAAAGTTTTAGTTTGAATTCAGACCGTCTGATTAAAATCTGCATAAATATTAAAAGAATTCTATAAATTTTATCTCAGACCCCCCAACTAATTAAGCGGTTCAAGGTAAGATATCAGTGATGAAGAGAAAATCAGAAGAGATCAGACATAATCACATAAATGAAGAATGCTAATGAAAATTACACGATATTTGACCTAAGTTCCGAATAAGAGAAGGATGTTCTGCTATGTTACTTTATATATGGTCCGTATTCCGATACATATCCAATATATTTCTGATACGACGGATTATGTTAATATATTTGATTGACAGATACGGTATTCGATACGTATCGATACGCACCGATACAGCGATAGGGCTCTTTGCGAAAGAAATACATCTGATCTCGTTTCTCAAGCGGATCGATGATCTGCGCCTTCCACGTGGCACATGTGCGGTGCCATGCACTTTACACGACGCACCGCAAATTTTTCACGTGCATCTGCGTGGCAGAGACACATCACCGTTCAGTGCTGACGGATAGCTCCACTATATATTCGATACTATATTCATATCACGCATAATAAAATAAAGAAATAAAAAAAAAAAAACTGATAGAATTTGGTACAAATTTATCGTTCCTAAATGATTCAAAACTTATAATTATCTATATTGAGGGTAGTGTTTGGAGCAGTGTTCTAAATAGCTAGGTATAGTGGCGCTATAGCTACGTTATAGCTTTTCTGGACTATAAATGCTAAGCTATGAGATAAAATTGCGCTAACTCAGCTCCGACTGCTATTACCGCTATATGAGACCCGCTATAGCTACCGCTATACTACATGATTTTTTTTTTTTTGCAATTTATATGAACTTCTATACTTCTATTCTTATTTCTAATGCTACATGGTCTTCTACGATAATTATACTAAACCAAACTATATGATTCTATTTTTATTTGTAATTTATTATATCATTCTATATCGAGAAATATTTAAATACTAATTCTTCATTTTGATTACTCTCTTTGTAGTATTCATTTGTAAAATTATTATCGTTCGTTTCAATTGAAAGTTGATTTTGATTATTATTATAATATATAAAATGTTTAAATATGTATATTGACTTCATTTACTTTATAAAATTAATTGCTCTTTGTCTATTATAATATGTAATACTATGAAGTATAAACTATTAAATAATGTTACTTTTTAGATTTTTTTTCCTTCTTATTTGCGCAATTGATAAAAAATACAGACTTAGATTAGTTGTCATTTAGTTGTTACATCAATTCTCTAATATTGATTATGTTGATAATTAGTAGAAATATAGAATATAAAGTTTGAAAAGGAAAAATCGCTATGTGTGATAGCTTCCGCTATAGCTACGCTATTCGCAATAACTTTTTTTTTTGGTCTCCCCGCTATACCGCTATAATCGCTATTTAGAACCTTGGTTTGGAGATAATATGCAGCATCTGAGATGATATTTGTATTTGTAAATTTTTTGTTGTTGGATCTTTTAATTAGTTTAGTTTGTTATGAAGTATGAATTTAAGTTTAAATTTTATAATTAACTAGTTTCTGTGTGTTATAGAGTGTGGTATGTGGATTTTTTAAGTTTTAAATTAATTAACTAGTTAAATTTGTTATAAATTCATGATGGTTGAGCGAATGAGTGTGTAATTATGCATTTATTTTCTGCTAAATTTGTAATAATAAGAGACCCTTTTTCTTTCGTCAACATAAATTAGTGTTACTCTTTCTATGTTAAAAACTTATATGATATGTTATTAAATTACAATATTTTTATATTTACTGTAATTATAAAATTAAAATATTATATTTACTCCGAACTAATGTGATATTTTATGAAGTTACAAAAATTAGTGTTCCGGAATGAAAAAACAGTATAATAATTGTTTGTAAGAAACAGCAAATGACCTGGATCAACAAAAGCAGCCCAAAGAAAGACTTTCTAAATGGGCCGGTTGGGCCCAATTGTATACGGAGCTCAGTTGACAAATCCCTCATTTCCTGCTGCTTCTGATTATTTTGGGGCAGCAATAGCATATGATACATTGGCAGTTTGGCACTCGTTCGTTTTCATATTTTACTGTGAAAATGTCGATTCGACATGAAGGCTTTTTAGCATTCCGGAATATTTTAATGAATAATAGAAATGATTTATAACGACAAGAAACGATATATATAACATTTTATTCGTCATTGATTGATTTCCATGGACGAGATATTCATTTTATTATTTGACTAATAATCGAAAGTAAAGCATTTAATACTTGAAAAAAAATATAAATGTAGATGTTGTCATTAATTTTAATAATTCGGGCTACATAGACAAAAAAAAAAGTTCGAATAAATGTCTGCTTTTAAAAAAATACTATCTTTATTTTGCTATACTTTATCATAAAAGAGGAATCAAGAATGAAAGGGACTTATCGTAAGTGGGCTTCTCCCAGATTCACTTACCAATCTTGACTTTTGTGTTTCATTCCTATTGACCCGTCAGGGTGTTTAGATGTGAAGTGATAAATATAAAAGAAATTTCTAAGTATCAGTTTTCCTTCAGTTCTCATACATCAATTTTTCAATTATTCGAAATTTCTAAGTATTATTGATAAATATAAAAGAAAGCATTCTTGAAACAAATATTCGTAATCAAATTAAATTGTAAATTTGTGATTGCCACGGAAAATATGGATGACCACAATAAAAGTTTGGGATATTTTATGAGATAGTTCCAAATTCAAATAGAAGTTTGGGATGACCCCAGTAAAAATTGACAAGCACATTGGATTCATTTTTTTGGCACACCGCGTGGAGCAACTGCAACCAAATCTAAAGCAGAGGTGACTGGGGAAAATATTTTTGGCTTCAAAAAAGAGAATCGAAACTAGCAGTTGAAAAATTAACACTACAAAAAAAAGGTAACAAGAAAAACCGGTCTTGAATTTTAGATCGGAACTTTGTAGTACGGTCAATATATTTTTGAACATGTACTTATTTTGAACTTACATTTGTGGTCAAATTATAATTGAGTGACTTGACTTTTAATAAATTTTTTATTTTAACAATAATACTGTTATCAATGATGAATTGAAGAGAAGAAATGTGGTGTTTTTGAAAGATGTTAAAATAGCACACATTGTGAAAAAAAAAAGAACAGTAATATTGTAATACAATCACATGAATTTAAACTATTAAATAGCATCTACAGAAATTTCAAAGTTTTAGTACGTGGCCTGGTCCGAATTTTTTATTTTATCATTAAAAAAGATTAAAAAAACTACGATTTGATTAGACTCTAATTTTTGACAAGCTACAACGTGAAATTACGAACATATATTGAGTGTCCGTAACTTAAAATAATAGACACAACTTTTACCAAAATTTCCCAAACAAAATAGCTGTTTTTGATTTTGTGTGGGTCCCAAAATTATTTTGCCCAATTCAAATGCACAACAAAAAGCTGAAAAAATAAAGTTTTCATCTGCAACATGAAGTTACAAATACTTAATTTTTGTCTGCAATTTCATGTTATGATCGTGTCAAAAATTAAATTCTAACCAAATGTTTTTTAATTTAACTTTTTTCTTTTCAATTTGGCGGCCTGGCACTCTTGTACAGGTACCAAAAGATAAAATAACATAAACATTAGGGCTTCAGGAGCGAAAGAGAAAACAAAATTAAAAAGAAAAAGAAAAAAAAGAACTAAAATTTACGAAGCAAAGATTAAGCTAAGGGCATATGCACAAAAAAGCAATCGTCGGCCAGCCCAAACGGCCGAAAGAAACCCTCTTCCCTCTCCTTTCCTCTCCGCCATTACCGACCTCTCCATTTTCTTACAACCACACTCCAAACTTTTCCACTCATACATACACTTTCTCTCTGTGCTCACTTGGCGACCGTCCGATCGTCGCCGCCGCCGTAGCCAGCGCTCAGCCGCGCACTAATCTTTACTTTTTAACTTTGAAACTGTTTCTTCGAGGAGGCGCTAGGGTTGGGATTTCTCGGACCCGCCCCCATGGGCGGAAGGAGGAAGAAAGGCAAGGCGAAGTGCCAGCTCCAGCTCGGCGACTTAGTCTTGGCTAAGGTCAAGGGTTATCCTGCTTGGCCAGCTCAGGTTTGATTTTTCTCTTGCCTTTATGCTTGCGAGGTTTGATTTTGAGAAAGTTTTGGATTATTGGAACTGCTCTATTTTGGGAAATCTAACCCAAAATAAAGAAACAGAATGTTGCCACTGATCAGAAAGCACAATCCATGGGTAATAGGTAGAAAGCAATTGAGAACTAGACAGATGAAAGTAACTCAAATAGGGCGTGCTTTTGGAGATGCATTTGCCTTTTCTTGTTGCTAAGTTACTTGCGCATTAGTGAGGCTGATTTAAGCTACTAGAAAGCTCGTTTGGTACTAACTGGCTGAGCAAGTCAAAAGAGTGGAAACAGTCCCTGTACTGGTATTTCAGTAAGGAATGGAAGCAGCATGCATAATTTGAATACAATTCCCACATGAAGCTGCTACAATTTTCATATTTTCTTTCTTTGTTCTCTCTTTTGGTTGTAGCAGCTATCTCCTTTGTTGGTTCTATGACTGATTTTGTTACTTTTATATATTAAGGTTACATGATTTCTTGTTGGTTAGTATTGAGTTATCTTTTTTTTTTTTTCTTTATGTGTTATTTTTCCATTAATTTCTATTCAGATAGGCAATCCTGAAGATTGGGATAAACCGCCTGACCCACGAAAGCATTTTGTTGAGTTCTTTGGGACTGGTGAGATGTAAGTTATCTTAATATATTGTCCTGATATACTTTGGTCTGTCATATTTCCAGATTTTGATATTTAATTAATTAACAATTTCTCATTAACTCGAACAAGTTCTTTTTTAATTTTTAATTTTTTTACAATCCTCTTATTTGTAGGGCAATCACTTTTTCTTGTCATGTTGTTGTTTTTAATTATCTTTTTTTTTTTTTGTCTTGTGTCCTGTTGGCTGGTTGTGTTCAACCTATGAGGGAATAAGAGTATATGATTCAATTTCAGTTCCTTTTTATTATGAGAAGGAGATAGATGGTCATAGTTTGAACTAGCAGCCTTTCAGTCTTTAGACTGCCAAGTATACAACTTAGACTTTATTTTGTTCAGTTCATATTATGAATATGTTTGTGTATATTTTATGTCAAAATAATTTGGTCTTGTAGTGCCTTTGTTGCCGCTGCTGACATTCAAGTATTCACAGAAGAGACAAAGGCCAGGCTTCTTTCTCGCGGCCAGAGCAAGAAAACCAAGAGCTTTGTTCAGGCAGTGGAAGAAATTTGTGAGGCCTTTAATGAACTAAAAGAGAATTCCACTAGCACGCCTGCACATGATCCATCACCTCTTGGCAAAAGCAATAGTGCTGTAAATTCGCATTCAGACAATGAGTTATCTGGATCTGAAAATAAGGTTGCACAATCTGAAGAGAAGGAATTAAAATCCAAAAATGAAAATGAGGCATTGAACTCTGAAAACGGGGCTGTGGAATGTGAAATTGAGGCTTTGAAATCTGAAGAGGAGCCGATAAACATAAACTCTGATGAGTTGCATAAACTGGAACATTGCTCTATTAGTAGCAAAAAGACTGTACTGGACGACCTAAGTTTGAAAAATGCTGGTAAAAGTATTTTATCTGGTGCATCATTGAAGAGATTAGATGCCCAAAAGGAGAAAGGTAGGGAGGTGAAGAAAAAAGATGTAAAAAAGAAGAGAATTCCGGACAAGGCACTCAAGGAAGAAGGTAGAGAGGTGAAGAAAAAAGGTGTTGATGATAATTCTCTAGAAGCTTACACCGAGAAAACAGATGCTGCTGTTGAAAGATTAGATGCCCAAAAGGAGGTTAGAAAGAGGCTGAGGAGCCCCACAGAGGTGAATAGTCAGTCAGATGGGCAAGAAATGAGCAGGGATGAAACTACTCTGGTTAAAAGAACAAAATACTCGCCTATTTCTGACATGAAGGATGACTTCACTCCTAACGGGCCATCATCTAAACAGGATGAAAAAAGATCAAATCAGCTTGAGGAGAAGAAAGAAGTGAGAAAAGAGAAGGAAACACCTCTTTTACAGGATGGTACTGCAGAGTTGGTCTCCATTAAGCCTAAAGTGTCTGTTACTTTGGAGGAAGACCATGCACTGCCAGATTCTCACAAGGCATCACCATCGGGTATTAAAAACTCTACCAAAAGAAGTTTTAGAGAGAATGAAAAGATTAGCAGTTTTAAGGTGGCCCTTGGAAAATCTGCACGTGATTCTTCTACCACTAGCCCTAAAAAATTGGGGAAGGGAAGAACTGGCCAAGCTGCAGCAACGAGGCCACAAGAAAAAGTTGAACAATCAGTTGGAGGAAAGAAGTCTCTTCCTCCTGATAAATCTAGATTGGAGGCTTCTTTTGAGCTTACAAAAGAATCTAAAAAAGAAGTAGCTGTAGAAGCAAAGAAATCTCAACCTTCTGTTCAAGGAAAGAAACCACACCTTTCTCCTTCTAAGACCTTGGGAAAGAGTTCCAAGGGAACAGGGGAGAAGAAGATGTTGCCTAAACAAGAGGATTTGAAGTCTACTAGTAAGCATCGGCCCCAGCCAACTTTAGCACCTGAGAACAGATCAGGAAGTAACTTTTCTGTTAAATCCACAGTGGAGAAAGATCTCTTGCTAGAAGAAAGGTACTTAAAGCCTTTCGGTGTTTTTTTTGGGAAGTTGGTCATTTACTAATCATTAACGGCCACTTTTTGCATGTAAACTTAGATTAAATCTAGCATTTTGTTAACCTAATCGAAACATTCTTTGGTCATGTAAATTTTATTTTATTTGTAAGTTCGGTAATGATTTGCATTTTGACCTAGAGCTACAACTTTCAGAGACACTTCAATGAAGCATCTGATTGCAGTTGCTCAGGCTGTGAGGAAGCAAGTTCACTCCCATGGTCCTTCCATTACGATACCTGCTTCACTTTTAATGCCAGGGATGCATGATACAAGCTCTAGTTCTCCTCAGTTACCACTTTCACAGCCAGGAAGTGCAGTTCAAGGGAATAAGAGCATGCAGAGTTCTCCCCCTTTGATTAGCTCACCAGCCAATCCAGCGGATCTGGAGCACATACACCTACCAAGCCCTGTCTATAGGTCTGCTTCAAAAATTAGTCTAATATGGCCAAAAAGAGTACAAACAAGTTGTAAAATATAATACTCTGTGCACTAACATATCCAATAAGGTCTCGCAAAAATGCAACTGGTTGTTCATAACACATTCTGTTTTTTTGTTGAGCTGCAGACCTGAGTCTGATGAAGCAGCAGCAAAAGAGCTGTTTGAGGGAGCATTGGAGGCTTTAACAAGGACTAAAGATAGCATTAGTCGTGCAACCCGGCAAGCCATGGAATGTGCCAAGTTTGGCATAACTAATGAAGTAAGTCTTCTTCTTGTCTTCTTGGTTACCAGTAGTTTTAGTTCTTTTCATGCTCTGATTATTGTAGCCGAGCCAAGATGCTTGTGCCCAGGTTATGTACTGGAGCATACTATAATAGTAGATATTATTACAAAATTATGCATTCTATTTTTTAATTTGTCTTGTAAATAAGCATGGAATTTTTATTGTTTTAATACAACTGGTTTGAAAATTTGAAATGGCAGATAATGGAGCATCTTCTCAGTAAGATGGAGGTTGACCCCAGCTTCCATCGGAGGGTTGATCTCCTTTTTCTTGTAGATTCTATTACTCAATGCTCTAATGTACAGAAAGGTAATTGATTAATGTAATTAAAAAACAAGGCGATTGATTCTTGTTCAAATGACCATCTTGTTAATTACAATCGCCGGACTTACATAACTTTGGTGGACTCAAGTTTGTGTGTCCAACCTTTTCTTTCTATGTGGAAATGTCAAGGGTACCTTTTTGATGTCAGAAGCATGATTGATGGTATAGTTTTATTTTACACTGAATAATCACGGTTCATGTGATTTCTGAGAACTTTCCATGGTAGCCCACTTTAGGTTGGGATAAACTATTGGTTCTGCCTGAAATAAAGTATTTCATCAATGCAGTGAGATGTTACTCTATCTGGTGTTTACACCCGTGAATTTGGTCTGTTAGCAAGTTTGTGTGACCTGTTCACGAAAAATTGTTCAGGCTTTGCTGGGGAATCATTTATACAAACTGTGCAATCTGTCATGCCTCGTCTTTTAACTGCTGTTGCTCCTGCCGGTGCTGCTGGCCGCGAGAACCGTCGTCAGTGTCTCAAGGTAACTGTCAATTAGTACCTGCTTCAAGTAATGCTTGCTACACCTCATTTTCCTCTTTGGTATATACAAGAGGTGGTGTTTGGTTTTGAATTGTGATAGGTACTTTTGTGTTTAGGTGTTGAAATTATGGATGGAGAGGAAAATATTGCCGGAATCACTTCTCAAGAAGTGTATAGCTGATCTTAAGAACGAGGACCCCGTCGTTGATTTTTCATCCATGAGGCGGCCGACGCGTGCTGAGCGTAATATTGATGATCCAATTAGAGATATGGAAGATGACTTTCTTGTTGATGAGTATGGGAGGTACAAGTTTGTGATTTATAAGACTGAATCCCTTTGTTATTAGTAGGTCACTTGGTAGTATCTTGCTGAAAATATTTACATGAAAAGATTTCTTTTTTATATTTCATGAGCTTTGTTTCTGAAACAGCTATTGTTAATAACTTTAGCCAGTCTGTGGTTTACATGTTGATGCTTGATATTGTGGCGATTTTTTTCTTTATGAAATGATTGTAGGTCTGTTGAAATAGGCATCACAAATCTGCCGCCAAATAATGTTTTTGAGAAGTGTACCTTTGTTAACCAACATACCTTAAAATGAGTATTATACATCTTGTGTATTCTCTGTCCAGTACGCTGCTATACTTCTTTTCTCCAATGAAACTTATAACTTCCATTTATCCCATTACAAATTTATATAGAATTATTTTACTAGATAAAAAATTACTAGTTTTGTGACAATGTTAGAATGCTATCTTGTTCCATAAGCCAATTAGACCTGTGAGTTGTTATCTAACAAGTTGCACCTTTTAGGCATTTGCTTATTTTCCTTTTTTCAGCAATACAACTATCGGTCTTCCTGGTCTCTTAACATCCAACTTTTTTGAGGAGGAAGATGAAGAATTCCTCCAGATCAAGCCCCCAAGCGGAAACATTTCCAATGGTGACCTGGAGACCAAGGATGTTTCGGCTTTGTCTAAAGAACGGGAGAATATTCTCCCTGAGAATCCTTCTCCAATACCTGATTCTCAGCATGATAACCCAAGCACTACCTCTACTCAGGAACCACTGGTGGCGGAAACATCAAAAACCGTGCCAGATGATCAAGATCCTGTCTCGCATTTGCCAAGTAAGCCACCTTCGCCGCCCCCTCCCCCGCCGCCACCAACAAATTCACCTCCGCCACCTCCACCGCCGCCGCCTTCATCACCACCAACAAATTCTCCATTGGGGGAGGAACTGAAACTTCCCCCACCGCCGCCGCCACCACCACTACCTCCGGGACCACCTCCATTGCAAGTACAGTCAGCAGTAACTCCCCAAATGCAACAGTCACTGTCTGTGGCACCAATACCAGGGATGTCACAGGAGCCATTACCGACTTTGCCTCCTCTGCAACCGCCATTGCCTCCTGGGCCACCGCCTATGCAACTCCAATCGTCATCGGTCCCACCTGCACCTTATTTCATGAATCAAAATGTAGGACTCTCTTGATCTCTCTCTTCCTTTCTCCTTGTACCCTTGAGGAGAAAAATAAGACTCTTTCAGAACAAAAGCTCTCTGTATTCCCTTTTACATAAATACTGAATTGTCATGCACAAGGTTTCTAATCTCGAAATCAAATAGGAAGAGTTGATGCTTTGGTAGAGAATTTAGGATGTTGTGAAATGATATATCGGATAAAAGCTTCATATATTGGATAAACCTAATAGGTCAAAAATTGATGTAGTACAAGAGTAGGGCATAGTGCTTATTTGTACTTACTATTATTTTTTTCAACTCTTTTGTGTCCCCCAATTTATCATTCATGTTGATTCATATGCAGGGACCTGGAAATGCTCCAATGCAACCAGTGAACTTCACCGCAAATGGACCTTGCAACACTGCACCAGGATACAGTCAAAATAACATGCATTTACCACCAGCATCTCAAATGCCTGGGACCAACTATTTTCAGCAAGGCAATATGCCTTTCCATCAGGGCCCACCGCCCCCTATACCCATGACCCCACAACCACCACCGCCGCCCCCAAATCAACCGTATATGCAACCGCCTTGCAATTTTCGTCCCTTTCCTGACAATTGTCATGGACCATATCCACATGACAGTTTCCATGGGGCTTATCCACCAGACTGTTTTCGTGGGCCAGGTCCTCCTGAAGGGTATCATGGGTTATTTCCACCAGATGGTTTTCGTGGGCCCTTTCCTTCAGACGGTGGATTTTGTGGGCCATTTCCACCTGACAATGGTTGTCCTGGGCCATTTCCACCAGAAGTTGGCTGTCGTGGGATCTTTCCAGCTGACAGTTATCCTGGGCCGTACCCGCCAGATGTTTGTCATCCACCGGGTCCTCCTGATGGTATGTCTGAGCATTTAGACTGAAGTAATCAAACTCTTCTTGTTTTAGTTGTTCATTGAAAAACATTAAAATTAATTGCAAAGAAAATCTAGAAAATGAGATGATTAACTCTTGTTGTCTTGTTGGTTTGATTCAATTTATTCTCTCGTATCCATTTATTGCTTCCTATACTACCCGAACCCTATCATTTCTCAAATTAAAAAAATTACAAAGAAAAGGATGTAAATGACGACCACTGTCATAATAGAGGAGAAAGCTAAGACAAGGAATACAGGAAATGAATTATAATGTTTAACCCAAAACATTGCACTAGTCACTTCACTTGATATAGTATTTAATATTTTCAATATCTGTAGGATACTATCGGCCTAATATGGAAAGGCCACCATTTGATCCTATCAGTCATCGACGTCCTATGCCAAATCCAATTCCCCCAGGACCACCACTTCCAGGTTTTTTTTTTTATCCAAATTCAAATTCAATGTGTCACAATCTGGACCAGACTAATAATTGGGGGCCTGACAATCTGGTGTCCTGGTGTATATACTTGGGCTGTTTTTAGTGCAATTTCAGGTTAGAAGCTCCTTAATTTCAAAAGTAAAAACAAACTTTCCAAAGTAGGGAACACTGTTTGCATGTGCATACCTTGTGACCTTTCTTCTTATAGTTTGCAATTGTTGAAGCTGAGTGATTATCGTTAGCTAAAGTGAGAAAGAAAAAAAAACTCCTTAATATGTAACTGCTTGAGAAGAATCCCTGACTTCCTTAACCCTTATTGGCTATTTAAAAAGCCACCAAACTAATATGCATCGTGCTGCTGGGGTTCTGCTACTTATTGTTTGACTACATTTTGACTGACTAACCATACAATATTATCTCCTCAGTATTTCTACCATTTAACAATTGACTGCGGAAGTCTGATGGGTTCTGCGACCGTCTGATCCGCTTTAAGATCCATGCATTCCGCCTTAATATTTGTGTGCGCTCGCATCAATTTTGTGTGCAACGATCTTAAAGCCGATCGAATGGTCCTGGAGCCCATTGGACCTACTCCGATCTGTTAACAATTTGATGTGGACCATTTTCTTTTTCGAGGCATGGCAAATAGGCCAAGGGTCTACTGTGATTTGCGTGAGAGAGAATTACTATAATCAATTACATAATATGTAACCCTAGTTTGATAATTTCCTGCCCATGCAGACCATTTTCATCCCCAGATGGCACCATTCAGACCAGAGAACCCTGCCCATCATAACAGTTGGAGGCCTGGTTGATGTGAAATTGGTAAGACTCAATTTCGGGTTGTGCCAAGGATTTGCTTATCTTGAGTCTCAGTAAACAAAGAGTGAAATTTGCTTTTCTTTGTTGCTTGTTCCTCTGCCTTGTTTATGTTTTATTGGGGCTTTTTACACTTGTAAACCGAGGAGAACCCCTTTGGAGCTGTTGGCATCTGCAGAGGCACTGTCCGTTACTTGTAGATAAACTGATTGTAACCTTGGACAGTAGATTTCTGTATTGATTTGTAAGCTTCTGATAGTTGTGCAATTAAAATTTATACTAACTGACAGGATTTTGTTGTCATTTCAGGCTAATGGAACTGCATGTACTTGGGGTAAAGATTGCACAAGCAGAATTAGTAATTATAGGTGCTCAGTGATGGTGCAGGGGCAAGGCATTGTAGATTTCAAGTTTTGTCCTGGCCACTGCATAGGGAAGATAATAGTCAACTGATGCTGTAAGTTCTTCCATCTAAAGCTCTCATGGTTTCAAATATGGAAACGTTTGATTGTTTGAAACTTCCTCACTTGAGATAATGGTAAGATTTTCTGCACAGGTCTGTAGAGGTTTCAAGGCACTTTCTGATAATGGTAAGATTTTCTGCACAGGTCTGTAGAGGTTTCAAGGCATTTTAGAAAGTCAAATTCTGCTGCAAAAGAGAGATAACATGAAATGAAAGTAGTTGTTAGACAATGTACAGTATATCTTTGTTGATGATCCTACTGGGGATAAATTTTGCCTCATAAGTTCTTCTTATAAGAACTTTCCATTTTCAGGCAGCTAATCTGATGTATGAGCAGAAATTTTGTAATTGCTCAAATTTTGGATATGTTCTGGCAAAGTATCATGTTGCCTCATTTTTATGCAATCAACTTGTGTATAGTTCATTTTGGAGGAATTTCTCTCCGAAAGGAGATTACTATATTTATCTCAAAATGGAGAGGCCGGAATTCCTCTTTTCATTTTGCCTTGTTTACTGTTCCTTAGATTTTGAATGTGCACATGCAAGCTTCATATGACTTAAATAATAGAGACTTATTTTTTTTATCTCATGCCATAAGAGGCATGGAACAAAACATTGCCATGAGAGGCATTTAAAGGTTCAACAACTCTTTTCAAAATCTATAAACTTTAGAAACTTAATAGTTTACTGCATGTATTTTTTAGATTTTTTTAAGGTTCAAAAACTATTTTCAACACATTATTACCATAAGAGGCTTGGAACAAGTAACACATTGAATTCAGACGACACAGCAAGCCATCAACTATAAACATTAGAAACGTAGCAGTTTACAGTATGTACCTTTCCTTCTATTTACAGGGAAAGAATGCAGAACAGTTTCATCTTCTTTTTTAAGAGAATTAGAAAAAACAACGCAAGGAAACTAAAACATTTACATGATGACTATCCCTAAGCTTTTTCCCAAAAGAAAAAAAAAATGTAGCTTTGAACTTTCCCAGTCGTTTTACATGATAGCTTTTCTTTATTGTTTTGTGATTCAAGGTCTAAAAATTTTCATTTTTCTGGCCACGGGGGCCCTGCAGAAGGCGCACCGCTGCACAGAAGCAGAGCATTGGCTGCACAAGACATGTCCACAGGGAACCATTGCAGTGTCAACCTCTGAGCTCAGACAGATACGGCATGACCAAGCTGTCTTAGCCACCTCTGCCTCTTTAGCTGCTGCAATGGCTTTCTCCTGTAAAGGGATATTGCAATTTACATACATTGTTAGACGGTGAAGTAAATATAGGAAGAATGCATTTAAGAACTGTACAAAACTGCAAGCAAAATGAAAGTAGTTAAATCTGTTCCTCATCAAGGGCAAAAAAAATGCATTTAACAAGAAAAATGTAATTGGCTAAACACAGTAAAAAAGAAAAAGGAGAACATAGTGTGTGTGTGTGGGGTTGGTGGGGGTGGGGTTAATTGACCTGTTCAACCAAAAGGGCTACTTGGGAGTCCTTGAGTTGATCTTGAAGAGATATAGTTGACTGAAGGAGTGTCTGCTTCTCTGCATCAAAGTTTATCCCAACAGCTGAGAGCATGTCATGCACTGCTTGCACAACTTCTGATGCAGATACCTTCCCATAAGGGAGGTCATCGCTAGCCTACAATCACCAAAAAACAAAAAAAATAATTCAAAACCATGTTTCCAATCAACATAATCAGCAGTAACACCATGCTAATAAAATAAATACAGGCAACCAACCTGTTTAACACCTCCATTACTGACACCTGAGGTGGAGGAGCCACCAGAGGTGCTGCTTTCACCACGAATCCTTTCCCTACTACCTGAAGGACTGGGACCCACATGAGAGGCATCAGACATTGATATACTTCTAAAAGAGAATACTTGGGTTGACAAAAGCATCTGCCTGTCACCAGGACCCATCTCCACTGGCAGCCTATAAACTGCCTGGCCAGCCAACGGCCTAACATCTTCTGGAACCTTCCCATACTTCAGCTTCTCACCTTCTCTTTCACTCTTCCACGCCACAAGTTCTCCCTTGTAAAACGGCCTTAGAGGCAGGAACTGCACCTGCAGTGCATCCTGTGGCAGCAATTCACCTCCTAATGAGGCTTCGTACCATCCCTTCTTTCGGGTTGGCACACCTATGTCGGAACCTAGTTTTAATATTTCGAGAGATTGTTTCTCACTGCCATCTGGACATGCGAAGAGGGAACCAATTGGGAGCACCACTGGCATCCCAAGGACGCGACTAACAACAACAGAAATGATATCATATACTGTGAGGAAGCTTGGAGGTTCAGCAACAAAAATTTCAGTCTTGGAATTATTCACAAAGTAAACTGTGCGGTGTCTTCTGTTATTGGGCCATTCAGGGATAGACAAAGTGGGGGCCGCTCGTGTGATGTCTAACTGTCTTGGAAGCAAGAGGAAACGGGTATGGAGATGTTTAACAAATTGGAGCTTGTGGGCCATGTTATCTGTTGATTCTTTGATTTGTGATAGGCTGGGGGCTTCAAAAGAAGGGAAGTGAGCTGTCATGCTGTTTATCAAGGCGTATAACAGCTCATGCACAGATGTATTTAGAAGTTTTTCTTTCATTCGATCAACTGATACCTGCCCAATATGGCTTACAACCTCCACCTGTGACCCATCATCTAACTCCTGAAAAAAAAAAAAGAATCAGAGAACTTTTAACTACTGCTAAACTTGTGATAGTAATCAGAAGGTTATTTTAAGAAAGTAAGTACCTCTACAACTACATCAGATAACCTTTTGATGCCTAGCACTTGGCAAATGTTTTCAGAAAGACTGGGATGGACAAATCTCATCCTGGATACATCAATGCTAGTCAGAAGGCGGGACCCATAAGCATCAACATACACACATGATCCTGCTGAAACAAGCCGGCATCCATCATCTGGTACAACTGTATCAAAACCACTATCTAAATCTTCTGATGATGCTTTTTCAGTAGAACAAACATAACTCAAAATCTCCAATACCGCTCGAAGTTCATTTGGATTGAGGCGCTGATAACCACATGATTTTTGAGCTGTAAAGAGGAGTTCTCTAGCATAGGATTTCGTGAGGCTCTCTTGCATATCAAGATCTCTTAGGATAGTTACAAAGGGAAGAAAGGGGCTTGGTAACTCAAATGCAAAAGGGGACATGTTGATTGTCAATCGGGCGAAGAGGGATTTAGCTTGGACAAGGCGGGTCCCATTTGCCACTGGGATGAATGGCAGTCTCTTCAGCTCGGCTTTATCTGTTGGAAAGAGGGAACCAGAAACAGGTTCATACAATAGTATGTATGTTGGAATGAGAAAAATTGTGTAAAGCACAAGTATATGACTCTACTTACCAGAAGAGGATAGTGTTCCCCAAATCTTATCCAAATACTGCAGGACCTCTGTGAATGCTCCTTCAACAGACATCACACCTGACGATCTGGGCCAATGTGCGAGAGTGTCTTCACCATTATCTCTTCCAACCATCTAAATTCACAATAACAACAAACAGTAGCTATAAAAAGGCTTTTAAAGTACACTCTTTTTTGTTTCACATGTTATTATATATAAAACATCAAACAGTTTCAGATTCAGGAGGGCTTGGCAAAAAATATAGCACCATATTTTTCATGCATATGTATAAACCATAATTAAAAAGCCTATGAGCCTTATACTTTAAGATGTCTTTAAACAAAAGTTTGAAAAAAAAACTTTCAAGCATATGTATATTTACTCTTTTATCCAAGTAATAATCGCATCTTCGGCGTTGACTTGAGACTAGAAATCATAACAAATTAAAGTTGACTAGTATGCACATGGTAAGCAACATTAAGGCCCCACAATGTTTCGAGTCTCATGGATCAATACCACTAACAAAAAGACTGCAATCTAAAATCACTATTATCACATAAATAATTATTTAGGTAAAGAGAGGTACCTGTAGGTGCTCAAGCACTGTAGAGAAAGCAGGAGGACTCCTTAGCCTAAAAGCTCCCCTAGAATACTCAGGCGGTACAACAGATTGTTTTGTCAGAATAGGAGCAGAGCTCCAGGCCAGAGGCCAGTCCTCCAACAGTATCGCTTCTTTATATGAAGAAAGTACCCGCTTGCCACCAGTCTTGCCACCAATACTAGGAAATCCCTTTTCAGCAGGAACAAATGCAATTTGGCCTATCTTCTCACAGAATGCTTTGTCATAAAGCCAGTTCTCAAATATTGCACTGACAACAGACTCAGCCATGGACCAAATTTCAAGTGGTATTTCATTGCTCGGACTTGATGGACCCACCTCAAATTCATCAGTGAGTGGCACATTATCTTGAAAGTTCTTTCCCATTGTCTCGATTTTCTTTGCACATTCTAATAGTATGTTGGCTTCAGTAGATGTTCTCAAGCCAGTTCTCTTGAGTATTCTGACCCAACCATCAGTCACGAATCTCTCACCAGGGAACCGGTCCCGCTCTTCAGCAAAAACCAAAGTAAGTACTGAGTCAAGTGGGTCAAGCAAATCTTTGGGCTTATATAGCCCTGTGGAGTTCTGATTTGCGTTTTTGACAAACTTTGTTTCCTTTAATGTACTAATAACATCTGGATTTGTCTCGAGATTTCTCCAATTTGAGATGAGGTATAGCAATATATCTTCCTTTTCTTCTGGGGTTTTGTTCTCAAATTCAGGGAGCGCAAACTTTACTAGCACCTGTTGGTCGGTCAACTGGTAAACCCCCAAAGCATTCAGAAAAGAATTTGCTGCCCCAGTTGAGCTCGCGAGGCAGCGTACATCATTAGGATGGAAAAATGCAGTCGGGGAAATAATCCAATGGTCTGAACCAACCAAATTTTTGTAGGACCCAACCACAGTTTTATAAATTGGGAGCTCTCGCAAAACATCTCTCTCTTCCCTCTGATATACATTGTCGCTAGAGTGTGATGAATCAAAATCCCATGTGAAAAGGGAGAATAGCATGTCACAATCATCATTAGACAATTGAACTGGTGTAGGGAGATACCCGGCAGATTTGCTGGCTACTAGCTTTGACACGACTGCATGGCTGAGTGACTGACCATGTGAAGAGGTCGGTTTGCAGAGCTCATAGCATTCAGGGAATGAGATATCATAAAAAGGTATATTCAACTTATTAAGCAGAGGGAACAACCAAGGATGTTCAGAACTTATCAAGTCAAATGCGGCACGTAGCTCATCAACCCCCGTATTACTCTGGTCCACAATCAGAGGCCAGAAAACAATTTGAGACATCTTAACACGGCACAATACAGGTCGATTGAGATAAGCTGGAATTAAAGGCCAATCAGACAAGAGTGCAATGTCCCCACCTAAGGCTGTATAAACCTTCCAGAAATCTCTGACCCAATTGGCAGAAGGCCCACAAGATGATGATTCAGCCAAGTTACCCCACACAATCCAAGGCGAATTTGTCTCCTGCACAATTTTGATCCAACGACCATCAAAGAGAGACCTCAAGTTGGCGGAAACCAGCTGTGGGCTGAATGGCTTTAAATTTAATGGCCCATGTATGTCCTGGTTAGCAAGCAAAGCAGCCACCACGGCTTTTTTGAGGCATTGGTGATGTATGAAATTATCAGCCAAGGTGGGCATGATCTGTTGTTGCTCCTCTGTCCCTATCCACAGTTCAGCTGCACCCAGCCTTGTCAGAGACTGCATTCCAGTCGGAAATGGGACGCCTTTTAGATCCAGTACCAGAGGTGACATCTGGCTGATGTCACCACCAGTTCTGTTATATGGGACCCCAGCCCTGCTAATATCCTCCACCACACCACGGCCAAAGTCAAACAGAGCCTTCCCAAAAAAAGACACTATCTCAATTGCATCACCCCCAGAAGCGGCACTGGTACTGGTTGAGGTACTGCTACCAGTGCTGGTACTGGCATCCTTTCTTGTGGAAATAATTGTATTTCCATCGGGACGAGGGACATCTGGTGGCTGGTATGGGTGGAGATCTGATAAACAGTACTCCAAAACATCAATAAACGTGTCTATCGACCGAAGCAGCACAGAAGAAGAAGCCTTCAGTTGATCTCGCACCATTCTAGGTCTGATCTCTCTTACTCGAACTCCTACAGCTTCAATCTCCTTCATCAGCTCTGATGGTACAGAGAAGACAGGGTAGTGCTCCTTGATAAAACTACAGACACTGACAGAAGGTAGATTATCAGTGTCTTCATCTCCCATCCCAGGTTGAGACAGGAACATGCCTTCCTCTACTCTGACAAGGTTTCCGCCATATAGCTGCCACACTGGTAGATCAGCCAGACGTTTGTAGAAAGGCCTTATCACTTGTTCCACAAGTGACTGCCACTCAGTTGTGTCACTCACTTTTGTTGAGGCACCTTCATTATTCGATGCATGTTGCATTGATCTTGGCCAAAACAAGTAAATCTTATCACCGTATAGATGCAAAACAGCGCTCACTGATCGGGCACGATCAAGCGACGATGACAAAGGGTCATTACGTATCTTTTGGAATTCGAGCATCATCTCTGCATATGAATCGAGCACACCTAGCATTAGCTCTTTGTTCCACAGCTCAATAGCATCAAGCAAGTTGGTGGATTCACAGAAGATGTAGCGGCCTGCCTGATGGCCCACTAGGAAGTGGCCCAAAACTGTCACTGGCATGGCCATCGACCCAGATAGAGGAAGAGGAGATAATATGTAGCTAGATGGGGGCACAGTTACCGGTTTACCATCACGAGATAAGTGAGCCGCCACCCCAGCAACAGGTGTTAAATCGTAAGCAAGATACCTCCTGAGAAAAAAAGTTTTGGTTTTTAAGTAAATAAATAACTTGGCAGGTCTGGTTTTTCAGTCAATCCAGTGAACAATTGAACCCAGATTATTACAGTGGACCGTTCCAAAAACATTAAACATAATTGTACTCATTAAAAAGAAGCTGAAATTCAGAGGTATACGCATGATATTTACAATTCATAAGACGTGTGAAATTTAGATTACCTTTATGTCCAGAAGAAAAAGAAAAGGCATACCTGTCTAGTGCCATATTCCGGGTCTGACCAGATCCCAAAGAAAGCGCAACAAACCATTTATCCACATAACTAGCCCCACTTTCGATCACATGAACATCAATTGCATGCATTTTTGTAGCTGCATTTGAACTATTAAAAAGCCTCTTTATTTGGAACTTTCTCCATTTCTTTTCAGAAAATGGGTTTCTCAAAAGAGCAGCTGAGGGGTTAACAAGCACTGAATAATCCAAGGTCGGTTGTGCATTACCATCCTCCCATGTAGACAACGAGACCTGAAAGCAGAAGCATGCTGAGAAAACGAAAGCAGGTAAAGAAATCAAGCAACTAAGAACAAGTAGGACGGTCAAGATTTTCCTTTGGTTAACACTTGGCAATAAACTTCCAACACACAAGAACCTTCAAAAGAAAGGATGGCCACATGGGAACCAATGTGTGTGCTTTGAAACTAATACACTTGAAACAACCCATCAACTGTTCATCTTGGGACCCCTGTCAAGATGAACATGGCTTGCTCTACGACCTGACATAACACACACTACTTGACAACACCATAAATATATTTTCACTTCTTTAATGAAATTATAGCAGACGATTTGCCCGCTACAAAAAAGATGAGGCATTGCACTGAATAAAGGTCACCTGAAAAACCGATTTGAGAAGTAAAAGTGTAGAAGAAGAATGTTTCATGAATCGATCAAATATCTGCCTGACTCTCTTGCAATCGTCCTTTTCAGATTCCTTCAAACATTTGGTTGATAAAGGCATACGAATAACAGTAGAGTTGGATGAATCCAGTGAAGTCTCTTGTGTAACATGCATAGGATGGAACTGATCACGGAAACGTTCAGCCAAATCCGATCCTACAAATGATGGCAAACAAACAAAATTTACAGATAAAAATCATTGCAAATGCTTATTTAAGTTATTATTAAAAGAGTAAACCATGGATCACAGCAATGTGATGAATTTGCTTTTACTAGACTAGCTAGGACAGGTCTGAGTTTCAATTTTACTTTTTGCTTCTACTATTGTTAAATACAACCTATGCCCACTTTCATTGAGAGGGAAGGGAACAAACCAAATGCCAGTACAGTAAATATGGCAAAAGCTCCTTGAAAGAAAACAAACTACCAAACCACAGAAATATATAGCAACTGAAAATATTAATAGCACCTTTCAAAGAGAACATTTTAGCTGAACCACCAGCATCAGATGACACACCACTACTACTTGTCAGGCCCAACGGATCGAAAACATAGAAATAACTGTCAGAGAGTACAGTCAACAGATCGCAAACAAAGTAGCCGCTAACAAGACCTAATCCATATCTGAGTGTGCTTCCTCTCACTTTCCAGGGGGGAGGGAGGTGGAGCCCACACACCTCTTCCTGGCTCAGCACGGCTCCTTCCAGCACCACTGTGAGAGAAGTACCTTGGAAGTCACCTGACCAAAATCCAACCATGCATTGGCCATAAGTTCAAATCAAGTCAACAAGCCAAAAAACTTGAAAAAGTAAATTAAAAGCAAATAAAAAGGTACCTAGACTATGTTGTAGAAGAGATTGCCTTGGGTGTTCTCGTTTATCATAGATGAGGTGTACTTTCTTAGCACCACAGTAATCTGCAAGCTCTATAATGTCAAAAAGAAGGAAGTCGCTCTCCCCATACAAAGCCAATAGCTCGCATACTCTAGTATATTCCATGCACTTCAGATCGGTCATCAGTTCTTCCTCAACCAAAGCCATGCCCCGAAGAGACTGCACGCCGAGCCTCTTCGCCAGGTCATCACCAATGCTCTGGTGCACAAACCGCTTTGTTGTGGCCCCATTGTTCATCCATGGTGCATCGTTGTACACAAGGGTTCTAGAAGGTACCAGAACTCCATTCAAATCAGGGATCAGAAGTAAGTTGAGTAATGCATCATGCGGCTGTCCCTCAGCATAACTCTCATCAAAAGCCTCTAACACACGGTGTACAAAACCTAATTGTATTTCAGACAATGGTTCATCTTTTGTATCTCCATACAGCTTTTGTAGCACATCGATATAATCCCGGGCTACAAAGGTTAGCCTCACGCCAAGCTCAGAAAGCAATTGCCTGTATTCAGACAACTCCGATGGGACAACATAGAGGTAAGGTGGGTAGTTGACTGGTGAGTCAAATGCAAGTGTCTTTGGGGAGACGAAGTGATCTCCTATAAAAACACATGGTACCCCTTCAAGTTCTTCTTTTATGGTTTTCAGGCCATCACTGGTGTTTGAGAATTCTTGCAAATTCGAGTATATTATAGGGACCTCCTTTTGGAGGACATCATCTACTGAAAATTCTCCTTCATGCCGTGCTTTAAGAGAATAATAACACTTAGAGAGCTCAATTAATTGTGCACAGAGGACCTTCACATCTGGTTTATCCAACCAGCCGAGCTTTCTGTGTAGGTACAATGACCTGCACTCACCGTCAAGAATACGCATGTGAGATGAGGTGAGCCAAACTTGGGACTTGGGCCTTGTCATGACAGGTGGCGCTATTTTATCCTGGGGTTCTAACCAAGGAATGCCTTCAATCAGTGGGGAAACACACACTGGACACCAGCCGATAGCTTTTATTTCTGACCAGAACTCATCTTCTGACATGTCATGTTCGAAATCGGATAGAGAATATAACACATCACGAAATTCAACCTCATTGGCCCCACCGTCATTAGTGTCATCAACATTGTAGCTGCTCTGGTTTGAGAGCTGAAGACAAAGAGCATCCAAATAAAGAAGCAATCTTCGGCCATACAAGACGGCATCTGGGTTGCCAGAATCATGCATTATCGAAGCTGACCTAGCGCTATCAAGTAAGGTGGTATACCCAAAATTCCTTTTGAGACCAAAAGATGCGAGTATATCGAGGATTTTTGCATCTGTGAATTCCTTGGAAGGAAAGTAGGCTTCTTTGTGCAGTAAATTTTGTATCTCAGGCACGCGAGGATCGTAGAGCCTACAGAGAGAAAACTTAGCTTTATTTAAAAGTATAATTCATCACAAAAAGGTTGCTATTAGATGAAACAATATTGACAAAAATCTTTTGAAAGAATTTAAGGTTCTACCATGTTGAACTGACAATTCTCTGGTACAGCTACTTTAGAGAAAGTATTGTCAGATAACATTAGAAATAAAAAAAGATCCTCTGATTTCCTTTCTTCATTCTACATGCAGTAGTTCATAGTTCATAGCAATTCAGAGAAAACACAGTTTGTACCGGAAAAAATAAAAGAATATAGGAACATACCGAGAAGGATGAGCCCAAGCTCCACCAGCGGTGGAAACAAAAGCAATCTCAGACATAGCGGCCTTTAATGAATCATCTTCTTCCATCAAAATTTTAACATCAGCAAAAATTGCTGAAAGAACTTCTGGCCGTGCAACAAACTCCGAAATTCTACTCATCACATGATCTCTATAAAACTCAGTTTTATCAGGTTCTCTTATATCAAGGAAGGTTCTCAATATGCTACTCTCCTTCTCTGACTCAGTCCGAATAAAATTTTCATTTAAGATCTCATCAGGCACGCCTTCAGGTTTAAGCCACATCCTTGGGCTAATCAAGCTAACAAGCTCCCTGCTCTTGTATGATTCAAAGATGGGTAAGCACTTGATAACATTGACTTCCAACTGGCTGATTTGATTCCTAGAAAACCACTTAGACTGGAAAATGAAACTTCTGAGCTCATGTAGCTCTGCCACAGATGCATTAGCAAACAGCCCTTTTATCTCCAGTGAACTAGGTGCCACTGATTTTACCGCATTTAAAACACCTGAGGCAGTTGGTTCTTGGATGAAGTATTTCAACTGAGGGTGGTCTATTTGCAAATCGGCCTTCAGGAAGCAGCACCCGATCTTTTGCAATAGCGAGTGCATATTCTCACTCCAACCTTCATCTCTGACCACATTGGAATTTTCCATCAGTTGCATGAGGCTTTCATCATCTACGGGCAATATAGGCCAATCCGATAGTACTGAAAGATCGACATTGGATAGTTTCAAGTAATTCCAAAGTGATCTCATCCAATCACCACTTGGATGACCATGCTGGCCAGGAGACCAAGATACTTTACCGGCACGCTGCCATTCTGGTGGCAAGATCCTAGGAAATAGTTCAACAAGTGAATAGCATGTGAACAAGCATACGTTCGACTCCCCTGTCTTGGCTATCTCTTGTAGCTTCTCTAAAATGCCTTCTGGTATAGAGCGGTCTATGAGCAGATGCGGCACAGAGCCAATTACAAGATCACCTTCTACCTGTGTGGTGAAAAAGACTCTTTCACCTTCGCCTCTCTTGTCAAACATGGTGAAAGACCCATTTGCTAAGGGAACCAAAGGCAGACCTTGCAGCTTATCAAGTAAGACCAGCACCCCCATGTCACTGAGGCAGTATTCTAATGCAAGAACAGCTGCCTCCTTGTCTAGAAATCCACGTTTGCGCCGGATCAAGAGGTTCCTTAACAAATTGGGGTTCAATAAATGCAAAGATGGACAAGCGTCAATAAATTTCTCCACAACAGATTTTGGCAGAGACACGAGAGGAAGGCCAGCTTCAGTCAATGCTTCATTTAGCTCAGTTGCCTTTGAGAACCAGAAATCAGGGAAGATTGATTGTCTTGTAGGGATCCACTGCCCTCCTCGAGCTTTGGTGTATAGAACTTGAAGGCCAAGATCAGCAATGCTGCTATAGAGCCTCCTGGTCATCGATAACCAAGGCTCTATCTGAACTGTAGTAGGCCAGAATGAAACAAACAGATCAGTGGGTCCGACCTCCTGAGCAATGGCAGAAAGGAGGCGCCCATATGCTAAAGATGCCACATCCTCGAGCAGTGCCATGTTCCACTCAGACCGCATTTTTCCTCCCCCGGCCATGTCATTTCCCATCCATATATCCCTTCGATTAGATGATAATTCAAAATATGCATTTACGTGCACTGGTAGGCTGGTAATGACCGGTAAAGGTAAAAAGCAAAAGGCCCGTCCCTCAAACCTCTTTCTCTCCTGGGACAAAGCCTCACTAGCTTCTTGGTACTTCACAATCGCCTCATCACTGATTCCTTCTCCACTCAACACTTGCACATCATTTATTTTCACTGATTGCAAATAAGCCGCAAGGGATGCCCAAGGGATAAAATTGAAATTACGTGAATTGTTACTAGATGCCATTGATAAACGCTTTGCATTCCCTCCGCCTATGCACTCACTGATTACCCAAGAATGCAGGAAGCAAGAAGCAGGACTTTGCTCAGCTATGGTAGTTTTCTGACAGCTCCATGGTAGGTCGTTATCTGATGTCTTACTCAGCTTGTTCATGAACTGATCCCTGTTCATTGCCCCTTGTCGGCTTCCCTTGACAAAATTAAGCATGGGATCCTTTTTGATAGAACCAGATTGGTGCCTCGACACTTGGTGTATGAGCCGCATCGGTTCATTGGGTCCATCCTTCACATACAAGGTAATCTTTTTGACATGTCGGAGAAAGAGCAGAGCTTCAGGCACAGCTTGGGAAAAGGAAGAGAAAAGTGAGGCCACATCATCAGGTGTGTACTTTTCCTTCTTGATCTGGCTTCGATAAGCAGCAGTTTCATTTCTGAGAGGAAACCGAAATAACGTGCCAGGAAAGGACTGTTGCAAGTTGCAACCGAAGTGCAAGAAGGGCGCAAACTGGTCTGGAAACTGCTCAAAGATCCTTCTTCCAACGAATTTTATTCTCAGACCGGGATGAGAGGGAGATATGCCAGGCAAATAGAAGGCATGTGGATCAAAAATCACAATATTCTCACCGGAGACAAAGCCTGGTATATCGGTGAAGTGATACACACAGTTAAACCCAAGGCCAAACCGTCCAATGGAAAAAGGCTTATCGAGCTTACTGTCCTGGCCAATGCGTGAGATGGCATAAAGATCCTGGGGGCTGAAAACTGAGTCGTTAAAGCAGTAAAGAGCAGGTCCCTGCCATTCAGCCATTTCTGGTGAGAGTATAGACGAGGTGCCGTATTGGGTCTTGTCCAACAAAAACACTACTTCAGATGCACAAGCATCCTCTGCATTCTGTACCATTTCGAAAAGGATACCGGGCCCATCAGCATACATATCAACTATGTGCTTGAGCCGGGTTGTAAGGGCCTCATGCTGTCCAAAGGCCTCAGCAACCCCAGATAATGTCAGGTTCAAAGAATCGGAACTTTCAGCTAGTAACAAACGGCGAAGAGACCGCACACCAAGCTTCTCTGCAACATCATTTGATATATTTCCATGGACAAAATTGTGAACATATTGTTTAGCCCCAAGAGTAGTACCAGATGCATCACCTGAATCGAGAAGCCATGGCGCATCATTGAAAACAAGGTCGGTTGATGGGCACATTCGTGAGGTGGAATCAGGCAAGAAGATTTGGACCCTCAGGTCCTGAAACTGGAATCCAGCCAGATGTTGCACAATCAGCCCAGCCATTCTTAACTCTTGCGCATCAAGGGAGGCTGAACCCCTTTTCGTGGCAATTCGGGACAGGATGTTAGCATAATCTGTTGCACCGAGATATTCCTTTATGCCGAGTTCCAAGAACAGATTTTTGAAAACTGCTAGATCGACCGGGATAACACGTATGAAAGGAGTCAGGTGGAGCTGGCCACTTAGAACAACCTCATCCACCTTTGCAAAGCCGTCTCCAACCCAAATCCATCTGGAACCTTCCAACACAGCTTTTACTATCTCCATCTCATCCGATCCAACCAAACTGCTGAGTAAAGAATAGATCTTTGGCATCGCAAGTGCTAGCTCTTGTCGGAGCCCCGAATCAGTGACAATCTCATTGTTCTTTCCCAGTTCAAGCAACTGTGCTGCAATTAAATTGCCACTAGGAGGAATTGACCACCCAAGAATTTGTGACAAAGTTGAGGAAGTGCACTCACCATCAAGTATGCGAGAACTGGCTGACACAATCCACATGTCAGATTGTAACCTAACCAGCTTAGGTGGCGCAACCATTGTTGAAACCAAGGGCCATGGAAGGGCTGGATGTGGTGCATTAACCAAAACAGGACACCAGCATATCATTTTCATTTCTCCCCAAAACCTCTCGAGCTCAGATTCAGGAGTCAACTCACGTGGCCGCAGTACTGTGGTGACTCTAGCAAACATCTTGTTCACTGGGTTGTAGGGATCACTCAGTTTGGCGGGGACCCACTTGGTGGCATGAAGCTCTAGATAGGAAAGAAGTGCCTGGGCCCTTGAATGAGCCCTTGATTGGTCTTTATGCATCATTGACTCCACCTGCCAAGCACTCTGGATTAAGGTATCAGTAGTGACAGATGTCCTGAGGCCTAGCGGTAATAGCATGTCAAGCACACCAGATTCCTGGAATTGTCCAGCAGGAAAGCAATCAGCATCCTCCAAAAGCAAACAAAGCTCCTCGACCCGAGGGTCATAAAGCATTTTAGGGCTTTTTAAACCACCATTCATTGTAGGTACAAATTTAATCACTTTCAGAGACTCCTTTAGTGATGGCTCCTCCATACAGAGCTGGGGCAAGTCTTGTAGTATGGCAAGCATCACTGAGTCTCGTACCATGGGTTCAAGCTCATTTATTCTGTTCAAGACGTTCTTCTGGTAGAACAAAGACTTGAGCATTCGCTCGACCCCATAATACCGTGTTAAAACATCTTGTTCAGTTGAGGAAGTACAGAGAAGGAACTTACCATCGAGCAAATTCTCAGACACACCTAAAGGGGGCAAGTATTTCTTCATACTCAATAAATCAGCATAACCTCCATCAAACACTCTGTAAATCGGTAGTGCCTTGCATTTGTTTATGTCAACCTCAGGTAGAGATGACCCCACATACCATTTAGAATCCAAAAGGAACCGACACAGCTCATCTCTTTCGTCAGGAGAAACAGTGTCGAAAATAGACTCTGCCTGATTCCGGCCAACCGACGAAATGTGCTCAAAAACTGTTCTAATGACCCCAACAGCATCCCCATCATGCACAAAAAGGGATAGCTGCTTATGCTTAACACCATATCTCACATCCAATACCTTGCACCCCATCTTTTCCAGAAGGCCCTTCAAATTACTTGACAAAGCCCCTGCATTGATTAGCTTAATAGATGATATCAAGGGTCTATAAAGGTGGCCAGAGGTAGATGGAAGTAAAGGCCAGTCAGCAAATAGCCCCAAATCATACGAGGCCATCCCAAGATACTGCCACAAAAGCTTAAACCAAGCTGCCGTGGGAAATGCGGGGCCTAGATCAGGATTCCACGATACCTGGTTTTTAAACTCCCATCCAGAAGGGAACAACACAGAAAAGAACTGTATAAAAGCTGGTGCATCAATATACATAATATTCACCTGAGAACCACTGACAATTTCAGATAGCTTGTCAAATAAGTTGCGAGGGATGCTACGGTCAATCAGCCGATCAGAAACAGCATGGAGTAGTTCGTACTCGAGTTCGTTGCAAACAAAATATGGGCCCACCTCCAAGGTGCAGGAAAAGACTCCAAAGTAGCCATTTGCGAGTGGCACCAAAGGAAGACCTGTTAAATCCTTGGTAATATCACCACCATCTATATCATTGAGGCAATACTCTAACAGAACCAGCTTATTAGATTTGTTCAAGTTAGCCGAGCCTGGGCATCCTTTAAGGAAATTACGTACTATTTCAGGAGTAGCTACTGTGAATTGTGAGGATGTGTAGTTTAATGAAAACATAGAAATAATGGGTTTCGGCAGATGCACAACTGGCATCCCCGCTGATACAAGTGCTTCCTCAAGCTCCTCATTTCTAACAAAATCTTCATCATGAATAATTGCTTTAGCTGGAGATACCCAAGTCCCATCTGCTACACGGGAGTATAAGACTGGAGAAGAATAGATAGCTTTGTAGATAGACTTAACTAACAGAGCCCAAGGACCCTCAAACGAACCGGTAGGCCATAGAGAGTAGTAACGTTCAGTCGGTAACTGTTTAGTCTGTAACCCTAGTAGTAGCTCATTAAAAAGGGGAGCTGCTACATCTTCTAACAGTAACCTATTCCAGTCAGATCGAAACTTTCCACCCCGGTCCATGTCACCGCCATACCAGATGTCCCGGCGGTTTGACGAGATCTCAAAGTATCCATTCACCTGAACGGACAGCCCGGTCAGAACAGGCAGAGGAAGAAAACAAAATGCACGGCCTTGTCTGAGATTGTTGTCCTGAATAATCCAAGTTACAAAGCAAATCATTTGTAAGTCACTTAAAAGTTGCTAAATCAAGCTTACATCATGCAGAGAGCATGAAGGTAATAACATGAAATATGACTAGTTCTTAAGAATTTTTATAGCAGCAACTTACTATGTCAATCATGAAGTATGACTGGTTATGTACTAAGTTTGAATCTAGAGGACTATGGTTGGTACAAAGAAACTAGTACAGTCCTGGCTTGAGACTATTGAACAAGTTGCCTAAGAAACCAGACCAAATATAAGCAATGACATACCAATACTGAATAACCAATAATGATCTTTCCTACTTCAAAAAGACACAAGGTATCTTAAAATATTATACTTAGGTAAGTTAAAAATATAGGAAAAAGGAACTTAAACAGTACATCGGGCTCATCAGAGATGCAAGCTGCAACAGATGCCCATGGAAGTAAATGAAGATCATATTCCTTCACGGCACCAGAAGCAAAAGTACCAATCTTACTCGACATAGAAGCTAAACCTTGTGCCACAAAATATTGGGAAACCTGTTTTTCCAATTTCACCCCAGAGAAATTCTCACTGACAAAATCCACTGTGAAACTATCACTCTGCCATTCATGCGACCTGCCTGAAGTAGAGAACCTGATGAGTGCCTTCCTATGCCATGATATGTCTTTATCTGGTGATCTCACAGAACAAGAATATAGTTTTTTGGGGGCATCAGTACCAGCCTCCCACACATACATCTCGACCGAGACAACACTTTTGAGAAAAAGCATAGTAAAGACAGCCTCCTCATAGAGTTGCAAAAGAAGGGTGAGAACATCATTTTCTGAGTATGCTTGTCGTGATAGTCGGCTAACACTTGCTTGCTCTGGATTTCTTAGAGGAAACCGAAATAGAGTGCCTGAGAAACCATTCTTCATGTCGCAGCCAAAGGCTTGGTAAGGTGCAAACTGGTCATGGTAAATTTTAAGAGCTGAGGAGCTGACATAGTCAATGCGTTTACCAGGATTTGCAGCTGAGACATTTGGCAGGTAGGATACTTGGGGATCAAACAAGACTACGTACTTGCCACTTACAAAAGATGGCAGATCAGTCAGGTGATACACCGAGTTAAATCCAACCCTAAATCAGAAAAGAGAAGTACATGAATAAGGTTAATTTATATGTGAATCACCAAATGTATTATAAATAGTAAGCACTTCAATTTCAAAACCACAGAATGATTTGTGTGCCTGGAAACATAATATTTGCCCATACTCATATGACCATCCAACCTCAAAAATTGGCCATTTGAACCTGCAAATTTTATTTTTGATTTGCAGAAAAACACCACCCAAAAACCAGTTTCTTTGCAATATAAATCTTGCTGGTATAGTTGGAGTTACTATTATCCTATCAACTCTGATACATTGTTTATTGCTCTTGTTTGATTGCATCTACAAATGCAGCGATCATATACATGCTAATGCTTGGATGCAAAATAAAACTACTACTACTACTCACACAGATATCCTAAGATGCCCAAGTTTAAAGTATATTAAAAAATACACCAAGAAATGCAGAAAATGACACCAGTCTACAACTACTCAGCTGTAATAGACTTACAGCAATCCTTCCCTTCCTTTAAAAAAGGTAAAACTAGTCTGGTGACTTTCTGACGAATATACAAAAAGGGCTAAGCAATTAAAAAAAAAAAAAAACATTTACCCGAATCGACCAGTTTTCCAAACCTGAGACTGCTTCTTACTATCTCCAATCCTAGAAATGCTGACAAAATCGTCCTCTGTGAATACCGCATTGTTATACGCTAGAAGAGCAGGCCCCTGCCACTGAGCGAGCCGAGGCGAGAGCACCGACTCTGCACCGTGGGCCCGGCGATCCAGACAGAGACAAACCCTGGTGGCTCCCGCATCGTCGGCGTTCTGAATCAGCTCCTTGAGCACTGTAGTTCCTTCAGGGTAGTTAACCAGAACCTCTCGGATCCGGCGGGTCAGGTCGACCCGCTGCCCGAAATCCTCGAGCAAAGCTAGGTCCGGTGAAATGGATGCGTCCATTTGATTTATGGTAAGGTTATCGGAGGGAAGAGGAATTCATAGGAGAGATCTACGCTTTCTTCAGGAAAGCGGTGTCAATAGTGGAGGTCTGATTTTTTTTTCTCCTTCGCTTTTCTTGGTTGCGGGAATACCCTGATGGTAGGAAGAACTAAAGTAGCCGACATTTTTATTTTTACGCCATTTAAAAATTATTTTAATAATAATAACCAAAGTTTAGCAATAATTTTAAAAATAATAATTATACTAATCCTCCACCCCTGTCCTCCTATTTATCCAGCACTCTCTCTCTTTCTTAACTGTCATATCTCCTCATTTATTTGACTAAAAATTTTCATTTATCTCCGCATTAAATTAGAGTCATTTAATACCAATCCCCGCATTAATTATGCTTTCCTCTAATAACAATTCCCGCATTAATTATTCATTTAAAAACAATTTTCGCATTAATTATACTGTTATCTAATAACAATCACCGTTAATAAATGTTTATTTGTTATTTCTGAGAAGTATTTATCCATGTAACATAAAATATTTATCCATATAACATAAAGTATTTATCATTATGTTTGAGAGTATTTATCATTGATGTTTACTGTAAGTTGCAATTATATTTGAGAAGTATTTATCTATGTAACATAAAGTATTTATTTTTATACATGAGAGTATTTATCATTATGTTTAAGAGTATTTATCACTGATGTTTTACTATAAGTGCAATTATGTTTGAGAAATATTTATCTATGTAACATAAAATATTTATCTTTGTAACATAGAGTATTTATCCATGTAACATAAAGTATTTATCATTATGTCTTAGAGTATTTATCATTGATGTTTTTACTGAAAATTACAATTATGTCTGAGAAGTATTTATCTATGTAACATAAAATATTTATCATTATATGTGAGAAGTATTTATCATTGGGTAAGGGGATTGTTTATTTAATAGTCCCCAGTTGTGCGGGGACAATCCAAAAAAAATGAAATTTTGTGCGGGGATAACTGACAAGTATTTATGAGGGGATTGTTTATTTAATGGTCCCCAATTGTGCGGGGACAATTCAAAAAAAAAGGAAATTTTGTGCGGGGACAATTAATGGATTGATTTATTCAGTCAAAATAGAGATCATTGCATAGGGATTAATACTTTGCAAATTCAGGATAAATACTTTTATGCTTCAAGTTAAATACTAACATTTTCTGTGGAGTATTAATGATTGAGCGGTCCCCCCATGACTTTTTTGGTAGTTAGTGTGGGTCTTTTTGCGGGGATAGACCTGCGGGGATTGTTATCATGATTCTTTTAAAAATACCCCAGTCGTGGAAATTTTCCACAGACTAAAATTTTAATTCCAATTTTTTTTTTTTTATAAAACAGAATTTTTTTTTTATTGAAATATTAGAAATGTTGGATATATTTCTTTGAAAATAGATGGAATACAATATAATTTGATTTATTAAAAAGACTGTAACAAATAATCCGGATCAATATTTTTCAGGTCGGATTTTTCGCGGCTGTAAGAAAAATTAATATATTTCTGTATGTGTTATTGGAAAAAAATAAAAATGCTTAGATTCTGAGTTATTGATCCCGGTTCAAAAGTCACTTCTATGTAATCTAAAAAATATTGTGATCCTTCTAGGACATTTAATTTATAAAAAGTTGTATCTATTTTGAGAATTCTTTTTGAATAATAATTATTAAATAACTTAAAGTTTTTATTTTTTTTTCAAAAATAGATACAACTTTCCATAAATTAAATGTCCTAGAAGGATCACAATATTTTCTAGATTACATAGAAGTGACTTTTGAACCGGGATCAATAACTCAGAATCTAAGCATTTTTATTTTTTTCCAATAACACATACATAAATATATTAATTTTTCTTACAGCCGTGAAAAATCTGACCTGAAAAATATTGATTCGGGTTATTTGTTACAGTCTTTCTAATAAATCAAATTATATTGTATTCCATCTATTTCTAAAGAAATATATCCAACATTTCTAATATTTCAATACAAAAAATAAAAAATAAAAACAAATTTCTGTTTTATAAAAAAAAAAAGAATTAAAATTCCAGCCCGTGGAAAATTTCCACGGGTGGGGTATTTTTAAAATCGTTGCTAAACTTTGGTTATTATTATTAAAATAATTTTTTAATGGGGTAAAAATAAAAATGTCGGCTAAAGTAGGAACGAACTAGGAAGACATCGTCTTTTTCTCGATTCCGTGTCCCCTCAGGTACCTGAGACTCAATCCAGTGCCAAATAAACGGTCTAGATTATTCCAATCCGAACCAAACTCAATCCAGTGCGTACAGAAACTATATTGGTATGCTTTGAGATTCGTGTAAAGTTAAAAAAATGGTCCGGATTTACCTACTACACCTCAGGTACCTGGATCTGAATTCTATTTGTCCTCTGTGATTTTTTATTTGGGAAAACTTCCTCCGTGCCATCCCAAAACTTGAAAAATATCAAATTGTCACCTCAAAACTCAAATTTTTTTATTTGCCACCCTAAAATCATCAAATTTACCAAATTGCCACAATATACATCTAATATACATATTTAATTAAAATTATTATGAAAAGTATTGTATAATAAAACATATTTTTGTATTTCCCAATTTTACCCTTCATTTGAAGGGATCAAATTTCTGTCTCCAGTCTCCATTCTCCTTCCCTTCCCATAGGGTTTTGCCTCTCTTTCACCCTTCTCTTCGTCTCCGTCGCTCTCCACCCTGCACACCCCGAAATTAATGGCGGCATCTGTCTCTGCCACGACCATGCCACCACCTCCTTCTCTTTCGCAGTTCTCCTCATAACCCCAACCCTCCTCTCCCATTCTCTCGCTATTGTACAAATGGTGCACGACAATTCCACACTGGGAGATGCCTTACTCAACGTTGATGACTTCCCCCCGGTAAAAAGTCTACTCTTTAATCATTTTTGCATTGATTCAGTGATTGGGTTTTGTGTGAGTGAGAGAGAAATTTGGTAATAGATACTTGAGATCAAATCCCTCCTTATGGGAAGATGCAATTATTACATTGTCTTGATTAATATTCGGATGGATACGACTTATGAAATCTATTATTTATTTAGTTTATTTCGTTAAGTAATTCATTCACACTGGTACTACTTATTTAGAGTGTACCTGTACTGCTTGAAGCAGGTCCATTAGACAAGTTAGTTTTATCAGGAGGTGAAGCATTTGAGACATCCATAAAGTTAATATTACTATCTTCTTGTTCTCTTTCTCGTGTTCTTTCAACTTTGAGGTGAAGCATTCAAGGCACCGTTTTGGAGACGAGATCACATATTGCATCAATGTAATTAAAACCGGAGTAGTTTGGAGGGGTGTAATTGGGCAACACAGCATCCAGATCGATCCTGTTATCAGATTGACAATTATGGAATTCTGGTGTGACCAAAGACAAAACATGCTACCATCGGCAAAATGGTTGTGGGACACTAGATAGTGGGATGTTCAGCCCTGTGGTATGAGTGCAACAGGAGGATCTTCCAACAAGAGAGCATGACAATGGCGATGCTCATTGACCATACCAGTACCGAAATTAATAACTGGTACCACAATCTTTAAAGGAGTTGGAAATAAATAGGGGGCAACACGAGCAATTACCCTTGCCTAGGGCTATTGTAATGAGGAATTGTATTTATGTAATTATTTAGTTCAGTATGATGTATAGACTTTTTTTTATGCAATGAAATTGTCAGTGCTAAAAGCCTCTGAAGTCTGACCTTTGCAAAACCTTTGACATCCATGATGAATTTGTTTCTCTTTTAATGACATAGCATATTTTTTTTCCCTTTTATCATTATACCAAGACGAATTTTTTCAAAAAAATCAAATGCCCTCCTAAAAAAATGGGAGTGGTGTCGTATACATTATCTGAAGTTCATTTCATATAAAAAGCAAAAAAGGTAACTAAAAACAATTACTAAACATCAGAATTTGGGATTTCTAGTTTATTTTCTGTTAATTTTGAATCCTTATTTTCCATTGCAATGCTTGGTGAGAAAGGAGTTATTGTAGCGCCTAAGGCTTCTGGTTCTAAAGAAGAAATCCTCTTGCAGAGTGCATCACAGTAGCTGATTACTTCATTTAACCTTCCTTTCAGCTCCCCTACTTTCACTTGTAACGGATAAACTACAAAATAGTTAAAAACATTTAACCAATTCAAAACAGGCAATGGGAGAGAAAAAAAACTAGCACACAATAACCCGACCTGGCATGACAAACTAATATGATCTACATGCTTGGCATTAATTTCCATTTTGTTGAACTCTGGTATCACAATGTTTGAAGGCACAACTCCACTATCCCAATGTTTATCATTAGAAGATATATAAGATTTTTTAACCAGTAAAATAAACAGAGACAATTAAATGCATACCATACAAATTAACTTTTGCAGTTAGGCAATACGGAACCACAACAATAGCATGACAGTTTAACAGGTTGGGACCCGAGCCATTTTACTATTAGATGGGTGCTCAACCTAACCCAGAACTGATCAACTACCAACACATTATAGACCCCTGCAAAATTCTGAAAATTACCTTCACTCAGGCTCTGGGAAGTGGATCTCATGGCAGAAACAGAATAGGTAAACCTTTGGAAAATTTCTGCGTTAAAGTCCTCTAATTGAATTGTGTATAAGTACTTGTTCTCAGTTCCCACCAGAGCCTGGAGATGAAGATGGTTTCTTTAAGAGGATATCTGTCAAGCTGCTTTTAGATTGAGTGCTTTTAAGTAATGGAGTTGCCTGGAAACAAAAAATTTCATGCTAAATTTGCAGAATTGACGTTGTTGTAATTTGGAGGTGAAGCAACAAGGGGTGCGAGCTTACAATTTTGAGGGTTCGGATTCTTCAGAGGGTTCTGGAAGGGTGAAAGAGAGGCGAAGGCAGAGGCGATGGACTCTTCAGAGGTGGCGGCCCAGGTGGTGCTTCCGCGGCCAGACCTCCAGCCTCCTCCGACGGAAGGGAAAGGGAATGTGCGAAGAGAAGGGTTTGGGGTTAGGCGAAGAGAAGGGTGAAAGAGAGAAAGAGGCGGAATGTTACTGGAGAGAAATTTCATCTGTACTTGAAGGGTAAAATTGGAAAATACAAAAATACTTTTTATTATACAATACTTTTCAGAATAATTTTAATTAAATATGTATATTAAATGTATATTGTGGCAATTTGGTAAATTTGATGATTTTAGAGTGACAAATAAGAAATTTTGAGTTTTGAGATGGCAATTTAGTATTTTTCAAGTTTTGAGGTGGCAAATAATTTTTTTCCCTTTTTATTTTTATTAAATTTTTTATCTATCATTCTTTGTGGCAAAGACAATGTTGACAATTATGTAGTGAGTAATAGAGAGAGAAGGTTGAAAATGTGTGGAGACCACATGCTCCCATTGGGCCGCACCGAACCTTTCCTTCAATCAAAACCAAGGTTCTAAATAACGTTTATCGCGTTATAGCGGGAAGCCTACAAAAAAAACTATAGCGAATAGCATCGCTATAACGAAAGATATGCTACATAGCGTTTTCTTATTTTTATAAAAAATATATCATATATTTGTACTAAATATCAACATTATCTAAGTCTCATAGAACAATAAATAATATCAAATTGATTAAAAAATTATAATATTTATATTGAACTAATACAAAGTCGAAATTGCGACTCAAAATATCCATAGTAATACTAATATCATAAACTATCAATCTTTTTCTATTCAAAATATATTCAGCATCATGACATAATATATCTTTTTTCTATTTAAATTTCAAAATAACCTAGACATCATGGCATAATTAACTATCTTAATATATTCAAAATATTCAAACTACTGTATAGTAAGTATCATTTTGTTACTTCAAGAAATATCTTAATATATTAAATCTAAGCTTTTATTTAAAACCCATATAAATTGAAAATAAAAAATAAAAACTCATGTTACATAGCGCGCTGTAGCTTCCTTATTTTGATTTCGTTTGATGGATCTCTCATTAAATATTTAATAGTTTAATATAAAGCTTAGTACGTCAATTGCAAAAAAAAAATTACAATTAAAATCTAATCTGAGCCTTTATTTAAAGCTCATATAAATTGAAAAAAAAAACAAATGTTGCATAGCGGGCGCTATTTGTGCTACACGCTATGCGCTATAACGGACCGCTATTACCGCTATAGCATCCGTAGCTCAAATAGCGCGTTATTATGCCTAGCTTAATGTTTAGGGTCCAAAAACGCTATAGCGCGCTATTTAGAACACTGGTCAAAACACAACACGAAGGGAATGCTTCCGTGTTTTATCCTTTTTCGTCTTTGGTAATATGTTCTGTATGAGTGCGTATCCTATAAGATATCTCAACTTTTGCATGACCGACGTGTCCGGTTTCTATTCGGGATAGCATGTTGCTTTGAGATTCGTGCAGAACGTATTTGAACGGTTGGGAATTTCCCAAAAAAAAACGCAAAAGTTGAGATATCACAGAGGATGCGATTGGTTCTGTATAGCCTTGCGAACAAAACAGTAACTTAGAAGTAGTTTTGTCCGTAACACAAAAGGTAGCACAGTCGACGGTCCAGCTAGGGGTGTCAATGGGTACGGTACGGGTCGGGTGGAGACATTTTCATACCCATACCCATTAAAATTGACCTTACCCATACCCTACCCATACCCATTAAAAATTGATCTTACCCTACCCTACCCTTACCCGTTAATATTATCGGGTAACGAAACGGTAGCGGGTGAATAACGGATAATACTAGTATAATAATTAGTTTTATTATATTTTACAAATTAAACATCAAAAACTTATTCATTTTAACACATATATAATTGCATTTCTAATAAAAAAATAAAATAAATGTGCAATCAATTCCAACTAAATTATTTTTTTTAAAGAATAAAAATTTAAAAACACGAATATACAATTAAGTGGGTTGAAAATTGAATTGAGTATACATTTAAGTGGGTTGGAAATTGAATTTAATATATATTTGGATTTTATAATTACCCTATAGGGTAACGGGTACGAAATAGTCATTACCCATACCCTTACCCATTTATTTAACGAAAAAAAATCCTTACCCATACCCATACCCAATAAGCTAACGAAAAAAAAACTTTACCCATACCCACCTTATCGAATACGATACGGGTCGGGTAAACGGCTAAAAAGGTACCATTGACACCCCTAGGTCCAGCGATGTAACAGTTGACGGAAAAGTGTTTGCAATTGTAAGCTTACAGAAGCCCCTATAAATAAACTTAATTGAAAAACTCTTTTGCAGGTTAGTACTACTATATTAATTGAAAAACAATGTTTTAAACATGTATATCTCTCTTTACATATATCAATTTGGGATAATTTTTTTGTAAAACATTTTCTTATTTTTTGGAATATATTTTGGATGTATTCACAACATTTTTTAATAGCCATGTATTTTGGTTTTGGGAATCTGTCCAACAAATTCAAAAATAATTGTTCAAATTAAATGAAATGTATTTATGTTGCTTGAACTTTAATATTTGATCATATAATGCGAATAAATTAATATAATTGATATTGATTGCATCTTAATATTAATGATGACACAAAGCAAATAGTCATACATATAAAGACAACACATTTTCGTGTTCATTGTTTGATGACAAAATTTATCCATATAAAGTTTTTTTTAGCAAAATCTGCAAATCTAAAGTTTATAATAAAAATAAAAATAAAAACTGTTATCAAGATTTTCATTCTTTTTGCCTTTAGATCTTAAACTCAAAATAAACGATTTTAGAGAATTCTTTATATTAATGACACACTATCAAAGATAAGTTATTGTATGTGTTTCTTGGTTTTTTTTTTCTTTTTTACAAATTTGAAATTTTCATACAAAAATTTCTACCCACTTTATATTGACTCGATTTAGAAAAAAAAGCAAAAAAGAATATGCTTCCATCATAAACTAATTTTCGTTATTTTTCATACAATTAAATATTTTAAATGTCTTTGATATAGTTAATTTTATTTCATAGATTTTATGGTTATACTTTTATCAATAAATGTATAAGAGACAGCATTCATTAGTGTTTTTTTTTTTTTTTGACAAGAAAATGTGGAAGTCTAGCTTTCAATTTTTATTAATCATGACACAAGTTGTGTCAGTTTTACATTTTTGAAAGAAGAAAGATGTAAATAAGAAAAATGCTAAAAAGAAGTGAAAATACTGGTACAGAAGTAAATGCAAGAAGAATTATAAAAGAAGTCGTAAAACTCGGTTAATGTTTCTGGTATGCTGTTGCCTTTCAATTGTTGGATCCAAACCAAGCTCATACTTCTCCGGCTATCTCACTCACAAGGTACTGAGGTTCTTTTTGTTTTCCACTAAATATCTTGTTGCACCTTTCTCTCCAAATGACAAATGTCGTTGCGTTCTGCAATCTTGCCACATCTTTTTGAAAGACAACATTCATTAGTTAGATGTGCTTTTTTTTTTTTTGCACAATATTTAAGAATATTGTAACTTGCTAATTATAGAAGTATATAATAAAAAAAATATAAATGGGCTAAATAGGGGTGAAAACGGAGCAGACAGTGATAAAACAATATTCATATCTCTTTTTAATTTTCTGGATACAACTGATACGGATCGAATATTAGACAGATACAAATATTGACAGATTGGATATTTATAAGAAAAATATAAAAATATTATTAAAAATAGTGAAGTTCATAATATTTATCTAATTATAATGATGAATAACATCGCAAGATTTTGCCCTAGTAATCTATGGTGTTGAATTATTTCATTCTGGCCTTTTTTTTGTTGTTAGTAGAGTTATTTTTTTCAAATTTCTGCAGTAACAAAAATATCCTTGTTTCAGAGGGGCAGAGCTCAGTTGAAGCTGCCTCCTCTTAGAAGAGAAATAGTGAAACAGAAAGAAGAGAGATGGAGGACTGATACAAAATTACAAAACTTTAAAAGGGATAAAATTGTCAATTTAATTTTTAATCATTATTAATCTATATTTTTTAGTAGAAAAATTTAGAAATGAATATATTAATAAAATCAATGAATTTAGATGGGAAATAACTAATTTTTAATTTTTAATGAGGAAATATCTAAATTTCTCTAAAGAAAAAAAATAGATGGTAGAAGGCTCTACTTCATAAATTGCAAGTGCTCTATAGCAAATCTTTTACCATTTCACCTTTGCATCTCCAATAAACACAAATGGTACAGGGATAGTCCAAAAGCTTCAAGAAATCTGCTGCATTTATAACAATAATTTACCTTATAACTTCAACAAGCAGCATTGCTTATTTCCAACTTTCTGACCATATTAATCTCTCCTTAATTAATCATCCATGAATACATGACAATATCAATACTTCAATATAACTGGTACAACAAACAGGTGTTAGCAACATGAAAACTCAAAAAAATCATCACCACAATTTTTTTTTTTACTTATTTGTATTTCATAAAAGAGAAGAGTTCTGATACCTCATGCCTTTCATATATCATATTTTATATCTTCGTTTTCAAACTCGAAACTGTCGATCTCAACCGCTCAACATGATATCCATACTAAAATATGCTTGGAGATGAAATTTTATAAGTTTTGAAAAAAATTTACTATTTTTTAAGTTAGGTACAAAATCACTGTTTATGAACCGTTCAAAAACAGTGATTTTCTACCCATCTAAAAAAATAATAAATTTTATCGGTAGTTTGAACTTTGAAAACAAAGATATAAAATGTGAGACATGATGAGATATGAAGAGCATGAAGTACTAGAACAACCTCTTCAGAAAAAAAAACTAAAAACTAATGGTTCACTCAAAGGATATTTCGAGATTTATCGATATCTTCGGAATCTGTTCAAGTATTTCAACAACAGCTTCCTTCTCTTTGGCATCTTTATCTTTTCCCCTAATTGTCAGTTTCTCAAGCAAAGGTGTAGAACCCAATATAAATTGAAGAAACGCAATCTGATCTGGAGCAGAAATGAAAAATTTGCGAAGCTTAACTACACGAAAACTCATAAACAAATGATCTGAACAAATTTGCCACAGTCCAACACAGGTCAGTGTTGTGTCCCCAGTACTGTTTTTCTGAGAGAACAAAGTGAAAACATTTTAGATAGAAGATTAATGGGAAAACAATATAAAGGCATGTGAAAACTTGGTCATTTTGTTTGTTACTGTACAACTCTCAATCGAACTTTTTGATTAAAGGTGCCACCTCAACATCTTAAACCCGATAAGTTAGTAACTGAGTTGCGAAAGTGTCAAACTGGGAAATGATTCCAAAATTCATTTGGAAAATAAACGCACCAATTTCAGTTCGTGCAGATTGGGGGCATTTAGAAGAAGTAACCGGGTAACAGATGCCTCCTCAGGGGAAGCTAGATTTACATCCAGTGCCAACATTCTCAATTTATTGAGTGTCACTGGAAGTCGATCAGGAAGAGAGCCAACTGCAAGATACTGTCCACAGCACAATAAGATGCCGCGGACAATAGTGACAAAAAGATAGAATATGAAATAGTTGAAAATAATACTGAAAGATGTAACTAGAAAAGGACCCAAATAAACCCACTAAACCCACAAGAAAAGGACCCAAATAACCAAAACTGGGATATGAGTCTATACATACATGGGAGGATCCATTCAATATAAACGGGGTCAATTGACAACCATTTTTTTTTTATTTATAATTTTCTATATAATTTAGAGTAAAATGTTATGAGTACTATAAAATTGATCTTCATTGTGTGTTTGACTCCCAGCTCCTGGGTCTATACAGATTGGGATGAACCTGAATAAACTATTAACAACTTAACTATCAATTGTGAGGTTCAAACTTTAAATAAATTGAATTATTTACCGCAAGAAACTGTTGATGGAGGCCAAGAACTTCAACCTCTGGTAGTGCACCTAGTGCTTCGACCAAATTGGCACGAGCATTCATCCCAACTGGCACATCTTCAAGATCAAAACATGCCTTAACAAGACATGGTGTTTTCAACATAAGGCCCTTAAATCTACCGTGAATTATCAACTTGTTAAGCTTTGGGGCACAAATGTTGGGATTGTTAAGTAAGAACCTTCCTGTCTTCAATACCAACTCATCCAAAATGGGGCAACTGGACACAAACTTTTCGAGATCATCTCCGCTTATAGAAAAACTTTCCAATTCAAGCCCACGCATTAGCTTGAATCCCACAAACCCAGCAGTTTGATGTGACAGTTGTTCAATTTCAAAATACTCAACCCACGACAAGAGAAAAGACTTGTTGGCAAGTTATACAACATAAAAATCGTAGAACGTATGTTTAAAGAAAGTTCGCGAAACTCATTCCTTCTAGACAGGTGAGAGATCCAACGGTCAAAGGCATCTGGAAAGTAGTTGTCTTTATTGTGGTTCCAAATATCAAGTTCGAACTTGAAAATCGGCCCATTATGGAGGTACAGAAGTATATCAACAAATTTGACTAACCTTGATCGAGTTATTGGATAACTCGCATAATAAGGGAATTCAAAATCAGATTGTTTGATTGATATTTCTGGTATCAAGGTCCATGTATACCGCCACTTAGAAGATAGAATGCATGTCCGCACAGCATCTCGTGGAAAGGTAAGAAATTAAGGATCATGACTTTGACTTCTTCTGGTAGATTGCTGATGAAATCTTGACTTTCATCACAAGCAGCAGTTTCCTTTTGCTTTTTTCGCTTTCTCGATCTTGAAAGATCCATAGATAGTCTCTTTCTCTCTGTAATGCTTGCCAGTTGCCAATCTAGAATCAATGAGTTGAAAAAAAAAGGAAAAAAAAAAGTTGAATCGGAAGAGACTCGATGATTCTTCCTCCTATGAGTTTGTTTGCGACAGAGTTTTCAGATTTGAGTTCTCATGTGATTGATTATAGGAAGAAAATTTGTCAATTTGGGGTAGCGTGAAATATGGGATCAAGACGAAAAAAAGAAGCAATTTTATATAGAAAAATTTAGATATATAACCATCATAACTTCTTGATTTAGATATTTCACCATCAAAATTTTAAAATTAATTATTTTCCTATCTAAATTGACTTATTTTATTAAAATTTTCATTTCTTACTTAAATCACTTAAAAATAGAAATTAATGGTGATGAAAAAAAAAAACAGTTTTATTGTCTAGTCTTCAGGTTTTGCTAACTAAAAGCTCAATTTGCGAACCTTTTTGCATGGCACTGTTATTGTCTAGTCTTCAGGTTAGTGCTTGTTTCATTTTTCTGATATAGAATGGCTACTTTTTTCTTTTATTTACCCTTAATTTCTTACTCTTCTGAAAGGGAAGCATGATGGATGCATCATGCAATGTATACATTGTAATTGTTGTTAAGTTCAGTGCAAATATTAATTGTGATTTGAAGTTTTCTATTTAGGAATGAATAATTTATTGAAAATGAAAATCAACTTTTGATCTAATAACAAAAATAATACTCTTTGTGTGAGAGATCGCCGATTCGAAATACATATGGAGAAATCTCTTGTATATACCTTAAATAATTTACTAAAAGGATAATAATAATTTATTGGAAGCTCTACTTTGTGTTTTCAATTTATAGGGTATATTTGGACTTATTCTTGAGAAGTGGTTTACATGTTGTTGCTCTTTTAAATCTTAATATGGTGGGGTCCTCGTTGAAGATGCAATCAGAAATAACTTTGTTCTGATCTATGTATATTCTTAAATGAGTAGAGTTAAAATGTATTATTGGTTTTGTGTTCTAATTATGTTTTACATCTTTTTCTTCGTTGTTCTTCAAAATGAGCCAAAGCTAAAGATAAAGTGTTGGATGCCATTTTAGTGAGAAACCTAAAAGGAAAAGGGAAGGGATTAAGAAAGTATCTTGAAGGGCAAAGCAGTCAGTTTAAGTTTTCTATTAATGCTAATCTTTATTTTAAGTGATTTAAATAAGAAATTGGTATATCAATAAAATAAGTAAATTTAGATGAAAAAATAACTAAATTTAAAGTTTTGATGGGACAATATTTAAATAAAGAAGTTATGATCGACGTATATCTAAATTTCTCAAAATTATATTATCTCTTTGGCGAAAGAGCCCAAGTAGGAAAAGGTCGGGCTGCTGAGTTTAGCGAGTCCGCATTGTTTGCATTAACTCAAAATAGTATCGACATCTCAACCATCTAATTTTAAACAGAGTCAATTCGGTTTCTCCGTTTATAACGCAGGAACTCTTTAATATTAAGTACTAATCTAACTTATACAGATATTAAAATGTATTGAACAGTTCAGATGCATTAACTCAAAATATTCTTTTTGAGTTAATGCATAGGATACAAATTCGAGTTTAGCTTGACTCAACATTTGAACTGAGTGCGTATTCTCTGAGATATCTCACATTTCGCGTGACCGTCATGTCCGATGCCTATTAGGGGTCGGGCATAGCGCAGGGGCCAGTATTATTTGAGTTGAACGGTCAAGATTTTTCAAAAAGTCACTTGTTGAACTAAGAGCCTGTTCCATTCTGAAAATAATTAAAATACTAACTCTGCGTTACAATCCAAACCGTCCAACCAAAATAACTTGTCTTAACAACTCTTTGAAAATGATTAAAATATTAATCAGGAAATTATAGAAAATCAACGCAATTTGACTTCCTCCCAATTAATTATAAATTTTCCGGCAGGTGAAGAGTGGCCCGGTTCTGTAGCATTTGCACTTTTGGTGATTCATATTGCAGGCCACTTTATAAAAATGAAACAGCTTATTATATATATATAGAGTTAGGCTAACATCTAACGGTTTGGATCGGCCATTTGCTCTATATATGTATATTAGCCTACCTATATATATATATAGAGTATGACTAATTTGCTGCCAGCAGCATTTCAGCAAAGTGCTGCCAGATCTATTAGCCGTTGGATCTGATTTGAGATTCGTACCTGATGAAGCGCTAATTTGATTTGAGGGAACGGAAAAAATGCTCCGTCTGTACTCCGTAGGGTTTTGATTTTCTCTTTCCTCCCCTCAGCGTCTCTCTCTCGTTCTCTCCTCCTGCGCCTCTCTCTCGTTCTCTCCTCGGGCCACTAAGCTGGGTCCAGGCCCGCCCAGCTCGAGATCGCACCGATAACTCCGCCCAGCTCCAGTTCGCTCGCTCAGCTCCGCCTCTCTCTTGTTCTCTTCTCTTCCCGTCAGCTCCGCTCCCTGTGTCGTCTCTCCCCCGACTCCAGTGAATCTCTATCCTTCGCGTTGCAGGGAATCGAAACAGAATCATGTAAGTCTCTCTCCTTCTCTCCATGTCTCTATGTTTCGGATTAATTGATCCCAATTGCTTCTAACAGAATAAGATATAATTATCTCTTCACAAGTTAGGTAACTAATTTCAAACTCGGACAAAAGTTTCATGGAACTTAACAATGTTGTATACTTGAAATCAAGTTTTTATATAATTTGCCCTTTTTGTTTTCTGTATATTGTCCCAGTTCTGTACAGCATGAAGGAAAATTATAAATAGAGATGCTTAGCAGAAATGATGTGAAAGCTATAGTAGTAATAGGTAAGCAAATTACTATTCAATGAGGTATATATGTATTGATTAATACTTGTCCAAGAGTATACATTATGCGTAGTTTTGTAATATTCTTTGTCAAAACCAAGGATGAACATATCAGTCTGGGTGGTACTGGTACTTGTTTTTTTAAACTGAAATTTTAGTATTAAATTCTGATATCCTTGCTTGAACTTCTGTGAACTTATGTGCTATGAATTAAAAAAAAAATAGTATAAAAACCAGCTGGTGTTGTGGTTCAACCATCTCAAAATAAAATTCATATTGAAAGTCTCGCATTAAGCTCTGATCTGTGTAAAAGCAATTAAGTTGGACATGGGTATACCCATACCTTGAGTCGAACTTGTAGCTATTGTCAAAGAAAGGAAGGCCACAATATGAGGACATGTCCAAAGGTATAATAATTTAACAAAAAACCTCAATTTCAACTTATGGCAATTATTTTTGCTTTTTCTATAACATCAGAATCCGAAAGTTTTTTTTATTTCACCCTCTTTATAACATACTACTGTTCATGCAGGCAAGGCCTTTGATGCAATGTGGGATCGAGGATGGCAACTATGAACAGTTGGTGGATCCAAAGCTACAGAAAAACTACAAAGAGAATGAGATGGCACGAATGATTGCTGTTGCAGCTGCTTGTGTGCGTCACTCTGCCAAGCGCCGACCCTGCATGAGCATGGTAAACTCCATTTTGGTTAAATGTTCAAAGTAGCTTGTCTTAGCGCATGAAATTGTATGATGCTGATAGGAAAAGTTCATATTTGAATGGCTATATACACGCAGAAGGTGCAAATTGGGTAGTAACAATTTTGTAGAAAATGTTATGTTCAAACATCCATTTGGTAAAAAATTAAAGGCAAACAACTTGCAACAAGAATTATGGCTAAAAATGTACATAACAATTAAGTAAAAAATTATGGGCAAACATCCATTTAGTGAAATGTTCCATGTAGCCTATCGTACCTCGTCAGAATAATATGAGGTGTATATGCAAAGCAATGATTTGTATTGCTCTATGAATGCAGCAAATGTAAATTGCCAGCAACCATTAGTAAATGTCGTAATTGAAAATGATTTTGCACGAAAACTTTCTTTTTATACATAAGCATGCACCTGGTACATACATATGCATACATTATGTCGTAATAGGTGGTCCGTGCACTGGAAGGAGACACATCACTAGGCGGCTCGTATACCAGCTCAGAGTACGAATCAAGCACCTACAATGAGGACATGAAGAAATTCCGTAAAATGGCAATGCAGAGCGGTGATTACCAGAGCAGCCAGTACAGTGTGCCTACCAGTGAGTATGGCCTCAATCCGTCAGGTTCGAGCAGTGAAGGCCAGAACTTGTTGTTTATGGAATATGGATATATGAAATATTGATGAGTAATGTAATATTATTATTTTGTTCATTTGTATCTTATTTGATTGAGCTGTCTTTAATTCTTGGTTCATGCCTCAATAACAATTACTGAGGCTGTACTTGAAGCTTTGGCCGAAATGCAACCAAATTTCAAAGTCAATATATGGTAAATTGTACTAATAAATATGATATTATGGGAAATATCACTGTCAGCTCATTAGCTCCTACAAACTCTTACCTATTGGATTAGAAGAAAAAAATTGAAATATGTGGTACCAGCTGATGCCAACACTGTTTGTAAGATATTGAGATTAAAGCTTGCAATCCTGTGAGTGGTTATTAAATGGTGATTTTTTTGTAATTAAACCAATTTTATTTTGGTTAGAAATCAGGTTCAAGTTTTTGCAAATGAAACAATATGTTTTATCATACTCGTAGATAGCACTAGCATATCTTGTATTTGCTGCTTTTTCACCAACATTCTTTTAAATTGTACTAGCATATCTTGTATTTGCCGCACTTGATGAATCATATATCAAACAAGCATATAAAAATACATATGCCAAAATACAAGCATATAACCATTCATGTTGAAGAGATGAAAATCATAGATCTCATATTGTAAGAAATAAGTACAAAAGCTCCTGTTAACAAGTGCTTAAACAATAATTACACTCCTATTTTTTGTTTTCACAATAACTAAACAAAACCTAAATGACTTGCAAAAATTACACTTAGTAATCTTAAGCACACAAGACCTCGTACTTCATTCCTGATCTCCAATATATGTCCCTTGAGTTGTCAATTAAAGGTTGACTCTTGAGTTGTCAAGTGACCTGCATGGTGAGTAACTTGCATTAGCACTTGAAAAGTTTCAAATAAAACCCTATATTACATAGAATTGCAATTTCATAACTTGCTCCTAATTTTGACTTGACAATGTTAGAACCCACATTTTCGAACTTATACAAAAAGCTCCTAGTCTTCACCCATATCATACAAGATCCCTAACCGGTACTGATTGGTACCGATGGCACAAAGTCCATACAGATTGGTACAAGGCACCTACAAGCACATTTCCAATTAATCAAAAGATTTAGCAGAAGTTAATGTTGTTAGAGATTTATCTACAAAACTGATGTAAAATCGGATAATAACAGAAAATTAAATTATAATGAAACTTTATTACTCGGATCGTGCAAAGCACCGTCCTTAAGCGAATTCTGTCTCTACCGTGCAAGATTTGGAACCGCAACCAAGATTATCCGGATTTGTTGCTTCTTGGCGCACGTCCTTGGAAGCAACTGACAATAACTCCTCGATAACCAACAAATTACTGAATATTGATATAATATAATTTAGAAGTATATATTTTTGGAAGAATGATATGAATGGATATATATCATATACGGAGATGAGAAGGAATATGTATTGTATAAGAATGATATTTTTCTTTCTATGTTCTGTACGAGCCAATAGATGTGGGTATATTGATATCTCTAAAATTGATCTGAACTTGGTATATTTTATAAATAGATTACAAACGGCTAATAGCATGAAAGGGTGTATAGGTGCCAACCGGATTACAGCTTGCACATTATTAATCAACAAATAACTCAGAAAGGAGAATAACGGATAATCACAAGTGAAAAGGTGTAAATTCAAAATTAATTGGATGAGTGATCTGTTAACAGCTTTTACTCTAGCGGTAAAAAATAAAATGAATTTTGAGTTTCATATAATAAATAAATAAATCTTTAACAAATGTATGAATATACACCCATATTGTGTTTCTGAAATTGAATTAAGAGCTTTATGAAAATATATGAATATACACCCCTGAACTTTAGAAAACGGTTAAACATATATAAGCATATTAGACAATCTACTTACCCCAAACTCAAAATTGTACCAGAAAACATATATAAACATATATAAGCATTATCTAATTACAAACAAAAAAATCACAAATTTATGAAACAATAAGGGTATAAACAGAAACAAAACAGTAAAACGATAACAACAAGAGAGTACCAGTTGGTCGATTTGCCTAGGTCTTCATCGGGAGACCGGAACCATCCTCCGATAGCACCAGACGCAGCGCGGCGCTGAGGCAAGAGAGGCGCCACGCGGCAAGAATTGCCTAGGGTTTTGTCAGATTTGCTGGACGATTAGCCTAGGGATTCGTCATATTTTCCTAGGGCTTCGCTGAGGTGCGGCGCAGCGACAGAGTCCACAGACGCGATGGGCGGAGTTGTCGGTGCGATCTCGAGCTGGGCGGGCCTGGACCCAGCTTATTTGAGAGGCGCAGGAGGAGAGAACGAGAGAGAGGCGCTGAGGGGAGGAAAGAGAAAATCAAAACCCTACGGAGTACAGACGGAGCATTTTTTCCGTTCCCTCAAATCAAATTAGCGCTTCATCAGGTACGAATCTCAAATCAGATCCAATGGCTAATAGATCTGGCAGCACTTTGCTGAAATGCTGCTGGTAGCAAATTAGCCATACTCATATATATATATATATATATATAGGAATTGGCTAGCATGCTACGGGTAGCTAAGTTTCATATATGCTACGGTATTTTCTACCATTGGATGGGCCTTAACTTTCGCACACATGATGAAGCGCTGGATCAGATGAATTTAACGGAGACGAAAAGAAACGCTTCTAAAACCCCTCCGTTAATCTAATTTCTCCTCCCCGTGTTCCCCCATTCTAAGTACCCACTAGGGTTTTGCTCTGTGCCTCTTGTTTCTCCCACTCACCTCAGCTGCGTGCCTCTTTCTCTCTCTATCGGCTCCCGCTCTTAAAACCCCATCGCGCTCCCTCTCTCAGAGCCCCATCGATCTTCTTTCCGGCGCATTGCCACCACTTTGCTCTCTCAGTTTCTCCATGTCGCGCCTTCTCTCTCTCTCTGATCAGGAGTTGTTCGGTGCATCACTACCCCTCCTTCGATCCAAGCCGGCGTGTGAGAACTTGTCAATACAGGTAAGGTGCACTCCTTTATTCTCATTTGTGGATCTCTTCCTTTATTTGTTCAGAATTTTTGAACTTGTCCGTAGCAGTCCTAATTTCATTGTACAGTTGGTCTAATAGAAGTGCACTTAGATTAATTGATGAATTTATAAATTGTGAAGTTCTTCTATCTTCAATCTGGCATTATCGAGGTAATCTCAACCTCTGTTTAGATATTTTGATATAGTTTATTGTATTATTTTATTTTGCAATTTATATATTGTTAATTCTTGATGCTTTGTCTAGCAAAGCTGTGTTGTTTATGATCTCAATTAAAAATATTGCAGGGAAACAAGGCTATTGTAGTGGATGAGATGAAGATGATAATAGTTGAAGCATTTTTCTCTGATTTTTTTTTTTTTTTTGTAAAATTTCACTTACGGTATCATTCTTTTGTACAAATTCAATTCTGGTAAGAAGGTCATGTATGTTTAAATTCTGCTACGATTCATCTTGTAAAACTATCAGGTCTTTTTGCATACTTGTATATATTGCATAGCAGTGTTGCTTTTTTTTGGGGGGTAACCTTTTTGTTTAATTTTCTGTGCAACATTATACTCCAATGTAGTAACTGAATGCTAAATGTTTGTTGTTATATGAATTTTCTCAATGCTGCTATTAGTTTATTTTTTTATGTCGGAGTTTCTTGTTAATGATGAATAATAATAGGAGCTGAACATGGTATTTTAAAGAATGCTGTTTCTATGTGCGCATGGTTTCATCTTGCTTGTAATTATTGAAATCCTGGACTGAAACAAATTCTCTTTCATATTCATCAAACAAATTACATACAAAAAGGCATGCCATGATGCCACTATTCATTTAGGAAATAATAATAAAAACAAGAAATGATATAATGGGAGAACTAGTGGCCTTAAAAGGGATTGTAGCAATTTTCACATACTATATGGTATGATTAATAAATTAATGAACGCTACAGAAAACATAGCATTGTCACAAAAAGGCATGCCAAAACTGAAAAATTGAACAATTTACATTCACTTCACATTCACTTGACTGGAAAATTGCAAATAACATGAAGATAATATGGTATCATTTTTCATCTCCTGTAACAAAAGAATGTTACAGATAGCATTGCCACTGACGATGGTTCAAATAACAAAATAAATGAAGCTCTAGAAAAAGAATATGTATAACAACATAAAATTATAAACTGCGCCACTATTAATTCAACATATATTGAACACCACAATTACAAGCATGTAGAATTCATCATTTATGAACATAAAATAAAAAATTCTTACATTGCTAGTTGCACCAGCAAAAAAATTAGAAAAATCCAGTCACACCAATTTAGTACATTTTCTTACAAGCATACAACAACATTCTTCGAGTGCCATCTCCAACAACACAGCTTCATATTTCAAATAATAGAACTTTCATCCACCGACCTGGTAAAAGGCATTTGTTGTCTTAGTACAGCGGCCAATTAAAAATGAAGTTATAAACCATGAAAATATCAGCACAGAAAATTAGAAATGAGATTAATTTCAGTAACTTATGAAGACTTTAGGAAAAGAAGAGAAAGTTACCTTAGTCTCTCTAGACATATCAGTTAGGTCACATGGGTACTACTTGTATACTGATGAGCATGATACCTACAAGATCATTCAATACATAAATCAAAGGTAACATTAATCAGTAATTCAAATACAAATTATTGTATTTTACAAATATACCCTTGTGAACTACTCATGTTACCTAGTTTAATACAAAATATAAGAATGAGAAAACTGAGCAATATCATCTATTCGAGCTTATGCATCATTTTGCAAAGTTTAATACAAGAAAATTAATCTGAATTGAGTAAAATATAAAACTAAGCTTACTCTAAATTCTTAAAATGTATCCATGTTAACTGCATCATTGCCATAATGATTATAAACTTCAACCTATTTGAGGAAGATTATGAACATCAAAGATTACAAATTTCACATCAGCACAATTAATATCGTAGATTCCATTGCAACAAGCTGATTATTATATCTCCAAGCATAAGCACAAAAATATGACATTGATACTTAACTACAAGATAGGTAGAGTTTGACTCTTGTATGAAGCCGTACTAAGAGTGTCCTAAAATTTTCAAGTGTAGCTTTGATAAAGCCTACTTGAGATATTGCTGAATGGAGTTGCACAAAGATATGTACCAATTGGTAAAAGATGTGTACTAGTTTCGCTCACAATTGTATACCAGTAGCCGGTCGGCATGAGAGAAACATGTCATACACCTGAGAGAAGAGAAAATACCAGATACCAATAGCCAGAGACCCCTTTGTACCAGTAAGTTTAACTGCCTAGAAACTGTACCGGCCACCACAAAAAAACCAGGCTGTTCACAGCTTCTCAGTTATTCCAACCCACCATCCAGGCTATCTTGGGGAGGGAGACACGAGAATTAATCCTAGAAACAAGAATTAAAAGTTATTTAGGTCAGAAATTACACATAAAAACAAGAAAGTTACAAAAATGAAACTAAAAAATTAATGGCGACTTGGAGAGGGAGATACAAGAGAAAGAGGTTCTAGACAGGGATCATGGGAGAAATGAAGCGCACAAGGTCTGTAGGAGAACTTAGCGCATAGGGTTGATAGGAGAAAATTAGCGCGGGGCGACAGGGAGGAGGGTAGGAAAAACCCTAGCGAGGTCGACGGGCCGACGGCTCGGGGGAGAGGAATGGTACGGTTTGGACGATTGGTCTTAACGGAGAGCATTTTACAAATTTCCGTCTCTGTTTAGTTTGAATCGGCGCTCAATCCTGTGCACGAAAATTAAAGCCATCATGCGGTAGGAAATACCGTAGCAAAAAATTGAGTTAGCTACCGATAGCATGCTAGCCAATTCCTATATATATATATATATATATATATAGAGAGAGAGGGGGGTTGGCTAACATCAAAGTGGTAATTTCTGAGCTTTGATGCTACCAATTCATTTTTCAATTTTCAAAGTTCAAAACGTTGATCCGAACCGTTCAAGTTGATATCTATATTAAATTGTGCTTGGAGACCAAATTTTATATTTTTCCTGAATTTTTTTACTATTTATTAAGCCACTTTGAAAATCGCTGATTCAACGATGACTTAACAAAACAGTAAAATCAGAAACCACCGTTGGATCAACAATTTTCAAAGTGGCTTAGTACCATGGACTCACTCTATTAATTATATAATTAACATAAAAATCATTGTCAAATTTTTACTTTCAAAAATAAAATTTATTGTCAAAAAACAAAAGTAATTTTTAAACAAAAAAAATTGCATATTTTTAAACCATAAACTCCAACCCTACATTTTTAAATTAATTTTTTTTTTGGATATGCATGCAATTTACTTGCAACAAAAAAATATATATATCATTTTTAAACAAATATTGATATACTTCAAAAGAATTAGTTTTACCTCAAATTAATTTGTATTGATAATATACATATTTGTCATCAACTATCACAAAAATAATTTTCAAAAAATAAATATGCATATTTTAAAATCATAAACCCAAAACCTAAATTCTTAAACATTTCAACCAATTAAACCATAAATTAAAACACTAGATTGACCCATAAACCCTAAATTTTTAAATAATTCACAATTAACAACCATAAACCCTAAATTGAACCATATCACATTCAACCAATTTTATCATAAATCATAATCCTAAATTCGAACAATTGAACCAATTCGAGCAATTGAAGCATCCAATACAAGCATGCCATTGCATGTCTACTATTTTTCACAATTTACTCCTGCAATTCCCACAATTTATAATCGCGCAATTCTCACAATTTAATAGCATTTATCCTAAACCCGTAATTCTCACAATTCGTGAAATTCGACCAATTCGACCAATTCAATCAATTCAACTAATTACTCACATTTAACCCTAAATATTGAATCGAATCAAACCGAATCACATTACACAATTCAATCACATTTAATCTAAAACCTAAACTCTAATCGAATCAAAACAAATAAAACTTACTTGTTCAATCGAGGGAGAAGCGAATCGAGGCCGGACGTCGTGTGAGGTAGAGGTGCATGGTGCGGAGCTAGGGCGGCGGTTAGGGTGGCCGGTGGGTCTCGGGTGGGGGGGGGCAGGGGGGGCTAGGGTTTTTTTTTTTTGGTTTCTGGGCGGGTGAAACACAGAAGAGAGACAGAGAGGGATGGGGCGCGGGGGGGGCGGGGGGGTTTATGATGGGTAGTGGGGCGCCTCATAGGGGGCATGGGGCGCCAGGGTGCGGGGCGCCTCACAGGGTATATGGGCCGCCCTGTGTCACACCCCGGGACAGGGGGTCGCGCAGTTTCGTTTTAAAATGCGGTTTTGTTCATGCAGATCTATATATATATATATATATTGATATATGTTTATGTGGGTGGGCCTCATTCTATTAGTCTGCGGGGGGTGGCAGGGGGGCGGCAGCCCCCTGCGAGCGTTGTCTGAGGTTACGAAGCACCGCTTAATAGAGCCCGGAGAATTTTATTTGGGAGAAGTCAAATGGTATGCAAATCCTTTAACCGACGGCCCAAATTAGTCAAATTTCACATAATTTTCATTGAAATTCAATCCCATTATCATATGATTTGATTTAAAACAAGTTTGGTTCAAAACCGATTTGATTTGACTAAGTTATACCCAAAATAGCATTTTTCAGAATCCCCATTGCGGCCCGCAATAGGGCTATTGCAGCCCGCAACACTCCCAAAATTTCCAGCCTCTGTAATTCGCCTCTGCCTCCATTCATTGTGGCCCGCAATAAATGTATTGCGGCCCGCAATGGCCTGGTTGGATTTTAATCTGCGAATTTCCCTCTGCCTCCATTCATTGCGGCCCGCAACAAATTTATTGCGGCCCGCAATGGCCTGGTTGGCTGCTAACCTGCGAACTTCCCCCTGTCTACTCTCATTGCGGCCCGCAATAGGGTTATTGCGGCCCGCAATAAGGGTACTGATTTTCATTCATTTGCCCATTTTCGTGAAATTTCACCCCGTTTTCAAACCCGATCAAATCCCCGTATAACTAAACAATTATTCCCCATTCACTAGCAATTTTAATGACATTTAAAATGCAATTTCAACATTTAAATCATAACAACCATTTAAAACATACCGTTAGGGTTTTATAACATAATACGGTTCGATAACAACCTATACATCAAAATAACCGACTACGGGTTCAACTACACATTCAAAATGGGTACAAAAAGGGTTTGGCATAACCTATTAGCCCGGCCTACACTCACGTGTCGAGCCCGAGTCCCACTTCACTCGCGTTTACCTGCACATATCAATTCAAAGGGAAAAATTCCCCGAGGGGAGGGGGTGAGAAAACCTGTCATCCGTTTTCTCAGTGCGGAATTTAAAGGGCTACTGGATTTGTGCGAAATCCATCACCAGAACTAAATACACTAGCAATAGGGCATCGAGTTATTTATTTACCAATAACAATAAATGCACATGTACCAGGAATAGATTCAAACGGATTTCAATTCACATTTCATCAACATCAATCAACGAATTTCCAGAAAGATTTGGTTTCACAGATATAATATATATAAGTCTGGTTATGAGGTACAGATATCAACTATCTATCGCCTCCGGCTTAACAGTTCTATTTTCTGGTTTCAAGTCATACAATCTCATCAATTCATCACTTAAAATAAACACGGGCATATTCCGCGAATATGCAACAGAATACCACTTTTCTCAAAAAGAAATCACTGACACTATCACTGAATCACTGAATCACTGAACCACAGTTCTACCTAAAATTACACTGCACTTCCCTTACCCAACCGGTACTGGGTTCACTAGGGCCATTCTCCAGATGCGCATAAGGGTCCTGGATGAAAGTCTAGTAGCGAGCTAGACTTTCCACTATGATACACTGTTCACTTCACACAATCAATCCAAGTCATACTGTGGTTCCACTCACTTATTCAAAACGACAGATCAACAATCGATAAACCGTACCAACATGAGAATCATAACAGTTATGCAATTCAATTACGCTAATATCACAATTAATGCAATGCGGCAACAAATGCTTTCAATCAGAGATTCAACATGCTATGCACAGTTTATTTAAATCAAGCAAACAACATAAATATAATAATATGCACCGTTATTTAGTTCTACGAATAAACCCCAAAACAGATCCCGTGAACCCCCGCACCTGGTTACGTAGGGCACGCAGAGGGTCCGCGATCTCGCGACTCGGTAAGCTCGTCAATCCCGCTAGCCGTGCTCGTTAGGATCTATACATAGGTCAATTTATTAAATTCCGGCATTTTTACAATTTAAACCCTCAAATCAATTTTTTTTGGGAAAAATCCGTAAATTGGAATTTGGTTGCACTTTGGAACACGGAATCAGTCAATTTACACTATATAAACAACAAAGGCACGGAATAATCAATTTGGTACGATTCTACGGGTTTTCACCGAAACCCTAAAAACAAGGAATCACGAAATGAGAGAGAAATAGGAAGGGGAATTACCAATGGAACGGATGGATGTGCGAGATTTGAGCTCCTCTTCCTAAATCTCCGTTTTCGCGCAATACGGTCACCGGGGTGTCTCTCTCTCACTCTCTCTCTCTCTCGTTCTTTCTCTCTTGGCGGAAACAAAGGAAAAGAGGAAAAGAAAAGGAAGGGGTGGGGACGCAGGAAGGGAAAGGAAGGAGGGGGAAGGAAAGAATGACAAAGGGGCCCCACTTGTAAGTGGTATTTTTGCAAAATAAACCCTCCACTTATTCGATATTGATTAAATGATTTATATAACACCTATTGCTCATCTTTCTTAACACAATTAATCGTATAATTATTGTTCACCATCCACGTCACTAATTTCGTATATACGTATATATATATTATTCGATTTAACCACATATTATTTTCATTAATCTGAATTTTAAAAGTTCACAGTGTTACACCCTGGCCCCAGGCGGTCAGGGCATGTTTAAAAAAAAATTGGGGGCAGGGGCATTTGTAAAATTTTGATTTTTTTTAGGGATATTAATAAAAATAGCCGGAAAAGAGGAAGAGTATCCTCTTTAATATGTGTAAAATATTTCTTTCACTCTACATCTTGAGATTTACTTTCAGTCGCTTTGAGATTCAGACTAGTGTAGGGGCAGTATTATTTGGATTTTGAGATTCGTGCAAAATTCAAAGAACAGTCTGGATCCACTAATTCTAAAGGATTCTCTTTTATAATACTGTAGAGGATGTGAATTCAGGAGAAGAGATAAAATATGAGATCCACATAAACATCTTATTAAGAATTTTAGAATGAAGACACTATCTAAATTTTCCTATTGAAAACATATCCCAGGATAATAGATGCCTAAAAGCATTTGCCATTTGTGTTATTTGTGTTATTTTATTTTTCGGCCGTCTTAACCTCTTACATGGAGAATTGATATGAAAGCCCGATCGGCAAATGGAATCAATCTGCGGCCATTTTTATTAATATCCTTAACAAAAAAACTTAATTTTAAAAATGCCATTTTGTATCCTTTTTTTTTTCAAAACTACCCCAACCGTCAGGTCCACGGGCGGCCCAAAAATCCAACCAAATCGCCCGTGGTTGGGGCGCTCCATACCACTAGTGGACCGCCCGTCCCATGGGCGATCCGCTTTTTTTTTTTTTTTTTAGAGATCTTAGTATTTTGATTTAAATAATTTTGTGAAGAAAATTTTTTCTTGTTTAGAATGTATGCCAAAAAATAAAACATTTGATATATTTATGAAGTGATGTCATAACTTTTTATAACTATGATTTTTTATTTTTTTATTTTTTTGGTGAACTTTGATTTTATTTGTCAGTTGGATATCACAAGTCTAACTATAACACTAATTAATGACTTGGCCTTTATTCAAAAATTTCTAAGCTCTGACAGCTTGTTGATCTTCTTCTCTTTATTTATGGTACTAAAACAGTAGTTTAGAGCTACTAAAATATGTTCCAACATCAAATTAAATCTTTATCCATGCACAAAGTATCATAGACTGACCTCTGGTATGGTATCAAGGCAAAGGCCACTGGTATAGTGCAATGCACTAAAAAAATATCAAATTTGACCTTTGTTGGTAAATCAGCAAGTATGGATTGATACAGGGACTAAACTGGAAAATTTGACCTTTTCGTTCGACGGTAGGCATTAAAAAACAGCGATTTTCAAACCATCTTAATAAATAGTAAAAAAATTCAAAAAAATGTAAAATTTGGTCTCCAAGCACATTTTAATATACATTAAACATCTAACGGTTTAGATCGACTATTTGGACTTCGAGTATGTATATATGTATATGTGTATGTGTATGTGTATATGCGTATGTGTATATGCGTATGTGTATATGCGTATGTGTATATGTATATGCGTATGTGTATATGTATGTATGTATGTGTATATGTATGTGTGTATGTGTGTATGTATGTATGTATGTATGTATGTATGTATGTATGTATGTATGTATGTATGTATGTATGTATGTATGTATGTTACATATATTATAAAAATTGGAAAAATAGAAGATCAACAAGCTGTCAGAGCTTGGAAATTTTTGAATAAAGGCCAAGTCCTTAATTAGTGTTATATTTAGACTTGTGATATCCAACTGACAAATAAAATCAAAGTTCACCAAAAAAATAAAAAATCATAGTTATAAAGAGTTACGACATCACTTCATAAATATATCAAATGTTTTATTTTTTGGCATACACTCTAAACAAGAAAATTTTTTCCTCACAAAATTATTTAAATCAAAATACTAAGATCTCTAAAAAAAAAGAAAAAAAAGAGAAAAAAAGCGGACCGCCTGTCCAGCGCCCTAGCCACGGGTGGTTTGGTTGGTTTTTTGGGCCGCCCGTGGGCCTGGTGGTCGAGATAGTTTTGAAAAAAAACGGTACAAAATGGCATTTTTAAAATTAAGTTTTTTGTTAAGGGTATTAATAAAAATGGCTGATCAATCTGCGTTACAATCCAAACCGTCCAATTAAAATAATTTGCCTATCTTATAAAACATCGAACAACTCTTTCAAAATAAATGAAAAATTAATCAGGACATTATAGAAAATCAATGCAATCCAAACCGTCCAACCAAAATAATTTGTGTATCTTATAAACATGGAACAACTCTCTGAAAAATTAATAAAATATTAATCAGGAAATGATATATAGAATTTCAACGCAATTTGACTTCCTCCGAATTATAAATTTTGGCATTTAAAGAGGCCTGGCTCTATAGCATTTGTAGTTAACTTAAGCGATTCATGAAAACACTTAGTCTAACGCATTAAAACTTTATACAGGATACACTATTATTTAACTCAAAAAAATTATAAAATTATATTGTTTGCTTTTTTGTACTACCGTAAAAAAAATTATACATGAAAAACGATAATCTCCGTACAATTTTTTTTATGTACTGAAAAAAAAAAATCTTAGGTAAATTGTAATTTATATAAGGTTAATTTATTATTTCCGATGCATAAAATTCGTGCCTACGAATTTTCAATTTTAGTTCGACCGGCTTGGGAAATCGATTCTCGTATGGGAACAACACATGATGAGATAGGATTTTATGCGACTATGTTTCAATTTTGGGATATAATTAAAATGAAACAGCTCATTATACAAGTCATCGCCTAATATATACATATATATATATATTTTTTTCAATTAAGCTCGTTTGCCTAACGTAACTGCAAACTCCGACGATTATAATTATAACAATAAATCGTGTCAAATCCTAATTCAATTAATTTTTAAATAACATATATACATAGCAATTGAATTTGAACTTGTAATTCTCCGACGTGCATGGCTCAAACCCAAATTCTACAACGTGGTAACCACCTCTAGTTCTGGCTAGCCACTTCTTCAATCCTCCTCTCATGAATTGCATTTATTATAAGAAACCCAATTGATGACAAGTCTTGCATTGGACATATTGTCTGGTAAAAAAATATCCATCTGATCTTTAATTCTCTAAGGTTGAGCCATGGCAAGATTAATGTCAGCCACCTTAGCATTATTGCTATTATTATTCACCTTCAGAGCAGCAATTGCGTATGATTACAAGGATGCATTGCAAAAAAGTTTGCTGTTTTTCGAGGCACAGAGGTCCGGTAAGTTGCCGTGCGATCAGCGTGTCACATGGCGTGGTGATTCTGGTCTAACTGATGGGTTTCAACAGGGGGTAAGCCATTTCCATTTTCCATTTTATCCATTTGTACTTTTAGTTTTGAACGGAAATAAAGTTACTGGTAAAAAAAAAGAAACTATAGGTTCAGACAAACCTGATTAATACTTTAGAACATTTCATATTTAAGCAATGATACTTAATGATAATTAATATGATATGTTAATTTGGTCAGGTGGATTTGGTGGGAGGCTACTATGATGCAGGTGATCACGTAAAGTTCGGGTTCCCGATGGCATATGCAGTTACAATAATTGCATGGTCCGTAATCGAGTTTGAGAAAGAGCTCATTGGTAGCAATGAGCTCAAACACGCCCTTGATGCCATTCGATGGGGTACCGACTATTTCATCAAGGCGCACAAAGAACCCAACGCCCTTTGGGTCCAGGTAATGTAGACAGCACATACTTACATATCCTTATGTGCATACACACATAAAAAAAAATATCCTTATGATTAAATTTTGAGTAATTTAAATTGCAAAATTTAAAGGTTGGTGATGGAGACAGCGATCACTTGTGCTGGGAAAGAGCGGAAGACATGTCAACGCCTAGGACGGCCTTCAAAATCACCACAGTTAATCCTGGATCAGATGTGGCCTCTCAGACAGCGGCCGCATTTGCTGCTGCCTCAGTGGCTTTCAGGCATTATGACTCTTTCTATGCAGATGTCCTTCTCTTACATGCTAAGCAGGTAAAATTAATGTTTGCATGCCATGGTTATTGTAAGACCAAAGCATTTTATTCATCTTATTGGAAAAGGGAGTTTGAATTCTGAAATTACAATTGCTCTTATTTTTCTATAATTTAGCTCTTCACCTTCGCCGACTCTTTCCGTGGCAAGTATGATGATAGCCTTCAGTGTGTTAAGAAGTTCTATCCTTCTGCATCAGGCTATAATGTAAGAAATTATTTCCCCCACATACATTTTGTTTTCAACAATTTTAGAAGCTTCTCAATTGGCATTGAATGATTTAAAAAAAAAAAAAAGAATAAGAAAAATTCAAGGTCCACATAGGCGCTAAAAATGGATATAAAAACTTGCAAGCCTTTAGCATCCAATGAAGAAAAGGACATAGATTTGAATTTAGGGATGGCCAACAAAATTTCTTTTCATGGATTGAAATATTGAATCACAATGAAGTTCCCAAAAATTACAGCCAAGATAATACCTCATATTTAGGCCATTGCCTGTACTCAGGCATCATATAATGTACCAATAATTTGTAGAAAAGCAAAACTGAATGTTCTAATTGGTAAACGGCTCGTTAATTTTCTTTCGGTAGGATGAGTTGTTATGGGCATCCGCATGGCTTTACGTGGCAACAAATGATCAGTTCTACCTCAACTACGCCACTCAAAATGCTGCTAGCCTTGGTGGAATTGGGTGGGCTGTCACTGAATTCTCTTGGGATAACAAATACGCCGGTGTTCAAGTCCTTCTATCCAAGGTATGTATATTAATTTCCTCAAATATATGGTCACTTAACAAATGGATACCTTTTTGTTCGTAGTAATAGCAGTTACAACTTGCAAACAACAACATAAAAAAGGATATGAATATTGCCGATATAATTACTGACAAATCTTTATTATTTTGTTTAGGCTCTGCTTCATGGTAATGGCGGTAGTTACAGTGACATACTGAAACAGTATCAGGCCAAGGGTGAGTTCTTCCTCTGTGCTGCCCTTCAGAAGAACAGTGGGCACAACATCAAGCTGACTCCAGGTTGATCGAACAAACTCCATGCATTAATTAATAAATAGTAGAATATAATTGCATATCCAAATTAATTCTAACTTGAAGTTTTATGATTTGGTTCTTCAATTAGGGGGCCTCTTGTATGTTGATGATTGGAATAACATGCAATACGTCTCAAGTGCAACCTTCCTGATGCTTGTTTACTCTGACTACCTCGCCTCGACCAACAATGTTCTAAACTGTCCTGACGGTCAAGTGCAGCCTACTGATATCCTCAAATTTGCCCAGTCTCAGGTACACTCCCACCCCTGCCTCTGAAAATTTCTAAAAAATAAAGAAAAACCGTAGAGATCGTGAAGCAGATGTACTGTCAAACACAAATTTATTTTAAATCAAATTTTAATCTTAAATAGGTGGACTACATTCTTGGCAACAACCCCAAGGGCATGAGCTACATGGTTGGCTTTGGTTCAAATTACCCTAGACACACACACCACAGAGGCGCATCAATCCCTTCGATCGCTGTTCTCAACACTACTATTGGTTGCACAGAGGGATTCGACAAGTATTATGACAGCAAGGACCCCGATCCGAATGTCATTTACGGTTCTCTTGTAGGTGGTCCCGACTCAAACGATGCATTCACAGATGAAAGGTCTAACTACCAACAAACAGAGCCAACATTAGTCGGCAGTGCCCCTCTTGTGGGAATATTTGCACGGTTGACAGGTGTACCAAGCTGTAAGCAACCTTACTTTTCACCTTTTATGCCTTTTATTAATCAATTGTTTAGAGCGGTTGAATGATTACTATTACGTTATTCCTTTTGCAGCCGCTCCATCTCAGCCCTATTCCCCACCTGCTGAGAACAAGCCCGATGGTATGTAATGCTACACATGGCCTAAAATATTTTATTGTTTTGATAAAGAAAACTACTTTCTTTTTTAGAAAGGAATCATATAAAACCATTTTTTCCTTCTGTTTCTAGGTGCTCCTATTACATTTGTGCACACAATAACCGATAGCTGGACAGCGGATGGTGAGAAGCTTTACCGTCATTTAGTTACTGGCAATAACAATTGCGGCAAAACAATCACGTACCTCAAGTTGAAGTTTGACGGTCTCAGCGGGCCCGTATACGGACTTAACCCGACAAATGACAAGACTATGTTCGAGCTTCCCGCATGGATCACATCACTGGCATCTAACTCTCAGTTCAGCTTTGTTTATATCCAGGGAGGCGAAGCAGCAAACATTACCGTTGAGAAGTACACTGCTAACTAATGAAGAGAGATGCACATATGTGTGTTTTGATGTTAATATTCATATATTTGGGTTTTATTTTTCCTTTCTTTTTTGTTGTGAGATCTTTAATTATCAGAGAACCCTTGTGATAATCTTTTGGAGAAATTTGGGATAAGCTTTCTTGCTTTTTAATTGTAGAGACTATTTAATGCCTTCAGTTATATTTTGAAGCTATATATACAAGAGTTATGTTTAGTATTACAGACAACTTGTAAGGAATTGTTATATGAAATGACTTAAAAGTTCAAGTGCAAATCTTCTTTGCTGATTTCAAATTGAAAGTAACATTGAAAGTTAGAACAGCATGCAACTATGCAAGAATATATGTTTACATGAAAATTGATTCTATTTTGTGCATAAATTGAAATAAATTTCTAATGTATGTACATAATTAAATTGCCTAATACTATGTTTATGACTAGTTAGTTTCAAAATGGCTAACTCACAAGTGCATAGCAGACAAAGCCCACTGAAACTTCAGACAAATTATTTTGCTAGACCAATCACAGTTGCAGGATTTTTTTTTTCTAAAAAAATATATATATAACTTTAATCACTAGAAAGCAGAAGAAAATGCTAGTGACAGTATCAGTGGGTCCTACTGGTAACGTCTAATATAAGAGCATTAACTAATTGATAGTGGAAGACATGTTTATGTACATGTCTTGCACGCTATACATAAAACTAGCTGACTCAGCATTATTGTATTGGAGAATTCAAGACTGGATTATGATATAAAAAAAATTGTTACTATTTTTTTTTTTTTTTTTGAAAAAAAAGTAGTTCATGCCACAAACAACTTTCAGATGGTTCTCTCTCTTCCAAGACTTTCAAATCTGCTAGCAGTCACCCACTATCCAAATTTTTTATAGTTTCATTGGATTGGTATCTTTTCGTATAAGTATATAAATTTCCAGCTGTGAACATTAATTTGACAATTTCATTTTATATGAAAACATGAACATACCGTTTGACAGAAAAGTACCTAAATAATAACCCTTAAGTTTTATTGGTATGAATTATAATTTTATGTTGATATTTTTTTTAAGTAGAAATTGAAGATCTGACCACTCAATTTTTTTAATATTTACAAGGGATTGCTCTTCCGGATTCTCTGACATTTTACCCGGACTGGTAGTCAATTTTATGTTGATAGTTATACAACAATTTGTTTTTATCCTTGGAATGAAACAAAACTATATTATACTTACATCAATCTACATTTTCTGTTAAAATACAACATTAAGTAAAAGTGAGGAAAAATATATAGGGTTTTTTATAAAAACGTGGTGGTAACGAGAATATAATTAACATTTGTAGAGCCTTATGTTGGTCAGGCCCAAATTGATTGGTAGTTCTCCAGCCCATATAGCGAAGGCCGAGCTAAGCTGATTCCTTCGGGCTTGTTACAAAACACTATTATTATATACTGCTTTCTTCTTCTCTTGTATTTCTCACATGATGTGTGTAATTATTTGTCCGAATTTTTTTTAGTTACCATCCTAAGAAATAAAAATCCTCATCTTACCGCTCAGTTTTCCAAATTTTAGTTCTTACCACCCTGAGCTTGTGCATCAAATTGGGTTGGTGCGCTAGTTTAGTTTGCACACAAATATCTAATTTTTTTTAAGTTATGTTTTGTTGTGTTTGAAATTTTTGTCCTAAATTTATTTTTTCATGTTATATTATGTTATGTTGTGTTGTGTTATGTTTAGAATTATATGTTTGCATCAAATTAGACGAAGAAATTGTAAAAAATGAAAACTTAATAAAATAGAACAGAACATAAAATTTAGTACAAAATTTTTAAACAAAACAAAACATCACTTAAAAAAACAAATATTTGATGCGCACTGGGTGATTAGAAGTGAATTTTGAAAAAAAAAAAGAGGTCAGAATTTTGAAATCTTAGGGTGGTAACTAAAAAAACCGGGTTATTTGTAATTGCATTTCGTATGGTGTGTTTAGACTAGAGCTTGAAAATTTTCAATGATTGTTCGTATTCAACGATTGTATATGCACGTTTATGAAAAATGTCCGTTTGTATATATTTTGTCAGTCAGTTTGACTATCAAACAAAAGTTTGTTTGAATATTCCATCAGAAATTGACAGTGCCATATATGGTGTCAGCAACTTCATCATGTGTTAGGTAATCCAAACATAATTTATGACCCTTTGACAATTACACGATTTTTGTTAAGGTCTCTTCGTTTACATTAATTAAGAAGCAAGAATCAATTTAATGTATAAATAATTGTACGAATAATTTTTAGAGAGAAAGTTTCCAAAATGTAATTTTAATTGAAAAAAATGAGGATTTTTGGGGACTATTAGCCACGCTAATGTGGCAAAAAGTCCATCAAAACATTTGCCTTTCAATTAAAGTATCGATGTATGTGAATTTTAAAAAGTTTTATGTTTTAAAATTCAAATTTATTAAATCAATAGATACTTAATCTTCCTTTTAGTTTTAGGAAATTTTCCTGTGAAACCTAAATTTGAAACCTCAAAATTTCATCATTATTTGTAATATTTACAAACTTGAGGACTAAACTGAAAATTTTCATATCTAATAAATTAATTTCAATTTCTTGTAACCTTTGTCTATTACAAATAAGAAAACAAACTGAAGACGTCCTTTTACATTTCTTCCTTGTCATAGTTTCATATCTTCATATTTTATAATTTATATTTTAACTAATAAAAATTAGTAATTCAAGCTTCAAATTTTTTCAAACCACAACTCTTTTATGCAAAGTGTCCAAGTAAATTAAGATGGACTTACAGTATAAAAATTCGTCCTTTAATAATTTGTAACCTTTCAAAAAAAAAAATTTAAGTAAATTATAAAGAAATAAAGTTTTATGTAAACTCATATTATTAAAAAACAGAAAAATGAATCATAAATTTAACATAACTTCTCCAAAAAAGCACTTTAGTATTTGAAAAAAATAATGACAAATATATAAAATTCATGACATAATAAATTACAAGTAGACTTAAAAAAAATTATTCATTTTGCCGAAACAACGTGAGACTCACCTGTTAATATTTTCAAGATCTTAAACTAAAATTTTAAAAGTAAAAAAAATAATTGAATTCCCACAGCGAGGGACATATAAAAACTGAATCATAAGATTAAGTGATAGATGCACCAAAAATTATCAATTATAATTAACTTGATCTCTTTCTACTTAGTTTATTTTTGTCCACTTGAAAATCGAAAATCGAAAATCGAGATTGTCTGTTGTAGATCATTTTTCATTAATATATGATTATGATTTTTTAGTTGATTAACCTTTTTTATTAATTTTATTATTGTAATGCGTATGAAAATATGCTGCAAGCTTACAACAACGATATGATGTGATAGAGAAGTCATATTTTCTGATTTGGTGGATGAATATTGGTAAGAGAATGGTTCTTAGCTTGTTGTTAACTAGTAGTTCAAAATCATTTTGGTAAACAAGTAAATTAGTAATATTTATAAAACTTTGTTATTTAATATATGTTTCAAGAATAAAATTAATCTTTGATCTAATAGCTAAGACAATTTTTTCCCAATATTTTTTTATTCATATTTAAAATTGATATATATGATCCCATTTGTATGTCAAAAAAATGCTCCACGAATAACATAGTATCTTAATAAGTAAATTAAGAGTTAAAAATATGTCCTATGCAACTCCTTTTTTTCTACCAAAGTTTACAAATTAACTGTAATATCACACCATTACTGCTCTTGTCACAACTAAAGTGTTGCAATACAACACGACCTGCGTGTACCTGCGCGTGTGCTTCTTATCTTAAATTTCTATGTAATATGACATTTCAGTTTTTGAGAAATATATAATATACACTTTTGGTTCACAAATGATATATGTTGAGATGATAAAGAACATCAATAAACTATATCTTCTATTGAGATAATAGAGAAAATCAATAATAAAATTAAAAATGGTTAAAAATTATACCATCGTCTAAAACTTGAGATGTGGCCCCATTAAATACCTTAAACAGTCCAAACTCAGTGCAACAAGCTATCAAATTCTGCATCCTAATCCTCAGCTAGCTCAATATTGAACTGCCAGAAGTTAACTTAATAATTAGAGATTTTTTTAGTTTGTTTTAATTTAGTTATAATTAGAGAAATTAAATTCAATTTGTGCGGTGAGTACATCTATCAATGATAGGTTTTTTTTTTATTAATTTGATTGTTGAATATAATGTCGTTATTGATTATAATTATTTATTGGATTCACTTGTTGTTGGTGATAATTTTCAACCAGCAGAAATGTTGTGCAGGTATAACATGCGGAACCACTTCATAAAATTTATAACCTGCGCAAGTATTACTTTGGTCCCGCAATTTATTCTAAACATGGAAAAAAAAATTCGGCTAAAAGAATAATATGGTATCATGATACCGAAATTGCAATCAATGGTTTTAATTGAATTTTAATTTGTACTTTCACAGTTAAGTTTTCACTAGATATAATTTGCGAAATTAAAATTTGTACTTAAGGAGCAATGACTAAATACAATTTATATTTTGACTTGTGCTCTATAATTTTATCATATTGGATTAGTTCCATTGAACATAAGAATGAAAAAAAAATTAATATAGATGCGTTGAAAGACAAATAATAAAAAGCTGGTTTCAAATAAACTAAGAGCAATAAATGAAATTATGCAGTCTTTTTTTTCGGTCCTGTATTTGTTTTATTTAGCAATATATAAAAAAAGGTCAATCATTTTCTACTATTAGATGAGTGTTTGTACACTACATTAATTAAACTGTAGATCAATATATTTAAACACTTCCGAATGACATACAAATATTTTATTTAAAGGCTATAATTTATTTTAATTTCCTCAATTAAAAGAACTTCATTGTTGGAAAAGGAAATATGTTTAATAATAATGTAGAAAAAAATTATATATATAACTTCTCTTGTCCAATCATTATATGTAAGTAATTAACATGAACATAAGATTAGAACATTTGACAAAAAAAAAATGTAATTGTTAAATTTTGGTAATTAGAATTTTTTGTAAGAAAATTAAATTTAGGATAAATTGTAGGTAGGTAGATCTTCAGTGAAAAATTACCATATAATAATAGTAATAAAAATATGCCAACTTATCTTTCCTCTTTCATCACCAATAATAAAAAAAAAAAGATAAACCTGATTTTACTAGACTTGTTTTTCTTTATCAATTAATTTTAGTCCTTAATTACTGAAGTGGATTTTCTCTATATATCTAGTTTGTGGTTAATTAATTTTAGTATTATAGTTGTTACCATAATTAATTAGAGCAAACTGTAAGGTATATAGTAGCCATTTACTCCGATTTTTTTTTATATCTAAAAAATAAATAAAATTTTAAAAAATAACCAAACCGGTGGTGAATTTCGAAAACTACCCAAACCGGAATTGGGATTTCCCTTTTTTTTTTTATAAACTCATTTACATATATACATATATTATACATACATACATACATACATACATACATACACACACATATATATATACACATACATACATACATGTATGTATGTATGTATGTATGTATGTATGTATGTATGTATGTATGTATGTATGTATGTATGTATGTATGTATGTATGTATGTATGTATGTATGTGTATATATATATATATATATATATATATATATATATATATTATATTACATTATATTATATATACATATATTATAAAAGGAATGAGTTTATAAAAAAAAAACCGATCGTTGTATGTCTACCATTGAACGAAAACTTAAACTGAATTTTTGAGGCACTAAATTTTTCCAGTAATTGGTGTTAAGATTAGAAATTTTTTGCCGGTTTGGGTACTTTTGAAATTCCAGCAATGTTTAGTTATTTTAAAAAAAAATTCTTTGGATGCTGGTAAATCAGCAAGTCTTGACTGATACATGGACCAAACTGCAAAAGCGATTACACCAGCATGTAAAGCATTCAAAAATACATAGAATTGATGCAAATTTCAATTTATTTGAATTTTTCTACGGTTAGTTATGAATTTCGAAAGTTCAATTTTCGAAAAACTTTAAACAGCTATAACTTTGGCTAGGAAAGTCGGATTTGGGCGTATGACTACATTTCGGAAAGGGGGGGACGAGATGGATCCAATTTTTCCCGGGAGAGGGTGAGACCCCGGGCATCGTCCCATCCAAAGCATTAGAATTAAAAAAACGTCGTTTAGTCCCTCAAAAATGCAGTTTAAGTTTTCGTACGACGGTATATGTACAACAATCGGTATTTTATTTATAAATGTCGTTTGTTTTTTTTATAAACTCATTTTTTTATAATATATGTATATATAATATAATACATGTATATATAATATAATGCATGTAGGGTCCGGCTAATTTGCTGCCGGCAGCATTCCTGCCGGTGGTGCTGCCGCGTTTTATTTATTTTGTGATGTTCAAACAACAAATCCAAACCGTTAGATATTTAATCTATACTATAATATACTTGGAGACCAAATTTTACATTTTTTGGAATTTTTTTACTATTTATTAAGCTGGTTTGAAAACCGCTGTTTTCAATGCTGCAGAAATTTACTGAAAATAACAGTTTTCAAACCAGCTTAATAAATAGTAAAAAAATTTCAAAAAATGTAAAATTTGGTCTCCAAGTAGATTATAGTATAGATTAAACATCTAATGGTTTGGATTTGTTGTTTGGATATCACAAAATAAATAAAACGCGGCAGCATCGCCGGCAGAAATACTGCCGGCAGCAAATTAGCCACAGCCAATACATGTATATATATATGGTCCGGCTAAGTTGCTGCTGGCAGCATTTCAGCTAAGGTGCTGACGGGCCTATATATTATTTTGTGATGTTCAAACAACAAATCCAAACCATTAGATGTTTAATCTATATTAAAATTTACTTGTAGACCAAATTTTACATTTTTTGGAATTTTTTTACTATTTATTAAGCTGGTTTGAAAACTGCTGTTTTCAGTAAATTTCTACAGTCTTGAAAACAGTGGTTTTCAAACCAGCTTAATAAATAGTAAAAAAATTCCAAAAAATGTAAAATTTGGTCTGCAAGTAGATTTTAATATAGCTTAAATATCTAACGGTTTGGATTTGTTGTTTGAACATCACAAAATAATATATAGGCCCGGCAGCATCTTGGCTGAAATGCTTCCAGCAGCAATTTAACTGGACCCTATATATATATATATATATATATATAGAGAGAGAGAGAGAGAGAGAGGCTATGGTGCATTGCAATGCATGGAGGGGTTTGTGTATTGGGCCATAAATCTAAAATTCAAAATCCAAATGACCGATCCAAACCGTTCATCTTGTTCTCCATATTAATATGTGCTTGAAGACCAAATTTTACATTTTTCTGATTTTTTTAACTATTTATTAAGTATTTTACAAAATTGTTGATCCAACGGTGGCTTAACAAAACAGTAAAATCAGCCGCTACCGTTGGATCAACAATTTTGTAAAATACTTAATAAATAGTAAAAAAATTCAAAAAAATGTAAAATTTGGTCTCCAAGCACATATTAATATGGAGAACAAGATGAACGGTTTGGATCGGCCATTTGAATTTTGAATTTTAGATTTATGGTCCAATGCACAAACCCCTCCATGCATTGCAATGCACCATAACCCATCTCTCTCTCTCTCTCTCTCTATATATATATATATATATATATAGAGAGAGAGAGAGAGGAGGGTTAAAATGCACCCTCTTTTTGTGCTCCTAACGTGCACCCTACCCTCATATTTTCATTTTCAAAGTTCAAATAGTCGATTCGAACCTTCCAACGTGTTCTTCATACTAAAATGTGCTTGGAGACCAAATTTTACATTTTTTGGAAATTTTTTACTATTTTTCAGAATTTTTGATTAAACTAAACAATAATAAAAAATTTAGCAAAGTGATGATTTCAAAAATTTCAGAAAAAATAGTAAAAAATTTCCAAAAAATGTAAAATTTGGTCTCCAAGCATATTTTAATATGAAGAACACGTTGGAAGGTTTGAGTCGACTATTTTAACTTTGAAAATGAAGATATGAGGAGAGCATGCACGTTAGGAGCACAAAAAAGAGGGTGCATTTTAACCCTCATATATATATATATATAGAGAGAGAGAGAGAGAGATGGGCTATGGTGCATTGCAATGCATGAACCCCCTTATGCATTGCACTATAAATCACGGATTTAAAGTCCAAACGACCGATTCGAACTGTTAGATGTTTAATCCATATTGAAATGTGCTTGGAGACCAAATTTTATATTTTTTGGAATTTTTTTACTATTTATTAAGCATTTTTGAAAATTGCTGTTTTGCTGTAAACAGTAAAAAACAGTAAAATTTTCTGGACCATCAGATCAGCGACTTTGAAAATTGCTTAATAAATAGTAAACAAATTTCAAAAAATGTAAAATTTGGTCCCCAAGCACATATTAATATGAAGAACAAGATGAACGGTTCGGATCGGTCGTTTGGACTTTAAATCCGTGATTTATAGTGCAATGCATAAGGGGCTTCATGCATTGCAATGCACCATAACCCATCTCTCTCTCTCTATATATATATAATATGTATATGTATATATGTAAATGAGTTTATAAAAAAAGGGAAATCTCAATTTCGGAATTTTTTTCTGTAATTGGTGTTAAAACCGAATTTTTTTTTCCGGTTTGCGTAGTTTTCGAAATACACCACTAGTTTGGTTATTTTTTTAAAATTTATTTATTTTTTAGATATAAATAAAAAATCGGCCATTTATATGGAAACCGTACGTGCAAGATGATGATTAAATATATAATAAAATATATTTAGCGAAGTATGTAATTTGTAAAGATCTATTAAAAGATCAAAAGGATAAGTAAAAGAAAACAATCATATTGATGATCAATTTATGCAGAGACCAATTTAAACTCTGAAAAAATTGTATTTATTTTGAGAATTTTTTTTGAATAACAATCATTAAACAACTTAAAGTTTTTTTTTTCAAAAAATAAATACAACTTTTTAGAAATTAAATGTACTAGAAGGATAACAATATTTTCCGTATTTATCTAGAAGTGACTTTTGAACCGCGATCAATAACTCACATTGAAAAAATATTTTTTTTTCCCACTAACACAAAGAAATATATTAATTTTAATTACAGTTGTGAAAATCCGGTCTGAAAAATGTTAATCCAGGTTATTTGTTGCAGTCTTTCTAATAAATTAAATTATATTGTATTCCATCTATTTTCAAAGAAATATATTAAACATTTCTAATATTTCAATACAAAAAATAAATAAATTAAATAAATTTCTGTTTTGTAAACAAAAAAGGAAAACACAAAACATGTTATTAAATAACCGGTTGTATTTCTTGAAACCAGTTATTTAGTCACCGGACCAATTTCTGGATCTGGTGACTAAATGACCGGAAAGATGGGCTTTGTCCGATTATTTAGTCACCGAAAGGGGCAAATTTTGAATTCCTCTGAAAGATTGGTTAGATTTTGTAATTTTATAATTTTTTTGGGTATTAATAAAAATTTCGGTCTAAATTAAGAAAGAAACACGGTGAAGTTATAGTTTGTTAATTGGTTTGGATAACCTATATTATTGGAATGCATTAAATATGCATAATTTTGAGCATTTATTGAATAAAAAGTTTAGGAACATGAATTATGAAGGTTTAATTGCTCATTTGTGGAGCTCTTTTGCATCACTAGTTTGTGGAGCTCTTCCATGTTAGGCAGCCACTTCCAGCTGGAAGAGCATTCAATTCAGTGACCCCGTTACCAAATGAGTCCTAAAAATCCCTTAATTAATTTATGCAAATGATGTGTTTCCAATAACTACACAAAGGTATATGCACAGTTGAGAGTTCTTTTTAAAGGGTTTAAATAACGTTTATATATAGTGTCATAGCGGAATGAATAAAAAAGCCAAGCTATACCTATATAGTGCTGCTATATATAATGTGGAATAGCGCATTACAGTGCCGATAACTCTATAATCTATAATGCTGCTATAGCGTGCTACTTAGAACCTTGATTCTTTCATTTAACGGTTTTGGTTTTCAGTCTGCCGTAATTTTTTTAGATAGAGAGATGAATGTGTAACTTATTAACTTTCATTTAATTGTTCTAGATGATTTTTCATCTAAATTCGACAGAGGATTGACTTTGATAAGAATTTTGTTATGGAATTTTTTTTAATGTTCTTAAGCTCATCAAAGTGTTTGGTGAGCTTAACTCTAAAATTTATCAAATCAATTTCAAATGATGAATCTGAACCGTTAAAACCCACCTACCTTATGAGTGATGCATCCACATTTGAAAATTTTAAATATTCGAATTAATTTAGTTTAAAGTCAAGCGGTCAAAAAATGTTCAAAAAATGAATGCACTAAAATTAATTTATTAATCTTCTAATTTCCGTTTTTTTTTAGTTGCCACCCGAATAAATCAGAATTAATTAAATACCATCCGTTAATTCGGAATTAAGATTCTGCCACGAACTCTAACCCAATCTGCGCACGGATCTCAAAGCCGAACTCTTACTGAATATGCGGACCGATCCGCACTCTCCCTGGATACGCGCACCTATCCACACGCGTAACGGGTTCGCGCGCCGACCCGTCTGCACCTTGGGTAAGAGTTCCTGTTAGAAAATGCTATAAATTCATTCAGAAGGCTCCCTTATTCATTCAAAAGGCAGCAACAGAGAGGCAGCAGCATAAGAAGTAAGTATTTTTACAATTTCATCCTTTTTTTAAAATTTTTTTTTATATTTTACAGATTTTTTAATTTAGTGTCATTTTTAAAAAAAATTATATTATAACACGAACTCTAACCCAGGGTGCGGACGGGTCGGCGCGCGGATCCGTTACGCGTGCGGATGGGTGCGCGTATCCAGGGAGAGTGCGGATCGGTCCGCAGATCCAGTATGAGTTCGGCTTTGAGATCCGTGCGCAGATTGGGTTAGAGTTCATGGCGGAATCTTAATTCCGAATTAACGGATGGTATTTAATTAATTCTGATTTATTCGGGTGGCAACTAAAAAAAAACGGTTCTAATTTTGACCGATTGACTTTATACTAAATTAATTCGAATGTTTAAAATTTTCACATGTAGATGCATCACTCGTAAGGTAGGCAGGTCCAATAGTTTGGATTCGTTATTTAAAATCGATTTGATGAATTTTGGAGTTAAGTTTACCAAACACTTTGGTGAGCTTAAGAACACCCTAGTTCTACTATATATATATATATATATATATATATATACTAGTATCGTGCCCGTGCGTTGCAACGGAGACATATTATAAGTAAGAGAAAAATAAAAAATAATATATTTTCATAAAAGCGGTACATAATTTGGTTGGTTCTGCATACATAAATCAATTCTCATTACATGACTAAACCCTACCCATATGTTTTTCCCCAAACTGCTACCCCACCCACTCTAAATTAGAGTGATGAAACAAAAATTAGATATAATAACATAAAATTTATACAAACATATGAAAGCATTGTAACATGCAATGAAAAGTAATTTTACGTCCTTGCTTTGCTTCTTCATACGCCACAGCATGCAGCTCTTCAGAGCTTATGTCCCCAAGAATATCGCAAGGCAAGCTGCCAATAAATTCAGCTTGGCTATTCATAAGATAAGAAGTTCGACTCAAAAAAAAAAAAAAAAAAATTCATAAGATAAGAAGTCAATTAGCAGTCAGATGATGAATAAGATTACTCAAGAAAAGATGAAATTAAAAAAATTAGTGTTGTGTTTGTTGGTTCAAATAATGAAACCATACACACAATCAAATTGTAATATAAGTATAAGGGTCCTTGAATTATTCTTAAAAATCAGGTGCATGAGCACTTGGTACCACTATACCAGAAATAAAGTTATTAAAATAACACGAAAAATACATGACACATGGCTCTTTCCAAAATTTGAAAAAGAAACAAAAGTATAAAATGAAGCTGTAGTTTACCTCTGCTGATGCCTTCCTTCTCCTCAACACGCTCCTTGATGCGGTTGATGGTGTCAGTGGGCTCCATGTCGATCTCAATTTCTTTGCTGGTGAGGGTTTTTACCTTGATCATGGTACCACCCCTGAGATGGAGCACCAAGTGCAGCGTGTAGGGATTTCATGTGTATGCCTATGTGGTGAGAATTTTAAATTTTTTCTATCATCACTTGACTCAATACATAAATGACATTATTTATATGACAATAGCAAACAAGAAACTTCTTAATAGTTTCATTAAGCACCTAATGTGTACTAAATAAAAATAAATAAATTTATTCATTTCTTATACAAGAGGAGATGATAATTTATACCTAAAGAGATTGTCAAATCTCTTGATTAGAGGAAAATCGATTTCCCTTCTAGATCTTTTGGAAACAACCTCTTCGATTGAAGCGCCTCTCCACCTCTTGGTTCACCTTGAACCTAAATAACAAACTAGCACACCTCTTAGATAGATGGATGTGAAGTTTAAAGCTTAGATCCAACCACCTAGCAAGAAGAGATGAGAGATGAGAGCCTCCCTTCAAAGTTTCGGCCAAAGGAAGGGAAAAACGTGGCTGCTCAAAGGGGCTGATTTTGGCAAGTGTTATAGGCAGAAAATTAGCATATTTTTCTCCCAAATGAGCCTCCTTAAATAGGCAAAGGTTAGGGCAACCCTTTGTGTAAGGTTTGAATCAATTACACAAATGCCACTAGCCTTGTTTAGCCATCTCATGTTCTCTTTAATCTCATCTTATGGTTGGTTCAATAAATTAATTTATGAACAAATAATACTATTCATATTATTATATTATACAATATTTATATTATTCTTATAATGTATTCAAACATTATATCAAATAATATTTGCATAACTTCATAAATTTATTTATGGTCTAAGCATGTTATATTATGACATTTTATTTTAGCATTTCATCACATGTATTTTATCTTATACATCATTATGAAATGTAAAATACTTGTTATTTCTCTTCAGTTGGTGTGACTGTATAGAGAATCTATGTCAATATTTGCCGCAAATTTTACATTTTTTGACCGTACAGCGGTGTTGTAGTGCGCTAAGAATTCTGGAAAAAAGAATGACAATAATGATAAAGAGCATAACGACATGGTTGGATATGCGTACCTGGCTGCAGAGGATCAATATTGTACTTTCCCAAATTTGCGGCTGAGAACCTTCCGTGCACCGTCGCTCTTTTTGATTGTTGCAATAATTGAGTTTAAAAGATAAAGACTAATCAAACGCAAGAAAGCCTTTCGGTCTCTCTTTTTTACCTTGTTAATCTTTTCTTTTTAAGAGAAAACAGCTATAAGATTAAGACAACATATGCATTCGATTTAGCCCCTGAAATTTGAGGTATTATGTTTCTCAATACATCCTTTTGTCTCCCAATTTATTTTATCTCATTATATCTTATATTTTATATGTTTGTTTCCAAAGTCCAAATTGCCGATCCGAACTGCTTAATATGATATCCATACTAAAATATGCTTGGAGATGAAATTTTATAATTTTTGAAAAAAAAAGTTACTATTTTTTAAAATAGATACAAAATAACTGTTTTTGGACCGTTCAAAAACAGTAATTTTGTACCAATCTTAAAAAAATAGTAAGAAGATTTCAAAAATTATAGAATTTCATTTGCAAGCATATTTTTATATGAATATCATGTTTAACATTCAGATCTGTAATTTAAACTTTAAAAATAAAATTATAAAATATAAGATATGATGAAATATTGAAACAATTCCCTTCTTTTACGTACTAAAACATTGGTCTTATTGTACTATTATTAGTAATTTATGTGGTACATATAGAGGTTGAATAATACCCTTAACGGGTATACCCGCCCGTACCCGCCCGTACCCGCCAGCTAGGGTACCCGTGCCCGAGCCCGGGTATGGGTCGGGTACTCGGGTACGCGGGTACGGGCAAAAACCGGACCGGACCCGTTATTTTAGACCAATACCCGAGTTTACCCTACCCGAGTTAACCCGTACCCGACTAAACCCGTACCCGACTACCCGAGTACCCATACCCGTATACCCGAGTACTGTTCATCACAGTTCAAAATTCAAAAAATTTGATTTTTTCCCCCAAAAAAATCAGAAAAAAACCAGAAAAAATCAGGAAAAACCAGAAAAAACCAGAAAAAATCAGAAAAAACCAGAAAAAACCAGAAAAAATCAGAAAAAACCAGAAAAAAACAGCAAAAAAACAGCAAAAAAAAAAAAAAAAAAAAAAATACCCGTACCCGCCCTACCCGTACCCGTACCCGCCTTACCCGTCAAGGGTACACGGGTAAGGGTATAGGACGGGTAGGGTATGGGTTTTGAAAATTATACCCGCCATACCCGTACCCGAATACCCTTGTACCCGAGTATACCCGTACCCGAGACGTACCCGTACCCGAGACGGGTATACCCGGGGTACCCGTACCCGCCCGAGTTGCAAACCACTAGGTACATACAAAGTTATTAAAAATATATACATGCATTAAAAGCTATTGTATATTTGTATCCCATGTCTATGTATATATCATGTATAGGACTGCAAAAATGAATCGAACTGAATTGAACTTAACTCAGTTCAAGTTCGAGTTCGAATTAATTTCAATCCGAACTGGTTCAAAATTGAAGCATGATTTCAAACTGAAAAAAAGTTCGATTTTGATTCGGTGCAATTCGAACTAATTTCGAACCAAACTGATTTAATTTGTTTCGAAACCAAACTGATTTGATTCGTTTCAAATTAATTAATTTTTTTCTTTCTCAAACCGAACTCAATCGAATCACTAGCTACGAACAAAAACCCTTATTCATGTATAATATTCGTACTCCATATTATTGTCTAGATATACAAGTTACATATCCGCTTACATCATGACGACGTATCTCCGCTTATGTCATCCTCCATGAAATAATATATTTTGTATTCATTTGGTGCCAAATTTCATCACCAGTGACCTTATGCCGCAATACTTCTAAATAAGCTAGTACCAGTCTTAGTGATCCATCTATTAGGTATTGAAATTTTTTGTCGACTTCTCGTGCTCACGGTGAAAGGTCAAATCTCTCAATTGGATATTTGGATGCGTCTTAAGCTGCATGTCGGACCGTCGGTTGAGAATATTTCAACTGACTTTTTTTTTCATTATTAATTTTTTTTGAGAAATTTTTTTTCATTATTAATTTGTTATGCGTTCTGGTAATTAAATGAATTTAATGATCAGGACAGATCTCCCATCCTTAAAGATGGCAGTGTAGCACCTACTAGGGCCGGTACAAAAAGCTCGCAGTTCGATCATGACTTGCAGTTGATTTGTTCGTTAACAGCTTGCTCGTTATGAATTCGGTTTAGAATTAACGAGTTTAAGTTGAGACTTAGCTCACCTAGATATCAATTTGTGTACATTTTATTATATATATTAAAACTTAATAATTCTTTTTAAAACTTATTTGTAAAATTTGTAAAAATAGCTTGACCAAAAAAAATTATAAAATTTATTTTCTCCTTAAAATAAGGTCCAGTTAAATTCAGTTCACTAGCTCGCAAGTTAGGTCGGTTCAGCTCATGATGATTTCAAACTTTGATTGCAGCTCGAATCCCTAAAGTCAGTTCGTTCGTGTCTTAGACGAGCCAACTTGTGTCGAGTTCAAGATGGACTCAAATCGTTGTCACCCTAGTAGCACATGGAGCAATTTCAAATTTTCAATATGATTTTTTGCATAAAAAAATTTGAATATGGATTCGCGATCATTCTCTGGTTACTGAAAAAAAAATTATTTGGCTTATTAGAAAATTTTCATTCTCAGCTCACCAGCCAATAAATTCGCACGAATTAAATATGCACCATGTTAAAATATATAAAACATGTATAAATTTAAATTTTTAAAAAATGTATAGTTTATTAGAATAATTTATATAGGATCAACACTTAATTTCGTATAGATTTTAGACCTCTATAAAAAAATCATTTAATCCATTTTTTTCTAGCGTCTTAATTTTTTTGAGGGTAAGGTAGCAACTCATTGTCGAGTGGATTCCAGATTGGTTAATTTGCATTTTAATTTCTCTCAGTGCTTGGTTGTCAATTCAAATGGCGAAAATGAATTAAAAGAAAAAATAATTTACATTGATCAGAATCGTTCATTTACAAGTACAATGTTAAATACATGAAGAGCGACCGCCAACCAGTCATAACTAATTTATGCTGAGGTGGGTACGTCGTACTCTCTTCAATGCATACAAATATATACCTCCATTAATTAGTGATCGTTACATGTAATATCACCAGTAGATATGCGATCCTGACTCATAACAACCATTTTTCATTTCTCTCTCTCCGACAAAGCACCGAAAATTTTATTCATAACATGCAAAAAAAAAAGTTGAATTAGAAATATACCCTCGGTTATACAAAAAAATAATCAAATTAAAAACATACTCTCGGTCAGAGAGAAATTCGAAAAATATCATTTCCGCTAAAATATGTTTCTGCTAGATAATCTAGCGAAATGCGTGTACGCAAAGTCTTCCGCTACATTATCTAGAAGAACAATTAAAATTTCCAACTTTTATATTATAATATTATAAATGTTAGATAGAACATTGAATTCACGCAACTTTAATATTAAAATATTGAAAAGGTTATAAATGTTGCCTAAGTTTGATTGACTTTTTCTTTTTTCTATTAAAATATAAGAAAATAAAAATGCTTTTAGAAAAATTGATTGAAAGTACTTGAAAAGACTGAGAAATGATCAGAATTCAAAGTTTGAATTGAAATTAATTGCTCGAAGTCTACTATTGGCCGCTACTGCCAATATTTTCAAAAAAATCTAGAAGTCAAAATATATTTTTATTTCAGCAACATATCAAGCAACAATATGATCAATTATTAGAAAAAAGTTATTTGAATTCGAGCAATTGATTCCGATTTAGACTTTAAATCCGAGTCATTTCTGATAGTCTTTTCTAACACTTCCAAATTTTAAGGTATTCATTTATTTATCTAAAAATATTTTTATTTTTAAATATTTGAATAGGAAAACAAAAAAAAAAAACAAAAAGTCAATCAAAATTCAAAATTGAGTCATCATTTCTAACTTTTAATATTTAAGTTTAGGCTGACATTTGTAATTTTAATATAAAAATTAGAAATTTTGATTGTTCCGCTATGCATTTCGCTGATTATCTAGCAGAAATGTCACGAGGGTATGTTTTTAATTCGATTTTTTATATGTTATGAATAAAAATTTCGAGGCAAAGTAAATCATATTGTAAGTAGATATTGAAGACTTTTATTAGGTGCTGAATAGTTTCATTGAAGGGGATTTTCTTACTTAGAAGTTAAAACTCTTTTTTTTTCTTTTTTAAAAAAGAAGAAGAAGAGAGTAGGGATGAAGTTATCAACACTTTAAACCTACAATTTCTTATACAGCTATAAATTTTGCTACTAGATTAAAGATTGAATTTCAGAACTCAGAAGTTAAAAGTTATTATTTTTTGTATTAAATTTTTTGGATACATTCCAACATCTTTTAGTTTTATATATATATTCTTGAAAATTGAATGTCTCTCTAAAGAGATATGAGGGCTCGTGCCATTGCACATAGGCCACAGTTCTTTAGAACTTATTGTAAATATATTTTAGGGGAATTTCACATATACTTCTCAAAAATTGAAAATTATGTATTTTCTCCTCTAAATTTTGAAATTACATATTCCCCCTCTCTAAACTTCTAAAACTCACAAATTTATCCATTTTATTGTCTTGGGGGAATTTCACGTATACCCCTCAAAAACTTCAATATTACGTATTTCCCCCTCTAAACTCCAAAAACACACATATTTACCCATTTTATTGTATTTTATATTAAAACACATTCTAAATTTATAAAATACCTATTTTATCCTTTTATTAAAAAACATAAAACACCCATCTGACTCCAATTTGAATATGAAGGTTCCTCTACCGTCCGAATTGCTTTAAGATCCGTGTGCGCTAGATCAACACAAATCTTGAAGCGAACACACACGGATATTGAAGCAATGTGCACAGATTTTAATGTGATGCATGCGGATCAAAATTGCTTTGAGATCCATGCGGACTAGATTTGCACGAATATTGAAGCGAACATGCAATGATCTTATTGCGATGCATGCAGATCAGACAATATAGGAACCCTTTAGATTCAAATAAATTTGAGTTCAATGGAGTATTTCATACTTTTAATGAAGGGTAAAATAGGTATTTTATAAATTTAGAGTTAACTTTTAATATAAAATATAAAATACAATAAAATGGGTAAATATGTGAGTTTTTGAAGTTTAGAGGGGGGAATACGTAATTTTAAAATTTAGAGGGGAAAATACGTAATATTGAAGTTTTTGAGGGGTATACATGAAATTCCCCCTATTGTCTTTTATATAAAACACATTCTAAATTTATAAATACTCATTTTACTCTTTTATTAAAAGTACAATACACCCATCTGACTCAAATTTGATTATGAAGGGTTCCTCTACCATATGAATTGCTTTAAGATTCGTGCACACTAGATCAACACGAATCTTGAAGCAAACACGCACATATATTTAAGCAACATTCATAGATCTTAATGCAATGTGCACGGATCAAAATTGCTTTAATATCCGTGCACATAGATCAACATGAATCTTGAAGTGAACACACAATGATATTGAAGTAATACACACATATCTTAATGCGATGTCTGCAGATCGAACGGTAGAGAAACATTCAGATTCAAATTTAAGTCCAATGGGTGTTTTATGCTTTTAATAAAGGACAAATTAGGTATTTAATTTTTTAATTTTTTTATTGTTGACGGTGAAATGCCGCCAACATAAATATTGATACTAAAAAAAATTATTTACAGCCTTACACGTTTGAATGTCAAGAGACAAGCCAATTATCATCTAATTATAAAAGCCCAGAAATGAAAATAAATGCAATGTAAAAAAAAAATGGTGTAAACTCCTGTAGGACTTCGTAATCGGATGTAGGGGCTGACAAGACGCCTGATCTATGAGTCCTACCCATCTCTTCTAGTATATATGTCAGCTATTAAAATTGAACATCCAGGATGGTATCCTGAATTAATAGGAATGCCGTCTTTCTTTTGTCAGAGAACAACCTTCTGTTTTTTTTTCCGGCCATAGTGTCAAAACCCCCACTGACCATACCCTGTTTCTTTGGATGGCCATTAACTTGGAGCACCCCGGTTGCGCTAAGTCCCATTTAGCCCTAATGTCACCTGCACCATTAAAGCTAATGTTTTAATGGGCGAAAAGATCCCTCCAAAATGCATTAGCATAAGTGCAAGACCACATGATGTGATTTACCACCTCTAAGCAATTTGTGCTGCACAAATAACACTGAACCGGGTATTTTTAAATTTAGAATGAGTTTTAATATAAAAGATAATAAAATGAATAAATTTGTGAGTTTTTAAAGTTTAGAGAAGGAAATATGTAATTTTAAAGTTTAGATGGGGATATGTAATTCTGAAGTTTTTGAGGGGTATACTTGAAATTCCCCGAACTATTTTTATTTAGGAAAGCTGATCATAGCCGTTGGGTGCTTATAATATATATATATATTTATATATATTTTAAATTACCACGTTTCAATAGACTCCCTCTATAAATCCAGGCTTCCTCTACGAAACTCTTCACTCCCTCTCCTAACAATCACAGGGAGAAACACACACACACACACACATCAACACGTTCTCCTAATATATTTGCATCAGTATGGAAAAGCTCGGACTCAATGAGGCCAATAGCAATCCCCTCACACCTCTTAATTTTCTTGAGCGCACCGCCACGGTTTACGGTAACTGCAAGTCGATTGTTTACAATGAAACAGTGTACACATGGGCTGAGACACAAAAACGGTGCCTCCGCCTTGCCTCTGCTCTCTGCTCCCTTGGCATTTCCCGCCGTGATGTGGTACTCTCTACCTCTTTCCCCTACTTATTCCCTTCCTTTTGCAAAAAATTGGATAAACAAATTTACATAGCACTGATATATGTGGAACATTGATTGGTAATTATGCAAGATAATAAAAGTGAGTTACTTTTCATATGTGATGAATATATGTCAGATGAAGTCTAAGAGTACTATAGCTAGCTTGAAAACACCTACCTATGACGCTTTAATGTGATATAATTACAAATTTAACTAAGTCTATAACCAAATAGAAAGATGTCACACACTATGGGCACATTTAAAGGTCGCCCCCTTCAAAATTATGAAGCTTTAATGCTTACTTAAGAAATACAGTAACTATAACTATGGTTTCCATCATTTGATAGGACTTTTTTTTTTAAATTTTAGTGATTTAATTTTACTGAACTGGCCAGTATATAGGTGAAAACCCTATAAATGATTAAATAGAAGATTAAAATGTCAAACATCAAGTTGTAAAAGATTAGGACTAGAAAAAACATAAAAGAGAAGGGAATGAAAAGGAGAAAATAATAAGATAAAACAAGAAATAGGAATGTCATGGCAGATTTTTTTTATAACATTTGCATTTCGGTAAATCACCTCGATGGTACGATTCAAACACCAGACATTATGTGTCCTTTATCTAATTATTGGAATTGCATTTTCTCCTTCTGATAAACCTTCCATGTATTACTGCAAGGTCTCTGTGTTAGCCCCTAATGTACCAGCAATGTACGAATTGCATTTTGGCGTGCCAATGAGTGGTGCCGTTCTAAATACCATCAACACCCGCCTCGATGCCCGCACAGTCTCTGTCCTTCTCCAGCACAGTGAATCGAAGCTTATCTTTTGTGACATTCTCTACCTTCCTCTACTACATGACGCAATTCGCCTCTTTCCCTCCTCTCACAAGCCCCCTCAAATCATTCCGATTGAAGATAATTATGAACAAAATGTCCCCACTCATACCTACTCAATAACCTATGAGAAACTCGTTGAATCAGGCAATTCACAATTCGATTGGATCAGACCGAACAGTGAATTGGACCCAATTGTGCTAAACTACACCTCAGGCACAACTTCTGCCCCGAAAGGAGTCGTGCATTGCCACCGTGGCATATTTATTACTACCCATGATTCTCTTGGTGCCTGGTCTGTACCAACTGAACCTGTTTACCTCTGGACTCTTCCTATGTTTCATGCCAATGGATGGACCTTCCCTTGGGGCATGGCTGTTGTGGGAGGCACCAATATTTGTATCAGGCGCTTTAACGCTTCGACAATTTTCTCGGCAATTCATCAGCATAAGGTGACCCATATGTGTGGAGCACCAGTAGTCCTGAGCATGCTTTGCAATGCCCCACATTACATGAAAAAGCCACTTCCAGGACTGGTTCATATAATGACAGCTGCCTCATCACCACCTGCCACAGTGTTGACACGTACCGAAGCAATGGGGTTTGTAGTGAGTCATGGTTACGGATTAACTGAGACAGGCGGTATAGTCATGTCTTGTGCATGGAAGGAGGAGTGGAACAAGCTTGCGGCATCAGAGCGTGCCAGATTAAAGGCACGTCAAGGTGTTCAGACACCATCTATGGTCAAAATTGATGTAATTGATGGATATACCGGAAAAGGTGTTGCCAGAGATGGGGTTTCCTCTGGTGAGATTGTCATTAAAGGTGCATGTGTCATGCTTGGTTACTTAAAGGACAAAAAGGCCACGAATGCTGCAATCAAGGACGGGTGGTTTTACACCGGTGATGTCGGTGTGGTGCATCCAGATGGATATGTGGAGATAAAAGATCGTTCGAAAGATGTGATAATAAGCGGTGGGGAGAATATTTCTAGTGTAGAGGTTGAGGCTATGTTGTATAGTCACCCAGTCGTGAACGAGGCAGCTGTAGTGGCACGACCTGATGAGTTCTGGGGAGAGACACCATGTGCATTTGTTAGCTTGGTGGAAGGGATCGATCCGGTGAAAATACCAACAGAGAAGGAGATGATAGAGTGGTGCCGAGAGAGGATGCCACATTACATGGTACCGAAAACCGTGGTGATTAAGGAAGAATTGCCTAAGACATCTACTGGGAAGGTACAGAAATATATGCTAAGAAATCTTGCTAGAGAGATGGGCACAGTAAAGGTGAGCAGGCTTTGAGATTGAGCTGTTGCTGTTCATTATCCATGGTGATTTCTTTTTAAGTGCTGTTTATTTGAAATAGAGAGTTGTACATTTCTTGTGTTGTTACAAATACCAACTCTTTTCTTTCTCCTCTGAGCATGACATTTTAGGGGTAAAAAAAATTGTGAAGCACCAACTTACCTGAAAGGTTAATTATATATAGGTGACATTTATACCAGTAATTTATTCTCAATTTGCTTACACAAAAATAATCAGGGGCAATTACTCTGTGACTATAGTTACTTACAAAAACATTTCATTAATTCTTTTTTCTTTTTTTCCTTTTCGTATGCACAGGGCAATTATTTCACAAGACTAGCTTGCGTAACAGTTCCAAGTTGAGAAATATATATGAAGACAAATTGAATAAGACCTGGCAACTGTGATTCATCTATCTCATGTATACATTGATAACGCTTGTAAAATAATCTGTGCTCTAGAAGTTTCATGGTTTGTGATTATATAATACATGCACCTAGAAATGACTTGAGCGGTGTTGCATAATTAAGTCAACTAAAAATATGGCTATGGACCTATGGTTCACCAAATGTATGCCACCAAGAGTGGTCGAAGCCATACCCAACCTAAAAAAATTGTAATCCAAACGCACTTAAAATTGGTACAAAATAAAAAAGGATGTTATCCAAACGCACTTGAAATTGGTTGAGAAGACAAAAAAAATAAAATAAATGCCATATATGAAATGAGACTTGGTCAAAATAACTGACAAAAAATTGAAAAAGAAAATGTATTATTGGCTTGAAAATATATAACATTGACCCATAACTCCTTTGGTTTTGCCTCGATATAGTATTTTTTATAGCATGCCTCGTTATGGTATACCATAAAACTTCTAGTAAAAATACACATATTAAGTGGATATACCTTTTAGATTTGTGATACTTTTGGTGTACTCGTTTTTACTTTAGTTATTATTATTATTTATTTTTTATGTAACCTCTCTGATAAGGGTGTTAATAGTATAGTTTTAGCCGTTTATCCGTATCATATTCGATAAGACGAGTATGGATAAGACTTCTTTTTTTGTTTATTAGCTGTGAGTATAGAGAATAATTTTTTTCATTAACCAAATAGTTAAAGGGTATAGATAATGACTATTTTGTACCATTTACTCTATAAGATAATTATAAAATCTAAATATATATTCAATTCAATTTCTAACCCACCTAAATATATATTCGTGTTTTTGAATTTTCTCCCTTCATAAAAAGCAATTTAGTTGAAATTGATTGCACATTCGTAAATACTTGTCAGAACAACGATAAATATTTTCTTGAACTTTGTTCTTGAACTTGTCAATAAGTAATGTTTAATCAAATCAAAGTATTATCATGTCAGGGACAATGATAAATACTTCTAGACATAATGATAAATACTTGTAAGAACAATGATAAATATTTTCTTGAACATCAATAAGCAGATAAATATTTATTAGCGGGAATTGTTATTAAATGATAGTATAATTAATGCGGGGATTGTTATTAGAGGACAGTATAATTAATGTGGGAATTGTTAATTAATATGTGGATTGTTATTAAATGGCAGTAATTAATGCGGGGATAAATGGAAATTTTTAAAGGAATTAATGCGGGGTTAAAAGGCAGTTTAGGGAGTTAATTTAGAGAGAGAGAGTGCGGGGTTAAATGGGGGGACAGGGGTGAGGGGATCAATATAATTATTCTAATTTTAATGGGTATGAGTATAAAAATGTCTCCATCTAACCCGTACCATACCCATTGACAACCCACTCCGTGAAACAAAAGAAGACAAAAAAAAAAAAATTAAATATCATATATAAAAATGAATTATAAAAATAAGATCTTTCTTTATTATTTCTTTCTTTCATATTGAATTATTGATACATATACACAATTATTATCCTGATTCATGAATTAATACCTAATTCTTTATTTTATTGATTATAATTAATGAGTATATTTATTGAAAGATTCAGTTATACTGATTATTGAACAAAGAGAGATTCTTTTTATAAAGGAAAAAAAATCATTTCGGAATCAACTTCTTTTTTTTTTATGAAAGCCCGTAGGCATACAATACCCACAATACACATTCCCTATTCCTGCCGAAATTTTTTTTCTTACCACCCTAATAAATCAGAATTAAATCATTATCACCTAATTAATCGGATTTAAGATTCCACCACGAACGCATACCCAGTATGCGGACGGATCTCCATCAGAACGCATACCCAGTATGCAGACGGATCTCCATCGGAACGCATACCCAGTACGCGAAGGGATTGGTACGCGGATTGGGTATGCGTACTGAAATTGATTTTTTTAATATTTTTTTATTTTTGTATTAATTCATCCGCATACCAGTGTGAGCACGGATTTTTTTTTAGTTCTGTTATGAATTGTTTGAAATTTTTTGATCAAATTTTTTTTCTATTTTATTATGTTTCATTTTGTGGTATTTAGAATTATATGTACACATAAAATTTGACGGTGAAATTGTAGAAAATAAAACGCACTTATTTAACAAATAAATTTTTTGACTAAATTTGTACTAAAAATTACTACAACAAATTATACACACAATCTGAGCAGCATTTTGTACCAACTTTGTACTAAGTTGGTGCACAAATCGCTACAAATTACATGCACAATTCGGTAAATATTTTATACTACAAATTATATACGCATAACAGAAAAAAAAATTTAGTCAAAAAATTTCAAACAATTCATAACATAATGAAAAAAAATCCGTGCTCGGATTTGGTATGCGGACAGATTAATAAAAATTCAAAAAAAATATATTAAAAAAATCAATTTCGGTACGCATATCCAGTCCGTGCACCGATCCGTTCACGTACTGGGTATGCATTCCAATTGGGATCCGTTTGCATACTGGGTATGCGTTCCGTTTGAGATCCGTCCGCATACTGGGTATGTGTTCGTGGTAGAATCTTAAATCCGAATAAACAATTCTGATTTATTAGGGTGGTAGATAAAAAAAATTCAGCTATTCCTGGGTCATCCTGCAGGATTCGAACCTAGGCTCAGAATCAACTTCTAGTTACAAGCAAAATGTAGTACAGGCAAGTAGGAAACCTGTTTTCTGTTCTAGCTAATTCTACTGTAGAGTAGCCAACTACTGTGTAACAGGAGTTGTTAAAGTGTCCCTACAGATGGGATCTGAATTGGTTCAAGCATACTGCCCCAATAAATTCACGATCAAACATAAAATCTAATAATTGAATGACATGATATATACTTTGATGGAATCCTTAGGATTGTAATGCAGCAACTGTTATACGAGTCTGGATCCTATGAGATAAATTTTGAGTTTGGATCCGGACCATTTGATCAGAATCCGGTCCAATCCGGCCAGAGGTGGAATGCACGGGGAAGATCGGATGGTCTGGATTATTTGTAGTCATAATTTTGCAAATCTCCGGACCGATCGTCGGAAATTTTGATCAAAGTAAATGTAAGGAAAAAGTTATTTCTCTCAAAGTTTGCACGGAGAAGAAGAGTGGGTAATTATTAAAATAAAGGGGTTGTTGCCACGTCATTGGAAAAGAGGGTAAAAGTGGTCTATTTCCTATTCTTTTCCGGCTCAATTCTTAATTCCACCATCCCCTGGAATTGAGAATAGAGGAAGAGTGCACTATTCCTTCTTTCTATTCCAGCTCATTTAATTCATGTTCGGCTGGAATAGAACTTTAATTCCGCTCAATTCCGCTATTCTACCTCAGCCGAGCAGGCCCATAACTTATTCTAGAACCATAAGCTGCTTTCCATCTCATTTTTTAAAATTTCACTTAAAACACTCCGGAGTCTACTTTTAGTATTCTTATAACTTTAATAGAACCATAAGATGCTTAGCACTAGCTCCTCAGTTGCTCATCAAAAGGGAAATTACCAGGAAATGATAGAAGCACAAGAACTTTGACCAAGTGAAAAGCGAACACAATTTGGTCTACGGAGCCCAAATTTTCAATATATTTGTCTAGAGTTGTTTGGCAACCAAATATTATGGAAGTCCTGCTAGTGATGGGATATTAATTATGATATCTTTTACCTGCCTTCAAATGCTAGGAATCTAAAAAGACAACAAAAGATGGTCAGTATGCAATTTCTTTAAATAGACCATCCCCACTATGTTGGGTCCACATCCCCTAAAGTAACCCAATTTTTGGATTTTGGATCGAGACCGTCCGATTTGAATCCGTCGCTCAAGATCACATCAAGATTTGGATCCATTGCTCGAGATGTGTGCGCTCCACTTCGGATGAATTATCACGGATTCAAATCAGACGGTCGAGATCTAAAACCCAACTTTTGGGTTACTTCACTGGATCCGAACTCCACTATGTTAGCATAACACTGATTTTTGATGTACAATTAATCTTTTTAAATATAATTGTTCAAGCTCCTAAATTTTTTGTTAATTAGATGCTTTTTGTATCAACTCTTTAAATTGATAGTCACCTCATATTCATTGCTCAGGCATTATCATATCAAGCTGCTTGTACTAGGACTGGATTGGTACAGTTATCAATTGTAAAATGATCCGTATGAGAGTAATAAGAATTTAATAATTTTCACACAAATCAGTATATTTGAATATTTTTGTTCTCTCTCCAAAAATAGGAGATAGGATTGTTTTTCTTTTTGTTTTCTCTGTGTCATTCTTTTACATTTTCACTCCTTTATATATGATGTTTACAATTTCTTTTGTCCATACATTTTCACTGGACATGAAACAAACTATCTTAAATTAGTAAAATATAAATATAAAATTAGTACAGACAGTTATTAATTATTTTATCGTCATATCATCCCGGATCATAAATAAACTATCTAGTTTTGATTCAACACTTGGCAGGACTTCGTGGATTATAAAACAATGATGGCAAACCAAGAAGCTTACATGTCCCATACTGGTCTAGATCTGTCTGAGTGATTGCTAGTATTTCTTAAAAGTTTAGGGTTAATTCTGTAAGTTTTACTATTTTTCCATTTTTGTGAACTTTTTAGTCTGTGCTGGTACTGCAGTAGTCTCATGTAGTTGGATGCTTTGACTTGCGATGTAATTGCAGATTTGTTGTTTTTGTGAGTAGTTCCAGTAGTAGGTCATGCTGATGTTGCTGTACTTCTGTTTTTGAAAAAACATGTAGCTATTGTATTTGAATGTTACTGTTATAGGTGTTTGGTACCATTTCAGTACCATCCCCTATAGTAATTCTTGGTTTCTAATGAAATCGGTAGACAAAAAAAAAAATGTAGAAGGATTTTTAACGAGTACACCAAAAGTATCACAAAATCTTAAAAGGTATATCCAATTAATAGAAAAATATTATTAGTGTATCTTTACTAAAAGTTAATGATAAACCATCACAAGGCATGCTATAAAAAAAATACTATATCGAGGAAAACCCAAAGGAGAAATGGGATGAATATGAATGTTATATTATTCAGGCCAAGGAAATTTTATTTTTTCCACATTTCTGTCAGTTATTTTGACCAAGTCTACACAAGCAGCATGTAAAAAGTTATTCAATGATGATCTGGATTTCCCTCTCCAAAACACTACTAAAACTCCTAATTTTTTTTTTTTTTTTTGAGAAACTTGGTAGTGAATACGGACTGGAATTCCTATGTAATCCCAGAAACCAACTCCTAATACTTGGAATTGCAAAGAACTTGGTGCCTGTAGATTAGTCAAAGTGAACATAGCCAACATCAAATTTTCTACCTGCCTAAATATTTTAGTGTCATTATAAAAGGACCAATTACATGTATGGTTCAAGCATCTCTAGTTCTTTTTTCTTTTTTCTGTTTTCTTTTTTTGTGGAAAAAAAGCACCTCCAGTTCTTAACGCTTAAAAGGTCTACCATGTATCATCATTGGTTGAATACCAGTTCGATATAAGGAGCAATACTCAGGTTATCAACATAAGCAACTGTTCCCACAGAAAGAGAGAATTAGCTATAATTCTCTCATATTCCAATTAAATACACTATAAATGCACTCATCTATATTTCATACAGTATACTATCTATAGTTGATCCATTAGATGGAAAAATCTAACAGTAACCTGATGATCAACATTAAAACAGAGAACTATATTTCACTCTTTATCAAATCAACAGAAATTCCACCAAAAGACAATGTTACCATAATTATGCATCATATCCGACTTCTCTGCTTTGCAGGGCCCAGCTCCTTTGCCTGATTCCTTAGCACATACTTCTGGATCTTCCCAGTTGAAGTCTTTGGCAACTCGGCCAGAAGTACCACTGTTTTGGGCACCATGTAATGCGGCATCTTCTCCCGGCACCAGGCTACAATCTCCTTCTCGGTAGGACCCACACCTGGAGCAATCCCTTCTCTGAGACTAACAAATGCACAAGGGGTCTCCCCCCAGAACTCATCAGGCTGAGCCACTACAGCTGCCTCATTTACCATCGGGTGCCCATACAAAATAGACTCAACCTCAACACTAGAAATATTCTCCCCTCCACTTATTATCACATCTTTCGACCGATCCTTTATCTCCACATACCCATCAGGGTGTATCACACCTACATCTCCAGTGTAAAACCAACCTTCTTCTCTAATCGCTTCTTTAGTTGCTTTCTCATCTTTTAAGTACCCAAGCATGATACACCCACCTCGAAGAACTATCTCACCCATGGTTTGACCGTCATTCTTCACACTCTTACCGGTGGTCCCATCTATGACATCGATTATGGCCATAGATGGGGTACGCACACCTTGCCGCGCCTTCAGTCTGGCACGCTCTGAGGCTGGTAACCTGTTCCACTGCCCTTTCCATGCACATGAGATCGTCAACCCTGCGGTCTCTGTTAACCCATACCCGTGTGTTACTGTAAACCCTAGCGCCTCAGTCTTGAGCAATACTGCAGCTGGTGGGGGAGCACCAGCTGTAAGTACTTGCACTGGGCCTGGTAATGGCTTTCTCACTGACTCAGGTGTATTTGACAACATGTTTAACACCACCGGTGCACCGCATAAATGTGTCACCTTATGATTGTTAATTGCCTCAAAGACTGCAGCTGCCTCAACTCGACGGAGACAGATGTTGGTGCCACCCATGACCGCCACGCCCCAAGGGAAGCTCCATCCATTCGCATGAAACATAGGTAAAGTCCAGAGATAAACAGGCTGTTTTGGCATAGTCCATTCAATGAGAGAATCTAACGTTATGATGAAGATACCACGGTGGCAGTGCACGACGCCTTTGGGGGCAGAGGTGGTTCCGGAGGTGTAATTGAGGATCATAGGATCCCACTCACTCTCGGGTTGGATCCACTTAAAATTTGGGTCACCCGATTTTAGGAGCTTCTCATAGGTGAGAGAATAGGAATGAGTAGGTGTGTTTTGCTCATATTGGTCTTCAATTGGGATGATTCGAGGGGGATTATGGGATGGAGGGAGGAGGCGAATTGCGTCATGTAACAGAGGGAGAGAGAGAATGTCACAAAAGACCAGCTTTGATTCACTGTGCTGGAGGAGAACTGAGATTGTACGTGCATCAAGACGAAAATTGATGGTGTTGAGCACCGCACCACTCATTGGTACACCGAAATGCATTTCGTACATCGCCGGTATGTTTGGAGCAAACACCGATACCTGTGGTAAAGGTATGAGATGGTTGGATCGGTGTTATCAGAGGAATAATTTCTGATTTTGAACCGAATAAAAGGAGTATGGTAGAAAAAAAAGGGTGAAATTACCACATCACGGCGGGAGATACCGAGAGAGCAGAGAGCGGAGGCAAGGCGGAGGCAGCGCCGGTGCGTCTCGGCCCATGTGTACACCGTACTGTGGTACACCACCGAGGGGCAATCGCCGTACACCGTGGCAGTTCGCTCGAGGAAACCGAGTGGAGTGATGGCGCATTTGTTCGCCGGGTTTGAACCGAGCTTATCCATGTTTGACGCTTCACCTTAAAATAGATTATCTGACAGCTGTGCTCGAGGACAGGATAGATGAGAGAGAGCCGGACGTAACTATCTTCATTTATATAGAGATGCAAAATAACATTTGTGTACTCAAATAATATTAAATAATAGAATAATAGTGTATCGGGTAATTTTCTTGGAAAACTTGTATTGGTGAAATGACCCGCCTCTTGTTTGTTATCATATAAAATCGATAGCAATGATCAAAACTTTCCGAGTGGAATGAATGGTCGCACATGGCGCTCGTAGTCCAAGAAGGAATCGTTGACTTTAACAAATGAACTAAAAAAACACACATCAGCTAATACGATTTTACATGCGAATGGAAAGAATGGTTGAAATTTGATACCCATATAGCCTATAGGCTGCAGGGGCGGAGGTATTCGAGTTAGTGTTGTGCTCTCGGTAGGGTAGGGGTATTTCGGGTAAATCAGGAACGGATAACGGGTAGGGCGGGTACGGATGGGACGGGTAGTCGGGTAGAATAGGTACGGGTAGGCTGAATATTTTTAAAAAAAACTGTATTCTATCCGTTTCATACCCGTGCTTGTCTCAGGTAGGGGTAACGGGTATCTCGGTTAGGGTACGAGTTTTTTTTCTTTTTTCTTTTTTACTTTTTTGTGTGTTTTTTTTTTATTTTTTGTGTTTTATTTTTATTTTTTGTCTCTTTATTTTTTTTCTTTTTTTTTTCTATTTTTTTTCTTTTTTTTTAATTTGAATTTCAAAATTAAACGGGTTAATGGGTATGGGTTAAACGGATAAAGGGTGCGGGTAGAACGGGTAAAGGATGCGGGTTCGGATTCTGGTAAATGGATGCGGGTACGGGTACAATGAGTCCGGATAGGCGGGTTTCGAGTACGAGTAAGGCGGGTACGGGTTGGACAGGTTTTTTTCTCAAATATTGGTGTCCGGTCCGTCTCAAACCCGTACCCGTGTACCCGCCTATACCCGGACATGAATACGGGTACCTCGGCTAACGGGTACGGGCGGACTGACTTCGGGTAACCTATTTAGGATATTAGCAAACCTCTAATTCGAGTCCGTGCCCTCTCGGTACCTGATGGAAATAAATCTGCTGTGATTCCTAGAAATCACAGGATACTTATTCAAAATCCAATCATTTACTTTATAAAATGTATATCTCAAAAGGGAAACAGTTTGGGTCCGATGGCCATTAGACCCAAAGTGGTTCCAATAGGTTCGCTCACCATTGGATCTGCTTTAGGATTCGCGCACGCACTTTTGCGTATGCTTTAAAATTTATGCGCACAAATCTTAAAACAGATCCGATGGTGAGCGGATCCATTGGAACCACTTTGGATCCAATGGACATCGGACCCAAGCTGAAGTCCTCAAAAGAGTAAGGTCATGGTGCTATGGGTTGCATAGAGAGCTACGGTGTTACGGCTTAATATTTGAGTTTTCAAAATCTTAATGGTCAATTTGAACCGTTCATCTTGTTATCCATAATAATATGTATTTGGAGACCAAATTTTATATTTTTTGACTATTTTTTTTAGATAGATAGAAAATCACTTGATCTAAAAAATTCTACACCATTCAGATATTTGATTTTCTACCTATCTAAAAAGAGAAAAGGTTTCTGTCCACTGAGTTTTGTCCACCATCTGTCCACAACCTTATCCAACTCTCATTCTAACTGTCGGTCTCCATCTTCTTCTAACGACTTCGTCTTGCTATTTAAATAGGTTGACCTTCCGTAACCTTCCTTTTTTGAATTTCATTTCCTAAATTTCGAAATCCAATCAGATTTGCTTCACATTTGGCAATTTCATTCATGTTTCGTCTCTGATAGAGGAGAGGATCTCACGACCGTCGCTTGTACGAGCAAATCTGATCAGCGAACTATCTCACGAATCTAATCAGCGAACTATCTCGCGAAATATTGTACGAGCAAATCTGATCAGCGAACTATGGTACGAGCAAATTTGGTAAGCGAACTATCTTGCTACCGTCGCTTGTACTGTACATCTCTTGTACGAACTATCTTTGGAGTAGCAAAGTAGGTTTATTCCTCTCTTCTCTCTCTGTTTGTCAAAATTTAGCCCATCCTGTATAGAAATAGTAGATGTTTTATCAAGAACCTTCAATCGTGGAGCGCGATCGAATAGAAGTTGTTTTTGTTGAAGAGCACGGCAAAATTCAAATCTAGTAAGTTATTTCTGTTGTATTTGTTATTTTCGTTGTATGCAGTAACAGATTTAGCATTTCAAATGAAATCTGGAGGAAAGAGATAATAGAGAGGTGATATGGAGTATTGATCTGTTAATTTTACAGTATTGCCCTATTAATTTTACCGTATTCATCTTGTGAAAATATGGAGGAAATAGATGATAGAGAGGCGATATGGAGTATTGATATGTTAATTTTACAGTATTCATCTTGTCATTTTTATAATTTTCTGTTGAATTTGTTTTTTTCATTGTATGCAGTAACGAATTTATCATTTTGACTGAATTTTTATCTGAATATTAGTCGTATGTTGTAATTTCGTATGATTTTGTATTCTCTGTTTTTTACAGTACATATATATGAATTACAATATATATGTCTCATTTTATAGGATATCGAACTGTTATGAAAGTTTCTTGATGTTTGAAAATGTGAAGTACGTTTTTTGTAGGATTTGTTATTTAAGTTACAGCATTGAATGATGAATTTTACAGTGTTGGTGCATATTGAAATGTTTTCATATTACAGGCACTCCTATGATTTTTGGTCAGGTAAATAACTTGTAATATTATTTTGTAATTCTTATTTGTTATAAATCGAATTTGTTTCATATTTTATTATTATGCAGGATGACATCTCAAAAGAACGTGTTGTTTCTGTGATGATGCTTCTTACTCATCTGAACAATGAACACAGGAGGTTTTTAATGTAAAAGTTATTTGTCCATAGTTTTTTTTGTTGCTATTATGCTATTCTGAATGTTGCGGTAAATATTTTTATCTTGTGTTGAACAAATGTTGTTTGTGGTGAACATATGTTGTTTTGTGGTGAATAGATTTTTTGTGTGATGATGGATGTATGTATAGATTTAGCAATTTTAGAGTATACATGGTATTATTTTGTGGTTTATATTTTGCAATTTTACAGTATACATGATTCTTTGTAGGTTGTAGTTTAAATTGAAATGTAGCATTTGTTACATTTTATCTTACAGTATAGATGGTATTATTTTACGGTTTAGTTTTAGAAATTTTACAGTATACAAAAATAAATTGAAAATTTACAGTATTATGTGAAAATTTTACAGTATACAAGATTCAATTGAAAATTTACAGTATTATTTGAAAATTTTACAGTATGCAATAATCAATTTTACAGTATATAATTTATAATACACAAGATTCAATTGAAAATTTTACTGTATACAAGATTCAATTGAAAATTCTACTGTATACAATATTCAATTTTATAGTTCTGCTGATATACAAGTTTCAAAAATAAAATCTTTAGGATCTAAATGCAAAAATAAATGGGGTAAAAACATTTTCATGTATCCAAAAGACGGGTGACCTAGTCTTTTATGCCATACCCAAATTTTATTCTTAGTAGATACATGATCTCCCCTTACTATATAATTGCTACCAGTTTTGACTTCATCCAAGTAATACAACTCATCCCGTCTAGTACCATGGCCAATGATCATTTTCATGAGAATATCTTGGATTACACAGTGGTCAAGGAACATAAGCACAACACAATTTTGATCATTTGTAAGTTGGCTAACAGATATCAGTTTTGTTGCAAGAGAATGAACCACAAGTGTATTTTTCAACCTTATTTGATTTGATAATACAATTTCTCCTGCACCTTCTACAGGATAAACTTCCCCATTTGCATTAATGATTCCAGTTTTATGTGAAGTGCACATGATTTCTAATTCAGTTTTTTCATATGTCATGTGGTCAGTTGCACCTGAGTCAATGACCCAACCTTCATTTTTCCTGTTTTTGCTCAAATTTGAGATATTGCACTTACCCATGCTAGTTTTGAAAATACTATTTTTACCTTCACAATGATCTTTTCCTTTTGTTTGTGACTCAGTTCTGACTGCTACCTGCTGACCAGATTGGTTCGGTCCTGGCTGCTGCCTTGGCTCTGGTTCAGATCCAGCTGCTGCTCCTTTTACAAATGTCGGTTGCTGCTTGCTGGTCACCAGACTGCCTGCAGCCACAGTTGTTGCTGCTACACCTTTTCCTTTCTCCTCATACTTCTTCTTCTTGTCACCTTTCCACCAATCCGGGTAGCCAACCATTTCGAAGCATTGCTCCTTTGTGTGTCGGTTTTTGCCACAGTTCGTGCACCTTAGTTTTGTGCTATCAAATTTTACATCAATGTCACTTGAATGAATTATACCCTCGGTCATGGCAACATGTTGAGGTATGATTTGTGTCACCGATTGAGGATTGTTTATGACAGCAGTTTGCATAGCTATCATTTGAGTCATCATTGTCGTCATCTGCTCAATCAGTGCAGCAATGGTGGTCGATTCTTGGGATTCGGCTTCTTACATTGTTCTACCAAGTATGGATCGCTCCTTAGAGTAGTATATCACAAAAAATTGAAGTTAAAGACAAGAAGGGCAACAATTTCTCTAGCTATACCACCAGGCAACCACGCTCTGATACCATGTCAAAAATAATAATAGAACTGTCAAAAAATAATAAAACAACTCAAGAACACACGACTCCCATGAATCTCCCTTCCCTCCCTTATTTTTTATTTCTTTTCTCTTTTTTTTTTATTGATTGAATTACACGGCTCTTACATGCCTATTTATCAATTTAAAAATATTTTGTATATCATGCTAAACATGGAAACTAATCCTTAGAATTAATGACAAATAATCAAATACTATTTATTGCCTATTTCACTAGATATGATTGATATCCTTCAATTTCTTCTTTCTTTCTTTTGAGTAGATATAGATTTTCTAGAGGATTCGGCTTGATTCCCAAGTTATGTTGGAACCGAGTGTAATCTTAACATTTTTGCTTCTAACTTTTTTCTTTGTGAAGAGTTCTTTCTCTTGTCAGTTGTCACAACATGCTTGAGTGTTCTTACTGATGAAAAATACTTTCGGTCTGATTTTTAGCTGTGAGGAAATCTTCTAAAGTGATTGAAAAATTCCCTAGTTCTAAGTTGAAAGGCTTGAGGTGAGTATCTTGTTTGGTCTGTTGGTGTATTTGTTTCACAATCTACTCGTGGTTTTTAATTTACTTTAGATATGGCCTATTGTTCTAGAAAAATGAAATTTATTAGCTTGGCGGTACCAATTAGGTGTTGTCCTTGTAAATTTATTAGCTTGATCAGAATTGGGTTGATGATCGAAAGATGTTTCCAGTTATTTCAAGGTTTTTGACATTTTTACTTTACTATTATCTGAATCTGGTCACTGTTTATAAATGGTTAAACCCACTTTGATATTTTCTTCTCTAGTTGTTGAGTTTCTTAGATTTGAGTATAAAGTCTTTTTGCAAATTCATGACAGTTTACTGCTTTTTATAATATTAATTAACATCACCATTTGATTCTTAATTAGGTTCTTGCTTTATGTGAGTATCCAGCTCTTTTGGATAGTGACGAAACTCAGTTGTTGTTAAGGTTACAATTTACCATGTCAAAGTTTGAGTCGAAGATAATTGAAGCATATACATAAAATCTCTGAGCCTAAATAGAAGGGAATGGGCCGCACACCTTATATAATTAATTAAACATGCGTGTCGGACGAGCAAAACTCATGTATCTCACGGTATGACGCACATATCCAGCCGTATTCTATAGCTACAGTTTGATCACGTATCGAAGGTCGTATCAAGGAGTTAAGGTACGATGCATGTATCCTGCCGTATTCTACGGCTACAGTTTGATCACGTATCGAAGACCGTATCACAGAGTTAAGGATATGCCACAGAAGCCAATACGTATCGTGGTCATATCGGATCCGTGTCGGTATCTGATACGTGTCTGATACGGGTATGAAGTCCATATAGGAGTATCGGGTAATATAGGTTCTAATTAATTTATTCACCTGAGATAATGTTTGAACTATTGATCAAACACGGATAATGACGCGAGGCCGACAAACCGTCCAGTCCCCGATTTGCCTCATCTGTTAATCAATTAAGAACAGATCTAAAACTTGTCAGCTTGTCGGCCATTAACCTGAAAATGGGGTGTAACTTGTTTTATAACCAGTACCAAAACCTGTTGAGATTCCGAAAGGAAGTCATAAAATGGGCCCAATTTTTGGTTGAAAGCCCGATTGAAAATGGGCCTAATCTTGTTCCAATGCCAGGCTTGTAAAAATCCTATAGGAGGCTTCTAGGTGGTTGGGTTCTCAAAGATGTACAAAGAATGTCGTGCCACTATTATGGATTGCATTAATTGAATAGATCCAAATATCCATTGGCATGAATCTAATGTTGACTTGCATACCATGGCTTATTCTTTCGTAGTTTTGCCATCTTGCTAAGAAACATTATGTGATTGGGATATTGAAGACTTAACTAAAGATTGTCAGACGACTCGAAGCACCCAAAAATTATGAACTTTACAAGAAGACAGCGCAAGATTGGTCCTTTCGATTGGATTTGAGAAATGAGCTGTGTCAATTAGCCTCTAGAGATATGAATTCGTATCCTCTAGGATATCCTAGATAAAATATGGATCGTGTGAAAAAAAACAGGGTCGGTTGAAGGCAATTCCATTCATTGGATAAAGCCCAAAAATACATTATTGACTTGTCTAGAAAGCTCCATCATGGTCATGGCTCACCTTCCAATAAATCAGCGGCACTGAGATTCAAAACTTTTTGCTCCAAAATTTTTAAATATACCATTTTTAAAAAAAAAAAATTAATTAAAAAACTACGATTTCTGTACAATTATAAATTTAACACGGCTGCATCTATAAGATTCAGACCCATTTAATGGGAACTACATCTAGAAAATACGGCTCTAGAATAAGGTCAACATCTGCTAGATGCAATTCTATTTTTTCTTTTTTTTAAATCTTAGAGCATTCGTGAATTGATTTTAATATATAATATATTATTTTTTTATGGTTATTTTTCATCGAAGACTCTAGAAATTTATTCGCTGATAGACATAAATTAATTTTTACTACAAAGAAGTCTAATTATATATATATAGAGAGAGAGAGAGATGGGCTACGGTGAGTTGCGAAGTAAAGCGACTATTTTACTTCACGCTCATATTTTACGATTTTTAAGTTCAAAACGTCGATCCGAACCGTTCATCTTGTTCTCCATATTAATATGTGTTTGGAGACCAAATTTTACATTTTTTGGAAATTTTTTACTATTTTTTTAGATAGGTAGAAAATCAAATATCTGAATGGTGCAGAATTTTTTAGATCAAGTGATTTTCTACCTAGCTAAAAAAATAGTAAAAAATTTCCAAAAAATGTAAAATTTGGTCTCCAAACACATATTAATATGTAGAACAAGATGAACGGTTCGGATCAACCGTTAGAATTTTAAAAACTCAAATATTGAGCCGTAGCACCGTAGCCCTCTATGCTATCCATAGCACCCAAGCCTTACTCTCTCTCTCTCTCTCTCTCTCTCTCTCTCTATATATATATATATATAGCAATAAGCTAGCATGCTATGCATAACATAGAGGGCCTCCATGCAACAGCTCAATATTTGACTTTTCAAAATCCTAACGGTCGATCCGAACCGTTCATCTTGTTCTCCATATTAATATGTGTTTGGAGACCAAATTTTACATTTTTTGGAATTTTTTTACTATTTTTTTAGATTTATTGAAAATCGATGTTTTTGTTATGGTCCAGATTTGCTGAAAACAGCGATTTTCAATAAATCTAAAAAAATAGTAAAAATATTCCAAAAAATATAAAATTTGGTCTCCAAACACATATTAATATGGAGAACAAGATGAACGGTTCGGATCGACCGTTAGGATTTAAAAAAATCAACTATTGAGTCATTGCATGGAGGCCCTCTATGCTATGCATAGCATGCTAGTATATTCCTATATATATATAGAGGAGGGTTCAAATGTCTCCACTTTTTGTGCCTCCATCATGCCTCCATTTTTTAAAACTTTAATAACTCAAGATTTGAAACTTAAAAGTCAAAATAAAACCGTTAGATATGATCTATGTTATTTTCTTTACGTGCTCATAAAAAATTATCACATTTCAATTTTGTTTTTATGTGAATCAATAAGTTCAAAAATCAACGTCTAGAAATCATCCAAATTAGTGCATTTTTTACAAGCTCTTGATGACAATCAAAATAAAATTGAAATGTCATAATTTTTTACATGTGCATAGATAAAATGATGTGAATTATATTTGAGATCTGTCCATGTTTTTGTGCCTCCATGTTTGGATGCTCTTGAGATTCGTGTTTTATAGGATGCTCTTGAGATTTAAGAATGATCTGTCCATGTTTGGATGCACAATCTGTTCCAGGTAGGGATGCTATTTTATAGGATGCTCTTTACGTGATGAAATTTAAGAATGATCTGTCCATGTTTGGATGCTCTTGAGATTCGTGTCAGGTGAAATAACAGTCTAAAATCTGAACTCATCATCGTGGAGATTGTGCTTCATTGAGGAAAATTTTTTATCTATAGAAATTATTAAAGTCACATGTACTGTCACACCCCAAATTCGGAGTGCAACAGCCTACCATGATATTTCCAATTCAGTACACACAAGACATGGATCTTTTTATGCATTACCAATATAACCCATTAACATTAATCCCAAACCAAAATTGTTTACATGATGTATCTGAGATTTAGTGGTGGAAAATGCTAGAGAAATACTCTCTACATTCTGTCAGATATTACAACTCAAAATATCATATCTTTTGTTTGGCCCTGTTATTCATTATAACCCATACACGCATCTCTTCATCTAACGAACCTGTAAAACCCACAAAGGGGGAGGGGGTGAGAAATAACAACGATATTTCTCAGTGCAGAATTTGATTCGGGCTACTGGATTCGTAAGAATCCATATCCGGAATTAAATATCCACAATATGATATCAATATAAATTCTATAATAATGAATGCAATGCTAATTATTGACAGTCAAATGGTAATCAACAGAAAATCAATGAAAAATCAAATAACTCTAATCAGAATATTTGGGTTCTAAATTTATGCAATACTAGGTCAGGTAACACAAACAGATATCATCCTTCTTGGCTATACAGATACCCGCATCTGTTGTGCTTGGCTTATACTATTCTATTCAGTCTGGTTTACAGTCAGACACTTAAATTCAACAATTCAATTCAATGATACGTAATTCAATAATATAAGCAATATTGTCACCCCTCATAGGTAGTGACTAGCAATAGACATTTACCACAGTTCTACTATCCTTACAGTCACAATTTACAATATCCTCTACCCAACCAGTACTGGGTTTAGTTGAGGCCATTTACCATATGCGCATAAGGGTCCTGGATCAAAGTCTAGTTATGACGTAGACTTTGCAGTAATCAGTAAATCCAATAAAATTCGGTAACTGTGGAATCACTCAGTTATTTAAAACAAGAAACAAACAATTGATAAACCACACCAAAATGACAAGTCATCAAATTTACCAGTAATTCAGTTTTCATTTGTATATGATGCAACAGTTCAAATAATGCAATCAATCAATTATTCAACATGCAAAACTAATAGCAATTTAATTCTTAGAAATGAATATCAAGACAAAGCCAATGAACCCCTACACCTAATAACGTAGGCAAGACAAGCAATCAGTCATCGCATATCAATTGTTCCGGACAATCCCATCAAATCTCAATCCACGGTATTTATGCCTATGGCCACAGGATAACATTTTCTTTATCATTACTTATAACCTTATTATTATAAAATAATCTATATATACTAGTAATCAATTCATGTGTATTTGTTATCTACGGTTAATTGATAACATCATGTACTAATTATTTCTTTATCCTTAATACTTTTTTATTACTTCTTAGCCAAGTCCAAGGTCCAGTTCAATAAGTTCTTTGCTTTTATTTTAATTCTTATATATATATTCTAACCGGCCAAGCATTGGTATTTAACTATTATGAACTATAGTCCTTCTGACAAGGTTGAACTGATGATTTTTAGTAAATTTGCAATTTAAACCTTATACTTTATATTTATTTTATAACCAGATTCCTAATAGTTTAAAACGTAGAGTACAATACATAAAAGAAAGGTACTGACTGGTACGAGCTCTGAGACAATCAATGTGAACAAATCAATCTACCAACCATAAAATAATAACCATATTACATCTAGATTTTCTATATCCCCTATATATATATATATCGTTTTTTTTTCTAGTTCTAGATAATCCATTAAACCTTTTTGTTAATTTACAAACTTTAACTTGCTAAATTTCAGTTTTAACCAAGAACTCTAAATCGTGTTTGAAAGAGGAGTAAATAAAGAATAGGAAAGGTGTGTACCAACTCCTATAAGCCACAAGTGACAAGAGATAAAATGGCACAGTGAGCAAGTAAGGTTCCAAATCAAAATATGCTCAGAATAAGGAACCCTCGCAGCTTATCTTGTGAAGAGGAAACCAATTAAGGTTTTGTATGAGAGAGAGTTAAAGCCGATAAAAGAGCAAGCAGTTCTTAAGTAGCTAAATTATGTGTGGCACGCTGGAACAAAGACGCATTGCCACGTAAAGAGAGAGAAAGAAATAAAAGATGAAACTAGGTACTAACACCTGGGTCCCACCTGTCATAAGAAGTCCATTTATGAATATTTTATTTTAGTTTTAGTTTATCCATTTCTTATTTGGTATTTTAAATTTACGATCTCATGTTTCGGGATTTCCAAAGTATTTCAGAATCTCTAAATTGATTTTTATTGTGCATATTTTGTAAATTCAATCAATCAAATAATTTTAACGTTTTGATCAATCAGTCAGACATTAAAAAAAATATAAAGCGTTAAAAGTTTATGTTCAGATTTATAAATCAATTAAAATTTTCAGATATATATTTGTAAATTTCATAATGTTACATGTACGGAAACAGAAAGAGTATCTGATTTTTAATAAATCTAAAAAGATCTGGCTCAATGAGTCCAATTCAAATATATGAATCGGTCTCAATGATTCAGAGCCATAGATATATATATAGTCATTTCCAACGGTTATCCTTAGAAATAGACTTTTTCCATGAGAAGCCCTTGGAAATAGTTTCACACTTGGCCCCTGTTTGATTTATGTTCGCACAGAATATATGCTACAAAGTTTCGGTATAGTAAGCTATACCTTTTAAACCTTTGTTATACTCTGTCAAATCAGATAACAAGTGTACTATCCTATCGATGAGTATGCTCAGGTATCGATCCATAGGGACGGAAGAAAATGACCGGACTTATCCTAAAATTACTTAAGATTCTAGAAGTGAGAGAAGTTGGTTTGATTTATTTCTAACAATTCTACTGATTTATGACAAGTTTAAAAGACAATAAAAGAGAATTAAAGTTGTTTTCAATTGATAGAAAGACGTTTCCAGGGTTCAGATTTCATTTCTGTTCAGACCCGAGGCATACGGCCCGTACAGATTCCCGTACGGTTCGTAGGGAACCCCGAGTTAATGTTGCAGCTACTGTTTTCTGCGTTGATACTAATGTTTAGGGTTTCTATCGACCAGATCTAGATACCTAACCTCAACTTTCGCATTTTGGCTTAGTACCCGATTATCGGACTCAAATACTTCCCTCTTAGATGCGTTAAATCTCAACTTTCGCATTTTGGCCTAATTTATCTAAGTTACTTGTTGGTTTACTAAAAGTATCCAAGGACTTTCGCCTCAAGGAAAGTTTCACCTTTCGGGTACTCCTTGGTTTCACCCTACTTCATATACTTTATTCGGTTGGATTAAATGTCATAGACTTGGCTCCTAATACTTAGATCTGCGCATTCATCTAACGGGATGACAAATCAATTCAAGCAAGCACAAATAAAGCAATCAAAATACTACACAACAAGGTAAAAACAAAGCATTCAACACAAAATCCAAGTAGCATGCAAACAAAGCCAAATTAGAAACTACATCTTAGCCTTAGAAACAAAGTAAATTAGCTACTCATGTTCACAAGATAACACAAATAACAATAGATGAAAGAGTTCATGACAAAACAGTGGAAAATCCAAAGATCCGTTGCAAACTCGCGTTTTTCACCTCTCTTCCTCCTATCCTCCTCTTGTCTTTTGCTCCAAGAAAAGTTGTCTAGATTCAATGACTCAATCCCCCTTTTTCTGCAGTGGAATATCTCCTTTAATGCCTCAGATCACGCCCCAAAAAGCTGTTGTTCGTACAATAATATTTTACGTCTATTTGACTAATTTGCAAAAACATACAATTATTGAATTTTACGATTTCTTCTATTTTGAGAATATGTAGGTCCAAGAAGAGTAAGAACTGCAGTATAATATGCTTGGACTAAAGAAATCACGAAGACTTTTATCAAGAATACAAATTGTAAAATCAGAAACTTGGTAAAGTATGTGTGAGGTTGATTAAAATGGGATAAAACGTTGGTAACGTTTTATATTGATCAGAAGCAACAAACTGATCAAAAGAAGAATCAAGTTATAACGTTATAACGTTATACAACCGTTGTGACGTTTTACAAACGTCATAACGTTTGACAAACATTTTAACGTTTAATAGCTTTAGAACTGCTGAAGCACAGCTGAACTGTACCAACATGAAACGTTGTAACGTTTATAAAACGTTGTAACGTTTCAGGAATATTTAAGCTTCAAATAACTTCTATTTTGATCAAGTTTTTACAGGTTAAAACGTTGGTAACGTTTTACTAAGCTGTCAGAGAATTAAAACCCTAAAATCGCATTTGAATAAAACGTTGGTAACGTTTTATGTCAAACAGCTCATTTTTGAACTGACACTATAAATAGAGTGATGGGATCTCTTTCTCATTATCTCAGCCGACCCTAATTAATTCAAAAGCGATTTTCTGAGAGCTTAGCCTACTCCATTGTTGTGAGAGCTTAAAACTTCAAAATCCCTCAAGCAACCTCAAACCTACTTCACTAATCTTGATATAGATTAGATTAGAGTGATCTATTGAGTGTTCCTCTTGTGTTTCTAGACAATCGAGACCTTGTTCTCATCTCTTTGAGTTGGCCGTTTGACTTCCCGCTTGGTGTGTAAGGGCTCAACGGTTCACAAGTTGTAATCCTTTCGTATTGGGTAATAGAAAGGCGCACCTCACAAGGTTGCGAAGCCCCGGAGACGTAGGCCTTTGTTTTGCCGAACTCCGTTATCACCCCGCGTGTCAAATTTCTCTAAACTCATCTCTTTACTTTCAATTGCAATTTAATTTCAGTTTTTGAGCAATTAGAGGTGCCCCTAAGTGCAACAAAAGCCTTGACTTGGAGACTTTGTGCCTCTGTTGTGGAACCTTTTGTGTGGTTGGGCAGATCTTGTACGGTCCGTACAGAATGTCATACGGACCGTATGAAAAGTAGTCAGATCCAGTTTTTCGCCCTTTTTCCTGCAAAATACCAAACAAAGCATAGCAGTACCACATTTCATCGAAATACAAGTAAAAAGTCCACATTTATAGGCTTTAAAATACAGGTTTCAGTGTAAATCAGGGCCGTAACTTAGATATAATATGGAGATATCAATTTATTTCCAAGAGAGTCGTGTGGGGCCCACTTGATTTATTTCCAAGGGTGCTGACCTGGGACCCACTAAATATTTCCAAGGCTGGTTAATGGGGGGGGGGGGGGGCACCTGTTTATTTCTAAGGGTAAGCCAATCTGGGACCCACTCTATATTTCCAAGGATGGTTAAGGTGGGGCCTACTTTGTTATTTCCAAGGGTTAGCCTACCTGGGACCCATTAAGTTTTTCCAAGGCTAGCTACGGTGGGGCCCATCTTGTTATTTCCAAGGGTTTAGCCAACTAGGGCCCACTGATTTATTTCCAAGAGAATCGTGTGGGGTCCACTTGATTTATTTCCAAGGTTAGCCGACCTGGGACCCACTAAATATTTCCAAGGGAGCACTGGTGGGTCCAGTTGCTTATTTCAAAGGGAACATTGGTGGGTCCCACTTGAGTATTTTCATGGTAGTTTATTTTATGTTTTCCATGCACAGACCCATGGCGATGTCATACTAAATGGTACTGTACCAAGATACTCCCATGCATCAATCCTCCCTGTACCAACCTGGTACTGATATATATTCCCAGTTCCCATTAAACAAAATAAAGACAAACACAATAATATCTCTATAGATCGATAGCATATAATTAATCCACCTTAACATAGTCATTGTGCATTACATAAAAACCTATCAGATTTAGTTACAAAAAACATGAATATATCATGAAATACATCAACATGAGTACATGACTATACCAAAATATATAGTCATGTACTCATGTTGAGTATATACTCAACATGAGTACATGACTATGCCAAAATATACTCAACATGAGTACATTACTATACCAAAATATCCCCCCTATTTGTTAACCAAAATCCACAAACTAAGTTACCCCATGTTGAGCATTTGTTAAGACTAAAATATGTATTTAGTCCTAATCTGAAACACTTTTCCACACTAGATGGGGCGGTTCACGTTGAAGCCAGACTGACCGAACCATGGGTCCATCTCAGCTCTATCTGTGTCAATTTCATCATTTTCAGCCCGATTTAAGAGTGCGGTGAAAGGCCCTCCCAGATTTGGTGTAGGACATGACAGACCCTAAGTATATCAATCAAAAGAACAACATGTTATTGTTTATGATATTTATTTTTGCACTATATTTGGTAATTGGAATCACAGTAATAAGGGTAGCAAGTGGCAAGGTGGTTCTAATTCACATTTTCTTATTTCTATCTAGTGACGTTAATCACAATAGCAAGAGGAACATGGCTCAAGGAGGTCCTTGTTCTATAACAATGTGCTGATTGTTTTCTTATTTCTATCCCCTGCTAAAACTTTACCTGTGAGATACCCGGCTGAATGTGTGAAGCTCCTTCATGAGATGGTTGACGGGCTGAATCGTCACCCTAAGCATAGAAAATGCAAACACGTGTGTTATAATTTGGAGATTACACTAGTAGGATCTGATTCAGTAACATTTAAAACATGAAGTTCTTAACTAACAAGTGGCACCTGAAAAGTAGTTAAATTCCCAATCACACCTTGTCGAGTTTCAGAATTGTGTACTTGAGCCTAAGTTGAACAATGCACAAAATATTTATTTAGCCTTACAAACGTGCATGGGTTGTCAATTGGTTAAATTTCAGATAGCCGAGAAGGGTCCGTCTGTGGGATTAATTGATGTTTTTGACCGAACACACATGAAGAAAACACCTGAAGGGAATGTGTACGTCAACACTCGGGCACAGGTGATAGCGGTAATGAACATCACTCACTATAAACTTGTACATAATTCATTCTCTTATTATATAGTACAATCTGTGCTATGATATTCATAGTACAAACCAATATGTGCTATGCATAATACGGATCGATAGCCACAATTTTTTTTGAACATTGCAGGAGCGCTTCAGAAAGGAGAAGGAATCAAATGGTGACAAAAAGAATGAGGAGGAACTGTGGGAGGAAGTTGTCAAAGGAGAGGATAAGAGAGGCCGGCTATACGGCTTTGGTAACAAGTCTAGGACGACTAATGCCACTCGAGTATTGGAGACAGTGGATGCTTCGTTCGATAATCCCACCAGGAGCACTGCCACCTCAGCTGATAGTGGTGAGAAGAGATATACAAAGGATGAGGTGGTGGATATAATGGCAGCTGAACGTAAGGTGTTTACTGCTTCATTAGTTGCTCAAGATAAGCGTCATGACTTTGAAATGGATGAGATTAGAAAACACAATAATTATATAATCAAGTGTTTTAGACAGCTATTCTCGCGTCAAGGAATGGAAATTCCAAATTTTGATGTAAGGCAATTTCTGCTACCACACTTATGTAATGTGTTCATGTAAGCCTCTTCCAGAATCATAATTGTTACTATTAATATTTTTACTTTTTTATAGGAGTTCTGCCGTACAGGCACTGCTAGTGGGGGGCATAACGGAGGAGAGGGAACTAGTCAACCATCAACGGACAATCCTAGAATTCCAAATTTTGATGCAAGGCAATTTCTGCTACTACACTTATGTAATGTGCTAATGCAAGCCTCTTCCAGAATCATAATTGTTAGTATTAATGTTTTTACTTGTTTTATAGGAGAGTTCTGCCCTACGGGCACTGCTAGTGGGGGGCATAACGGAGGAGAGGGAACTGGTCAACCATCAATGGACAATCCTGGAGGGGTAGAGCACACTCAACCATCAAAATGAGTGTCAATGAATGACTTGGTTTGAAAAAATTGTAATAGAACAAAATATCAACTTGTAGGATGTGATAAATTGTTTAAAGTAGGATGTGTTTATCTATGACTTGCTCTCTTTAACTTAGGATGTGTTTACATGAACTTGGTCTCTGTTTAAATTAGGATATGTTGCTGTGATATTCAAGAAATTAGGATGAACTTCTCTTTAAATTAGGATGTGTTTTGATGAACCTCTGTTTAGATGAACTTGTGATGTTTTTATGAAATTGTGATGTTCTATTTCTTGTGTTTGAAGACAGTAATATTAGGTGCTAGCTTATTATGTTCTTTTAGATACAAATAATGCTTGTTGTGGGTGGTAACATGCTATGTATGTAACACAATTTATGCGTACAATCTGGGTACGCCACAAAAACAATTTTTACTCAACAAATTGTTGTCATTATTTCCATCGGAATAGCGACAGAAATACGTTCCAACTTATACCAGCACCAAACCATCGCATATCTTTTCAAAATCTTACCACTGCAAGCTTCTGTCCTAGGTGAGGTCCATCGCCACCCACACAATCGCCAACTCCCATAGGGGTTACTGTCGTGGCCTTTTTCCCCCGTTTAATTGGAGCCCCATTAACCTTCTCCAGTCAGATCTCTACCAAGAGCTTTAAGTAGTGTTTGGAATTCTCTCCCCCGTTTAATTGGAGCCCCATTAACCTTCTCCAGTCAGATCTCTACTAAGAGCTTTAAGTAGTGTTTGGAATTCTCTACAGGTATTTCTCTTTCTCTACCAAGAGCTTTAAGTAGGGTTTAGTATTCAACCCTTGCTACCAGCAAGGCAAATGTGAGGGTTTAGTATTCAACCCTAGCTATTCGCAAGCTGCCAGCAATAGCTATACTATGCAAGGTTATTGTGAAGCTACCAGTAAAATAAATCAAAACAACCCTAGCTACCAGCAGAATAAACCAAAACAACCCTAGCTACCAGTAAACACCCTGTTTCATTGTATTACTATTTGAAAATGAAAACACACTAGATACCAGCAAACACTCTAGCTACCACGAATATCTTAGCTACCCGCAAACAACCCTTGATTCAAATCACAAAATTTATTCATATCTACTAAGTGCAGATCTGAAAATGGCCACTGATCGAGGATGGATGTACAGTCAGAATTCGAATGGAGATCTTTCCCCCGAATTCATTACCGGTGTGATTGAATTTATTGAATCAGCACTGTCGAAGCCCTCAGTTGTGCGTGTCGACGCTAATGGAAAGCAATGCATATCATGTCCGTGTCAAAGGTGTGAAAACCTCTTCAACAAAGATGTCGACACCGTCAAACTACACCTCTTTCAGTTTGGATTTTGCAACCTATATCATGTTTGGTACAAACACGGGGAGCCACATCCAGGAGCGAACCCACTAAGTCCACCAACGAGCATTGCCACTGATCGAATGGGTGAATTGATAAGGGATGCCGCTGGTGTTGACTTCGATTGGAATGAGGTACAACCTGTTGGAGCTGCTAAAAAATTCTTTGATATGATGCAATCTTCAAAGACACCGCTTTGGAAAGTTAACTTGACGGGTGAACTGAAATGTGAGAAGCATAGCGTCTTGTCGGTTGTGACACATGCCATAGCTTTGAAATCGGAATTCCAATTGAGCCAGAAATGTTTTGACGCTATCATGGGCCTAATGAAAAGCACACTCCCCGATGGTGAACAAATGCCGGATAATTTCTACCAATCCAAGCGGTTCGTTGAAGAATTGGGCATGGCTCATGTGAAAATAGATGTATGTCCAAATTTCTGTACCCTATACTACAACGATGTCAACAAGAAGAAGATGTTTTGTGATGTTTGCCTCCAACCAAGGTATAAGCCTTCCGGACCCAATAAGAAGGCAAAACCCGTCCCACAAAAGATACTTCGTTATCTACCCATCACACCACGGCTGCAAAGGATGTTCATGACTGAGAAATCTGCCCAAAATATGAGGTGGCATAAGGAAGGTGTTCGGGACAAACCTGGGTTCATGGGGCACCCCGCGGATAGTGAGGCTTGGTAGCATTTCGCGCGGAAACATTCGACTTTCGCGGATGAGGTGAGAAATGTTTGGATGGGACTAACGACGGATGGGTTCACGCCCTTCAACTCGAGTGCGGCTCCATATTCATGTTGGTCAGTATTTGTTTTTCCATATAACCTACCACCTGTGATGATAATGAAAGAAGATAGTATGTTCCTCACGCTGGTAATCCCAGGACCAAAGCATCCTGGCAGGGACATGGATATTCTTCTCGAACCTTTAATCGATGAATTGAAAAAAATGTGGTTAATTGGAGAGATGACATGGGATGGTTATAAAAGAGAAAATTTCAATATGCATGCATCACTACTATGGACAGTGAGTGATTACTCGGCTTATGAGATGTTATGTGGGCGGGGTACAAAAGGCCGATTGGGGTGTTATTATTGCATGGATAAGACAAAGGCCTTTCAACTCGCCCATGGTGGAAAAGCAGTTTGGTTGGACAGTCATAGATGCATGTTGCCTCCGGACCACCCATTCCGTTTTGATACAAAGAATTTCATAAAAGATAGGGTCGAGATTGATGGGCCACCACCAAGATTGACAGGAGAACAACTTTTCGATATAGTTTCCTTGATCCCGAATATTAAATGGGGTACAGATCACGGAGTAGGACAGATCCCGGGTTATGGTGTCACCCACCATTGGCAGAAAAAGAGTATTTTATGGAGTTTACCCTATTGGAAAGATAATATGTTGCCGCACAATTTGGATATGATGCATTTGGAGAAGAATTTCACAGAAAATTTGTTATACACGCTTTTAAACATGGGTGGTAGAACCAAGGATAATGAAAACGCTAGAAAAGATTTGGCTATTTATTGTGATCGTCCGAACCAGCACCTAAATCCGTCAACGGTCCCGGGAAAGTTTAAAAAACCAAAGACACCATTCGCACTCGATCCCAATCAAATGAGGGTTGTTTTAACATGGCTCAAAAAGGTACGGTTTCCCGATGGCTACGCATCGAATTGGGATAGGTGTGTTAACCTAACCACTTGCACCCTCATTGGTCTTAAAAGTCATGATTTACATGTGTTCATGGAGCGCCTCCTCCCTATGGCATTTCGGGACTTTGTGCCGGATCCCGTATGGGATGTTTTATGTGAGATTTCAGCGTTTTTTAGAGAGATTTGTGCTAAGGAGCTAGATGAGTCCCGTTTGGATAAACTAGAAGCAGATATTATTGTCACAATGTGCAAAGCGAAAAAAAATTTTCCACCTGGTTTCTTTGATTCAATGGAGCATCTTGTGGTGCATGTAGTCTACGAGGCTAAAATGGGTGGGCCTGTAGGGTCCCGATGGATGTTTCCATGTGAAAGGTATTGCTTATAGTTTTAAACTCGAGTAAAGAAACACTTAGCTTATTGCTTATACTTCTAAATTGTAGTAAATCATGTACCTGACAACCCACAACCATTGATGCAATTACAGGCGCAACAAAGAACAGAGGATGAGAGTCACGAACAAGGCACAAGTTGAGGGTTCAATTGTCGAGGCTACAATTGCCAAAGAAATTGGTACATTTTCCACTGACTATTTTGCAGACACATCCAACATTGACTCTTCTTCTTCCGAGGGACATCTTTCGATATTCGATACTCAGGGCCACACCATGGGAAAGCCAAGACGAATACCTCTCAGTGCCGAGGATTGGAAGGCTGCACACACCTATGTCGTCCTCAACTGTCCAGAGATCTCAGAGAAGTACATGGGGTACAATCTTTATAATTTGTTTCCTTTTAATACTTTCAAATGTATCTATTATAAAACCTACCAACATCTAATATATATCTTAACATGTTGGAATGTGTAGAGAGTTTGATACATGCATGCTCAACTCTGGAGTAGCCACAAGCCCACAAGCCCACAAGATTTGCCAAAAGTACGTGAAGATAGGTTTCCAGATTGGTTACGAAAAAAGGTACTAAATTCCCGAGAAGATTTGCGATGACTACATACGAATGGTAGGAGTCACACCTAGTAAACAAGCATACTTCTACGATGGATACAAAATCAACGGTTACCGGTTTCACACACAAACATATGGGCAAGACAAGGCTACTCAAAGTAGCGGTGTTTGTATCAAGGGAGAGTATGATGGAAATGACATACCAACCGACTACTACGGTGTTCTCCAAGAGGTCATTGAGCTAGTATATGATGCCTACAGAGTAGCTATCTTTAGGTGTGATTGGTTCAACATAGTAAATGGTGTGAGGGTGGACCAAGCACATGGAGTTGTGGAGGTTAAACATGCTTCTCGCCTTGCAACTTATGAGTTGTTTGTGTTAGCGGCTCAAGCAACCCAAGTGTGTTACCTACCTTATGCATCGGATAAGGAAGAAAGACGCCCATGGTGGGTGGCGATGAAAATAAGCCCGAAAGCAAGGTTTCGTGATGGGAGCGCCGATTCAAACATCGAATATTACCAAGAGGAAAGGCCGGATAATCCAATCATGACACCAAATGAACGAGAATTTGATTGGGATGGGATGGTTCTTGGACTGCATGAGTTTGAATTAGTGAACGATTCAATATTAATTCCACTAGCAACATCAACGGCACCGCAATCAATGGTGAGGGACGAAAACAACATAAGAGGTAGGTGAGGAAGATCATGACATGGAGCAAGGGCATTACAATTATGAAGAAGAGGAGTGGGAATCTGATCATTCCGAGCAATCCGATCAAGAATATTAATTGGTTAAGCAATACATGTACGTGTCACTATTTGCATTTGAAATTTACTTTACATTCAATTTTGGCTGTTATATATATTATAGGGAATTGAGACACCAAGATTGAGAATTGGTAGGGTTTCACATGATTCCAAAAATGTAATTTAATGCTAATTTTACTCATCTACTCATTTACTCACACTAATATGTTTAATTAGGATGTTTTATACTTGAGAAGAAGCAAGAGAATATGGGAGAATGTTAACAAGAACGGAGGCAAGCAAATCAAATTCTTTCCTGAAAAGAAAAAAAAGGTGTGCCAATAAGTGAGACATTAATAGGTTTTTAATTAGGGATGTAGGGATGGGGACTGTTAACTTAAGCAAATGTTATCTACTTGACTTTGTTGCTTTTTGGTATCTAGATGAATTGGTGGGGCATATATTTTGGTATACAAAACTGCATGTTTGTGGGGTATATATTTTGGTACTGGGGAAGTATTGTTAACAATTATAGTCTACTTGCTTGCTGTTGTGATTGGGATGTGTTATACTAACTTCCTTCCTATTGTAACATGTGTTATATATACTTGCTTGCTTAATTGTGATATACTTGCGTGCTGTTCTGATTAGGATTTGTTTAATTATGATGTATTGCTCTTGCATGCTGTTGTGATTTGTTTATTTAGACAATTCAAAGGGAGATAAAAAATCTACATAAATGTTTCTGTCTCCAGAAACAAAACATTTCCAACGGCTATCCCTTAGAAGTAGTATAGTCTGAATTAATAAACATTTCCATGGGTATTTTCTGAAGTATTTCCATGAACATTCGCAATAAAATAATATAAACAGACTAAGCAAAATATTTCCAAGGGCCAACTATTGGAAATAGTATGACAAACTATAAAATAATATAATCTGGATCAATAAGACATTTCCAAGGGCATTCTCATAAGTATTTCCATGAGCCTTCGCAATAAAATAATATAAACAGACTAAGCAAAACATTTCCAAGGGGCTAACTCTTAGAAATAGTTTGACCAACTATAAAATAATATAAACTGGATCAATAAAACATTTCCAAGGGCATTCTCACAAGTATTTCCATGAGCCTTCACAATAAAATAATATAAACAGACTAAAAAAAATATTTCCAAGGACATTTTCTCAAGTATTTCCATGAGCCATCCATATAATATAATATTTGGTTTATTTTGGTGGGTGGCGGATCATGCCAAACTTTTTCCAATGGTGTAAATGATACATTTCCATTAGCAAACAGGAAGCATTAACAAGCGCTACCTTTTCCAAGGGTTTACCTTTGGAAATTGTATGCTGTGTCAAATCTCTGACAGAAAAGCCCATTTTGTTTTCATGGAGCCTTCATACTCTTGGAAATGGCTATTCGGACCCTTGCAAAAAGTGAGGATTCTAGTAGTGAATAATGAATAATTAAAAATAATAGTACAATCTAACGCTACAATAAAAAGAAATTACATTGAGTAAAATTAACTTTATTCCTAATATGTTTCTTGTGATACACAAGTGATCCAAAATTTAATACATATTCAATAAATAAAAAATATCTAGTAATTATAAAAATTAAATAATTAACAAATGTCACAATATATTAATTACATTATGGATGATAGGGTAGCTGCAAAAAATATTTAAAGAGTTTTAAAATTTTCATACATCTAATTGTTTTTTAAAATATTGTGTTAATAAAACAATCTCACAGTAAGATTTCAGATATAGGATTATCAATTAAATTCATCCTCTCTTTAATTTTCACATTTAGATGAGTTACTTGTTTTCTTTTTAGGTTAGGATTATTCTTTAGTTAGGTATAATAACGTAAAAGAGATGTTTCATGAGATAAACAGTGCTTGGAAATATATTTAGCTGTCGTTACAAAGTATAGAGGGTTAGAGGAAGATGTTGTGATGACATATTTTTGCCGTTATGATACTTACTAGCACACAAAAGAAAGCAAAACGAAACTGATAATTGCTAATAGAAATTGCGCAACAAGAAGAATTAGTTAGATTACTTCCAATATGTAATCATATAGATGAATTTTGAATTTTACTTTTAAAAAAAAAAAATAACGACTTGTTACCATAGAGTTGGACTCATCGAAAATAGCAATTCCGCGTGCTATATATATAGTCTCTCAAAATAATAATGATTTGTTACCATGGAGTTGGGCTCATCCAAAATGATGGAAAAGGTTCATTCTCAGCGTTTCCGTTGAAAAGCCAAGTAGATTTTCTTGTAATATCATACATACCAAAAAAATTATTATTAAACTCACTTTGCACCATACCAAAGGCATCTTCCGTGAAGTAAATGCAGTTTGGTCTATCGATGTTACTTCGTGCCGGTAGAGAGAATGAGTCATTATTTCCTATAAACAACAATTGATCATAAATGGAGTCTATCTCAAACCATTCATACTGAAGTTTGTGACAAATAACAGACGGGTAGGGTGGCCTCAATTTGTTCAGTGAATGAACTTTAAATTTATAATTTTGTGTTCTATAGACTAGTAGTAGACGTCCTGATGCCATGACTAAGTACTTCTGACTAATGTCATTGTGATCAATAGAAAGTCCCAAAGTAAGGATTTTTGTGGAATTTGGATCTCCGATGTTGAAAGACATTAAAATACCCTCATTAGTAGTGCCATAAAATTTTCCTTCATAATAAGCTATATCAGAAAGTGATTTTATGTAACCTTTGACATTCGTCCATTTTTTATCTCCTATTCTACAATAGGAAAGTTTCCGATTTTCCCCAACTATTGCCATTATGATGCAATCTTGTTCTGATATTCCCGGATTCATTGATAAGATTGCTTTATGTATATAACTAAAGCCTTCAAGGGGAATATTTGGTTCATCGGCATAAGTTGATCTTATGGTGAAAGTGTCGACCGATGGGAGTCGTATTACACGCTTTGTGAATGGGTTCAAAAGGCTTACTTCCATACTATCAATACCAACTAGAACAAGCCATCCCCGTGAAGATCCACATATCCTCTTGTTAGCATCTCCTGACAGAAATATTTGATCACTTGCAAGTTCTCCACTCATTTTAACAAACTTGTGTGAATTTGAATCTTGTTTGCAAGCATTGAGCAATAATATTGGAACTCCAGGCGGTATATTTCTAGAAAAACAACAGAAGCGATTGATGTACATAAACCGCCACGATTTACAGACTGCGCATAATGTTGAAAAATCAGCATAGCATATCTTCTTCATAATCTCATCTAAAATGTCTTCGGGAAGATTAGCCCAATCGCTCATACGCAGTGCTATGCAACAAATTAAGTTTCAGTTATTGTTTTATATTTTGCTCTTTGAAATAATTTAAACATAATCAAAACAAAATTTAATTAAAATAATTGATTTGGATGGTAAAATGAACATAATAAAACAAGAATAATTATAACAATCCCCTCAACCCTGTCCCCCCATTTAACCCCGCACTCTCTCTCTCCAAATTAACTCCCTTAATTGTCTTTTATCCCCGCACTAATTCCTCTAAGAATTTCCATTTATCCCCGCATTAATTAACAATCCCCACATTAATTATACTGTCCTCTAATAACAATCCACGCATTAATTATACTATCCTTTAATAACAATTCCCGCTAATAAATATTAATCTGTTTATTGATGTTCAAGAAAATATTTATCATTGTTCTGACAAGTATTTATCCTTATGTCTGAGAAGTATTTATCATTGTCCCTGACATGATAATACTTTGATTTGATTAAACATTACTTATTGACAAGTTCAAGAAAGTATTTATCGTTGTTCTGACAAGTATTTACGATTATATATGGAAAGTATTTATCATTGTCACAGATGTTTTACTGTAAGTTGCAATTATGTCTGAGAAGTATTTATCCATGTAACATATAGTATTTATCCATATATCATAAAGTATTTATCCTTATGTCTGAGAAGTATTTATCATTGATATTGTACTAAAAGTTGCAATTATGTCTGATAAGTATTTATCCATGTAACATATAGTATTTATCAATGTATCATAAAGTATTTATCCTTATGTGTGAGAAGTATTTATCATTGGGTGAGGGGATTGTTTATTTAATGGTCCCCAGTTTTGCTGGGACAATCCAGAAAAAAAAAGGAAAATTTGTGCGGGGATAAATGACAAGTATTTATGAGGGGATTGCTTATTTAATGGTCCCCAGTTGTGTGGGGACGATTCAAAAAAAAAAGGAAATTTTGTGCGGGGACAACTCATGGGTTGATTTATTCTTTCCTAAATAGAGATCATTGCATAGGGATTAATACTTTGCGAATTCAAGATAAATACTTTGATGCTTCAAGTTAAATACTAACAGTTTCTGCGGAGCATTAATGACTGGGCGGTCCCCCCCATGATATTTTTGGCAGTTTGTGCGGGGTTTTTTGCGGGGATAGACCTGCGGGGATTGTTATCAGGGTCCATAAAACAATTAAGAAAAGAGAACATTTTTTTTAGAGTGAGTCTATGGTACTATCATATCACGGGTTGTTACCGTGCTACAACTCTATATTCGAGTATTCAAATCCTAACGGTTGATCCGAACCGTTCATCTTGTTCTCCATATTAATATGTGTTTGGAGACCAAATTTTACATTTTTTGAAATTTTTTTACTATTTTTTAGATATTTAGAAAATCACTTGATCTGAAAATTCTGGACCATCCAAAAACAATGATTTTCAATAAATCTAAAAAAATAGTAAAAAAAAATTCAAAAAATGTAAAATTTGGTCTCCAAACACATATTAATATGGAGAACAAGATGAACGGTTCGGATCGACCGTTAGGATTTGAAAACTCAAATATAGAGCCGTAGCACAGTAACAAATCGTAATATGCATAGTACCATAGACTCACTCTTTTTTTTTTTCTTTTTTTTTATCTTAGAAAATAAAGGTAATGCCATATGTACGAAGAGGTTGTATATTTGAAATCCTGATAAATTAAGTGTCTTAAAGGTTGGAGAGGCCTAACACCTTTATGTTAATAAATTGTTAGATAGTTATACACAAATCTCTATCTCAAAGTTGAAGAATTGACTACCAATTTTTCTCAAAAAAAAAAAAATTCTGAAAAAAAAAAACTCACCTGAACTAGAGGACGTTCTAGTGGGCATATACTTGGGGCATTGAATTTCCTCTTTCGGCCATTTAAGCTTGACTTGTATTAGCTTGAGCATTGATTTTAACATGATTTGTTGGTGCTCAAAATTTGTTAGGCTTTCATAATTAATAGAAGGATTCAGGTATCAAAGATAAACAAAGATATTTGTAGCCGTGTCTTAAAAAAGAAAACCAAGATGGCAGGTAACTAATTAGAGAAAATCTTATTATAAGCTTATTTAATTAATAGGCTCTATTTTTAGAGAGATTTTTTATTGCTTGTCATATACAATAATAATTTGTTTTATAATTCACGTGGATAAAAAATAACTATTGTCAAAGATAAGTCGATAGAAATTGCTATTTCTGAAGATACAACTATTACCGATGAAAGTATCTACGAGGATACATATGTTGTTAAAAAAATAGTAAAAGTTTGAAATTATGAAGTCATCCAACTATTTAATATCTATAAAATATTTTCATATTCGGATTTCGAATGTGCCACGTACCACTTAAAAAGCATATGACAATGTAAATATGAACGAGTGTAGCTAGAATACTTTACACTAATAAATTTTACCCATCACTACTACAAAAAACATTTTTGCCATAGCTCATTTACCATCGGATGTGCTTCCGCACAGATGGTGTTCGTCACGAGTGGTAGCGCTGTAATTACGTTGAACTTTTTATCATCGGTTGACATTTAACAAACCAATGGCACTGATGGACCCCTTCTTTTCCATTGGTTTTTTATATCCAACTGTTGATTTTGATTGACTCTGCGACATCGGTTGGGATATTACACCGATGGTTTAGATGGGGTGATCTATGAGCCGTCAGCATTAGTTTGATCAATACCAACTATGTTATTTTTTTTAATCGATGGGGATGTTCAAAAGGGTAATTTATATTTTTTTTAGAAAAATATTCATGCATGCACAAAATACACAACATGTGTATATCCATAAAAAATATATTCCTAAAATAGCTAGCTGTATAACAAAAAACTCTTCTCGACATGCATAGTGTTGAGTCCTTGATGGGGTAGAAATCAATGCTAATAATATTTATACCCTAACATTCTACTCTATTTTGAATTCGCAAGTGTACGAACTTAGTGTATAGTATAGATCGGGTGTCGATCTGCATGGATGGTGAATTAAGAGATCTAGGTGCAAGCCAAGTCTAGGTTATCAGTTCCTTTTAGTTGATTGGTTGTGTTTGATTGATTGATTGTAGGATGTTTGATTGTAATGTTGAGTTACAACAGTGAAGTGGTATTAAATTAAGTGTTTAGAAGATGGGCTTACAGGGAATCAGTCATTCTATCATTCAAACTCGTTTAATCTAGGTTCTGGACAACATAACAGTTGCGTACGGTCTGTCACCAACTGCATACTACTGCTAATACTGGTCGAGGTAAAGTTAATCAGCAGCATGAGGTTCTGTCATCATCTGCACACAATTGGGCAAACCATACAAGGGCTGGTTTGCACTCCAGTCTGAATCGCACACGGTTTGATCAGAACTGCACACGCCCTACACTGTTATCAATTGCAATCTAAGAGTTTCTAATCCTATTCTAGTGTCGATTACTGGTTAGTTTTACAATACCCTAATTGAATAAGTTCTGGTTGGGTACTTAATACAATTGCATGAAGATTAATGGTAAGTCTTAATTACTAGTTATTACAAAAGAGTCAAGTTCACTTGGTCAATCCATCCTCTAACCTTTCACAATAGCACTAATCAAGATTACTCCACTACTGGTTATAGTGTGTGACGTTCGTCTACCAAACTATTGTTAGATATGTGTTCTAAAAGTTATCTTATGTTGATCACTTTTACATGTTATGTTTATGAATTGGATGCTACATGCATTTTGTTCCATGAAATTTATGTTTATCTATAGAAGTGTTCAAGTAGATGCTCTTGGTCTTAAACCATAGAACTCTATATGATGACAAACATAAATCTCTAAAATGTTCACAAAGTTGGTTATTAGCATGGAACACTAATATACCATGATAAGTTTGTCATGTTGATTAAAGTACATTGTAGTTCTATAAATGCTGATAAAGGCTTATCGTTTAATAACATGAGTATATGAAAGGTTTCATATATTGAACAGACCTAATGAATGAAAATATTATATGGATTATGTTAGTATCATTAATATTTTCATTGTGTCTCGAAATTCTAAGATATGAGATGTATTTTTTTTCACATGAGAAGTATATAATGTAATTAGTATTAAAAGCTACTTATCATAAGTGGTGATAAAAATATTAGTTCCTTGTATATAACTTGTGTAGGAGAAAGTTATATGTCAATAGTATCATTGTCCCTCATTTATAATGAGTGATGATATTTTATGGGCCCCTTGGTAAAGTAGAATTATAATGCATGCAATATAATTGAAGTGCAGTTATATATTTATAATTTACTTAAGAGACCAAGAAATGAATATAATACTGTAGGGCGCAGAAAGTTGCACAGCGTCAGGTTAGCTAACGGTGCGGATTTTTCACTCTAGGTGTGAGTGGGTGGAGATGTTCCCAGCCGGGTTCGGTGCTCTGGCTCTTTGAGGTGAGCATGAGTAGGTCACCGAACTCAGGGGAAGGCATCCACTGGGAATTTCTTTCTGCATTCCTTCTGGTTCACCCCTTGTGACAACCTACGTTCATGATCAGTTGTCGGAGGTTTTATATTTTCGATTGTGGAGACGTTTAAACTCCCGACGGGCGCAAGCCCCCGCCGTTAATTACATCAGAAAGACCTTTCGGGTCAGACTGAACACCTCATGCATTCCAGGATTTGTGCCTATTTGGGTTGAACTAAATAATGGGGCTAAAGGGGGGCTCACGTATGATTTACTTTGGTCATGCGATTGGTTCTCATTTAACTTTGGATTTCTTTTTGGTTAGTTACCATGATGTATGCATGAAAATATGGATTTCGCATTTTAAATATGAGAACATGCGTGAGGAATGTCATTTATATGTTTTTTTTAATTTGAAAGGAGCATTCAAACATCATTTATATGTTTTCATTTATAAAAATATGTCAGGAGAAGGGCATTTTGGTCATTTCAGATTATGGATGAGACATGGATATTTTTCAAATGTTGTTTAGAATTATAGAGGATTGAATTTGGGTTCATTTGGGACTGATTTGAATTGATTTGGACTTAGTATGAAAAAGTTATGGTCGAAAAGGACTTGAAGGGACTTGTTTGTAAAGATTTTATGTTTCCAGGGACTTGTTTGTAATTTCTGGAGGACCTAAGGCTATGATTTGGGCTTTTGATAGGGTCTAGATTATAAAATGGGCCTTTAAGGGCTTGTTTGAGAAGGTTTTATGCTGACAGGGGTCTTTTTGTAAATTTACAGGGACTTCTCTGCATATTTTAAATAAACAGAGGGGTTTATGTGCAAAAAGGGATCTTCTGGTCACATGTGGACTTTAAGATTAGTGCAGGACTTTGAGATTTGGGCTTTTGGGCGTTTGAGATGTGCACAAGCCATTGGATTGAGATCATTGGGCTTTGAGATTGGTGCAGAGATGATTTAATTAAATGGGCTTTGAGATTTGGGCTTTTGGGCCTTTGAGATGTGTACTGGATCATTAATAAATGTGCAGGATTATGGATGCCATTTATCTGAGCTTTAAGATTGGTGCCATGTTATTTACATTCATTTGAATCACTGACAGGAAGGTCCCATATTGTCAGGAGCCGTTGGATGTTTGAATTTGGTTCATTGATCACAGGGATTGCTTTAAGATCCGTGCTCTAGCTTTAATATTTGTGCAAAAGGGGTTCCTCAGCTAGGGTTCATCTCTGATGAACTGAGTTTGGCTGATCTCGGCCACGGCGGCGCCGGCCAAGGGCATGGTTGTGATCGTGGGGCTGTCAGGAGTCGATTAGTACCATTGTCGGCTGTCGGCGGCCATCGGAGGCGGTGGAACAGGCATCTACAGTACCTATCGGTACCGATTGAGTCTCAGATTGGTTTTGATTGATTCTTTTATGATTTATTTCAATTAATTGGTCATTTGAGATCGTGTGAGGCTATAGAAGACATTAGAAGCATCAATTTCACATTTAAAGAAGTTTTGAGCATGATTTGAGTTTTGTGGTTTCGGTTTCCATACCAAATTGGTACCAAAGATTGGTACAGAGGGTTCAAAGCTTAATTGGACATTTAGAGAGATTATTTAGACCATTTCTGTAACATCCTGAAAAATTGAGTTAATTATTTATGCTTACAAAATTATATTTAAAATATTTAAAACACTATAGACGTGTCTTTTAAAAAAAATAATGAAATAATAAACTGAGTAAAGCTAGCGTGTGACATGCTCACCAAGAAAGTTTGGTGAGCATAACTCCAAAAATATATTGGATCGACGTCAAATGTCAAATCCAAACCGTTGAAATCCATATACTTCATGAGTGATGAATATACATGCAAAATTTTGAAAGTTTCGAGTTTATTTGCTACACGGTCAAGTGGTCAAAGAAATAATAAAAATTGAATATATAAAATAACTTATAATAAAATGTTCATTTCTTTGACCACTTGACCGTGTAGCAAATAAACTCGAAACTTTCAAAATTTTGCATGTATATTCATCACTCATGAAGTACATGGATTTCAACGGTTTGGATTTGACATTTGACGTCGATCCGATATATTTTTGGAGTTATGCTCACCAAACTTTCTTGGTGAGCATGTCACACGCTAGCTTTACTCTAATAAACTTGTCATATTTTATTCGATTTTCTAAATAATTAATTTAATTATACTGTACTACTCGGAATATAATTACATCAGTCTTTTTGTTCAATTAACTTACAAAAATATATATACTATCTTACTTGAGTCTTTTTTTACACTACATATAGTATATTTTAAATATAGTTTCATGCTTTAATATTAACTTTATATAATAAGGTCACTACTGTTATTTATCTCGTAATATGTCACTAACCGACTATTCTAGTGTAATGTTGAAAGTTGAATTCGATAGATCTTCTCTCATGTAAATAACTGTAGCCTCTGGACGCACCCTTCGAATTCATTCATACAACCTTTGGATTAACCGTCTCCTATAAATGAAAACTCATGCGTAACCCCTTGATTAATTAACCCCCGCTCTCTGTGAAATTTCTTATATTTTCAATTTGTCTTGCCTTCTACTTTATCCTCTCTTCATTCTCCATAAATTATATATTCAACTTGATTGCTAATAATTATCGCTCCAATCGACGCCTATCTCATATGTTGGTAATAATTTCTCATTTTATTCCAATTGACATTATTCTAACTTCAATTATTGATCGAGTGTCTATCTGATTTGAATTCTGACTACGTCGCAGTGATTATGAGTTGTTGTTGTAATCCGATTTGGAGTTCTAAAAATCTCGTTATCAGGTAACAGGACTTCTCTATAACTGTGTTTTCGTTTTGTATGGTTGATTTGAATATTGGTATTGCATATTGAATTATGATGACATATTTAACGGGATAGCGGGTCTGAGGTTGGAATTTGATATGTGATTGTAGCCTCTCATTGTTGGATGGATTTCCCAGTGAGTTGGCGGCCTTCCAATGTTGGATGGATTTTCCATTGGATTGGCGGATTAAAGGAATTGTGTTATGAGAATGTGAGAATCGCCTATGACAGGGATTACACATGTGTGAGTATGATGTGACTGGTTTTATGGATAACCTAGACCGACGTGCTATTGCTAGTTAAATATGCGTGCATAATTTAATGTGAATTTGTGTAGATTAATCTGGTCTATTTGAATGGTTGTTAAATTAAGCCAATTATAGAGAAGCGTGTCGTTAAATAACCGGTTACTGAGCTTTGTAGCTGACTCCGTTTTGTTGTTTTGTTTTCATTTCTGTTGGCGACGTAGGTTGACGGGCCAAGAAAAAATGTGAAGATGCTTATATAATCACGCTCCGGATGGTAAAAATCTGGGGTGTGACATAAATGTAACACCACGTTAAATCAAAATACTATATATATAACTGTCTTATTATAAAAAAAAAATATCATCTCTTCTTCTATGCGATCAAGACATAAGTAAATAAAAATAAATAAAAATAAATAATGATAATAATATAACATGTTTCTTTTAAATAACTACCAATAACTCACACCCTTGATCAGCCACCCTTCCAGATATAACTGTTCCCCTATATTTTTTTAAGCACCCTTTCAAATCCATGTTCCTTGTAAATATTATCCCGATGCATCCCTTTTAATTAAAACCATAAACCTTCCTTTTAAATTCTGCCGTTCCTATTTTGTCTCAAAAACTACTCCCATCTCTCAATATTTTAATTGAAAAGTAAATTAGCAATGAAACCTTGCTAAAAATCAAAGAGGAATACCCTTTTCAATTCTCTGCCCGCTGCCGCACTATCTAAATTAAGGTACCCTAAATTATGATTATTTTCTTTATAAGTTGATGCATGCATTTCATCGATTAGGATATGATAATAGAGATGTCGATTCGAATCAAGTATTGTTCATAAATTGTAGAGATTTATGATTGTATTCATTTAAATTATAATCTGAAAATCTATCTCTTTTATGATATTATAATCTGAAAATCTATCTCTTTTATGATATTATAATCTGAAACTTTTCTAATTTACAATAATTTCTTCAGTTATTCTAAAACTGTTCTCTTGATTTTTTTTTTTTTATTCAATTAATGATATACAGATCGTCATATAGTTTGTTATAACTTAGAACAGGATGTATATTTTGTTGGGTTTGACAACTCTAAATAGTTATTGTCTAAATTAATTAATAGTTCTTATTAGTATTTTAATTATTTCGAATCCGCTTTCTTTATTGGAATGATATAAATAAATCACTTTGATCTATGTATGTACATGTATATATCTTCTTAAAAATAGTACCCCCTGTTCTTGTAGAGTTGATATGTTAAATTATATTATGATATTAGAATTTCAAACTTCCTATATATTTAATTGGATTTATAAAAACGATCAAGGTGGCAGAAGCAAAATCATTGATCTTATTTTGATCTTATTTTATTTTAATCCTTTCATTCTCGTTATACTAAAACAGAGGTTAGATTTCAAATTATTTTAACCGAATTTAAAATTGTCAGAGTTTTTAATAAAAAATAATATATAACATCTAATATATGGGATTTTATCGAAATAGTCAAATCTAAAACATTGACAGTTGGCCTAGATAGTAAAGTAAGGTGAATGACATATAACATTAAGGTTTTTAGAAATGAAAATTTAATTCAAACAGCGTTAATTAAAATATATGTCTATGTTTTAGATTCGAAGTTTAAAGATTTAAACAATTTAAGAGACGATCAAGAATTCACTTCAACATCAGGTACAGGTTTCCTGGACATTGTCAAATTGTTACTTATCGTTTTGTTTGCATTTATTTACTTATGGAATTATTCATGTTGAATCGAACGATCCCTTTGGCTTTGTTTAGATAATACTAGGATAGGATTATTAGATTGATCAACGGACTTATTGGATGTGTTGTGTTGAGTATGACTTGAGCGTGATTAATGAAACGAATATGGAAAGTAACGGATAAGTTAAAGAAAAGGGGCCAATATGCGTTGTACGCATGTTGGAATGTATACATTGGGTCTAGTATTCGACTGGAGCCCTCGTTAACGTGACGTTGGTTGGACTTCCCGTCACGGGTCAATATCTTGCGATGGTTAATTTCTGAACCAAATCTGGATTTATGAAAGAGTGAGTGGCTCCAGTATCTACCAAAATACACACTGGAATGGTACCAATTTTACCCTTGTATCTTAATGCTTTAGTGTAACCAGCATTACCAGTGCAACTCAATGTTACCAAGGGCTCATCTGCCACATCTCCCTCATCCAACTCCTCTGCAATTTCCACTTCATCTTGCCCCATCTCATAGTCTAGCTCTTCCTCTCCTTCAATGGTATGTAATCCTTTCACACTTCTGTGGCCTTGACTCCACCTTTCCCCACATTTGTAACACAGCCCCAGTGCCCTTTTTTGTTCAATGGATAGGTTGTTGGCAGGTTTAGGGTATTGGATGTGAGAGGGCTTTGGATTTAGGTTCACCTTATAAGGAGGTACGGGTTCATTGACTTTTTTTACTCCTGTTTCAAGGTATTTTGGAGGTCTGTAATTTGTTGTGAAAAGGGGTCTGAAACTAGACTGGTTTTGAGGTTTGAAAAGACTCATTTTCTTCTCTAATGGATTCACGGCTACCTCAATCTCCAGAGCTAGATTAAAAGCTTCATCCAAATTTTGGGGTTTAAAAAGATTAATGGAGTTCTGGATCTCATCCTTCAAGCCACATATGAAACTCCATACAAAAAAATAATCATTTTTAATACCAGTTTGTATCATCAGTCTAGCTTTTGCCCTTTGAAACTCCCTCAAACAGTCATCTACAGTACCTGTCTGCTGTACCCTTTTGAACTGGACTACCGGATTCAAATGAGTTCTCAATTTAAAACGTTCAAAAATGGCCTCAACTACATCTGCCCATGGTGGATCCGGGTGTTCAACCCGATAGCAACTAAACCACTCTGCAGCATCCCCAACAAAGTTCATTGTGGCCATCTGAACCTTATAGATTTCAGGAGTTTGATAATAGTCAAAGTAGAACTTACAATGTTCTAGCCAATCCCCAACTTTACTACCATCAAACAATGGTAAATCAACTCGGGCCATAAACCCCATTTGGTTTGTTTGCTGATCAGCGTACCGATCATTCCTCCCGGTACCGTTCGGGTCATCTCTTCCCTCCTGCCCTCGATCGATAGTTGTGGACATATGACCACTGTGACTAGATTGATAGATCTCAGGATCTTTGCCTTTGATGGACCGATTCATCTTCTCCATCATCGTCATCAACTGTTGAAACCGATCCTCTTGGACACGATTAGAGAGCTGACTTTGCTCATCACGTATTTGGAATCCAGCATGCATTTCTTTCGCCAACTGATTGAGCTTGTCATTGATAGTCGCCAGGTCCAGCTGCACCACTACCTCCTCCGGTGGATCAGGCACTCGCTTTGGTGGCATCGCACAATCGACTCCTCCCCAGCTGCAACAACCTGGCTCTGATACCAACTGCAACGACCTTAGCTCCCAGTGGCCAGAACGAACAAACTGATTCGAATAGAACAATCAATTTTATAGAATTTTGGATAAAGAGAAGAATCTGACAAGATAACCAAATATCGAATGCCAAAGCAATTCGCCAATTTTACTATGACATTTCACGATACAACTCCACTGGAGCTTAAGCCTTATATAGGCAATGCTAAATGTAAAAGAAAGTAAGAAAAATTGGTAAAAGAAATCTTCAATTTATTCACGGAGTGCCATGTCAGCTTGAAGCACTGGCGTGGCCTAACAAACTCCTCAACGACCCTGTTACTGTCAGCGAATGGTTCACCTATGTCTCCTCTCCAGTTGCAACATCTTTGCGTCTCTTGTTCTGCTCATTGGGTCCCTCCTTGTCAGACACACAATTCTCTTTAGCGCTCTCTTCCTCTTGTAACTTCTGGGTCCCTCCGTCAGCGACAATCCTTTTAATGGGATTTTGACCGTGCTTCCTGCCCTTTCTGCCCTTGCTTCTTTCTTCTTCATTTAAACTACGAGTTTCAACGGTAACTCCCAAATTACCTATTTCTCGTCGCACAGGGTACGATTTAGCAACTTTAGTTTAATTAACTTTCAATTACAAGTGCTAATTTTACAATTTTTTCATGGGATCGTCAGAACTGGAAAATCAGCAAAAAAAAAAAAAATTGAAGTGCTAATTATGCAATTGTTCTCAACTTACTTCTATCTTGTAGTAGCACATAGATATGGAGCCGAGTTCATACCATTTTATAATTTAAGTTATCTTCTATCTTTGAATGAATAGGAGCTGCTGTTGAAATATGAAATGTATTCATTATGGGATTTCTCTTATTGAGATAAAAGCTTCATTTAAATTTGGTAACAGGTGTACCATGCCTCTATACTGGCAATGGCTAACGACAAGTGCAGTGTGCGAAAAGGCTGGGCTGAACTAAATCTTGATTTGCTACCCCTCATATTGCACATGTACAAGTTAGGTGACATCATTGATTTTATCCGCTTCTGTGCTGTGTAAGCAGTGGAGGTTGACTAACTTGTCAGATAACCCCCCCAGTTTCCTTGGCTTTTTGCTCGAATTAACTTGGAATTCTAACATCAGTTTCCATGCCCTTCCCTCTGACAAAATTTTCTCCATTAATGAACTTGTTACCACTAGTCGACGATGGTCTAATGAGTTTATTCTCGATAACAAAAATGTATTCAACTTTTATAATGAGCATTTTAATACCTCTGTATTAGATAAAAAAGCCTATGTTGCTGAGCATACTACTATTTTCTCGCGTATGGTGAATCGTTTTAGTTGCAACGTGAGTGGTCATGTAGTTGTCCCTTTTCCACCCGTTGGAAATATATCTGATTTTTTTTTTAATTTTAAATCAGACCGAGTGTCTACCACATTAATGCAGGTCCCATTTATGAGACACCATGCACATCACATGGAAAGGATTTTCTTGTATTACTATGGAAATACAACAACACGATCACATGTTGTTCTTGATGACACCACTCAAGATGGTTGATTGTTGATTTCAACAAGGATTGGCGTGTTGTTGGTCGTACACAGCGATGTTCCCCCTCAAGATGATGTACCATATGTAGATCGCCGATTTGTGGTTTATCGCCTTGAGAATTACTGCAAGCAACCCCGTTGGACCAAATTGAGCGGAATTGGTGATATGATGTTGTTTTTGGATTATTCTAATGCTTTTAGCTTGATGGCCAGCGATTACGATGGATATAGAGGTAGCAGCATCTATTTCATCACTCATTTGAAGAAAAATCCCATTTTCTTTGGGTCTAAATTTGAGCATGTACTACTTGCTTTCGACATGAGAGAGAATAGATGCTTTGTGGTGCGCTCCTTGGGAGAGGCTACAGCTTTTGCTACTAATATCTATTGGTTTATCCCTTCTCATTATTAGTTCAATAAATTAATTTGCTCTATATATTATGCAGTATCGTATAGATCTTTATCTACCATGTTTTGTATGTTGCATAGATGTGTTTAATGAACAACTATGAAAAAGTTATCCAATGTATCTTATTAGCTTTTAGTCGCTTGTGTTTTTTATCTTGTTAATTAGGCTTTGCATAGGACATTAATTTAGAAGACAAGAATTAATGGTTATGCAAATCTTATGAAGTGTTTTTCTTTTAAGATTAACGGAAAATTCCATTAACAATTGTAAGTAAATTAAAAGTATATATACAACATATTTGTCTAGTGTTACTTGGTTATTTTGCTAAAATAACCAAGTAAAAGAGTTTGTTTCTTATTTACGGTCAAGTTATTTTTTGCCTGGAGAATGACAACAACAAATACAAAAAAAATGACTAATTAAGGAAAAGTCATTTAAGAGACTAACAAAGAAGGAAATGGAAGTATGTATTGGAAACAATTGAGGGACAAAGTTGTCCACAAACTTAAGAATTTTGAAATGGGGGTCCTATTTTCAGGGCTAAAAACACTATATTAAGTACCGTGGAATTTTATTTTTTCTTAATACCAGTCTTGCCCTCAATAATTTCTTTCTTATCTTTGATTTATGATGTTAATAATATGAAAATGTACTATTAAATTTACATTTTTTACTATTTTTTTAGATATGTAGAAAATCACTTGATCTAAAATTTCCATTCAAAAGTAATGATATTCTACTTATCTTAAAAAAATGTAAAATTTAAACTATCTAAAAGTTCATTTTCATATGGAGATCATGTTGAATGGTTTCAGATCGGTTGTTTGGATTTAAAACGGAGATATTGATCCATAGTACAAACTAATCTGCGCTATGCATAGTACCATAACCTGTACGGACACTCATTAGAATATTTTTCTCCACCGAAAACTTTCCTTATTAATGCCTATTATTTTGAAACTTGTATCTGCCTCAGGATTCAGAACCACACTTATGAGGTACTGAATTCTGATAATCATAGATCACACTTCTATGTGGATATAAATTCGGAGGCAGTGCTTATGAGGCCTTCTAGCCACTGTCATCAATGCATTTTCACATTCCCTAGGCAAGCTCCTCTAAAGACAATCTTATCTCCTCTCTGTTTCCTTTTAAGAGTACCTAAAAGCAGAGCATGCTCTTTAGATATTCAAGTGACCTCCTCACAGAAACCACCCAAAACCCAATTATGGTTACCAGCACAAATCCTGAGTCAGATCACATGGACTGTGATGACGAGACACAAGTGCTGTCAATCGAGAGAGTCTTTGAGGCAGAAAAGGTACCAAGCTGGAGGGAACAACTAACCTTTCGAGCCTTTGCCGTTAGCATGTTGCTTGGTGTGATGTTTAGTGTGATTGTGATGAAGCTGAACCTCACAACTGGAATCATACCGTCTCTTAATGTCTCAGCTGGGCTTCTAGGGTTCTTCTTTGTCAGAATGTGGACCAAGTTACTTGAGAGATTTGGTGCACTTAAACAGCCGTTTACACGCCAGGAGAACACTGTGATCCAGACATGTGTGGTCGCTTGTTGTGGCATTGCATTTAGTGGTAATTCATATTTCTTTTAATATTCATAAAAAGGTCCTTTTACTATTATTATTTTTTTTGTTTGCTTTTCTTTTCTTTTGCATGAAAAATCTCGATTCTTGGTAGAACCTTTAATTAGTTTTGATCCTAAGATAGTTTACCGAATTATCCTTATATACCTTGGGGATTACCTAGGTCCCGTATAAATTATTTCTTCTGTTCCTTTTAACTTTGAGATTGATTTTCCTGCAAGATAATGCTGTTAGGTAAATGTTGATAATATATATTCTTTCATCTTGTTTTACTTCAAACTTGATTGAACCTTTTTGTTGGTGCCTTCAACTGAAGTTCTTTGGTAGCTAGGTTTTAGAAATTTAAATTTTCTATTTGGTCACAATATCATTTGTTATTAGTCATTACTGAATGGGCTAGTCCGTCAATTTTTCCTTATTCAAATTGATTTCCAAAATATTTATATTCTTCAATGAACTTCTTCAATTAATTTCCTCCAGGTGAATTCAGTTTCCTCAAGTGACTTGATCCCTGTTACAAAGAAATTAAATTTGATCCATTGAACAGGGGGATTTGGAAGCTACCTATTTGCCATGAGTGAAACAGTTGCTCAACAATCCACAGAGGCGAATGATGCACAAAATATCAAGGACCCCAAGTTGGGATGGATGATTGGGTTTTTATTTGTTGTCAGTTTTCTTGGCCTATTTTCCCTGGTTCCTCTTAGAAAGGTATTACTAATCTTTTATATGTAATTGATGTATAGAACTGCTATTGACTGATAAGATATTGAGGCAGTAATTATCATATTTCTCGTGTACATCAACGTGCCTTTTAACTGGATAAAACAATAAAAATTATAACCAAAGTTATTAGCCAAAAAATTCAATCGGATACACGATCATGCATATGCTCTGTGCCATGATTTACATATTTCATTCATATATGAACTTCTTATATTGCTTTGACTTGTAATGATTTCTGTTATTTTAGATAATGATAATAGACTACAAGTTGATCTATCCAAGCGGAACCGCCACTGCTCACCTTATCAATAGTTTTCACACCCCACAGGGTGCTAAACTAGCCAAGTAAAAAACATGTTTTATTTAATTTTGTTTGTTCTCCTTTTTTTTCTTCATTTTTTTCTTCAGCTTCTTTTGTCATGTGGATATAACATATAACCTATTTACTCACTGTACAGGAAGCAAGTAAAGACCCTCGGCAATTTCTTTGTGTTTAGCATCTTATGGGGGTTTTTCCAATGGTTTTATACTGGAGGCGATGAGTGCGGCTTTAAGGCTTTCCCTACTTTAGGGCTTCAAGCATTTGAGAACAAGTAAGCAAACCATACTCCATTACCACTTCTAACTGGTAGTGCATGTACAATCTAAGTCTCCAACTCTAAATAAGCCACTGTTAAGTTTCATGTCAACAAATGAAGATTAGTGGAAAAAAGAATAAAGAAAAAAAATTGGAATTATGAATAAAGATACCTTATTCATTCCGGCCATTTAATAACAGGAAATTGGTATATTTCAATAGATATCTACATTAGGCCTTTCTAATCATATTGTATTCTTTTGTTGAGATTAATTTCTTTTCATTTCTGATTTATGGTGATTTCTTTGTAGGTTCTTCTTCGACTTCTCAGCGACTTATGTTGGAGTTGGTATGATCTGCCCATATTTGGTTAATGTATCTGTTCTATTAGGAGGCATTCTTTCATGGGGAATAATGTGGCCACTGATAGAGAGAAAGAAAGGTGATTGGTTCCCTGCTGATCTTCCCTCAACTAGCCTTCATGGGCTCCAAGGCTACAGAGTAATATTCTCTTCTTTAACCTCCCCCTTTTATCATTTCTACAATACTTCTTTGTTGAAGACTTGAAGGTAGTATATATACCAGTCAATACTTCTCTGTGTGTTCCTTCCAGGTATTTATAGCTATTTCACTGATCCTTGGTGATGGCCTCTACAATTTCTTCAAGGTTCTCGGTCGCACTATCTCTGCTTTCTCAACACAAATTCAAGCAAAAAGATCATCATCAGGACCATTCTCAGCTGAAACTACCAACCGGTTAACCGAAACAGGTGTGTCTTTCGATGACCAACGGAGGATTGAACTCTTCCTTAAGGATCAAATTCCAAATTCAGTAGCATTTGGCGCTTACGTGGCTATTGCTATAATCTCCATCATCACCCTTCCCCACATATTCCATCAACTCAAATGGTATTTATTACAAACTTAATTTGATCGACAATTTCAATGAATGATACCATATTTGCTTCTATTACCAAAGAAAATGATTGACATTTTACCGATTAAAATTTGAGCAGGTACCATGTATTGCTAACTTACATCGTTGCCCCAGTTCTGGCCTTCTGCAATGCATATGGATGTGGCCTGACTGATTGGTCCCTTGCTGCGACCTATGGCAAGCTTGCAATTTTTAGCATCGGAGCATGGGCCGGGGCAGCCCACGGTGGAGTCTTAGCTGGGCTAGCTGCATGTGGAGTCATGATGAGCATCGTGTCCACTGCCTCTGATCTAACACAAGACTTCAAGACCGGTTACATGACGCTGGCATCGCCCCGTTCAATGTTCATTAGCCAAGTGATCGGCACTGCCATGGGCTGTATAATTGCTCCTACCATATTCTGGCTCTTTTTCAAAGCGTTCAAAGATATAGGTGTACCTGGGTCCGACTATCCATCACCTAATGCGCTTGTGTACCGTAACATGGCCATTCTAGGTGTAGAAGGCGTGTCGTCACTACCAAAACACTGCCTCACATTATGTTGTATTTTCTTTGCCGCTGCAGTCCTCGTAAATCTAGTTAGGGATTTGGTTGGGAAGAAAAGGGCGAGGTTTATACCGCTTCCGATGGCCATGGCCATACCGTTTTACCTGGGGTCATATTTTGCAATTGACATGTGCATCGGCAGCTTGATATTGTTTGTTTGGGAGAGAATTGATAAGGCGAAGGCCAATGCATTCGGGCCAGCGGTTGCCTCGGGATTGATTTGTGGCGATGGATTATGGACTCTCCCTCAGTCTGTGCTGGCTCTGGCACAGGTGAGGCCTCCTATTTGCATGAAGTTTCTTTCAAGAAGTGCAAATGTCAAGGTTGATGAGTTCCTTTCTAAGTTATCTTAGATTTATAATAGTTGAATGTGATATTTGTCATGGTTGAGGGAAAATTTTGAGTGCATTGTTTTTTGTGTTATTTTAAGCAGATAATTATAATTATTAAAGAATTATGGTCATGTTTGGTTGTGGACTAAACAGTGGAATAAGGGCTTTAGGCCTCACTTATTCCACCAAACATGATTTAATTGAGCTGAACGGAATAAGCTAAACCACCTCTCTGAGTGGTTTAATTTTAATTGAGTGTGATGCCTAACTTTTTATTATTTTTAATCACTTTTTAAGAAATATAAAATAAACAACTTTTTTTTTCATTTACATATAAGGAAACTTATAACTTTATCAATTATAGAATCAACATTTTTTTAAATGGCATAACTTTTTAAATCAACAAAATATACAATCTAGAAAATAATTAAATAAAATATTTTTTAAATTGTACTACAAAATAATAAAAATTTTGTTCATCAACCTAACATATTTTTTGACAAATAAATTAGTACACATATAACTTTAATTAAATAAGATTCATTAAATATAATGTGCTTCTCTAAGATATAGAATTAATTTATACATAATTCATATTCTTGTACAATTTCTTTCAATCAAAATGAAAAGAAAAAAAATACGAAGAATAGTTTTATTATTGTTATTACAAATTTTGTATGACAAAATAATTTGTAATATCAAATCATGCCTTAAGCCATCATATTCTTACCAAACAAAGTACAATTTAAGTCAAGATATAACTTCAGATATCAACCAAACATAAATAATTTAGATCGACCTAAGTTGAAATAATCAAGTTAGGTCTCATTAACTTTAGTCCACAACCAAACATGACATATGGCCTTTTGAAAGCAAATTAAAGGTCCTTGTTATATTATGTTCTTTACCTTATAAATGAAATTAAGGTGATTAATTTGTTTTAGTTTGAAACTTTCATGACATCTGTGTTAGAATATTATGTCTGATACTTGATTTTAAAGTCGAAATTCATGTGCATATTAGTCGTCCAAATTAAGTTGTACCAGCTTCAAAATCCATCAGATCTTTGAGAATTGTTTTCCAGCATAAAGTTAAAAATTGATTCACGAGAAGATAGGTAGATAACTTCAATAATAAAGTGCTAAAGATTCTAAAATAATAGAAAATAATGAAAACTATAATTTATGAAAAGATATGCATCAATTGAATTGGCATGGGGGGCGGGTATATAGTGGGGGTTTGGGGGGGGGGGGGGGGGGGGGGGGGGGGGGGGGGCTCACTTGTTTTACAAATTTAACATTCTTAAAATATAAAGTTTAAAGTTGAAATTCAATATGGTATTTACAAAATATGATGGAATTTAATGTATACGAGTCATTTGGAATGATGGATATTAATGAGATGCTTGAATCATGAAGATTACAGAAGATCATAGAGATTGAGATCACAAAGATTATGAACATCACACTTACCGTTTTGTTTTATCAATTTTTTATCCAAAAGTATGATAAAGTAGATCTGAGATTGTGACTACCGAGTCTAGTCATTGCATGGATGGAAGTCTAATTCAAAATTCAAATAACCGAGCTTGGTCAATATTAGAAACTAGGCGCAAGCAAAATAGGTTAATCCATTATGTTGTAGATCTTGTGATTTGCATAGAGCCATTGGCTCTCCCTTTGAATTCCACTATAAATAGTTGGCTCTTTCGTCTGTCTAAGTAAGAGAATACTCTCACAAACTTTACACTTTCGAATTCTTTGAGAGATTTAGCATAATTCATTGTTGCTTGTGCCTAAACTTCAATCATCTTTCCAACAACCTCAAATATACTTCACTTAAATTGATCATTGTGAGATTAGAGCGAAGCTAGTGATTGCCTGGACTTAGAGCATTTGTTGCTCCCCTACTCCAAGCTATCGTGCTTGTTTCTTGAGTTATTGTCTCACTTCTCTATTTGAGTTGTTGTGCTCATCTGTCTAATTGTGTGGGTCGTAGGAGTGTTGTTGTGCTCAACTCATGTATCAATTTTTCTAACTCTATCTATTTACTTTACAGCACTATTATTTATTTAATATATAATTTTTTGATTCTGTCAGGAACTTAAAATAGATAGATTACATAAACATAGAAACAACTTTCAAATTTGTATATGCGACCAATAGTTACAAGTTGTAGGATTTAAATTTTTAAACATCCCCTTATTCACAACCCCCCCCCCCCCCCCCCCCCCCCCCCCCCCCCATATCATTAGGGACAACAAAAAAAAAGATATTAGTATTGTGAAAATTGCAAGATCTTAAAGTTAAAAATTGATGAATTTAGGGCTTATATAGGACCGGTGCGCAATTCTAACACACTCTTTAAATATTTTGTCTCAGTAGTGAACACAAATCAACAGTTTGGTATTTAAGAAAAAATCGGCAGGATTTCCCCTTTGTTTCCCAAGTACGCATAAGAATCATATCCATTTAGACATAAAATTCAATGCGTACTCGTGGGAACAATAAAGAGAAATTCTACCGAATTTTTCTTAAATACCAAATTCATTGATTCGTGTTCAGATCCTAAATGAGACAAAACATTTCAAGAATAATCTCAAAATGCGGACTATTCAAAATTAATTTCTATCAAATTAATTTTGAAAAGACACATGACCTAAAGCATACTAATATATATTCGGTTATTATTTGATTCATAATACAATACTACCTCGTTCAATCTATATATACATATATAATAAATTATATATATAACAAAACAATCAATTAAATCAATATTCAACATGCATGTAATTAAATTACTTAAATTGAGAATAATATTTACTAACTGCGTCAAGTGGAGATAGGGTAAAGATCTTAGATAGCAGAGAGATATATACTACTTGAGGGAGAGTGGAAATTCACGTGAAAAGGAAATGGAGAGAGTGAAGCAGATCAATATTTTGAAAAGAATAAAATGCACTACGAATTTTAAAAATTTAGATCAATTTCATCAATTTACAAAGCATTTCACAAATAAGAAACAAAGATCTAATTATTACCCGAATTTCCACCAGTGGAGTGGAGAGAGGGTGGAGATAGTTGAAACAGTGGAATTTTGCGTAGCTTTCTGTCAATTGAGAGAGAAAGAAAGAGGCATCTAGGGTTTAAAATATTATACCAGTTACATACAACAACGGTTCAACCAATGCTAAATGTCTTACGTACAACACTGATTTATTTGCAAAATCTGGTGTTGAATATTTATCACCGGTTTTTTTAAATAACCGATGCTAAATGTCTTAGATACAATACCGGTTATTAACAATAAAACTATACTGGTGTTGATTGCTAAATAATTACCACTGGTTTTTTCAAATAAATCGGTGTTATATGTCAGACATTTAACACCACCGATGGTACTTTTAACTGGTGGTAAAATATATGCAACACTGGTTGCATCAAATTCGATGTTGTTTGATCGATACTGATTTAAAATTTTGTAGTATTGTATGTCCATTATGAAATTATCAATATCATCTTGTTCAATTCAACCTTCAACCTATCTAATCTCGTTACGCAGTACTCGAAGATTTATATAACTATCGTCATGTCCAACATCGGAATGTGATAAAGAGAACTTTTGGAGTTTTAAAAATGTGTTTCAAAATTCTCCAGTTAATAATGCCACCTTACAAGTTTAGAATACAAGCCTTGGTTCTTATGGCGTGTTGCATAATTCATAATTTCATAAGAATGCAAAATTCGCCGAATCAGTTTTTGGATACCACAGCTAATATGGAATTCATGTATGACAATGTGAATTCGGTAGATCTGGAGGAGTTGCCAAGTGGTACTGATTGCAGGTGATTCGAAATAATGTCAAGAATGTTAATTATGTGAAGACAACGAAGTCACATGAACTAAGCAAGAGATTGATTTATGTAATGTTACTTTAAATTTATGTCTAAATATATAATGTTAGGAGATTTTGTTTAGAACTAGATGGAATTTTGTACTGTTTGGATTATATCTATGTGTGGAATATGTTTACTGTTTGAATCTTCTTAAAATTTAAGCTAACGTAAATATATATAGAGAGTGTAAGGCTACGCTACTTCGCGGATTAAACGGGTGATTTTAATTCGCGCTCATATCTCTAGTTTCGAAGTCCAAATAGCCGATTCAAACCGTTAGATATTTAATCTATATTAAAATGTGCTTGGAGACCAAATTTTATGTTTTTTGGAATTTTTTTACTATTTATTAAGATAGTTTGAAAATGACTGTTTTTTAGTGGTGCAGAATTTTAATAAAAACAGTAATTTTCAAACCATCTTAATAAATAGTAAAAAAATTTCAAAAAAATGTAAAATTTGGTCTCCAAGCACATTTTAATATATATTAAACATATAACGATTTGGATCTACTATTTGGACTTCAAAACTAGCGATATGAGCACGAATTAAAACAGCCCGTTTAATTTGCAAAGTAGCGTAGCCTTACTATATATATATATAAACTAAGCTAAAGCCACGTTTTATTGGCTTTTGGAAGTATGGAGATCAAATTTGCCTTATTGATCGTAATATATATCACGTTTTATTGTTTATTTTTATTGTTATTTTTTAATTTCTAAAATTCATTCTACAATATTCTTGAACTATAAATTTTTGAAACTTACTACTTCAGCGGAAAAAGAAAACAAATTATTGAATTGAAAGTTAAATTATTTTTAAAAAAAAAGTAGAAATAAAAAAACTTTAAATCATGACTCAAGGAAAATACACCAACCAAACGGGAGTAATTTTAATCCATAGCTCAAGTAGCAGGTTCCAACCAAATATAATTATGGAACCTAAACATAATTAACTTAATTCAGAATAACTTAGAGTACACAATTTAATCCGGAGTAAAGTTACTCCCCAACTAAACATACAATTAGAGCTTAAAAGCGCTAAGGTATTGATGTTCGATTGTCTTAATTTATAGGTGAAATCTAAGGAAGCTAAAAAAAAGGAATATAGATGCCTTAAGATTTGGACAGGGAATTAAAATTCGAGAAAAAGGAGATTAGAGGAGGTGATCTTAATCCACATTGAGGAACCGGTGTTCGACAGAATTAAGCAGCTATAAAGCTAAAAGAAGCAGATTAAGCCTCCAGCTTAATCTATTGTTGCCTAACTGGAACAGTCTCATAAGTTTAAAGCAGTGTTGTAAATAACAGTATGCGCTAATCGTCAAACGATTAATCGGAAATAATAAAAAATAATCAGTCGTAATCAGAAATAATAAACCGTTAGACAAATTTGTAACAATATTTGATCTCCTCCAACGACTAAATGACCGTTTAATCTGCTTAAACGGCCGTTTTTTACAACAGTGGTTTAAAGAAGTGACCGCATAATACAACTGACTTTGAATACAATATTTCCAATACCAAGGTTACACAGGAAAGCGGGGCCCAACAGTAAGAAATTATCACCTCAAAAAAAACAAAAAAAGTAAGAAATGGAGAGCAGAAAGGGTTAGAAGACTGTTTGGCCAGATCAGCTGAATTTGTCCAGCACATCGCTTACGTGTCATGTCGTAAGTTAATTCTAAAGTTTTAATTAGTGATCAAGATTGTTTCTTTTGTAACAGTATCAACTATATAAGGGTCCGGTCCCCTAAAGTAACTCAATTTTTGTGTTTAGATCTAGACTGTCTGATCCAAGGTTGAGAGTACAGGGCTCGTTTGATCTTGTTGTCCGATTCGAATCTGACCGTTCAAATCTAAATTCACAAATTGAGTTACTTTTGGAGGTTATAGACCCTTGTATGAAAAGACATTTATGAAAGAAAATAATTTTACACTTCCAAGTTCCATCTCTTATCAGTCGTTACCATAGTTCCACTGGTTCTTGAGAAATTCTCATCAACTCTCTTCAATCTCAGTTCAATCCGATTCTTCTGAGCATTTTCTCAGCAGAATCTTTGCTCATCTCTCTTCCTCAGGCTTCGTCTCTCTCCACGCAGCAGCCATCTCGCCCTGCCTCAGGTTTTTCTCAGTTCCTTCATCCCTTAAAATTATGCGTTGATTAAAATCTTGTTTGGGCCAAGGAGCCTAGTTGTCTCCTGTTTGACCTAACTTAATCACAAATTTTTAATTTATCGACCATGAGGGGTTTGTATTGGATTGTCAGCCAAGAATGAATTTACTTTGTTCATTTAATGTCAAATTGTTCCTCAGCTGTGCAATTATTAGATAAACCTTGGTTTAGCAAATTTGCATCATTTCGATCTTGATCTTGCAACCTAGCATTGCCTATTGGTTATTTAACTTCAAATATCAATTAAGATTGAGCATTTCATTTGTTCGATTAAGATATGTAGCCTCAATAAATCATTTGTATATGTATTTGCAACATTATGGAGTTCAAAGAACAAATCTTTAAAAAATCATATTAGGATGCCTGGTCTGTTTTTTTTTTTTCAAACTTTGTGAACAAATTTGAACTCAATTTTAATTAGGCATTGAACCCTATGGGAGTTCTTTTAAAGGACAAAGTAAGAAAAACAACAAGAAAGGTGAGGGGGAAGCATCACAACTTTGGCATAGAGCCCAGAATTGGAGCATGGAACAAACCATGTTATTTTAAATTTGGTGAAATGTTTGATTGCGATTTCTGATGAACAAGTTTCTGCTAAACTTGGTTATGGATAGTGAAATTGAAGAAAACAGTTTGCAACCTTGTCATCATACCCTTTTCAAGACCAAATATAGGTTCACTTTTGTATGATTACATGAATCTGACTCTGGCTGCTTATAGGTTGACTAAAGTTTTGTTATACATAATGGTCAGGGTACTTCTGGAGTTTTGTTTCTGGCAGCTACATGTTTTCTTTAATTTGAGAAAATCATTGAAAAGATTTTGGGCTTTGCTTTTTTTTTTTTTAACAGAGGAGTTGTGCTTTTTTTAGGTGCTCGAGGGAATATTTATTTAAATATTAAAGGAGAACGACGCCATGGACTGGTTTTGTAGCTTGCCCATTGAAATATTGCCCAAGATCCTATTCTTCCTGAGTACAAAAGAGGCTGTTCAGACATGCATCCTTTCCAAAAGATGGAGACATGCATGGACTTCTCTCCCGATTCTAGAATTTTATATTACTGATTGGGTGGATGAGAGTGTTGAGGATAAGGAAATATGGAGAGAAGGCGAGCGTAAGTTCAAGAATTTTATGTATGGCGTGTTGAAAAATCGAGTGCAAGTAAAGTTGGAGGAGTTTAGATACACGAATTATCTTCTGGAGTATGAATCGAAAATTTCTTTCGAATTTCCTGACCATGTAAATTGGCCAGAGCCTCGGGTGGTTTTTGTCAGTATTGGTAGAGATAGATGGGATCTGTTGGCTTTGCCTGATTTCATTTTCTCTTGCACAAGACTAGAAGTTCTCGAGTTGTGTATCTCAAGTGCTACTGGTTTTCCTATTATCAAGGCACAACCAATACACCTACCTGCTCTGAAAATTGTACACCTGATGTACATAACACTCGATGGCTTAATACAAAATCTTTTCTCTAAATGCCCTCTCCTTGAAACTATGGTTTTAGCCCATTGTTTATTGGATATCTCCGAAATTTCATCTGAAGTGTTGAAGAAATTGAAAATCTATGACTGCTCTCAATCAAGGCCAACTCAAATATCTTGTCCCAATCTTGATTCTCTCTCCATTAAATCATATGGGAGAATGGCAGGCTTTGAACTTAAGAACACTACATCCCTTGAATATGCTAAGATCTCTTTGGATCTGCTCAAGAATCACAGTGATCTGAACCTCCTCAGCAGCCTTTCAAATGTTTCACTTCTGCATCTTGGTTTGTTGGGTCCTCAGTTTAAGGTATATTTATCTTCTCATAATAATAAAAAAAATAGTTTCTTGCATGCACTTATTGAGATCGCAACAGTGTCATCTCAAACATAAATACATTTCTTGTATGTTGATGTACAGTAAATGACAGTAAATGAAACTTTTGGTGTCCATTCGCTGTGTGCAATACAATGTGTGCGGATTGTTGTTATACAGTGTCTCTTACTACAAATTATAATTTAGTTTGTTTCCATGTGGGGTTTGCTTCTGTACCATCTTTTGCTAGCTATTGCCAGCTGGATAAATCATGAAAACAAAAGAAACTAAGGAAATTCTTGCTTCCATATTCAAAATTTTATTTTGTTTGGTGCTAATCATGTTGATCTATTTGTTAACATAATCTGTGTTATAAATGACAGTTGAAAATGGATTTTTGCTTATGTATTCAAATTGATGTTTCTGTCTTAATATGAAGGTAAAATTGGAGAAGGACATTTCTGAGTGCTGGACCTTCAGAAACTTGCAGATACTTAAAATTTCCTACTGGGATTTGAGTTATGACCTCGATTTAGTGGCTTGTTTTCTCAAGCATTCCCCTTTTCTAGAAGAGCTCACTTTGCGCCTCCGTGAAGTAATCTCTCTCAAACCTCCCTCTCTCTCTGTGTTTTTTTTTTTTTTTTATTAGAGGCTGCCATGTATTATTGTCGAGGAAAAAAGTTACACCATTTACCAGCCCATAGAACAAAATCATTTTCACTATAGCCCTAGTGAAAATGTGCAAAACAAACTGTCAAGAAAAACGTTAGGAGTAATCATCCCACATCATTTAGAGCATTCCTCACTGGAGGAGGGGATGCAAATTTGACGTACTATATTTCCTTATAAAAAGTTCAAATAAATTAATTAATTGATATCAATTTAATTAACATTAGTATATTATGATGTTGATTCTTTTGAACTAATCATATTGTCACTGATAATGAAATAATAAGTAAATCAATTGTATCTGCATTGTTATGTTAATAAGCACACCTTTAGTAAGTAAAATAGTTTTGGTAATAAAGTAATTCGATTCATTATTTTTTTAGCAACTATTTTAATTGCATTATAACTAATTATATTAGTTATATTTTTAGCAAGTATATCAATTGCATTAAAAAATATATATATATATGTAATTTTTTTACATGTTAAATACTAATCAAACAAATGACTAATGATTGGTACATCTGATAACTTCCACATTGTTATAATCTGGTTATATACTGATTTGCTTCTCTGTTTCGGCTGATGAGTAAATTGTGGCCAAAGCCAACCTTTCCTTTTCACTCTGGTTAATGACAATTTATTTATGAACTATTTATGTATTAAGCAAGGCCAGAGCTGTATGAACTAGCAGGTACCTATATGATGATTACCTCCAAACTAGTATTCGCAGTGCAAGAAATTGTGCTAAGAAATGCTGCTCTTTTGAGCATTTCTTCAGATGTACCTGCATCTTATTAGACTAATTGGAACTTTTGTTTCACAATTATGGAAGCCGAAGAAATGTCATCCAAAAGAAGAGCTAAGCCAGGAGAAATTGGAAAATAGAAGAATTGTGCAATTCCAGAGGAAGCACCTTAAGACGGTTAGGATTGTTAAACCAAAACAACGGCCTGATATGGTGGTTGATGGACTGCTCCACAATTTGCGTTCTCACATCAAGACAATTGATAAAGAAATTATTATCTGACATTTCAATAATTTTTTTTACATGAGTTTGCTGTTTTCGTTATGTGTGAGACATATGGATGTTGATGCTATACCTATACCTGTTGAGTTGTTTCTGTGTTCTCAATTTGCTGGTGACAAATTTGTAAGGAGTTTCTGTTGTCCCAAAAAATTTGATGCCTAATTGACTCTGACTAATTTAGTAGATGCAATTAGGTGCTGCTTTATGAATTTAGATTCTTTCTAAGAGAAGAAATTTAAGATAGAATTAGGTTCATTTCAACAAACTTATGCTGGTTAGAAAAATGAGGAAACTTTTGTTTTCTGTGTAGTAAGAAAGAACTAAATATAGATTCTTTTTTCCTAGAGAAGCAACCTCATGTAAAATAGTCATTCTGATTTTTGTCTTGTTAATTTGAGAATAATGACCAAACCGGGAAATATAACAATAAAAATGTTTTGATTGTTTTGATAGCTCCTACTTTTGTGCCTTAAAAAGGGGATCATGCATATAATAATTATATTATTTAGTTTACAATCTGACAATCATCAGTTCATCACAATTAAACTAGAGATTAGCATCGTGTTGCTTTGGAAAAATGTATGTCAATACTGTACTGATATGAAAGAACAGTTATTGGGTGTAATATAGTACATCAGAGCTTGTTATGTAGAACAGAAAACATAAAATATAAATGAGAATTAATGAATACAAATTCTAGCTTTGGTACGAATCTAAGCATCATTTGAAAATTGCAAAGCTACAATATACTCTATTAAAAATCTTGAGAATAGAAAAGTATTTACGGCTTTGCTTCCTCTGTGGTCACTTCTGCACTTGTCACGGTTATACTATGTTCAAGAAATATTCGAGTCACCTTAGGCAGTAGACCAACTCTGTCTTTTGTGCATAATTCCAGCTTCAGACCATGCATTAAGAATATTTAAGTATCATGACATTGAAAGTAATAAAATTGACTTCTTGTTAAGTTAATGTATTAATTACCTCAAAAACCCTTCTTTTTAGGTTGCTTTAAGACATTGGATGACACATTCCTTGTCAGCGTCAGAATTAAGAGAACCATCTGTCTTATATAGGACTCCTTCACATAGAGAATTATATTAGTTGTTTAGTTTACTCAAAAACCAACATAACAAAAGTTCAATAAAAATTGCAATTAAAGTACCTGGAAGGCTGCGGTGCCCTTTGCATCAACCCTTGCATGGAAAACAACATATTTCATGTCAATAAGCGTGCAAACAGTGTCAAAGAGAAGCTTGGCACGATCCTTGCTCCTAATTGTCACTACTGAGTAATCCTTATCATGCCAATTTCAAAGTGTGACATGCGGCCTTGCATTCTTGCCGCTGGCTTCCTTTCATTAGATAAGACAACTGCTGCTTGATCCTGGAAATCCGATTAGCATCAGGAATTCGTATCTCCTCAGGTTACCTGACTGAGTAGAATTGAATCGGACGGTCTGAAAATGGATTGGCACGCATCTCAAAGCACAAATAATCCTGCCCCTCTGTCATCCCGAATCCCGACTGGCTGAGAGTAAATTTAAGCCGTCCGTTTCAATTGTGTTGAGTCAGGTACCTGGGAGATACGGATCCCCATATCTTGGCATTTACAACATTGCAATTGAGGTTAATTAAAACGACGCTTAAACCTGACAATAGGCCTGGCCTATCAGTGCTGGTTATTTCGCTGGAGGTGTAATAAGTTGAAGGGGCAATGCCGACTGATTGCCTCATTAATGGAATGTAATTCCAATCGGCCCCTAAAGACCGTATAGAAAAATTTGCGACTTGAAGTTTAGGATTTCAAAAGGAGAAATACGTAATTTTAAAGTTTAGAGGAGAAAATACAAAATTTTGAAGTTTTTGAGGGGTATACGTGAAATTCTCCCTTATTTTTATACAGGACAGAACGTTCGAGAGGGCATGAGAGTTGGAGAAGTTGAAAAGTGGAACCCGCATGTCGGCCAAACAGTAGATTGTATTGTAGATAGACATCAAGGATTAGATAATAATTAATAGATTTCGCCGTATGTCAAGTGTCTTAAAATTTCAACCTTTCAAAATTAACAGTCCTTAATGCTCATGTATCATCAAACAAAACATAAATTGCATAAAATTTTATTATTACACTATCTATGTTATTTAATAACATGTTTATAAATTTATTTTCTAATTTTAAATTTTATTAAATTTTTTTAGTTTACTTTTAAAATTGTTAAAATAATCATTGTCAAGTAATTCCTAGTTATAGCAACTCATAATATAGATGATGCATTCATGAATCATGATAAAGGCCTGATTTCAAAAAATCGATATCATCATCTTACAACTTGGACTATACTGGGCTAGCAAAAACAACTTGGGCCGAATGAAAATCCAAATAGCCTGCGAGTTTATTTGTTTAGTTCGCAGCTCGCTCGAAGTTGAACTCATTTAACTTGTTTGAACTCGATTTGAAATTTAATTTAGAGTACATAATCATTTGATATAAAATAAGATGTTCACTTCTTTTAGAATAACTATAATATTTTTTCAAATTTTCTTACGTGGCAAAAATATTGATAATTAAATTGTTTTTATCTAGAAAATAAATATTATTATACAAAAGTAAAATAAATAAAATAAATAAAATCAATATTTCTGTTTTTCGTTTTTAAAATTCAAATAATATTCAACCTGATCTCCATATGAAAATATATTTTTACATCAAATTTTTCATTTTTTTTTTATATTTTCCTTTACATTCTTTTTAGATAGGTAGAAATTTGTTTGATCTAAAAAAGTTAGACCATTCAAAAATAGCAATTTTTCATTTATCTAAAAGATGCAGTAAAAAATTCTAAAAAGAAAAAATTTAGTCCATAAGTACATTTTCACAAGAAAAACATATTAAATGGTTCAAAATCGATATTTAAATTTTGAAAACAAAAATATTAATTTATAGTACGAACTAATTCGCACTATACATCACTCAAGACATAAATTTGAAACAACTGGATACTTTTTGTTGTGCGCCTACGTACCTACTAGAATTTGTAAAAAAAAAAAAAAAAGTTGAAGAACTAATTTGTAACAAAAAGTAGTAATTTTTTGTATCTTCAATTATAATTCTAAACAGGACGAGGCAAAAAAAAATATATAGATGAACACAAACTTATCTTGTTTCTATTTGAGCCAAAAAAAAAAATGTTCTCATGAACTTTACCTTAAAGAAAAATCATACGAGCAAATACAAGAACAATAACGAGCACCATCGATATTATCGCTGTCATGATTAGTTGTCATCATTAGTGCTATTATTGCTCCCAAACAAAACAACCATGTGAAATAATTCCCACTACCTACAATAGATAGCATTTCTCTCCAATGCACACTACGCTTTCAGCTAAACACACAACACCAAATTATATACAGAGACCTAAATCTACTTTTGCTTTTGTATAACATTTTGAGTTAGGCTGGGTTGCTATGGATAGTATAGTGGCCTCTATGCTACGGCTCAATATTCGAGTTTTTAAAATTCAAACGGTCGATCCGAACCGTTCATCTTATTCTCCATATTAATATCTGCTTGGAGACTAAATTTTACATTTTTCTGAATTTTTTTACTATTTATTAAGTATTTTACAAAATTGTTGATCCAACGGTGGCTGCACAAAACAGTAAAACCGTTGGATTAGCGATTTTCAAAGTGGCTTAATAAATAGTAAAAAAATTCAGAAAATTATAAAATTTGGTCTCCAAGCAGATATTAATATGGAGAATAAGATGAACGGTTCGGATCAACCGTTTGGATTTTGAAAACTCGAATATTGAGCCGTAGCATAGAGGCCACTATGCTATCCATAGCAACCCAGCCTAACTCTAACATTTTGCATTTCTGGATATTGCAAGCTAGAATCAAAATGAGCTCACACATAATATACAATGTACATTTTATTCATCCATAATTAAAATATTGCATTGTCAAAAGATTCTTTTTTTTTATTAACAATCCGTAGATATTTTTATTAATAAGGACAAACCAATTACACACATAGTTCGTACCAATACAGGTTCCAGTACATAGGAGCACACATAACAACTATACCAGTACAAAAAACATTAACTGAATCCCCTTATGCAAAGCTAGACAAGAAAAAATAGAAAAAAAAAAATTAACTCTATATATACTTTTTTTAAAAGAAAAGTGACATTACTGTTTCATGTTTACTCCAAAATTATATAGAGAGTTTTTTATATACTATAAGGGCGTGTTCGGCCGACAAATGGGAATGGGCGCGGGCGCGGGATTTGAACTGAAAAACACTGTTCCCGTGGGAAAAAAAAAATTCAGTTGAACTGAATTTTTTTTTTCCCACGTGAATAGTGATCTGGCCGAACACGCCCTAAAGCCTCATAAATTTACACATAATTTCAGTTTCCATCATTTCTATCAAAAGATAACTAAAAATGATTATCCTAAATTTGGATTAATTAGGAGAACATTCAAATGACAGTTACAAGCAATTGGAGACCTATTGTATATACATAATAAAAACAGTTAAAGGAGGGATTCATAATACATTAACCGTTTTAATAATTTTAAAACTGAAGTTTAAATTTAAAATCTAATATTATAGACATAATTATCAACATAACATAACATGTGTAATGGTATTTAGTTTATGTTTCATCGCAGTACATCAAGTGATTTAGAATATCACAAATTTAAAATTAAATGTCCTAATACACCAAAAAAAATATTAAAATTGCATGCAATTTGATATATAAGCTATTTGTCAAAATCATGAAAAATAATCATTGTCAAGTGTCCTCCTCTAATTAAATATGTCTAGACTTTAACATTATCAATTTATTTTGAAAAGTTTCCGTCCATCTCGCAAATCAATTAATAACTAATTACGGCAACAGGCACCGCAGAATTCGCTAAATTAATTACAGTTCAAATCTGAATTCGTACAAGCCAGGACACCTATTAACCTAACCAAATTATTGGTGCCACTTTGTTGTTTCAATTTAGATCCGTCACATCTGATCCAATCCAACCAGGGGTGGCAAAAAAACTCGGAGCTCGCGACTTGATCATGATTTGTATCTGACTCATTCGTTAACAGTTCAGTTCAGTAACTAGTGAACTAGCTTGTTAGTGGCTCAGTCCAAATTAAACGAGTTTGATCTGTGGCCTCGCTCGCACGTCAGCTCAACTAGATATGAATTTGTGAATTTTGTGCATTTTATATTGTCTAGTTCGATTCAGCTCGGTCTAACTTAGTCTCAAAAGTTTTTAGAATTTATTTTATTTTTAAAACAAGATCCAGTCAAACCCAGTAAATCAGCTTACTAGCTCGATTCAGAATTGACTTGTAACAATTACGATTTGAGATTTTAGCTCGATCCAACTCGCTTAGTTACTAAACGAACCGATTACGAGTTGAACCAATCTTGTAACGAGCCATGTCGTTGCTACCCCTGAATCCAACTTAACATGTACCTATTAACCTAACCAAATTATAACCGTCCAACACAATTAAGCGTGCAGTACAAATGGTAATTTTTGTGGAATACTGTAAAAGGAATTAATTTACATTGATTTACATTTGTATTTTGGCCACTATACATATAAATATACGGGCGACAAGGGAGTCCTAGCGAGGAACTTGATTTGTCTGCATATAGATCTACTTATTTTATTACCTCTTGGGTAGATCTAACAGCATTGTTTGCGCTCCAGCTTGGCAATGCTGGGTCTCAAATCTCAAATCTCAAATCTCAATCTCAAATCTCAAATCTCAATCTCACCTTCGGCTTTCACAAAAGAGGTTTATCTCTACATAAATATATGTAGAGATTGTTTTATCATTGTAAATTTTGATGAGATGAGATGCTGTGGTCAGCTGGGAACATGAAATGGAGAATTGAAAATGACATTTTAGTGGCCAACAAGCTTGTCCGTTTTAATTGAGCCGTAACAAAGCGTGACAAAACGGGGTACAATTATGAGGTGGGGTGCACAGGCCAAACTCTCGCCTGTTATATGCATTTGTCTTTTAACAGGACTTTGGTGCGCTAGGCCTTATTCCATCCCCGGGCCCACAAATGACAGTGGGCCTCCATCTCTCATTGCCTAGGCCTTTCAACTTTTCAACCCTCTCTCCCCTGTAACGTAATTCCTACTATCTGATGAGAAATTACATTAGCAGTGCCAGACAGTTACTCTAGAATGACTACTTGTAGAATTTGTTTGTTTTGCTAATTTTCTCTTAGAAATGTACTAAATTGAAAATTGGAAAGGATTCTGTTTGGAAATATTTTAGAATAGTTTTGAACCAACAACCTTTTTTCTTTTCCCCACCCACATTCTCCGCTTTTTCTGAGAGTCTCTTTTCAAGTGCTGCTCCGGACCAGAATTTTGAAAGCCATGAAAGGCGCTCACATTTTTTTCTCAGTTTCTTTTCCGAACTGGAGATATCCTGCCTTTTACTGGTATGCTGATCCAAATTCAACGCACCTGATTTACCGTAATTCTGACCTAAATTCAGAGGGTCAGAACTGGAAAGGAACTCTTCACCCGTTGTATAATAAAATTGCAGAGTTGAATTTTCTTATAAAAAATAAATACAATCAGGATTGTTTTCCGTATACCAAAAAGTTACTGGCAAGTATTTTATGCACATTCTCTTTCTTTCTAAGCCTTTTTGCTTTTAGTTCTAAAATGGTACTCTGTTTACATATCAAGCTTTGTCCATTTAAAGCGACAATTCCATGCTGAAATAACAAAATTCACAATTTCTGAAAAGTTCCATTAAAACCATGCGCCATAACTTAAGCAATAATAAATCTAGATTTTTTTTTAGGTGAGTTGTCTTGTCCAAATGATTGTAAAGGTTTTAGGTAGAGTTACAAATTTAGAAACAAAGAAAAAGCTTCTTTATATATGCTGTTTCTGTCCCTGCAGAATGAATTACCAGCTAGCTTTACCATGATTACAAAATTAAGAGCTCTGAAAAATTAATGTGAATTTGGAAACAATTAAATTCATTGTACTTTTCCTCATATAGTAATGAACCATTATTCATTGCATCACAGCAAATTTGAGAACTAGTTGTGTTTTTGATTCAGAACCTCTAGAATATCCAAAATTGTAAACTGTTCCAAATTGTAGTTGTTTCAGATGCAAAATTTATCTTATGTTAACATCAGCAGAAAAGATAAATTGCTATCTTTTTCAAGGGAAAAAGAAAAATCATGAAAAAGTGATAATTTAACAACATTGTCTTAAAAAGGAAAATAACTACTTTCTTGAAATTTGAGTTACAATTATAAATTATCGTCCAAAGGACAATGATAATTTAGAATTATTCATTGAAAATTCTCGGTTGAACTTTTAAATTTGATTAAAAGACGGTCAAATTTATCAGATCCATATAGAATTGTTAGGAAGAAAGAGAAAAATATCTTTAATGAAATAAGAACAATTTTAATCAAATAAAAAAAAAATATAGCATTAATTCTTGTTAAGAAATTCAATCATCAACAGATCAAATCATCAAATAAGCAATTCTGTTATAATCTATCAAAAAAAAAGCAACGAAATTACAAAATTACCAACGAATGAAGTGAGAGGTAGATCAGAATTCATCATAATTCAAACAATTCATATAATCTATATAAAAGCCTAACAAAATCAAAGAATTCATCATTACCTCTTACGTTTTCTTATTGAGAATTTCCCTACAAAAAGATTAGTTTATGTTTTCCATGGGCTTTCTTGAACCATCAACAAGGAAGAGAATTTCCATGGGCCTTCTCCAAGTCACCTTTTCTCTCATTTTACAAAGAAATGAGAACTTACATTAAAATTCCCACGAGTTCATAGTTCAAGAAAGCCTGTGGAGAGCATATGCACTATCTTATCATCTTCTATAATCAATTCTCGTACAATTCTCTTCTGATTACAAAATAGAAAGAGAGAGAGAGAGGAGGGAGGCAGCGAACGAGGGAGAGAGAGAGAAAGGAGAGGTAGATGTAAATGGAGAAGAAGAGAGCCCCCACCTTCCGAGTATAAATAGAGAGATGGAAAGAGGAGACAGATGCATCCATAAACCTTCTCCATTGCAATGAATGGAAATGTCCAGTACCGACACTCCAAGTTTGAAACTAAATTTGTACTATTACAGTGCACATATGAGAAAACAAAATAAAAGAAAATTCATTATCAAGGATATCTTAAAAAAAGAAAGATAAAATAAGATATTAAGATGAACAGCCAACATATTATAAGAAATAGATAAAAAATCATATTCCAACTTGCTCATCCAATTATCATATCTAAAAAAGATACTCAATTTCAAATCTTTCTTCTATCTAATAATTTATCAAAGGGAAAAAAGTATTTCATACGTGTTTGTAATTGGAAAGGCTCGTCTCCATTTCAGACATAAATGGAGAGGTTAAAACACTAAGACCCAAAGTAACCACCCGCTTGAAACGGACTAGGACCGACCGTGCCTGGCAGGTCCCCAATCGTGATTTAATCAGTTAATTTTGAATCTGATCATTCTATGGCATACATCTGTGTTAACAGTTCAGGCGGGTCAGGGTTAAACCTATCATTACTATTAATTGTACAGTTTGTTGCAACAGATACGCCACATGGGAACTTATAGACCTTTTACTCACCTAATTCGGTGTACCTGAAGTCCTGAACCTGTTTTACAAAATATATAACTGCACACGTGTGCCAGCAAATGTCCAGGAGGTAAAGGGTCGTGTACCAGAGTGGCGAGCTTTTTGGTCGGACAAATTAAAAATAATTGTATCAACAATTACGAGTCAGTGTATTGTACTATTGTCTCTGGAATCAGTGTATTGGTTCAGCTTTTTTTATGTTTATCAATTCCAATCATGGTCATAAGATTTACGAATAATTTGTTTTTTTAGTGTCGGTGAACTGAACAGCGAATTATTCGGTTGACCGATTTTTATTGAATTATTCACAATTTTTTTTCCGAATTATTAGTGAATAATTCGTGATTTCTTTTTGGGTTCTTTTAGCTCCTTTGGAATTGAGATCTCCAGTCTCCGAATCATTCACGAATTACATCTGAAGTATTCTCAAATCACGAACTTTTGACTCTGTCAAACTGAATTCGAATAATATGTTTGTCACTATGATCCTAATTGTAAAGGAATTACAAATATTAATATAACAATTACAATTTCTAATTGTAAGGCTGTGGAAATCTAACATTCTTTTTACAAATTTCACATCATTTTTGCAATTATTTTTTAAGTGTCAATTTGAGAGATACAAAATAAATGTAAAACTGTTAAAAAAATTTTTTGCTAAAGTTGTTGATTAATTTAACGATAAAAATTACTTTCTACAATTGAAGATCACTTTGCTTTATAATCATTCTGTCTTTTTGTTTGCTCACTTTCAGTGGCCTGCTTTAAATTTTACTGCGGGGAAAAGAAAAATAGAAAGATGTCTTTATAACCTACCGCTATTTATAGGGGTGATTTATGAAATGTGATTTGAAGTGTGAAAGACAAGCTCATCAATCCACTCCCCCACACAAAAGTCACTCTTTCCCACTAATGATTCAATAATTCTGTAATTCAAGTTGTATTTTTTTATTATTATTATTGTTGATGTTGTTGTTGGGTTTCATTTCTAGTCTAGTGTGCTACCTGTTTAAAAATTTATTGAATAGACTACAAATGATGAATTCAAACCATTGAAACCGATCTCCTTCAAGAGTGATGCATTTACATATTAAATTTATAAATTTTTGTATTCATTTAGTACAAGGTCAAGCAGTCAAAAAAAATTTTAATTCATTTTTGCATTCATATATATCCTGATAATGCAATTTTGATGCCAAAAAGTCCAACAAAATATATAAAAACCACATGCTCTGTTCACGTCTGATGTTGTCTATTTAGTCATTCAACTTTAATTTCAATCAAATTAAATCAATATCTCTATTTTAAATTTGAATTATATCAAAATATAATTTGTTTTCATATAATTGAGCTCATGTTATTCATAAACTTTGTATGTAAGACGGGTAATATTATACTTTCCTTATGATAGCATAGTATTAATTTGTGAAAAGTTTTAAAATTTTCAAACCCTTATAATTACAGAAAACATATTTTCTCAAAAATTGATCATTACAAAATAATTAGTTAGACTTACCATAATTGAATACAATCCTTCAGTTAATTAGCTAGACTTACCATAATTAGTTAGACTTGTTTAGAGGTGCTATCGGGTCGGGTCGGGTCCAGATACTATTATATTTGGACCCGTACCCTAAAAGTGTTCGGATCCAAATTTCGATCCATACACTTATCTGTTTCAATTCGGGTCGGGTCCGGATCCGGATACCTATCTACCCGTAGATATTTCAGGTCCAGTCTTTCGGTTCCAGATAGATATATACCCATAACTTGTTTGTAGATTATCGGGTTCGGTTCGGATATGGGGCGGTTCCGGATCTAGAGCGGGTATATGTCACAAAAAATCAGGAAGATGAAAAGAAAATAACTGATATTGAAGAAGATATAATTTTCAAAAAGTAAAATATTAGAGATGACGATTTTTTTTTCTATGGTTCAAAAAATCTATTAATAGAATACTAATAATTTGTAAAAATGACATATCAATGAGAGTAATAAATTTTCATTATTATGCAGAGGATATCAAGACAAATATTGAAAGATGTATCCATAATAATAAATTTTATTTAAAAAATTAATGCGGCTGTTATGGAAGGAATAAATTTGGCATCCATCTATGTGTATAAACATAGCGAATATGTCACTCATTATATTTTCTCACATTCAAAAAAGTACTCACCACAGTTTATGCAAAAATTAATATGCAAAGTTGTATTTTTATATATTAATAGTTATTAATATATGTTTTATCGGGTATTTATATGGGTATCGGGTCGGGTTCGGTTATGGGTCAGATAATTAAATGAAACTCATATCCTACCCATTACAGTATCGGTTCCGGTTCGGATCCGGGTCAGATATTAAATTATTAATTTTGTAACCATACCCATAATTTAACCGGTTATATTTTTTAAACCATACCCTATCCAAACTAATCGGATCCGGGTCGGTTCCGGATCGGATCCGGTTCGGTTCCGGATTGGATCCGAGTAATCGGGTAAAATTAGCACCTCTAGACTTGTTGTCTTTTAAATTTTAAATTGAGATCCAATTTGGATAAAATAAAATAAAATAAATGGAGGGTAAAGTTGAGTGACTTTTTGATAAAATGTATTTTTGGTAAGGTTTTAAATAGTGATTACCGCGTCATCTCGGAAACGCTAAAAAAAACGCTACAACTAGTTATATCGTTAATTAAAAACGGCTGATAGCACTATAGCTTTTAAGTTCCAAAAACACCTAATCTACTTGGTTTCTCAAAATAAAACTTATATTCAGTAACTCATCTCTTTCTTTAGTTCTTTGCTTTATTGATTTTGTCCTTGTTCGGACTAGGAATTTGTCTGCTTTTGACCTACTTCAAATTTTTAAAGTCAAAATAAAATAAAAGTGAAGTAAAGATTAACTTATTTTGGTTTTAATGCATTGATATTTGATAGTGTGTCGAAATAAGTCGTAATTATTAGAAAAAAAAATAGTTTTTTGTCTAAATTTTTTTAAGATTTTTTTTTTGTCTCTGTTATTTATATAAATTGATCAAAGCCAAGATTGTCTTTAGACATTGATTTGTATCAAATCAGTCCTTCAATTGACTTTGTCATCTTTTTTAAAGTTTAAGGACTAACTTGCTTCTTTTTGAAAAAAAAAAATAGAATTACTTTTATGCAAATGAAACCGAAATTTTTATAAATATCCAAATCAAATAACAAATTATGGAATCTACCCTGTTTTGCAATGAAATTCGAAAAATACCCAATCCGGTTATCCAATAACCGGATTTGACACAAATGTTCGGTTACCCACTCCCCGGACTCAAAAACACAAACCCGGTTAATGGTTAACCGGATTTGTGCATTTTGCCTTTTTTTTTTTTTTAAACATAAATTTTTTATTTTTTGTATTAAAATATTAGAAATGTTGAATATATTTCTTTGAAAATAGATGGAATACAATATAATTTGATTTATTAGAAAGACTGCAACAAATAATCCGGATCAATATTTTTTAGATCGGATTTTTCGCGGCTCTAAGAAAAAATTAATATATTTCTTTATGTGTTATTGGAAAAAAAATAAAAATAATTAGATTCTGAGTTATTGATCCCGGTTCAAAAGTCACTTCTGGGTAATCCAGAAAATATTGTGACCTTTCTAGTACATTTAATTTATAAAAAGTTGTATCTATTTTTGAAAAAAAAATCAAAAACTTTAATTTATTTAATTATTGTTTTTCAAAAAGAATTCTCAAAATAGATACAACTTTTTATAAATTAAATGTACTAGAAAGGTCACAATATTTTCTGGATTACCTAGAAGTGACTTTTGAACCGGGATCAATAACTCAGAATCTAATTATTTTTATTTTTTTCCAATAACACATAAATAAATGTATTAATTTTTCTTACAGCCGCGAAAAATCCGATCTGAAAAATATTGATCCGGGTTATTTGTTGCAGTCTTTCTAATAAATCAAATTATATTGTATTCCATCTATTTTCAAAGAAATATATTCAACATTTCTAATATTTTAATACAAAAAATAAAAAATTTCTGTTTTCAAAAAAAAGAAAAAAAAAAGAAGGCAAAATGCACAAATCCGGTTAACCATTAACCGGATTTGTTTTTTTGAGTCCGGGGAGTGGGTAACCGGACATTTGTATTAAATTCGGTTATTGGATAACCGGATTGGGTATTTTTCAAATTTCATTGCAAAACAGGGTAGATTCCGTAATTTGTTATTTGATTTGGATATTTATAAAAATTTCGGCAAATGAAACTTTAACAACTAATTCGGCACTTCTAGAAATATATAGGTACCAAAACTTGAAATTTTTCTAATTGCTAAATAAAATAGTGTTAATATAAAATACAGAAATATTAATGCGTTTTACTTCAAAAACTAGATTCCGGTATAGTGGTCTTATGTGTGGAAAACACAGATTCAAAATCCTGATGGGAGATCGTCTTTGTAGATATTGGAATTTGAAAAATTAGTATTCCATCTCTCTCAAAACAGTACTAGTATACTCCAAAAGTCCAAACTGATTGAGAAAATGTGACCAGCTTTGATAAGAACACAACAACCATAATTCAAATTACAAGAAAGTAGAAAGGAAGCATCCTAATTATTCTAGCTATGTAATTGGAACTAGAGAGGGCAAAATTGCATCCTATTAATTATATTACATATCTGATCTGGTGAAATATGTAATAGCTAAATTTTTTTAGTCACAAATAAGCGTCGCAGGTCTTAATCAATGGATTATACATATTCCTTATATTTAGAATTACTTCATTTTATTTCCCTCTGTATCTATCTAAATTAAACAAATTTATAACAATTAATTGAAGTTCCCATAACGCATCATGTCTCTATTATTAATTAATCCATGTGTATTGCACTTGGTCATGATGCATTGATGCACCAACTTGTTCTTTGTTTTATAAGAGAAACGAATCATGTGAGAAGAAGCTTCCTGTAATCCTCTTTTACTTTTTTCAATTGCACGTCTAAAATAAATAATTGAAGGAGGTTAATTAATTAATTAATCTTCTCATATATACATTTATCTATTGCCTGACAATGTTGATGGAACAATTGTATAATTGTTAATTAATTGGTAACATGATTAAAGTGTCTGAGAATGACAAGACATGCACACCTTTATCCCTCATTATCTATTGATCATATTATTTTGTTAAGAAAGGCTTATCTCTACGGCATTGCATGCAGCTGGCTTCTTTCCTTATCATCACATGTTAATGCTGGTTTAATAATCTTTTACAAGGCATTTATTTTGGATCTGCCAGACTTCAATTTCTGGTTTTCTTTTAAAAAATTTTGGGTGGGAGACTCCTAGAGGTGAAAACAGAGCGGATAATATCCGATCCGTATTTGAAAAATTATATATGGATATTTGTATCTGAACATTCATGTGGGGCTATGGTTTAAGTTTTGATTATTTTTATCCCAATGATAGACATATGTTATGAGGAATCCAATTGCACCATTCTATGGTGAAATATCTTGACACCATATTTTTATAAGTAATTTTTGCGATTCTAAAATCCAAACAGTTGATTTGAACTGTTCAACGTGATCTCCATATAAAATATGTAAATTTAACATTTTTGAATTTATTTTAGTATTTATTAAGATGTGTACAAAATTGTTATTTTCATGTAATTATAGACCATTGAAAAAAAAAATTTAAAAAGATTCTAAATAAATAGTAATAAATTTCCAAAAATTGTAAAATTTGATCTCCAAGCACATTTTAATATGAAAATCAGTTGAACGGTTCAGATTGACTATTTGGATTTTGAAATCCCAAAAATGACTTGTAAAATTATGGTGTCAAGATGTGTCGCCATAAAATAGTATAATTGGATCCCTCATATATCATATAGTTTATTATATATTACGAAAAAAAATTATCTTATTCACAATTATAATTAGATAAATATTATCAACATTATTATTTTTCTAATAATATTTAATTATATTTTAATAAATATATGATCCGTATCCGATCCATTTTCACCCCTAGTAAAATTTCGATCAACACCATACTGATTGATATACTAGATTGGTAAATAATTTTCGCAAACACTGAGCATTAATAGATTAACAAAATAATTATTATCTTGCCAAGTAATAATTCTTGTAGATTATCTTTCCATAAAAATGATTATTATTTTGTTTGAATTTATATCTAATGCTAGTTAATGGCAATTTAAATACAAATTCATAGTTAATGGCAATTTATATTTTGTCCAAGTTGTCAACTGTTACGGAGGCAATAACGGTAAGAACATTAAATTATTATATAAAACTATTTGTTTTTTTGCAGAGAATATAAAGAAAAATTGGTAGCGTACCAAATTCAACCAATAATTTATTACTAGCTATAACAAGACTGACAGCCTTGCTCTTGTGCTGGAAGAGAACTAAGTTAGCCAATCAATCTCCTTTGAGTAAGGTAATTTTACCTCAAAAAGCAAAACAAGAAAGAGAAAAAAAAATCTCAAATGTTGCAATAAATCATGTGCAACGGCGCGTGTTTGAGCTGGAAAGCTCTCTTATATGCAAGAGATTCACATGAGCTTCTTATTTTTAGATCCTTCCCTTCCTTGGCACATGTTATAATTACTATACGTCTATACCCTCCTCTCTCTGTTGCATCTAATGCTTTGCTGGTGTTAGTTGCCTCATGTCATGTGAGTTACCTCATAACAGGGGAAAATAGCAAAAGAGAATAGTATACTTGTGAGATTGCTATAAAGCCTAGAATGGGCCTAATAAAGGCCCACCTATACTCCTGTAGGTTTGTTCAATTTCTGGAAAGGTTATTAAATGACCCAAAGTAATATTAATGGGCCTAGAAGGCTAGAACATCAAAGCCCACCTGCTTCCTAGATGCTAATTTGTAACGCTGATGAAAATTTATACTGTGGAATTTTGTATCGTCAATTGAAGTTAACTAAGACAACAAGGGATTAATATAAAGGGGGAATTTCACGTATACCCCTCAAAAACTTCAAAATTACGTATTTCCCCCTCTAAAGTTTGAAATTACATATTTCCCCCTCTAAACTTCAAAAAATCACAAATTTACCCATTTTGTTGTATTTTATATTAAAACTCATTCTAAAATCTTAAAATACCCATTTTACCCTTTATTAAAAGCATATAAAGCCCATCAAACTCAAAATTGAATCTGGACAATTTTTCTACCGTCCAAACTGCTTTTAAATATGCGTGCGCAAGATCAGCACGAATCTTGATGCGAACATGCACGTATATTGATGTGACCTGCACAGATCTTAATGCGATGCGCACCAATCAATATTGCTTTAAGATCCGTGCATGCTAGATCAACACGAAATTGAAGCACTATGCACAGATCTTAATGCGATGCACACGGATTAAACAGTAGATGAACCCTTTAGATTTAAATTTGAGTTTGATGGGCTTTATATGCTTTTAATAAAGGGTAAAATGGGTATTTTAAGATTTTAGAATGAGTTTTAATATAAAATACAATAGGGTAAATTTGTGAGTTTTTTGAAGTTTAGAGGGGGAAATACGTAATTTCAAACTTTAGAGGGGGAAATACGTAATTTTGAAGTTTTTGAGGGGTATACGTGAAATTCCCCCTAATATAAAATGGGATGCAGAAGATCCAAAGGGGACAAAGTGGGCCTTAACAATATGACAATGCCTTGTTGTCTTTAGCATGTGAGTGGTTGAGTCATTGGGAAGAGAAAATTATCACTACTTGCCCTTTTATTTTTAATCAAGTAATCGTCTAGATTTAAGAACTGATTGGTTGGTGGACAACATTATCAGTCTCATGGTCACCATCGTCAATTTAGATTACAATAGCAGTGAGACACTGATTATGAGAAGTTTTGTGTCGTTGTTGCAATTATTGCTATATTTGTGTCACTAAAATGTATATTCCTTAATAAACACCACTACTTTGATTTGTGTCGTCCAATTCTATATTAGAAGATGGGTTGACTTTTGATGTAATGCATGCAAACTATCATGGATCGATCCAGAATTGTTTTCAGAGGTAGGCATAAAAAATTGACAATAATATATATATATATATAGAGGGGCTATGGTGCATTGCAATGCATGGAGGGGTTTGTGCATTCGACCATAAATCTAAAATTCAAAATTCAAATGACCGATTCAAACCGTTCATCTTGTTCTCCATATTAATATGTGCTTGGAGATCAAATTTTACATTTTTCTGAATTTTTTTACTATTTATTAAGTATTTTACAAAATTGTTGATCCAATGGTGGCTTAACAAAACAGTAAAATCAGCAGCCACCGTTGGATCAACAATTTTGTAAAATACTTAATAAATAGTAAAAAAATTCAGAAAAATGTAAAATTTGGTCTCCAAGCACATATTAATATGGAGAACAAGATGAACGGTTTGGATCAGTCATTTGAATTTTGAATTTTAGATTTATGGTCTAATGTACAAACCCCTCCATGCATTGCAATGCACCATAGCCCATCTCTCTCTCTCTCTCTCTATATATATAGAGGTTGGCTAAGATCAAAGTGGTAGTTTCTGAATTTTGGTGCTACCAATTTATTTTTCAATTTTTAAATTTTAAAATGTCGATCTGAACCGTTCAAGTTGTTCTCCATATTAAATTGTGCTTGGAGACCAAATTTTACATTTTTCTGAATTTTTTTACTATTTATTAAGCCACTTTGAAAACAGCTGATCTAATGGTGGCTTCTGATTTTACTGTTTTGTTAAGCCACCGTTGGATTAACGATTTTCAAAGTGGCTTAATAAATAGTAAAAAAATTCAAAAAAATGTAAAATTTGGTCTCCAAGCACAATTTAATATGGAAAACAACTTGAACGGTTCGGATCGACGTTTTGAACTTTGAAAATTGAAAAACGAATTGGTAGCACCAAAGCTCAGGAACTACCACTTTGATCTTAGTCAACCTCTATATATATATATATGTATAGATATATCTATATATATATATATATATATATATATATATATATATATATATATAGAGAGAGATTGACTAATATGCTTTCGGTAGTGATACCTCGCATATTTAGCCTATATTTGACTTGATTTCGTACCAAATTCACGTTCTAAATTGTCAAAATCATGTGCATTTCATTGATATATCCTTAGAATTTGGTACTGCTGAGAGTTTGTTTGTTTTCTGCAGGATTGGAGCAAAATAAATGAAGAAACAGCGTTTTTGGACTCTCTGGTACGGCCCTTACCAGGCTTGGTACGACCCTTACCAGGTTTGGTACGGCCCTTACCAGGTTTGGTACGACCCTTACCAGACTTAGCCGATCCAGCCTCCCTCCCATCTTGTACGGCCTAGCCGTACCACTTTGGTACGGGCCGTACATAGATGCCGCCTGGCAGAATTCAAATCTTGGCAGAGGCTATTTAAAGCGAGGGATCTCTCCATTTTCAGGATACACATTCCATTCCAGATTGAGAGCTCAGAGAAAGAGAGAAAGAGAGCAAAGGAGCAAGGAGAGAAGAAGAAGGAAGAGGAAGAGGCGAAAATCGACGGATCAACCCCTCCTCCACTCCTGATCTTCGATCTAGTTCTATCATGCCTCTCTTTATCTCTTTATTTGTATTTCTGGACAGATCTATGACTTGTGAGTAGTTGATCATTGTTTCTAGGGTTTGTAGATGGATTTTCTTGATTTGTGTTGCTTTTCTTGATTTGGATCTTGTATGAACTCTTTTGATTGTATTGATTGTGTATTTGCTTGTCTTGATTGTTTTGTCTTGCTGTGATTGCATGTGGTGTGCCTATAGTGGTAGATCAACTCTAACAAGGTCATGTGACCATTGCCTTCTCTCAACCAAACCAATCCCTTTAGGTAGACTTGTTCGAATTGAAGCCGAAAGGTTGAATTCTCCCCTAATTGACAGATTAGAGGATACCTTGGATCTCCAATCAATCAACTAGAGGATCTGGACCAAAACACAAGAGTTGAGGTTTAGAAACCCTAGAAGGTGAAGAATTGACTCCAAAACCTAGATCTTGAACCAACAAACGAGAGTTGAGGTTTAGGAACCTTAGGTATGGTCAATTGAACCTTTCTCAAGAGTTTAATACAAGGTACCAGCAAGAAATGCATCAACTCGAACTTGTAAGCTCTGTTCTGGTAAATCAGTACGGGTCTTACAAGAGTGGTGCGGCCTACCCGTACCAAGCCCCACTCGGCTTGGTCGGACCAGGTTGGTGCGGCCTAGCCGTACCAACTTGGTAAGACCCGTACCACTAGAGGCAAATCAGAGATGAAGTCTGAAACCCTTGAAATATCTTTTATCCTAAATCAAAACACAGTTTATACCTTTCCTTGCACAGTTACTATTCTATTGCATTGTTTGATTGCTTGAGTTGATTCTTTAGGAAGATTAAGTACCAAAACTCCCTCTTTCTCACTTCTAGTTTTTAGTCGAGATAAGTAGATTCTAGATAAAGAAACCGTCCCTGTGGATCGATACCCGATTATACTCATCGATAGGGTTGTGCACTTGCAACCCTAATCGGAAGATGTAACCGCGGTTTTAAAAGGTACGCTCCCAAGCGTACCGAAACTTGCGTTGCGCTTTCACGCGAACAGGTAGCATATGGGCCGAAGTGCTACCGGTCCAAATTTGAAATTTCAAAATCCAAAAAGTCGATCTGAACCGTTCATCTTATTCTCCATATTAATATGTTCTTGGAGACCAAATTTTACATTTTTCTGAATTTTTTTACTATTTATTAAGCCACTTTGAAAATCGCTGATCCAACGGTAGCACTGTTTTGTTAAGCCACCGTTGGATCAGCGATTTTCAAAGTGGCTTAATAAATAGTAAAAAAATTCAGAAAAATGTAAAATTTGGTCTCCAAGCACATATTAATATGGATAATAAGATGAACGGTTCAGATCGACTTTTTGGATTTTGAAATTTCAAATTTGGACCGGTAGCACTTCGGCCCATTTGCTACCGGAAGCACATTAGCCTATCTCTCTCTCTCTCTCTCTCTCTCTCTCTCTATATATATATATATATATATATATATATATATATATTGGCAAATCAGAGTGTAGTTGATAGAGATCTAAAAAGGCACGGCACAACCGGATACATCACAGCATGACACGGCATGTGTGTCGGTTATGTGACATGACTCGTTTGTTCTGTGTCTTGACTCGCATGTCCCGTGCCTTGACTTGCATGTCATGTGCCATAACCATTCACGTGGCATGACTATGTTTCAAAAATTTGGCATGACACTGCACGTCACGCAAAATATTTAGTCATGGCATATGGTCATGTGAGTCACATGTAATTAGGATTGTTATATCTTCATCAGGTGAGTCTTGAATAAACTGTTAGTGTAATAATCTAGAAGTCAATAATAGGATAATTGATTATATATAAAGCTTTGTTCATGAATTGGATGATTAATATCATTTTGTTGCCTTGAGTATTATTCCATTTATGGATCATTTCGAGTTCATGACTGAAATTGTGAAACTCCATAATATAGATGATATATACTCTTAAAAGGTCACTGACCAAGGTAATTAGCAGGAACACTAATTACCGCTGTAAGGTTAGTATGTGGATTAAATGATGGTCAAGTTTTACAGACCATAGACAAGGAGTTGTCATTTTAATCACATAGATATATGTTTCAGGAACATGATATCTAACAGACCCCGAATGAAACATTATACGGAATTGTGTTCGTGTCATTAATGCTTTCATTCAGTGTTAAGTTCTAAAGTATGAGGTATTCATCTTTCCTACTAAGAAATGTATATGTGTGATTGTTATCAAACGTGTCGATAAAATGCAGTTATAACGGTAGCTCTTCGGTATACATGGCTTAGCTGAGGTAGTGATGGTTTACCAAAAGTACTATTATCCCTCGTATCTCTATACGAGCTATAGCATCACTGGGCCCCTTGATAGAGTAAGATTATCAGCGCGCGGTATGATTACAAGAGTAATCATATTTGATAATCTGCTCAAGATCAAGAAAAGATTAAGTTTACAAGGATGACACACACCTACCTTGAAACTAATCTGATAGCTATGAGACAGAAGAACAGACACAAGTAAATTGTTTACTGGATCATGATATTGTATTGTACAGCATCATCTGTGTAATTGGCTGGTCATGATGTATACTGCCAGATACCGCTCATGATTATAGAAGTTAAAACAATTTTAACTCTATTTACCAACATAACACAGATCCTATTGGGTCACACCATATAAAAGTTAATCGGAGAATCTTATTGTGATTGATTATAAATTGGTTATGATCAATAGTAAGATGGTTATAATTAATTATACGTGTTATAATTAAATTATAAATGTTATGTAAAAATAACAAGCAAAAACATTGGTTAATTTATAAACGTGTGTGACACGTTGTATAAAAGTTAACCGGTTAATTTATAAATGTGCAGGACACGTTGTATAAATTACTGAAACAACAACCGCAAGAAATATAATTGTTCAAAATAATTATACGAATATTATTTGTATTCGGGCCGAGGGCATTTTGGTCTTTTCACATGTCATCCTTATCCACATGACACGTCATCGATATTATCCACATGACACGTCATCGATCTTATCCACATGACATGTCATCATCCTTATCCATTCAATGACATATCTTGTAAATAGGCATATGTTGAGGGGTATTTCGGTCTTTTGCGAACCTCCTCAAAAGCCTATAAATAGAGGGGTCCATGTAGAGAGAAAAACCACTAATTCACTCGTATCGTTTCGTGTCGAATCGAATCGATATTTTCTCTCTTTCTCGGTTTCTCTCCCAAATAGTGTTTCGATTGAGAAAAGAAAGTTATACGTAGTTGACGTATAATCTTGCGGGTTGTTGTGAAGTATATTTACGGGATCGATGAATAGTATTTTCCTGAATTTCGTGGTATGTCAGTTCTGCTTATTTGTGAAACTGAGTAATCGAAAATTCGTATTTACGGGTTTTCATCTTTTTCTCTGTGAATAGTGTTTTTGCATAATTTCGCGGTTTATAGTATTTCTGGCAAAAGAAATAAACCGATCTCTGGTTAGTCCTGGTGGATAACCTATAGAGTCACCATACGTTTGGTGCTCCGAGGAGAATCATTCCCGTGATGTAGCTCTACTCGCTCGGTCTGCATTCCAACTGTGATTTAGAAACAAGGTATAAATATGTTATATTAATCTATTTAATTTGTAAGTAGATTAAAGTTTTAGAAATAAATCATGGAGTAGATCTATAAAAGGATTAAATTGGGTTTTGATGCCAAAGGAATACTGAAGGTGGACCGCCTTGGAAAGTTTCCTGACATACCCCGTTTAATCTTGAGCTTAAGTTGGCCGTAGAAATTTTTGTTCTACGGTCATTCCGCAGCTTAAGCCTAAATGGGTTTTGGTTACCCCGAAACCCAACATAAACTAACCTAAATTATAAAAAAAATAGTTAAACGTAATCGGTTACGTTTGAAAACGTCACGTATAGTCACAGCGTGACTAACGTGTTGTGACCATTCACGTGTCTTGACCGTTCTTCCAATTTGATCACGGCATAGCATGTATAAATTTGATTTAGTCACGGCACGACACGTGATCCAAGTCACGGCGTGACTAGTCACAACACAGTACATATTTAGATACCTAGTAGCAAACCTCTTTTTTTCTCATGATGAACAACGATTCTTCTAAGTGGAGTAGTGAATTAGAGTGCATTTTTTTTTATTTCTTTTATACAAACCAGTTTAGAGTCTATACTGATTTTCTTTTCCGCACAATTTTCTTCTAATAAATCGTAAATTAAATTCAGATATAAACTTTATTTCTATCAAAAAAAATAAGCACAAATATAAAATATCACTAAATATAACAAAAATTTAAATTCAAAAGTAAACACTTTCTAATCCTCTTGAAATCCGCCCATGCATATTATTCGATTAAAATCAATACCTAAATATTGATATTTTTATAAGAGTTGCGTCAAAGGCGCTTTTCTAAGGATAGAACTTCAGCTCCAAATTTTAATTCTCAAAATTCAATTAGCAGTCTACGTTTTAGATGTGTCGATAGTTAATGTGATTTGTATACTGAAATCTTGAAGGAAATCAAAATTTATACTGAAATAAAAGAATAACATTACTTGTAAATTCTTCAAATAATATGGAAACAATTCGCATATCTATCTATGGAGAGTAAGGCTACGGTGTTATGGGTTGCATAGAGGGCTACGGTGCTACGGCTCAATATTTGAGTTTTCAAAATCCTAATGGTCGATTCGAACCGTAAATTTTGTTCTCCATATTAATATGTGTTTGGAAACCAAATTTTACATTTCTGAATTTTTTTTTTACTATTTTTTTAGATATGTAGAAAATCAAATTAATTTTACATTTTTGAATTTTTTTTTACTATTTTTTTAAATATGTAGAAAATCACTTGATCTAAAAAATTATGCACCATTTAGATATTTGATTTTCCACCTATCTAAAAATATAGTAAAAAATTTCCAAAAAATGTAAAATTTGATCTCCAAACACATATTAATATGGAGAACAAGATGAACGGTTTGCATCAACCGTTAGGATTTTGAAAACTCGAATATTGAGCCGTAGCACTGTAGCTCTCTATGCAAACCATAGCACCGTAGCCTTACTAATCTATGGAACAGTATGGCTAATATAACATCAGTGTCATTTTAGTCTATATAACACAAACTCCAAAACCTATCAAATCGAGTTCAAATGGTGAATCCAAACCGTTCAAACCGATATAATTTATTAGTTGTGTGTTTATATGTAAATTTTATAAGTTTTTGAGTTTATTTGGTATCAAGTCAAGCGGTTAAATGTGTAAGTTTTTAAGTTAATTTTAATACATTCATTTTTCAATTTTTTTGCCGCTTGATTTGATACTAAAATAACTCAAAAATATAAAAAGTTTGCATGTAAACACATCACTCATAAAGTAAATTAGTTTGAACGGTTTGAATTCACCATTTGAAATCAATTTGATATGTTTTAGAGTTGATGATATATAGACCGAAATGATATCATCTACAATAGCGAACTATTTGTTTCACCGTTCGATCTGTTTTTGATGATTGGTGATTTATCGTTGATTCATGTGACTAGTGGTTTGCTAACGGGTAGGGTACGAGTACCTCGAGTATACCCGGGTCGGGTAGTCGGGTAGGGCGGGTACGGGTAGGACGGGTAGTCGGGTAGACGGGTACGGGTAGGTTTTTAAAAGAGTGTACCCTACCCGTTTCAAACCCGTGCCCGTCTCGGGTAACAGGTACGGGTACCTCGGGTACGGGTACCTCGGGTACGGGTAGTCGGGTAGGGTACGGGTATTTTATTTTTATTTTTGGTTTTTTTCGTTTTTTAATATTGTTTTTTCTGTTTTTTAGTTTTTTTTTTCTGTTTTTAATACTATTTTTTTTGGCGGCAAAATAATTTTGAATTTTGAATTTAAAAAAAACGGGTAAACGGGTAAAGGTACACGGGTAAACGGGTAAAGTTGGTCGGGTAAACGGGTGCGGGTACGGGTAAAACGGGTGCGGGTAGGCGGGTTTCGGGTACGGGTTGGGTGGGTTTTTTTTCCGAATCCTTGAGTCCGGTCCGTCTCAAACCCGTACCCGTTTACCCGCCTATACCCGGGCACGGGTACGGGTACGGGTCGGGTAAAACGGGTCATACCCGTTCGGGTTTTAGCCATTGTCTACATGTGACATTATCCTCTGACAAGTGGGTCCTAATCTATCGGTCAATTGACGAAGAGTGCAAGCCATCTCTTCAACCTTTCTCCTCCTCTAAATTTCTTTCTCAAATTAATGGTTTCTCTAATTCGGCCAGTGTCTTTCTTATTGCCTCTCTCCAAGCACACCCGGAGACCTTGCGTCGCAATGGCCACCTCTAGTTCCGACAGCCATCTCTCCCAGTCTCAGCAAAGGAGGCTTCCAGTTCTCCTCTTTGATGTGATGGACACAATCGTGCGGGACCCATTCTACCACCACATCCCCGCTTTCTTCCAGTTCGTTTCCTTCTTCAATTTAGTCTACTCTCTGTCAATTAGAAATTTAAATTTGCATTGATCTTTCTACTTGAACAAAATCAGACAGCAACAACAAAATATTGAGCTTTCAGATTTTGTTTTTCTTTATACGGTTTGGCAGAATGTCCATGAAGGAACTGCTAGAAACCAAACATCCAAATGCATGGGTAGAATTTGAGGAAGGACGTATCGATGAGGTATTAAGATAGAAATTGTATTTATTTTAGTTTGCTGTCAATTCTGATTGGTAGATACCAGTAGGCCTGAACAGCACTGTACCAGACCAATTCTGTAAAAATTTCAACTAAGCCAAGATTTATTGCTGTTAAGCTTCAAAAAAACCTAGTTAAGACATCATGGCTCCACTTAGAACAATTTTGTCCTTAATTACTCTGCAATTCTAACTCATGTAAGTTTAAATTCAATCCAATTTATCTATATTGACAACAACTGTGCAATTAATCCCCTACTAACTCTTCCTTGGAATCTCTTCTATACTCAGAACGAGTTGGCTAAAAAGTTTTTCAAAGATGGAAGATCTTTTGATTTGGAAGGTAAACCTAAAATAAACAAATATTACAATAATTTATGATCATACATGATGAACCAAGGGAGAATCAGCGGACTGTTCTTATTCTTTACTGTTTTAGGGATTAGGCTCTTGTTATCTGTCCTTTGTCCTTTTTTTTTAAAAAGTTCTCTATCCCCTAAACTTATTACTTCTAATTTTTAATAAAATTATAAGCAGACAAAGCCCACTCCAACCCCCCCTCCCCCAACCCCACAAAAAAAGAAGATGATCAAATAGCCAATTAGTAATCCAAGTACCATATATTTGTTTAAATATGAAGCGTCATAAGTTCTAATGAAAATTAGAAAATGCTGAAGGGTCAATTAGTAATCTTCTAAGCCTAAAGTTGTATATATATGGTTTGAATTTAACAAACATGTTTTAACATACAATAGGTCTAAAAGAATGCATGGTAAGAGCTTATTCTTACGTGGAAGGTATCGAAGAGGTGCTACATGGGTTGAAACAAAACAATTACGAAATTCATGCCTTCACGAACTATCCTGTCTGGTTAGTGGTTAGTTTCTAAATACTCTTTGTTTTTTAACTCTACGATACCATCATGAAGTTTGATGTTTACTTGTCTAATATATGTATTCATTTAGGTACAAATTGATTGAAGAGAAGCTAAACCTATCAAACTTCTTGTCTTGGTCATTTTGTTCTTGCGCCATTGGTAAATTTTCTTTCTCTATAATTGTGGATGTGGTAGTAACACAGTACCATAAAGTTTAATTGTGTGTTTGTGTGAATGTGTAGGTAAGAGAAAACCGTCTCCAGATTCGTATAAAGAGGTGGTTAACCATCTTGGAGTTGAGCCATCAAACTGTGTTTTTATTGATGACAGGTTTCTTATTTTGCTACTTCTCTTTCCTTATATATCGGTCTTTTTGTCGCTATTTTCTTTTGTACCTATATTTACCTGCCTAGCTCATTTGTTGTACTTATTGATTTATTCTTGTGAATGAAAGTAATTCAACCTTACTGAAATGAACTAATCTTGAATAAATTACTTTGCAATTACATGTTTGTACTACAACCTACAGTGTTTATGTTTTAAATTTTAATATTCTTCATGCAGGATGGTGAATATAGAGGCAGCAATAAATATTGGAATGATTGGCTTGCATTTCCAAAATGCTGAGTTGCTCAAGAAAGACTTATCTTCTTTAGGAATTGAGGTATCATTGCCTCTTGATGTTTCATAACGAAAAACGACACATCTTTTTTATTTATTTAACAGAATATAATTTCTCTCTATCTGTTATATTGCTGTACAATTGTATAGTTGTGATGTTGTTGTTGTTGTCGTCTATTCATTCAAGTTCTAATAAGATGTTGTATTTGAGTTTCAAGCATGACTTTCATTGGGAATTCATAATGCAATAATCCGATCAATACCTGTGTTATGGGTCTGAATTCTGATTCAATAGGAGTTGAATTAGAAATCTGATAATAAGATATTTGAATAGATTCATATATGCATGCTAATTGGACTCTGGTCTTTCAAAACTTAAATAGGCATCACAGCAAGAATATCGGAAACTGAAAAACTTGGAATTTTACAAAAGGCTATGCTTATCCTTTTCTTCCAAAAATTAGGCTTTTCCTTTTCTTCCGAAACTAGCCAATTAGTATTGTAGAGGACAACTTTGTCATAAGAAGCTCTATTTATACTTTTCTAGTGAGTTTTATATGAGCAGTTAAGTAATTTCTTTCTGAAGAGCAATTTGTTTTGCTTTATCATTTGTGTGTCATAGTGATGCTGAATAATGAAACTTACTCAGAAGAAAGATGCATTGGTAGGGAAATAATGATATAAGTGGCCTTTGTATAAAAAATTCTCAGTTTGAAAGTGGCCTGACATATCTGTTATGAACTTTTTGTGGCTTATTAAAGAGGATATGGTGATATTTAATTCATTTGTTCTACTGGTTTATTTGATAATGTTAACAGATATCCCAATTTGAGGAATCTATTTCTGAAAAATGATATATAAGTAGAGTTCTATTTGTACTTTATTGAAACTATAACAGCTCGGTTCTGTACTGGCACGTTTCTGACTTGTTTGTTTTAGCAGAAAGATTTAAGTTACTTTGACTGGATTTTTTTTTCGAGCCTAAATTAGCAGGCTTGTTAATCCGTTCCAATTCTGCTAAAATTCTATTTTTGTTATGTTCCAATTAAGAAGAAGAAGTTGCAATCTCAATTTCCTTCTGTTATTCAGTCTGAAATATTTGTTTTTCGGTACCATTCTATAATGAATTGGAACTTTATCAAAATTTTAAAGAAAATAAGGGGACATGGGATTGGAATATATGATAAACATTGATATGTTCAGTATAAGAGAAGAGATTTTTTAGTGTTTAATCGTCTGCTTTTGAAATGTTTGTCCAAAATCCGGTAAATTCATCACTTGTTCGTAAAGTTCACAGAAGTCATTTAATTTAAGTCATCGTTATCATTCGGTGAGGCGCTAAAAGCAAATAATTTGCAAATTTCATTATTATAAATAACACAGTAAATTAAGCTTAAAAAATAATCTGATCTGCACATCAACACGCATAGAAATTCTTGCAAAAGAGAAGTAAAAAAGAAAATGAGTTGTTATGCATACGTCATGGATTAAGTGACGTTGTAGATTTGTACATCAGCAAACCTGCCAGCTAGGTCAGGTATCGGCCATAATTGGAAAAACTAGCAAGTAGCAATAGAGAAGTACAATGACTTGTTACGTGAAAGGGATGAACTAACCAGTCAAGGCATACAATTCAATGCCATAATGTACTCATATATTAACATATTCATCAGTTTCCTGCCAACTTAATTCAAAAGTATGTCCGCTGAAATTTCTTCTCATATAATTAGCCTATGCCCAGTGTGTGTGTGTATATATATATATAGGAGTTAGGCTGGGGTGCTATGGATAGCATAGTGGCCTCTATGCTACGGCTCAATATTTGAGTTTTCAAAATCCAAACGGTCGATCCGAACCATTCATCTTATTCTCCATATTAATATCTGCTTGGAGACCAAATTTTATAATTTTCTGAATTTTTTTACTATTTATTAAGCCACTTTGAAAATCGCTAATCCAACGGTTTTACTGTTTTGTGCAGCCACCGTTGGATCAACAATTTTGTAAAATACTTAATAAATAGTAAAAAAATTCAGAAAAATGTAAAATTTGGTCTCCAAGTAGATATTAATATGGAGAATAAGATGAACGGTTCGGATCGACCGTTTGGATTTTGAAAACTCGAATATTGAGCCATAGCATAGAGGCCACTATGCTATCCATAGCACCCCAGCCTAACTCTATATATAGAGTAAGGCTTGGGTGCTATGGATAGCATAGAGGCCTACGGTGCTACGGCTCAATATTTGAGTTTTTTAAATCCTAACGGTCGATCCGAACCGTTCATCTTATTCTCCATATTAATATGTGTTTGGAGACCAAATTTTACGTTTTTTAAAAAAATTTTACTATTTTTTTAGCTAGGTAGAAAATCACTCGATCTAAAAAATTCTGCACCATTCAGATATTTGATTTTCTACCTATCTAATAAAATAGTAAAAAATTTCCAAAAAAATGTAAAATTTGGTCTCCAAACACTTATTAATATGGAGAACAAGATGAATGGTTCGGATTGACCGTTAAGATTTTAAAAACTCGAATATTAAGCCGTAGCACCGTAGGCCACTATGCTATCCATAGCACCCAAGCCTTACTCTATATATATATATATATATATATATATATATATAGAGAGAGAGAGAGAGAGAGAGAGAGTGGCTAATTTGTTACCGGAAGCACTTCGACCGAGGTGCTTCCGGGGCTATATTAGCATATGTGATGTTCAAACAACAAATCCAAACCGTTACATGTTTAATCTATATTCAAATCTACTTGGAGACCAAATTTTACATTTTTTGAAATTTTTTTACTATTTATTAAGATAGTTTGAAAATCGCTGTTTTTATTAAAATTCTACACCATAAAAAACAACAACTTTCAAATCATCTTAATAAATAGTAAAAAAATTCCAAAAAATGTAAAATTTGGTCTCCAAGTAGATTTTAATATAGATTAAACATCTAACGGTTTGGATTTGTTGTTTGAACACCACATATGCTAATATAGCCCCGGAAGCACATCGGTCGAAGTGCTTCCGGTAGCAAATTAGCCACTCTATATATATATATATTTAGGGTCCGGCTAATTTGCTGCCGGCAGCATTTCTGCCGGCGGTGCTGCCACTGTTTTTTCTATTTTTTGATGTTTAAACAACAAATCTAAACCGTTAGATGTTTAATCTATATTATAATCTACTTGGAGACCAAATTTTACATTTTTTGGAATTTTTTTACTATTTATTAAGTTGGTTTGAAAACCGCTGATTTCAATGCTGTAGAAATTTACTGAAATCAGCGGTTTTCAAACCAGCTTAATAAATAGTAAAAAAATTCCAAAAAATATAAAATTTGGTCTCCAAGTAGATTATAATATGGATTAAACATTTGACAGTTTAGATTTGTCATTTGAACATCAAAAAATAAAAAAAACAGTGGCAGCACCTCTAGCTAAAATGCTGTCGGCAGCAAATTAGCCAGACCCTATATATATATATAGCATGCTAGCATATTCCTATATATATATATAGGGTCCGGCTAATTTGCTGCCGGCAGCATTTTAGCCGGAGGTGCTGCCGCCTTTTTTTTATTTTGTGATGTCCAAATAACAAATCCAAACCGTTAGATGTTTAGTCTATATTATAATCTACTTGGAGACCAAATTTTATATTTTTTGGAATTTTTTTACTATTTATTAAGCTGGTTTGAAAACTGCTGATTTCAATAATTTTCTGCAACATTGAAATCAGTGGTTTTCAAACCAGATTAATAAATAGTAAAAAAATTCCAAAAAATGTAAAATTTGGTCTCCAAATAGATTATAATATAGATTAAACATCTAACGGTTTGGATTTGTTGGTTGGACATCACACGACTAAATATAGCCCCGGCAGCACTTGGGCAGAACTGCTGCTAGCAGCAATTTAGCCACAACCTATATATATATATAGAGTAAGGCTACGCTACTTCCCGAATTAAACGGGTTGTTTTAATTCGCGCTCATATCTCTAGTTTCGAAGTCCAAATAGCCGATCCAAACCGTTAGATGTTTAATCTATATTAAAATGTGCCTGGAGAACAAATTTTACATTTTTTGGAATTTTTTACTATTTATTAAAATGGTTTGAAAATCGCTGTTTTTTAATGGTGCAGAATTTTAATAAAAACAGCAATTTTCAAACCATCTTAATAAATAGTAAAAAAAATCCAAAAAATATAAAATTTGGTCTCCAAGCACATTTTAATATAGATTAAACATCTAACGGTTTGGATCGGCTATTGCTATATATATATATGAGGAGGGTTCAAATGCATCCTATCTTTCAAATTTTTTTCTACGTTTTCAAAGTCTGAAGAGTCAATCCGAACCATTAGATGCGATCTACATATTAAGATGTGCTTGGAGACCAAATTTTACATATTTTGAAATTTTTTTACTATTTATTAAGCCACTTTGAAAATCGCTGATTTTACATTTTCTGGACCATTGGATCAGCGATTTTCAAAGTGGCTTAATAAATAGTAAAAAAATTTAAAAAAATGTAAAATATGGTCTCCAAGGACATCTTAATATGTAGATCGCATCTAACGGTTCGGATTGACTATTCAAACTTTGAAAACGGAGAAAAATAATAGGGTGCATTTGGGTGCACAAAAATTTGGGTGCATTTGAACCCTCCTATATATATATATAGAGAGAGAGAGAGAGATGGGCTACGGTGAGTTGCGAAGTAAAGCGACTATTTTACTTCACGCTCATATTTTGCAATTTTTAAGTTCAAAACATCGATCTGAACCGTTCATCTTGTTCTCCATATTGAAATGTGCTTGGAGACCAAATTTTACATTTTTTTGAATTTTTTTACTATTTATTAAGCAATTTTGAATGTCGCTGATCTGACGGTCCAGAAAATTTTACTATTTTTTACTGTTCACAGCAAAACAACAATTTTCAAAAATGCTTAATAAATAGTAAAAAAATTCCAAAAAATATAAAATTTGGTCTCCAAGCACATTTCAATATGGATTAAACATCTAACGGTTCGGATCGGTCGTTTGGACTTTCAAAATAAAAATACGGCGTGAAGTAGGAACGCGTTTTACTTCGCAACTCACCGTAGCCCACCTCTATATATATATATATATAGGAATATGCTAGCATGCTATGCAGAATAGAGCCCCTCCATGCAACGCCTTGGATTTTGACTTTTCAAAATTTTAACGGTCGATCCGAACCGTTCATCTTGTTCTTCATATTAATATGTATTTGGAGACCAAATTTTACATTTTTCGGAATTTTTTTACTATTTCTTTAGATTTATTGAAAATCGCTGTTTTTTTATGGTCCAGATTTGCTAAAAACAGCGATTTTCAATAAATATAAAGAAATAGTAAAAAAATTCCAAAAAATGTAAAATTTGGCCCTCAAACACATATTAATATGAAGAACAAGATGAACGGTTCAGATCGACCGTTAGGATTTTGAAAAGTCGAAATCCAAAGCGTTGCATGAAGGGGCTCTATGCTATGCATAACATGCTATCCTATATATATATATAGCAATAGCCTGCCATCAGTCACCAAGTTAAAATCCAAACAAGTCTACCAAAAAAAAATTCTGGTAATGGAAATCAGTAACAATTATCTTCCCAAAGCTAAATCCCAAATTCCACACTTTTTAATACTTCCATGGTTGGCTCCTGGACACTTGATCCCCGCTACCGACATAGCCCACCTCCTAGCCGAGCACAATTCATCACTTACAATCTTAACAACTCCAGTTAATGCCGCTCGCATCAAACCAACTATTGATCGGTTCAATGCTGCTTCTGCAGGTTAGCATATTTAGTTGTCTATTATATATAAAATTATGATTTATGAATTATATACCTTATGACTTGATGATTATGGATATTTATATATGTATCTGTTACATTTACAGGTGACATCTCATTGGTTTCGTTTTACTTCCCTGCTACTGAGTTCGGCCTTCCAGAAGGCTGTGAAAATATTGACCTGGTCCCCTCAATGCCCTTTGTGTACAATTTTTACAACGCTACAAAGCTCTTTGGTCAACAAGTAGCCAGATACATTCATGAACAGGCCCCACATGTCAGCTGCATAATAGGTGCGATGGGCTATGTGTGGGCAGCTGATGTGGCACACGAGCTAGGAGTTCCATGTTTCATCTTTCATGGTTTTGGATCCTTTGCTCTATATTGTTGTGAAATCCTACACAAAACCAAGGCACATGAAATCCCTGATTCCGCTGCTGAGTTGTTCAATATACCAGGCTTGCCATTCGAATTCAAGATAGCGAGAAAGGAACTCCCCATGCATTTCCAACGATTCCGCCGCCCCACCTCACGGAGAAAAAGGAAATGGCGTAAAGAACAACTATACACACACTAACCTGCAGAGGCAGCATTGAACCGGTCAATCGTTGGTTTGATGCGAGCGGCATTAACTGGAGTTGTTAAGATTGTAACTGATGCATTGTGCTCGGCTAGGAGACGGGCTATGTCGGTTGCAGGGATCATGTGGCCTGGGGCTAACCATGGAAGTATTAAAAAGTGTGGAATTGGGGGTTTAGCTTTGGGAAGATAATTGTTACTGACTTCCATTACCAGAAACTTTTTTTTGTTTACTTGTTTGGATTTTAATTTGGTGGGTGGGTGATGGCAGGCTATTGCTGCTATATATATAATGGGCATAGGATAATTATATGGGAAAATATACTTTTTAATTAAGTTGGAAGGAAACTGATGAATATGAGCACATAATTAAAGCATTGAATTGTATGCGTTGACAGTTCTGACTTTTGACTTCTCTTTTGAGAGATTAGAATTTCTAATGAGTAAAGCTAGGGCGTGACATGCTCACCAAGAAAGTTTGGTGAGCATAACTCCAAAAGTATATCGGATCGACGTTAAATGCCGAATCCAAACCGTTGAAATCCATGTGCTTCATGAGTGATGCATATACATGCAAAATTTTGAAAGTTTCGAGTTTATTTGCTACACGGTCAAGTGGTCAAAGAAATAATAAAAATTGAATATATAAAATAACTTATAATAAAGTGTTCGTTTCTTTGACCACTTGACCGTGTAGCAAATAAACTCGAAACTTTCAAAATTTTGCATGTATATGCATCACTCATGAAGCACATCGATTTCAACGGTTTGAATTCGGCATTTGACATCGATCCGATATACTTTTAGAGTTATGCTCATCAAACTTTCTTGGTGAGCATGTCACACCCTACCTTTACTCATTTCTAATTATCTTTGAAAATGATACCTGACCTAGCTGGTGGGTTTGCTGATGCACAAATTTACAATGTTACGTAATCCATGACGTATACATAACATGTAATTTTCTTTATTACTTCTCTTTCGCAAGAATTTTTAATTTTGAAAATCATTTGTTTTTAGCGCCTCACCGAATGATAAACTTTTCAAAAGCAGACGATTAAACGCTAGCTTAAACCGGATTCTGGATCGTCTGACATTATTTTTTTAATAAAAAAGATTTATCGAATTTTGGACAATTATCCAGAAAAAAGACTGATTATATTTTAACAAATGTTATTAGTCTATATATTTTCAAGCTATTCAATGTTAAAATATAATTTTTAGGAATGATATTTTTCTTTTAAAAAGTTATTTTTTTAACTGATTTGTATCTAAAATTGTTATTATGCAATTTTATTAAGAATATAGACGTACTTGAACTTTGCAAAACATTTTCTATGTTGTATGGATACGGGTACGGGTATCGTATTGGATACGATACAGATACGAATACGGCGATACGGTAATAATTTCAAAAATCAAGAATACGATACATCTATTTTTATTTTTTATTTTTATTATTAATTCATCACTTGTATAAATTCAAAAATTCTACAATACCGCAGTACAAGTATCAATCATATATTAGCGCTACTTAGAATATGACATCAAATATGAAGGATTGCAGTGGTCAATGCTTATGAAGGGTATTCCACAGATCCAAAGTTCGATTAAGAAATTGTTTTATATTAACATGGTGTATGCGCGGTGTATGGTGGATCGTAGGATTGCTGGTGTATCGTGTATGCGAACGGTGCACGCATTGAAATTGTAGAGCGCATCTTGCTGGTGCTGTGGTGCAGCGTATTTTAGCCGTATCAGGCGTGTCAGAGGTGTATCCCAGCGAGTCAACCTGTATCGGAGACCGTATCAAGAGAATAAGGATACCTCACGTAAGCCGATACACCATCTGGCGTATCCGATACGTATCGGTGTCGTATTGCAGGCGTATCGATATTCTTATGGGTACGGAGCCTATATTGAAGTATCCGAGTAACATAGATAGTAACGTATGTCTTAAATTTTTACGAATGATATGCGAATTAATTACCATGACAACAGTTGTCATATATGCTTTTTTTTTTAAAAAGAAAAAGAAAGGAGATATGCGAATTAATTGTTTTTCCATATTATTCGAATAATTTACAAGTTTTTTTGTTTTAGTATGAATTTTGATTTCCTACAAGATTTCACTATGAAAATTGATCGACACATCTAAATTGTAGATTAGATAACCATTTGTATTTTGAGAATTAAATTTGGTGCTGAAGTAGCAACAGCAACACGCATCTTTGCTTAGCAAAGCGCCTATATATAACACAACTCTTATAAAGATATCAATATATATTTTGATTTTTTTTTATTAGTGTTATGAACCTCTTGATTTTAATGGAATGATTGCATTAGATCAAAAGTCAACACATGCATCTTCTAATATAGAATTGGAATGTACAAATTAATCTAACTGGAGCTTATTAATCAAAACACTATTGAAATTGGGAAATTCAAAAACTACCGGCGCCTTCAATTCAATTTGCAGTCTCATTCTTAGGTCGTCGTAGATTGAATTGGAGTACCCTCCAAAAAACTAAATATCAATATATTACAATGCATTTTTGAGTTTTTGGAGAGCCTCCAATTTAATCTACGGTCCCCTAAGAATGAAGCCGCAAATTGAATTGGAGGACTTGATATTTTTCGAATTCCCCATAATTTTTTTTTTCTTTACAGCGGTATTAATAAAAAATTCGGTGAGACTTAGAATGTCTTGTTAGCTATTACGTATTAATTATTGTATGATAAATCAATTTAATTCCAATTCTGTATGCTAGCTACAACGTCGTAATTTTACATTTTACACTATTTCAATGCTATATACCGAAAAAGATATTATGAATTAATATGATTTGCCACATTTTAAGCTGCAAAAGTTACCAAGTATGATTAATATTTTGGAGTTCATTAAAACAAATAAAGGGAAAACCAATTATAATGACCCAACCACTCACATGCTAAAGGCAATAAGGCGTCGTTACTTTGTTAAGGCCCACTTTAACAGAGATATTTTTACTTCATGCAGCATAGACTATAGAAATAAAACAGAGCTGAATATAGGGGCGGATAGGGCTGCACAAAAAATTCGTAGTTTGTGATTCGATTCAAGTTTGATTCGAAAAAGTTCGTAAAAAAATTTGATTCGAAATAGTTCGAAATTAATTCAAACTAAATTCAAATTGGACCTAGTTCGTTCGAAATAGGTTCGCGAATTATTCTAGTTCGAAATTCAAAGTAACGTGAACCGTTGATTTCCGCTGATAACTTGTGTTCGTTGATGATTTAAAAGTTAAAACATAAGGCCACCTAACTATAAGTCATAACTCGTAAGTTGTAACGCTCGCTCTTAGTTCTAAAATCCTAGATGACTTTCACCTCTCGCTTTCGGAGACTACGATCACTCTTTCTTGTTGTAAAAAAAGTTCGTAAAAGATTCGAATTTGAATTCGTAAAAAATTTGATTCAAAATTAATTCAAACCAAACTTAGTTTGAAATTAATTCAAACCAAACTCAAACTGAGATAAGCTCGGTTCGGTTTGGTTCGATTCGTTTGCAGCCTTAGAGGCGGATCTTAAGCCAATCAAAAGGTGCCACCCCTATGATTTTAAAATGTTAGTTATATATACTAAGATTTAATTTTATTTTATTTTTTTTGAAACATTTTATATAGTTCAGCCCCCTTATAAATGATCACATGTTAACTTTAGTCTAGTGGTAAGAGCTTTTATAGTGTTTGAAAGAGTTTGGGTTCAATTTCTACTAGCCATATTTTTATATTTTAATTTTTAGCCCCTCATTAAAGTTTTATAGTTCTGCCCCTGCCTGCATATGATTCTTGTGCTGCATGAAATAAAACTACTCTGTTAAAATCATTACCCTACATTACTTACTATAAAAGAGCACACAAATTCAATAATGACGTATGGAGACGCGATAGAAGATGCTTAGTAAAAATAACGGTTCATTTGGCAGCAAATCAAATTGTAAAATTTAATTAAAAAAAAATCAAAATATAAGATGACAGACATCGTACTACAAAAACAATATTGGATTGATAACTTCCGAGTAAAGCTTATTTAACTTCTAATTGACGATATGAAATTCCACAATATAAATTTTTATCAGCGTCACAAATTAGCATCTATGAAGCAGGTGGGCTTAAGCCGAAAAATAGAGAACCCAATTAAAAGCGGAGAGAGAAAAAGAGAGGCCTTTGGGGAATGGAAAAATAATACTCTGCTGAATTGGGCTGAAATAAAATCTTCCATCCTTCTCTTTATCTCATGATCTTATTCTTATGTTGGGTCAGAAAAGGTAATTAAAAATAGAAAAAGCTGGTCCACCTTTTTTATTTTTCAAAACTTGGATTCTGAATATCTAAATTTTTAATTCATTACCAATTACAGAGCTTTCTGTATGTGAGAAATTTACAAAGCTCACTGATGAAGTTAATCAATGGAGACAATGAGAATCAAAGTGTAAGGAAGTTGAAGCTGAGAGGTAAGCTAGTACCAGAAATACACTTCTTATTTGAATTTGTAGAGCTTGATACTGTTTGTTTTTTCCTTCAGAGAAGATTCCCGTTTTAGTGACTATTTAGTTGACTTAATGGAGGAATTAAGTGCTTTATGTATAAATTTAGAAATAATTAATTTAAACTAATGATAAGTAGTTAACCTCAGACGCATGTGCAGTTCAATATTCATGTTTCTTTCAAGACCAGTTGATCAAATGCCTTTGCAAGATTAGATTTTATTAAGCAAAAAAGAAAAGCAATACAATCCATTTTAGTTTGCAGAATTACATAATAGTATCCTATTAAAAGATTACATCTATATATACTTCTATAGCAGGAAAAAGAACAGTATAGATCCCATTATATCAAATAGTTGGTGCCCCAAACTGTATCAAGTTCTCTAAGTTCAGGAAAGAAGAACCACCTTTCTCCAGAGCCAGCTTTGCCTTCTCCTTCAACTCAGAAACCCTTCTTCTCTCCTCATCTCCATTCATCAATTTCTCAATTGCTCTCACTACATCCTCTTTCTTTACCCTTGCATCCTCTTCATTCTCTCCTCTCCATGCCATCGCCTCTCCCACCCCGACACTAACACCGATCTTAAGCACATCCACAATCAATTTCACATTTAAAAATTGTTCTGAATACAACGGCCATGCCACGATGGGTACACCAGCAGCAACACTCTCCAATGTAGAATTCCATCCACAGTGTGTCACAAATCCTCCAACGGAAGGGTGTGATAGTATTGCAATTTGTGGGGCCCAACCTTTGATCAACAAAATTTTCGAACTACTTTTCTCTTCAAAATTTTCACGCAGCCAGATTAACATTTCATCTGGCAATTTCTCTATGCTGTTAATCACCCAAACAGATGGCCATGGTGATGCCAATAATCCAAGGCCAAGTTCTTTAAATTGTTTAGGTGCAAAGTTGCCCGTACTACCGAAACAAACATAGACTACAGAGTTAGATTTCTTAGAATTAAGCCATTCTATGCACTGATCACTATCAACCGTCGACTTGTTTCCTCTCTCCTCCATATCCAATCTTGTTGTGTTACAAAGGGATACCGGACCAATTGTGAAAACTTTTTTACCTGAATTTTTTTGCAATAAACCTGCATAACCCGGTTCGAGCTGCTCAAAACTATTCACCAATATTCCATCGACGCTTACCTCAGAGTTTCTCATTTCTTCAGCTATCTCTTTACTAGATTGTTGGAAATGCATGGGGAGTTCTTTTCTGGCTATCTTGAATTCAAATGGCAAGCCTGGTATATTGAACAACTCGGCATCAGAATCAGGGATTTCATGTGCCTTGGTTTTGTGTAGGATTTCCCAACAATACAGAGCAAAGGATCCAAAACCATGAAAGATGAAACATGGAACTCCTAGCTTGCGTGCCATGTCAGGTACCCACACATAGCCCATCCCACCGATTATGCAGCTGACATGTGGGACCTGTTCATGAATGTATCTGGCTACTTGTTGACCAAATAGCTTCGTAGTGTTGTAGAAGTTGTACACAAGAGGAAATGAGGGGAGCAGGTCAATATTTTCACAGCCTTCTGGAAGGCCGAACTCGGTAGCAGGGAAGTTAAGCGAAACCAGTGAGATGTCACCTGTAAATGTTGCAAATACATGATATATCATACATCAATTATCATCAAGTCATAATATAAGTATCTACAACCCCACCCCACAGTTGAATAAAGAAAACAAAAACAAATGCCAAAATTAAAAAAAAAAATGCTCATGCGTCCGCCCGCCGCCCGGAGAAAAAGGAAACGGAGTAAAAGAACAACTATATATATGTATGCTAACCTGCAGAGGCAGCATTGAACCGGTCAATCGTTGGTTTGATGCGAGCGGCATTAACTGGAGTTGTTAAGATTGTAACTGATGCATTGTGCTCGGCTAGGAGATGGGCTATGTCCGTTGCGGGGATCAAGTGGCCTGAGGCTAACCATGGAAGTATTAAAAAGTGTGGAATTTGGGGTTTAGATTTGGAAAGAAAATTGGTACTGATTTCCATTATATATCAGAAAATTTTTGTAGGCTTGTTTGGATTTTAAGTTGTTGAGTTATGACAACCTATTGCTCCTGTATATATATATGTATATATATTGGGCATAGGATAATTATATGAGAAGAAATTTCATCGGATACACTTTTTAATTAAGTTGGAAGGAACTGGTGAATATGCTGAGATATGAGCACATTAAGGAATTGAATTGTATGCGCATGAGATATGAGCACATTAAGGCATTGAATTGTATGCGCATGACAGTTCTGACTTATCTTTTACGTGACAACTGACTTCTCTTTTACAAGATATTTTCTAGTTCTCTTTGGAAATAAGGGCTATACCTGACCTAGCTGGCAGGTTTACTGATGCACAAATCCACAAATTAACGTTACTTAATTCATGACGTATACATAACAATTCATTTTCTTAATTTTTTTACTTGTCTTTTGCAAGAATTTTTAATCTTCAATTAATAAAATGGTTTGCTGGTAACTTGCTAGGTATGTGTGCTGATGTGCAGATCAGATTATTTTTAAGCTTAATTTATTGTGCTATCTATTATAACAAACTTCGCAAATTATTTGTTTTTTGCGAACTTTACGAATAAATGGTGAATTTACCTGGACAAACTTTTCAAAAGCAGACGATTAAACACTAGCTTGAACCGGATTTTGGATCCTCTGACATTATATTTTTAATAAAAAAGATTTATCGAATTTTGGACAATTATCCAGAAAAAAAATGATTTTATTTTTAAAAATGTTATTTATCTATATATTGTCAAGCTTTTCAAGGTTTAAAAAATTATAGGGTACAAAAAATTGGCCCCCATATTTCTTGTACCCTATAATTTCACAAAAAATATGGGGGCCAATTTCTTATTTATCTATATATTTTATTTTTATTATTTTTCTATCTCTCCCTCGCTAGTCACCATTCTTATTAAAAAAAAAAATGACCCCCATTGCATGAATTCCTGGCTTCGCCCCAAGTCTGCTCAATTGAATATCCTAACACCATTAGTTTTTAAGTGATTTGTATCTAAAAATGTTAGTTATTGTGCAATTTTAAATAAGAATAAAGACATGTTATTATATATAACTTGGACTTTGTAAAACAATAGAAAAGTAGATTTTATAAAAGTACATATAAATCATGATTTATCGACTTCGGCCTGATGCTGTTAAATAATTTTTAAGAGCTATATTATACTATTATACGAATGAAATGCGAATTGTTTCCATATTATTCGAAGAATTTATAATTTTTCTTATTTCAGTATAAAATTTGATTTCCAATAAAATATATGTCTGTAAATCACATTAAATATCGACACATGCATCTAAAATATGGACAAGCCATTTGAATTTTGAGAATTAAAATTTTGGAGCTGAAGTGTACATTTTTGCTTAGAAAGCGCCTTAACGCAACTCTTATAAAAGTATCTTATTTTTACTTTATTTTTTTTCTTTTCTTACAAAGCTGATAGCTCCTATCATGCTTTTATTTTTTTTTAAAAGCTCTTATAAAAATATCAATACTTAGGTATTGATTTTAATCGAATAGTATGAGATTTCGCTGCAAAATGAAATTAGATATTTAGTGGATCAGATTGGAATAGATGAGACTTGAGTGTGAAATGAAAATAAAATATGGCACCGGTGGGGGCTGAATCCAAGGAGACACCACATATCTGTTGGTCAGATTTATATCAGCAACGCAATCTTGATACAATTGGAGATGACATAACAGAAAATGAGATTTTGGGGGTGATAAAGCAGATGCCAAATAACAAGAGCCAGTGTCCGGATGGTTTTACGGGTGAATTTTATATATTTACGAAACCTTCGCAACGGTTACTTGACAGAGCATATCCTTACAACCCTTGAATTCATCCTATTTTATTCTGATTTCAAAAAAAGAACATGTTGCAACTCCTCAAGATTACCGACCAATAAGCCAGGCAGGTAGAATTGTACTCATCAATGCGGTATTGTCATAGCTACATATACTATCTGTACTAAAAATTCCGGCATGGGTAATTAAGGAAATTGATAAAATTCAGAGGCGATTTTTGTGGCATGGTGTGTGTGTCGAGACTCACAAATGAATGTTGCCAATTGGCAAATTGTTTGCATGCCTAGGAAGCTAAGCAGATTGGGTATATTCGACTTATCAACATTGAATCAAGCTATGCTTATGAAGTGGATGTGGCAATGGGCCGGCAAAACCAGATAGCAAGATGTGGAAACTAGCTTTCCAAGCAACATCACATGAGAACCAATTGCTACCAGATTCGGTCTTTTTCAACAAAACACTAAGTTCAAAGGGGGTTGTTCTGCAACAAAGGATTAAGAGTGAAGGATTAAAAGCTTAAGGAGTGCTAAGGAACCGATGTTCAGTCGTCTAAATCCGTGAATAAAAGCTAAGGAAGCTAAAGGAAGGAGCCGGTATGGGTGCTTTAAAGTCCAGGCAGAGGATTAAGATCCGGACAAAAGGAAGCTAAAGGAGGTGCTCTTAATCCATGTTAAGGAATCAGTGTCGGTAAGATTAAGCGGTTAAGGAAGCAAATTAATCCGTAAGGAGGCTTAATCCTTTGTTGCCGAACGGCCCAAATCATTCTTCTTAATCCTTTGTTGCCGAACGGCCCAAATCATTCTTCAATATGTCAATTTTGAAGGTTCCTCATTCTGGTACGTTAATACAGCTTTTGGAATAATGATTGGGGACTAGGAATTCTGAGATATGATTTATTTTTTTTTGCAGGAAATGGCCCTTAGGCCAAACTTTCATTACTTCCAAAAACAGGTTTACAAGGTTGGGAGAAATACTAAAGCAACAAAAGCAAAGTAACAAACCCCCAGAATATGAAAACAACCTGATCCTGGAACCTACTAGACCTCAATTACAGGGATCTGAGTTGAAAATTGGGAATGTGTACCCTGTGATGCTCTCCTCCAAATTCCTGCCCTTCTTAGCAAGATAGTTAGCCAACTCATTGTGACTGTGACTGATGTATCTGCATTTAAAGTTGGGCCTGTCTTTGAAAATTTGCCAGATATCGTCAATGGGAGGGCCGAGATGTGTAATATGCACGACCATGGTTTGACAGTCAGTTTGGAATTCACACAAGTCTATACCCGATGCTAGCACATATTTGACCGCCTCCAGGAGAGCTAAAGCTTCAGCTTGGAGCGGGCAACACGCTGTAATCGGGGTTGATCTATAGGCCACCAGCACCTCATCCTTTGACAGGACAAAACCCGCTCCACCCCTTCCACCAATTAGCCACGAACCATTAATAGAACAAGTGTACTCCCTTGGGGTATATAGGTCCTGGTTATGGTTCTGGAGACGTACCGGGATTCCCATTCCTATTTTTGCCAATTCCGCCTCATTGGAGATGTCAGCCCAATATTTGTTAAACTTCTCTAGTGTGGGGTTTATACCTGAATAGGCGCAGTCATTTCTACACCTCCAAATTCCCCAAAGTACACTGACAAAGTAATAGACTATCTCAAGCAACAGCTCCAGAGAAGTCAAAGGTTGAGCCTCAGTCAACCGAATTAGTTAGCAAGAAGATTAGTTAGATTAGTTTGTTAAGAAAGATAGTTAGACTAACAAACTATGTAGATGCATTGTATCTAGTCAGTAGTTGCTGTATTACTCTCATTATAAAAGGAGTATTAGAGCCACTATAAACGGTTAATCAAGAAATCAATAACAAGAAATTCTTGCATTCAAATTACGTCTCTTACCTTTTCATGGTATCAGAGCACTAATGGCATGTGATCCCTCTTCTTCTCAAATCAATCCCTCCTCCCACCCTTCTTCTGCTTCTACTGCATCTCTGCCTTCTTCCATGTCGGCTCTCTATTGATGGAGTTCAATCGAGCAATCTGGTCTACTCTCATTGGTATCAGCAGGATCAACTTATTCTCACCTGGCTCCGATCTTCTCTAACTGAGACGATTCTCAATCAAACTGTGTCTTGCACAACCTCTGCACAGCTCTGGTCACTTCTCCGGCAATCCTTCTCTACTACTTCTCGAGCCCGCCTTACTGAACTTCGTCGGGCTTTGCAAACCACCACGAAGGGCGGATCTAGTTGCTTGGAGTTCTGTCAACGGATGCGTGCTATCGCTGACGAGCTAGCTTTCATCGGATTCCCTATTTCTGACAATGATTTGGTGATTCAGATTCTCACCGGTCTAGGCTCCGACTTCAATGCTGTCGTTGCTGCCGATAACGCCAAGGAACATTTAGGGTTCGCCGAATTACAGGCCATGCTCCTCAGCCTGAGGCTCTTCTCTTCTCCCAACTCAGCGGCGGCTCTACCTCTTTTTCTGTTGATTCCGCTCCAGCTGCTCTCTACACCCAGACGAAATCGGGTCCGCGTGGATCCAGATCCGTTAAAGGAAATCGGACCCGTGGAGGACACACAGCCACCTTTCAGTCTCAGACCCGACCCCCTATTTTACTAACTCCAACTCCCAGGCCGAATTTCTCTGCTAGGCCCAATTATATTGCCACTCCTAGGCCCAGTGGGCATCGGGCTGCACAGGTTCAGCCGACCGTTCAAGCCAATCTCACTCAATCCAGCTTCCAAGCTAACAATGCTCAAACCGAGACCTTCTCCAATGGTCCCGAGTGGTATTTGGATTCGGGCGCCACTCACCATGTGACGAATGATGTCAACAACCTCTCGTCCTATTTGCTGTATGAAGGCTTCGATTCTCTACACATTGGTGATGGTCATGGTATGAAAATTCATCATATCGGCTCTTGCACCTTACCTTTCTCTACTTCTCAATTTCTTTTGAAAGATGTCTTACATGTCCCTACCTTTACCAAGAATCTCTTGAGTTTGTCTAAACTTGCTTTTGATAATTCGATTTTAATTGAATTTTGCTCTTCTCATTGTGTCATAAAGGATCGGGACACCTTGAAGGAGCTACTTCAAGTCAAACTCATTAGTGGCCTTTATGTTCTTCCTCCACAAATAAAGACATCTCCTCAAGCCTTCTATGGTGCAAGAGTCTCCGCTCATTTGTGGCATCTTTGCCTTGGACATCCCTCATCCGTTACCACTCACAAAATCTTACAAGAACATTCTTTACCTTGTTCTAATAAAAGTTTATCTTTATGTCTTGATTGTTGTATGGCCAAAGCGCATCGCTTGCCATTTCATACTAGTGATTCTTGTACTTCTTTGCCCCTTGAAATAATTCATTCGGATGTATGGGGTCCTAACAAGATTTTATCTCATAACGGTTTTCGTTTTTATGTGATTTTTGTTGATGATTTTTCCCGTTTTACATGGGTTTATTTCTTGCACTCTAAAGATGAAGTCACTCATGTGTTTACCTTATTTAAATCTCAAGTGGTGAACTTACTCAATCACAAAATACAAATTCTCCGTACGGATGGAGGTACGGAGTTCAAACCCATTACACGAGCCTTTCCTTCTATCATTCGCCAAACCTTTTGTCCCTATACGCCGCAACAAAATGGCGTCTCCGAGCGCAAACATCGTCATATTATTGAGTTGGTTCTTGCTTCTATGCTCCATGCACACATTCCCGATTGTTATTGGGATGATATCTTCTCAAGTGTGGTGCACTTAATAAACCGGCAACCATCCGTGAACAATTCTTCTTCTCCCTACTTCACTCTTTTTCAAAAACACCCGGAGTACACCTCTCTACGTGTCTTGGGCTATTTGTGTTTTCCATACACGCGGCCATACAATGATGGCAAGCTTCAACCTCGTTCTAAACCATGCATGTTTCTTGGCTATCCTACTCTTCAAAAGGGTTACAAGTGTTTACACATTGAATCCAACCGAATTTTTGTCTCTAGACATGTGCTTTTTGATGAATTACAGTTTCCCTTTAAAGAGGTTTTAGCTGCTCCACCTTCGGACTCTGCACTTTCCTCTCAGCTGCCTTCTACAGCCTTGCACCTGTTACCACTTGGTGGTCTGTCTCACGCTCAGCCAGTCAGTTCTGCCACAGAGAATCCGCTCTTTTCTCACGGATCCCTTTCTGCTGACCTGATCCCTATCCCAAGCTCTTCTCAGCCTCCTGGATTACCATCGAGTGCTTCCCTCTCTGGTTCGGGTGCTTCAGTGATTGGAGACAATCCGACCGCCATTCCATCTATTTCCTCCTTCCCTGCGGATCCAACCACGATTGTAGCCGATCCCAGCAGCTCTTCTCAAGCCCATCCGAACCTCTTTTCTTCCTTCCCTGCGGATCCAACCCCGGCAGTAGCGGATCCAGCCAGGTTTTCAAAAGTTTACGCTAGAGCTGCGCGCCATTCCACTGTTTTCTCAGACAGAGAGCTACCTTCCTCTATTCAGACCCCTGTTTCTGCTCTGCCTGACCCGCCTTCAGTTTCTACCCATCAGATGGTCACCAAATCACGTGATCATATGCGCAAACCTAAACTCTTTCCTGATCATATAGCAGTTGTCACCGAATCCCTTGACCATGTTGAACCTAAAACTTACAACCAAGCCAAAGTTCATCCTCATTGGGTTGATGCTATGAATACTGAGTACAAGGCACTTCTTGCAAATCACACATGGGATTTGGTTCCAGCTGAGCCCGATCAAAATGTCGTTGGTTGTAAATGGGTCTTCACAATCAAAAAGCGTGCCGATGGCTCCTTGGAACGGTACAAGGCTCGACTTGTGGCCAAGGGTTTTCATCAAGAGGAAGGTGTCGATTACTTCGAAACTTTTAGTCCCGTCATTAGACCTACTTCCATTCGGCTTGTCCTTACACTCGCTCTCACACATGGATGGTCTATTCGCCAATTAGACGTCCACAATGCATTTTTACATGGTACCCTACATGAAACCGTGTATATGCAACAACCACCCGGTTTTGAGGATGCTACCAACCCTTCGCATGTTTGTCGCCTTTCCAAAGCCATATATGGTCTCAAACAAAATCCCCGTGCTTGGTTCAATGCCTTAAGTTCGGTTCTTCTCTCTCAAGGTTTCATTGCTTCCCGCTATGATCCCTCTCTTTTTATTTTTTCTTCTCATGGGGCCTCGATTATTGTGCTAGTTTATGTCGATGACATTATCCTCACCGGGTCTAGCTCTTCTCTTCTTCAAGATCTCATCTGCACCCTTCAACAAAAGTTTCCTATCAAGGATCTTGGTTCCCTTCACTTTTTTCTTGGCATTGAAGTCAAACCGACTTCCAATGGGCTTCATCTTTCACAAACCAAGTACATCCATGAGGTGCTTACTCGTGCCCATATGCATCATGCTAACTCTCTACCTTCTCCTATGGTTCATAAAACTTCTCTCTCTCAGTTTGAAGGGGATCCATTTGATGACCCTCGCCTATACCGGTCTATTGTTAGGGCACTCCAGTACGCCACTCTCACACGACCATCTCCTTTGCGGTCAATCGCGTGTCTCAGTTCATGCAATCTCCCACTACACTTCATTGGGCAGCCGTCAAGAGGATTCTTCGCTACCTCAATGGCACATTGTCTCATGGCCTTCTTCTTAAACCGGCTTCTTCTCTTACACTTCACGCATATTGTGATGCGGATTAGGCCGGCTCTATCAACGATCTCAAGTCTACCACCGGGTTTTGTATTTTTCTTGGCGACAACCTCATCTCATGGAGCTCTAAAAAACAGCCTACGGTGGCTCGGTCAAGTACCGAGGCCGAATACAAGTCTCTTGCGGTCACTAGTTCGAAACTCATATGGTTGCAATATCTCTTGACCGAATTGCATGCCTCTCTTTCTTCTCCTCCTATCTTGTGGTGTGACAACATTGGTGCCACCTTTTTAGCCTCCAATCCGATTATCCATGCACGGACCAAGCATGTTGAAATCGATTACCATTTTGTGAAAGAACGTGTTGCCGCCAAGACTCTCCAAATTTGGTATCTATCCACCCATGATCAGCTGGCTGATATCTTTACCAAACCTCTTGCTTCTCCTCGCTTCCTTCTTCTTTCCTCCAAGCTCATCGTTCCATCACCTGGCTTCGCTTGCGGAGGGGCTAATAGACTATCTCAAGCAACAGCTCCAGAGAAGTCAAAGGCTGAGCCTCAGTCAACCGAATTAGTTAGCAAGAAGATTAGTTAGATTAGTTTGTTAAGAAAGATAGTTAGACTAACAAACTATGTAGATGCATTGTATCTAGTCAGTAGTTGCTGTATTACTCTCATTATAAAAGGAGTATTAGAGCCACTGTAAACGGTTAATCAAGAAATCAATAACAAGAAATTATTGCATTCAAATTACGTTTCTTACCTTTTCACAAAGGCATTCCATTGATCATCATCAAGGTTTGGAGCCAGCAATTGTAGTGCCTCAGAAGCTATTGGTCCCAATATATGAGAGGTTAATCCAAGTGGGGAAGCAAACCAGCAGAATCGAGAGAAAGGGCAATGGAAAAGCAAGTGCATCACATCCTCCATAACAGCTACACACCACCCGATTGGCCATTAGAGGGCTCAATAACCGAGTTACACAAGGGCATTGATTTTATTCTTTTCTTCGCTTGCTGAACGTTACATCTTGTCTCCGAGACGAAAGCGATTTGTGCTTGTGTGCAACGGAGGTAACGGCTTAACGTGGAACATGTCGTGTCTCCGCTACCCCGATAGTTCCACGAAAAGATATTTATAAATCTTGTGCCGGCGATTTCGGTCCCGCCGGCCTCGGCCTCCGCTACCCACATCTTGCTATCTGTAGGGGTGCAAACGGATCGGATACGGATCGGATAGTGCTCAACCCATATCTGTATCCGTATTTTCTTTTCGGATACGGATACGGATCGGATAGTAACCGGATACGGATACGGATCAGATATTAAACGGATACAGATACGGATCAGATATTTTCGGATACGAATACAGATACGGATATAATTCAGATTTCTAATTCAAAATATATATCTAATTAACTTGTTACAGCATTACAAAATATATATCTGATTAACTAAAATTCACCAACATAACTATACAATACAAAAGATAAATAGACACAAATTTTTTTTCTCAAATCTTAACATATCCGGATGGAATATGCTAGCATGCTATGCATAGCATAGAACCCCTCAATGCAACGGCTCGGATTTCGAGTTTTCAAAATCCTAATGGTCGATCCGAACCGTTCATCTTGTTCTCCATATTAATATGTGTTTGGAGACCAAATTTTACATTTTTTGGAATTTTTTTACTATTTCTTTAGATTTATTGAAAATTGCTGTTTTTTTATGGTCCAGATTTGCTGAAAACGGCGATTTTCAATAAATCTAAAGAAATAGTAAAAAAATTCCAAAAAATGTAAAATTTGGTCTTCAAACACATATTAATATGGAGAACAAGATGAACGGTTCGGATCGACCATTAGGATTTTGAAAACTCGAAATCCAAGCTGTTGCATGGAGGGGTTCTATGCTATGCATATCATGCTAGCATATTCCTATCCGGATATCCGAAAAATTAAAATATCCGGATCCGGATAATTATCCGTATCCGTATCCGTATCCGATTCCGATTCCGAAACTCAACCCGTATCCGTATCCGAATCCACATAAAAAAAATCCGTATCCGTATCCGAATCCACAACTATCCGTATCCGAATATCCGAATCCGCAAAAATTCGGATACGGATCCGAATTTGGACGGGTAATATCCGACCCGTTTGCACCCCTGGCTATCTGGTTTTGCCGGCCCATTGCCACATCCACTTCATAAGCATAGCTTGATTCAATGTTGATAAGTCGAATATACCCAATCTGCCTAGCTTCCTAGGCATGCAAATAATTTGCCAATTGGCAACATTCATTTGTGAGTCTCGACACACACCATGCCACAAAAATCGCCTCTGAATTTTATCAATTTCCTTAATTACCCATGCCGGAATTTTTAGTACAGATAGCATATGTAGCTATGACAATACCGCATTGATGAGTACAATTCTACCTGCCTGGCTTATTGGTCGGTAATCTTGAGGAGTTGCAACATGTTCTTTTTTAGAAATCAGAATAAAATAGGATGAATTCAAGGGTTGTAAGGATATGCTCTGTCAAGTAACCGTTGCGAAGGTTTCGTAAATATATAAAATTCACCCGTAAAACCATCCGGACACTGGCTCTTGTTATTTGGCATCTGCTTTATCACCCCCAAAATCTCATTTTCTGTTATGTCATCTCCAATTGTATCAAGATTGCGTTGCTGATATAAATCTGACCAACAGATATGTGGTGTCTCCTTGGATTCAGCCCCCACCGGTGCCATATTTTATTTTCATTTCACACTCAAGTCTCATCTATTCCAATCTGATCCACTAAATATCTAATTTCATTTTGCAGCGAAATCTCATACTATTCGATTAAAATCAATACCTAAGTATTCATATTTTTATAAGAGCTTTTTAAAAAAAAAAAAAAAAACATGATAGGAGCTATCAGCTTTGTAAGAAAAGAAAAAAATAAAGTAAAAATAAGATACTTTTATAAGAGTTGCGTTAAGGCGCTTTCTAAGCAAAAATGTACACTTCAGCTCCAAAATTTTAATTCTCAAAATTCAAATGGCTAGTCCATATTTTAGATGCATGTGTCGATATTTAATGTGATTTACATACAGATATTTTATTGGAAATCAAATTTTATACTGAAATAAGAAAAATTATAAATTCTTCGAATAATATGGAAACAATTCGCATTTCATTCGTATAATAGTATAATATAGCTCTTAAAAATTATTTAACAGCATCAGGCCGAAGTCGATAAATCATGATTTATATGTACTTTTATAAAATCTACTTTTCTATTGTTTTACAAAGTACAAGTTATATATAATAACATGTCTTTATTTTTACTTAAAATTGCACAATAACTAACAATTTTAGATACAAATCACTTAAAAACTAATGGTGTTAGGATATTCAATTGAGCAGACTTGGTTGAGGTCCAAGCCAGGGGCGGAGCCAGGAATTCATGGAATGGGGGTCAAATTATTATTTTTTTAAATAAGAATGGTGAGAGAGAGATAGAAAATAGAAAATAAGAAGTGTCACAGGTGAGTTTTCGATTATTTTTCATTAAAAAAATTCTAAAATGTTAGAAATCCCCCAAATTATACATAAATCATTTTTGGAAAATGCTAATATGCTATGCATAGCATAGAGGGCCTCCGTGCAACGGCTCAATATTTGAGTTTTGAAAATTTTAACGGCCGAACTGTTCAACATGATCTCCATATGAATATGAACTTGCAAACCAAATTTTACATTTTTAGAATTTTTTTACTATTTTTTTAGATAGGTAGAAAATCACTTGATCTGAAAATTCTGTACCATTCAGATCAAGTGATTTTCTACCTATCTAAAAAAATAGTAAAAAAAATTTTAAAAATGTAAAATTTGGTTTGCAAGTACATATTCATATGGAGATCATGTTGAATGGTTCGGATCGACCGTTAGGATTTTGAAAACTTATATATTGAGCCGTTGCACGGAGGCCCTCTACGCTACGCATAGCACCGTAGCCAACTCCTATATATAGAGAGAGACCTAAAAACTATATGAGGAGGGATCCAATTATACCATTTTATGATGACACATCTTGACACCATATTTGTATAAGTCATTTTTGCGATTTTAAAATCCAAACAGACGATCCGAACCATTCAACATAATCTTTATATTAAAATGTGCTTGGAGACCAAATTTGACATTTTTTGGATTTTTTTTAATATTTATTAAGATGTGTACAAAATGAGGAGGGTTAAAATGCACCCTCCCTTTTGTGCTCCTAACATGTACCCTCCCCTTATATCTTCATTTTTAAAGTTCAAATAGTCGATTCGAACCTTTCAACCTGTTCTTCATATTAAAATGTGCATAGAGACCAAATTTTACATTTTTTGAAAATTTTTTACTATTTTTCAAAATTTTTGAAAATCATCACTTTGCTGAATTTTTTTTATTATTGTATAGTTTAATCACAAATTCTGAAAAAATAGTAAAAAATTTCCAAAAAATATAAAATTTGGTCTCCAAGCACATTTTAATATGAAGAACACGTTGGAAAATTCGAATCGACTATTTAAACTTTGAAAACGAAGATATGAAGGGAGGGTGCACGTTAGGAGCACAAAAGGGAGGGTGCATTTTAACCCTCCTCGTACAAAATTGTTGTTTTCAGGCAATTTTGGACCATTGAAAAATAACAATTTTAAAAAATTCTAAATAAATAGTAATAAATTTCCAAAAAATGTAAAATTTGTTTTCCAAGTACATTTTAATATGGACATCATGTTGAACGGTTCGAATCGACTATTTGAATTTTGAAATTGCAAAAATGACTTATAAAAATATGGTGTAAAGATGTGTCACCGTAAAATGGTGTAATTGGATCCCTCAAACTATATTTTAAACCTTGAATAATTTGACAATATATATATAAATAGTTAACATTTTTTTTTTTTTAAAATCAGTTTTTTTTTTCTGGATAATTGTCCAAAATTCGTTAAATCGTTTTTATTTAAAATATAATGTCAGAGGATCCAAAATCCGGTTCAAGCTAGTGTTTAATCGTCTGCTTTTGAAAAGTTTGTCCAGGTAAATTCACCATTTGTTAGTAAAGTTCGCAAAAAGCAAATAATTTCCAAATTTTGATTTTATAAATAACACAGTAAAGAGGAGGGTTCAAATGCACCCAAAGTTTTGTGCACCCAAATGCACCCTATTCTTTTTCTCCGTTTTCATAGTCTGAATAGTAAATCCGAACCGTTAGATGCGATCTATATATTAAGATGTGCTTGGAGACCAAATTTTACATTTTTTGGAATTTTTTTACTATTTATTAAGCCGCTTTGAAAATCGCTGATCCAATGGTCCAGAAAATGTAAAATCAGCGATTTTCAAAGTGGCTTAATAAATAGTAAAAAAATTCAAAAAAATCTAAAATTTGGTCTCCAATCACATCTTAATATATAGATCGCATCTAACGGTTCGGATTGACTATCCGGACTTTGAAAACGGAGAAAAAAGATTTGAAAGATAGAGTACATTTGGGTGCACAAAAATTTGGGTGCATTTGAACCCTCCTCCACAGTAAATTAACCTTAAAAGTAATCTGATCTGCACATCAGCACACATACCTAGCAAGTTACCAGCAAGCCATTTTATGACTTAACATCATGAATTAAATAACGTTAATTTGTGGATTTGTACATCAGTAAATCTGCCAGCTAGGTCAGATATAGCCCTTATTTCCAAAGAGAACTAGAAAATATCTTGTCAAATACAATGACTTAATTGTCACGTAAAAGATAAGTCAGAACTGTCATGCGCATACAATTCAATGCCTTAATGTGCTCATATCTCAGCATATTCACGAAATTTTTATTAATAGAAAATTAATTAAATAAATATCTAAAATGAACAATGCTTTTGCATTTTTTGAGATATAGCAAAAACGTGATATTTAAGTACGTCATCTGACCGTTATAAACTATCACGGTCAGAATTAACACTAATCATCGCACTTCTTAAAAAAAAAAAAAAAATTCTTGGCCCAGAATTCAAATCCAGTGCAATACCTGACTGTGTAGAATGAAATCTGAGTTTGTCCATTTTAATATGAATCACGGCGAGGAATTTTTTTTTTTTAAGTGCGATTATTAGTGTTAATTCTAGCTCTAATAGTCTATAACGGCCAGAGGACCTGATTAACTATCACGTTTTTCCTATATCTCGAAAAAACACAAAAGCATTCTCTAATCTCGATATTTAATTATTATATTTTCTATTAATAAAAATTTCGGCAGCATATTCACCAGTTTCCTTCCAACTTAAATAAAAAGTGTATCCGATGAAATATCTTCTCATATAATTATCCTATGCCCAGTATATATATATAGGACCAATAGGTTGTCAAAACTTAACAACTTAAAATCCAAACAAGCCTACAAAAATTTTCTGATATATAATGGAAATCAGTACCAATTTTCTTTCCAAATCTAAACCCCAAATTCCACACTTTTTAATACTTCCATGGTTAGCCTCAGGCCACTTGATCCCCGCAACCGACATAGCCCGTCTCCTAGCCGAGCACAATGCATCAGTTACAATCTTAACAACTCCAGTTAATGCCGCTCGCATCAAACCAACGATTGACCGGTTCAATGCTACCTCTGCAGGTTAGCATACATATACATATAGTTGTTCTTTTACTCCGTTTCCTTTTTCTCCGGGCGGTGGGTGGACGCATGAGCATTTTTTTTTTTTTTTAATATTTTGGCATTTGTTTTAATTTGTTTTATTTTTTCAACTGTGGGGTGGGGTTGTAGTCTTGTAGATGCTTATATGAATTATATACCATATGACTTGATGATAATTGATGTATGATATATCATGTATTTGCAACATTTACAGGTGACATCTCACTGGTTTCGCTTAACTTCCCTGCTACCGAGTTCGGCCTTCCGGAAGGCTGTGAAAATATTGACCTGCTCCCCTCATTTCCTCTTGTGTACAACTTCTACAACGCTACGAAGCTATTTGGTCAACAAGTAGCCAGATACATTCATGAACAGGTCCCACATGTCAGCTGTATAATCGGGGGGATGGGCTATGTGTGGGTACCTGACATGGCACGCAAGCTAGGAGTTCCATGTTTCATCTTTCATGGTTTTGGATCCTTTGCTCTGTGTTGTTGGGAAATCCTACACAAAACCAAGGCACATGAAATCCCTGATTCCGATGCCGAGTTGTTCAATATACCAGGCTTGCCATTTGAATTCAAGATAGCCAGAAAAGAACTCCCCATGCATTTCCAACAATCTGGTAAAGAGATAGCTGAAGAAATAAGAAACTCTGAGGTAACCGTCGATGGAATATTGGTGAATAGTTTCGAGCAGCTCGAAACGGGTTATGCAGGTTTATTGCAAAAAAATTCAGGTAAAAAAGTTTTCACAATTGGTCCGGTATCCCTTTGTAACACAACAAGATTGGATATGGAGGAGAGAGGAAACAAGTCGACGGTTGATAGTGATCAGTGCATAGAATGGCTTAATTCTAAGAAATCTAACTCTGTAGTCTATGTTTGTTTCGGTAGCACGGGCAACTTTGCACCTAAACAATTTAAAGAACTTGGCCTTGGATTATTGGCATCACCATGGCCATCTGTTTGGGTGATTAACAGCATAGAGAAATTGCCAGATGAAATGTTAATCTGGCTGCGTGAAAATTTTGAAGAGAAAAGTAGTTCGAAAATTTTGTTGATCAAAGGTTGGGCCCCACAAATTGCAATACTATCACACCCTTCCGTCGGAGGATTTGTGACACACTGCGGATGGAATTCTACATTGGAGAGTGTTGCTGCCGGTGTACCCATCGTGGCATGGCCGTTGTATTCAGAACAATTTTTAAATGTGAAATTGATTGTGGATGTGCTTAAGATCGGTGTTAGTGTCGGGGTGGGAGAGGCGATGGCATGGAGAGGAGAGAATGAAGACGATGCAAGGGTAAAGAAAGAGGATGTAGTGAGAGCAATTGAGAAATTGATGAATGGAGATGAGGAGAGAAGAAGGGTTTCTGAGTTGAAGGAGAAGGCAAAGCAGGCTCTGGAGAAAGGTGGTTCTTCTTTCCTGAACTTAGAGAACTTGATACAGTTTGGGGCACCAACTATTTGATATAATGGGATCTATACTGTTCTTTTTCCTGCTATAGAAGTATATATAGATGTAATCTTTTAATAGGATACTATTATGTAATTCTGCAAACTAAAATGGATTGTATTGCTTTTCTTTTTTGCTTAATAAAATCTAATTCTGCAAACTAAAAGGCATTTGATCAACTGGTCTTGAAAGAAACATGAATATTGAACTGCATATGCGTCTGAGGTTAACTACTTATCATTAGTTCAAATTAATTATTTCTAAATTTATACATAAAGCACTTAATTCCTCCATTAAGTCAACTAAATAGTCACTAAAACGGGAATCTTCTCTGAAGGAAAAAAAAAACTGTATCAAGCTCTACAAATTCAAATAAGAAGTGTATTTCTGGTACTAGCTTACCTCTCTGCTTCAACTTCCTTACACTTTGATTCTCATTGTCTCCATTGATTAACTTCATCAGTGAGCTTTGTAAATTTCTCACATACAGAAAGCTCTGTAATTGGTAATGAATTAAAAATTTAGATATTCAGAATCCAAGTTTTGAAAAATAAAAAAGGTGGACCAGCTTTTTCTATTTTTAATTACCTTTTCTGACCCAACATAAGAATAAGATCATGAGATAAAGAGAAGGATGGAAGATTTTATTTCAGCCCAATTCAGCAGAGTATTATTTTTCCATTCCCCAAAGGCCTCTCTTTTTCTCTCTCCGCTTTTAATTGGGTTCTCTATTTTTCGGCTTCAGCCCACCTGCTTCATAGATGCTAATTTGTGACGCTGATAAAAATTTATATTGTGGAATTTCATATCGTCAATTAGAAGTTAAATAAGCTTTACTCGGAAGTAATCAATCCAATATTGTTTTTGTAGTACGATGTCTGTCATCTTATATTTTGATTTTTTTTTAATTAAATTTTACAATTTGATTTGCTGCCAAATGAACCGTTATTTATTTACTAAGCATCTTCTATCGCGTCTCCATACGTCATTATTGAATTTGTGTGCTCTTTTATAGTAAGTAATGTAGGGTAATGATTTTAACATAGTAGTTTTATTTCATGCAGCACAAGAATCATATGCAGGGGCAGAACTAGAAAACTTTAATGAGGGGCTAAAAATTAAAATATAAAAATATGGCTAGTGGAAATTGAATCCAAGCTTTTCCAAATACTACATAAGTTCTTACCATTAAACTAAAGTTAACATGTGATCATTTATAAGGGAGCTGGACTATATAAAATTTTTCAAAAAAATAAAATTTAATTAAATCTTAGTATATATAATTAATATTTTAAAATCATAGGTGTGGCTTAGCCACCTTTTGATTGGCTTAAGATCCGCCTCTAGGGCTGCAAACGAATCGAATCGAACCGAACTTATCCCAGTTTGAGTTTGTTTTGAATTAATTTTGAATCGATTTTTTTACGAATTCAAATTTGAATCTTTTACGAACTTTTTTACGATAAGAAAGAGTGATCATAGTCTTCGAAAGCGAGAGGTGAAAGTCATCTAGGATTTTAGAACTGAGAGCGAGGGTTACAACTTACGAGTTATGACTTATGATTAGGCGGCCTTATGTTTTAACTTTTAAGTCATCAACGAACACAAGTCATCAACGAACACAAGTCATCAGCGGAAATCAACGGTTCACGCTACTTTGAATTTCGAACTATAATATTTTGCGAACCTATTTCGAACGAACTAGGTAGAATTTGAATTTGGTTTGAATTAATTTCGAACTATTTCGAATCGAATTTTTTACAAACTTTTTTGAATCAAACTCGAATCGAATCACGAACTACGAATTTTTTGTGCAGCCCTATCCGCCCCTATATGCAGCTCTATTTTATTTCTATAGTCTGTGCTGCATGAAGTAAAAATATCTCTGTTAAAGTGGGCCTTAACAAAGTAACGACGCCTTATTGCCTTTAGCATGTGAGCGGTTGGGTCATTATAATTGGTTTTCCCTTTATTTGTTTTAATGCATTTTACAAATTGAACTCCAAAATATTAATCATACTTGGTAACTTTTGCAGCTTAAAATGTGGCAAATCATATTAATTCATAATATCTTTTTCGGTATATAGCATTGAAATAGTGTAAAACAATGTTATCAGAACCGGACCGGATATTGACCCGATAAAGCTTCGGGTTAATGGTTCATTGGTCGAACCAGTGGGTTAATCGGTTCAACCGCTGGTTTTTTTAGTAGTTATATATTGAGTCTACTTCAATTTGAATCTTAAAATGTGAACATTGTATCAATTTATTTTTTTACAGAGATTTTTTTTTTTTTTATGTAGGCCTTTAAAGAGTCAATAATTAGAAAAAGAAAACATAGAAGTTTACATAGTTACAACCATAAGATATCCAATGTGTAACTTAAAAAAAAAGAAAAATTAGAAAAGATGGGTTTTGTGTGAACTCAACCTCTCCTCGTCATTTGAACTCTTCCATTCGTACTAGGTCACTCCTCCCCCACACCTTCCCTTTCAATTAGTGCTTAGCTTGAAATAAATAAATTCGTGCTTGGATAGCTCTCAGTGTAGTTGCTCGCCTGAACGTTCTCTGAGGTACGATTTCAATTACACTAGGAGGTTGAAACTCGAGCACGAAATCAAGATCTTGCCTAGTACGAGTGAAGGATTACTCCCTTCAGAAGAGCAGGGACCATCAAATATTCTCAGGAAGCAGTTCAGTTGGGAGATCGGGGAAGAGGAAGGGAAACAAAGAACAAATATGTTGGAAACCCGGTTCTCCTTTTTCTAAATGGTTGCTGGTTTTGTGATAAAACCTATGTTACTCGGATACGTTGGATTAGCAGGCGTATCCGATACGGGCACGATACGGCACCGATACGTATCGGATACGCCAGCTCCAGCTGGCGTATCGACTTACGTGGCGTATCTCTACTCAGCAGATACGGTCATCGATACGTGTTGACACAGCACCGATACGCCACAGCTGAACCGGATACGCTGCAGGATACGGGAAAAGTGCACCAGAACCAAACTCGTGGACCGCGCATGCACCGGTCGACCTATGAACCGCGATACACCAAGAGCTAAAAATCACTTTTTTTGCTCCATGCGGGAATCGAACGCGCCCCTTCTATGGGGTACCAACAATCATTACCACTGCTACGACTCCGGGTTGTTGTTAGAAACCAGTTAGTATAATATTTAACATTACTTCTTTATTGTATATTCTCCCATCCGAGATTTTTGAAATTTAATAAAGTATTAAATTAATAATAAAATAAAAATAATATATTTAATAGGCGTATCGTATCCGGAATTTTTTAAAATTACCGTATCGCCGTATCCGTATCGTATCCGATACGATACCCGTATCCGTATCCATGCAACATTGGATAAAACCGATAAAAAACCGGGTTTGAACCGGTTCAATTACATAAACGATCTCTTTTAAGAACCAAACCGGAACTAGGTCCGGGTCCGCTTTTTTCGGTTGAACCGCCCGGTCCGGTCCGGTTTTAATAACACTGGTGTAAAATGTAAAATTACGACGTTGTAGCTAGCATACAGAATTGGAATTAAATTGATTTATCGTACAATAATTAATACGTAATAGCTAACAAGACATTCAAGTCTCACCGAATTTTTTATTAATACCGCTGTAAAGAAAAAAAAATTATGAGGAATTCGAAAAATATCAAGGCAGCAAATTCAATTTGCGGCTTCATTCTTAGGGAACCGCAAATTAAATTGGAGGCTCTCCAAAAACTCAAAAATGCATTGTAATATATTGATATTTAGTTTTTTGGAGGGTACTCTAATTCAATCTACGACGGCCTAAGAATGAGACTGCAAATTGAATTGAAGACCCTGGTAGTTTTTGAATTTCCCAATTTCAATAGTGTTTTGGTTAATAAGCTCCAGTTAGATTAATTTGTACAGTCCAATTCTATATTAGAAGATGCATGTGTTGACTTTTGATCTAATGCAATCATTCCATTAAAATCAAGAGGTTCATAACACTAATAAAAAAAAATCAAAATATATATTGATATCTTTATAAGAGTTGTGTTATATATAGGCGCTTTGCTAAGCAAAGATGCGTGATGCTGTTGCTACTTCAGCACCAAATTTAATTCTCAAAATACAAATGGTTATCTAATCTACAATTTAGATGTGTCGATCAATTTTCATAGTGAAATCTTGTAGGAAATCAAAATTCATACTAAAACAAAAAAACTTGTAAATTATTCGAATAATATGGAAAAACAATTAATTCGCATATCTCCTTTCTTTTTCTTTTTAAAAAAAAAAAAAGCATATATGACAACTGTTGTCATGGTAATTAATTCGCATATCATTCGTAAAAATTTAAGACATACGTTACTATCTATGTTACTCGGATACTTTAATATAGGTTCCGTACCCATAAGAATATCGATACGCCTGCGATACGACACCGATACGTATAGGTTGACTCGCTGGGATACAACTCTGACACGCCTGATACGGCTAAAATACGCTGCACCAGCAAGATGCGCTCTACAATTTCAATGCGTGCACCGTTCGCATACACAATACACCAGCAATCCTACGATCCACCATACACCGCGCATACACCATGTTAATATAAAACAATTTCTTAATCGAACTTTGGATCTGTGGAATACCCTTCATAAGCATTGACCACTGCAATCCTTCATATTTGATGTCATATTCTAAGTAGCGCTAATATATGATTGATACTTGTACTGCGGTATTGTAGAATTTTTGAATTTATATAAGTGATGAATTAATAATAAAAATTAAAATTAAAAATAGACGTATCATATCCTTGATTTTTGAAATGATTACCGTATCGCCGTATTCATATCGTATCTGATACGATACCTGTACCCGTATCCATGCAACAAAGAAAATATTTTGCAAAGTCCAATACGACGTATTCTTAATAAAATTGCATAATAACAATTTTAGATACAAATCAGTTAAAAAAAATAACTTTTTAAAAGAAAAATATCCGACCTAAAAATTATATTTTAACATTGAATAGCTTGAAAATATATAGACAAATAACATTTTTTTAAATAAAATCAGTCTTTTTTCTGGATAATTGTCCAAAATTCGATAAATCTTTTTTATTAAAAAAAATAATGTCAGAGGAAATATCCAGAATCAGGTTTAAGCTAGCGTTAATCGTCTGCTTTTGAAAAGTTTATCATTCGGTGAGGCGCTAAAAACAAATAATTTTCAAAATTATAAATTCTTGCAAAAGAGAAGTAATAAAGAAAATTACTTGTTATGTATACGTCATGGATTACGTAACGTTGTAAATTTGTGCATCAGCAAACCTGCCAGCTAGATCAGGTATCGAAAGATAATTAGAAAATCTCGCAAAAGAGAAGTCAAAAGTCAGAACTTTGGGCGATTAGTAAATCTAAAGAGAGGTTCTCTGGGCGATTATGAAAGAACTTTGAGGCGAATATGGAACTCTGTTCCCTACCACCACTTCCCCTTCCTCCTTCTCTACTTTCTAGTCTTCCTAATGCTCATTCCTTGGTCCAGGTGGGCACGATAACCATTCTATATTCAGCAGTGGTTGGCTCTATCCCCACTGTTTTATTGTCTCCGTCTGGTGTGCCAGTAGCTACCCCCTGTTCCAAGCTGGTGCCAAGAGAGAGTAGTTGTTGGAACTATGGTGTTACAGACCATTGCAGCAGTTACCTTAGTCCCTCTTATGACTCTGCCTTTTGTTGCGTGACAAGGCCTGAATTCAACAGTGCTTGGTCCACCGATTGGTACCAAGCGCCGGTACCAGGAGCACAGACCAGGTCAATAAGGCAAGAATCTATTCTCAAGGTTGGAATTGATCCATATACAGGGATGTCTCCTGATTCTAAGCAAGTTGCTGCTTTTACACATCTCAAAATTGATGTCTCACAGAAAAAGAAGAAATTTGTGCATTATTCCCCTTCTGTTTCAGGAGAACATGGAAATCATGTGGGTCCCACTGTAAAATCTTGCTCTATCTTTCCTGGGGAAAAGACAAACCGTGTTTTAGAAGGTGGGGATTTTGAAAAAGATAATAATCACGGATTACAAGGAAATTATGAGAAAGCAAGAAATAGTTATTCCCAGCCTCTATCAAAAGATTTTGCACCCAAGTCCAAAAATTGTAGGAATTCAGTTTTAGGCCCTCACCCGTCCACAAGTCAATTTCATAAAAAAATTGTTGTTGATCAAAACTCTCCTGCTCTCTGTAACCATCCTAAGCTGAGAAAACACATTAAAAAACACATAGATAGGAGGAGGATGTCAAATCTTACTGAAGAAGATGAGGCCTTTATTCAACAATTTGTGGGGCTAAGTACAGAGGATGCAGTTGGGAAGGAGGTAGTAATTCCGTCAAAAGCGACCTCAAGTACGAATTGGAGCTTGTGTCTCTTGGCTCGTATTATAACTGATAAGACGGTTTTTGACAGCCCGTTTGCTAAAGCAATGGTCACTGCATGGGGGGCGGACCCAGCAACTACAATGAGGCAAGTGGTGAAAAATTGTTACCTTGTGGAATTCAGTAGTAAAGAGGACCTGCTAACAGCACAGTTGGGAGGACCATGGACATATAGGGGAGACATTGTGGCTTTGCGAGAGGTAGCTTCTGAGCATGAATTGAATCCGTCACATGTGGAAGAGGCGGCGGTGTGGGTACTTCTCCTAAATTTACCAGTGAACGCTTTTAATGATGAGGGGTTGATCTTGATAGGCAAAGATGTGGGGAAACCGGTATCAGGGCCGGTTAAAGGCTTTGTAAATGGCAAGAGGTTTGTTAAATTTAAAATTCTTATTCCAGTTGGAGAACCGGTAAAAGATAGGGTCACGGTGACGCACCCAACTCTTGGCCAACTCATTGTTTACTGCTCGTACGAAAAGGTGTCTAGAATTTGCACTTTTTGTGGTCTTTTGGGACATGAGAAGGAAGGTTGTAAGGACCTTGCACGGCTGTCTTTGCTGGCCCAAAAGCCGGGTCAGGAGGAGAGATTTAAGGCTGCTAGAATTTTAGAGCCGAAGAAAGGTGAGTGGATTCTCAATCCAGCTCTTGCCCCTGGTCTGAAGTTTAATAGGGCCTCTAGAGGTAATAGAGCTACACCAAGTGTATCAGCAACACAAACTGGGTATAAAAGAAATTTTGATGGCGCACTACATGGTAACAGAGACAACAATTTTACCTCTAGTTCAGTTCTGAATGAGCAACAGGTGCTAGGGGATGATGGTTTAGTTAATGTGAGTGTGGAGGATAATTACTCTGTCTTGATGAAAAGGCTTAAGCCGGCGGGGCCTCACGCGCCGGCACCCCATATATGAGTATTTTGTCGTGGAACTGTCGGGGAAGCGGAGGCACGACAGTAGCCACGTTAAGCCGTTACCTTCGTTGTACAAAGGCGCAAATTGCTTTTATCTCAGAAACTAGGTGTAATCTGGTGAAGGCGAACAAAAGAATTTTAGAGCTTCCTTTGTGCAATGCGATTGTGGTTTCATCGGTTGGGAAGTCGGGTGGTCTATGGCTGGTTTGGGGAGAGGATGTTAATATTTTCTTGGTTGAAAAGAATAGAAATATGATAGTTGCAAAAGTGGTAGAGAAGGGTACTTTAGAAGAGTGGATGTTGATTGGAGTGTATGGAGACCCTACGAGGGTAGGTAACCCTTCAATCTGGAATGATCTCTACTCTCACGTGTCTCAATGTAGTGTTCCGATTTGTTTGATAGGGGACTTTAATGCAATAGTCTCGGTTTCAGAAAAATGGGGAGGAGTTGACGGTTTATCGTGTCCGAATCGAGCTTTTAGGGCTTGGATCCATCATGCGGGTCTCATTGATCTTGGACATAGCGGACCGGCTTATACGTGGTCTAATAAAAAGGCCGGGCAGGATAATGTGTCGGAGAGATTGGATCGGGCACTTGGCAGTTTGGCTTGGACAATGAAATACCCGGATTCGCTAGTGTTTCACTTGCCTAGATTCCAAAGTGATCATTTGCCGATACTGCTTTGTACTAAGCCTTCTAAAAAGAGAAGAAAGCCAGGTTTTAAATGTGAGAATTGGTGGGGATTAAGAGAGGATTTCAAGGGAATTTGTTCTAAAGCCGTGCATATGGCAGAGTCTAGTTGGGGGGCTGTGGCTTTCTCATTTCAAAAGGAGGTGAAACAGTGGGTTAGGAAAATTAAAACTCCTGACGTCATGTTGAATGAGTGTGAGATAAAAATGCATAAATTAAATTCCTTACCGCCGGATCAAGTCAAACCAGGAGAGGAAAATGAGGTGCAAAAGCAACATGAGAGGTGTCTTCTCATGCAAGAGTTCTATTGGCATCAAAGATCTCGTTTAAAGTGGGCGCTTTATGGTGACAACAATACAAAATTTTTTCATGCTTCGGCGGTAACAAGGAAGAGACGCAATACAATTAATTCACTCATATCCGACCAAGGCACGTGGATAACTGAGGAAAAGCTAATCCGTTCGCTATTTGTTTCTCATTTCAGGTCCATTTATACAAAGGGTACTCGTGAGAATGTCAGAACAGTGTATGGTGCTGATTTGCTCAACTCTTTGCCTCTCATTCCAGCAGCTGCACAACAATTCCTTGTGGCTGATCCTACTGATCAAGAAATATACTCGGCTCTGATGTCTTTAGGGCCTAATAAATCCCCCGGGCCCGATGGATTTAATGCAAAGGTGTTGCAGGAGAATTGGGAAGTGTTCGGTCCAGTTGTGTTGAAGGAGGTAAAATCTTTCTTTATTTCGGGTGTAATGCCAAATCAAGTGGCAAGGTCAAGCTTAGTATTGATTCCAAAAATTGAGGAACCGAAGGAGGTTGGTCATTTCAGACCAATTTCAGTTTGCAATGTGATGTACAAGATAATTTCTAAGTTATTAAGCTCGAGGCTTAAGCCGCTTATTGGTAATTGCATCTCGTATGCACAATCTGCATTTGTGCCGGGTAGAGATATCTCGGATAATGTCATTTTGTTAAGGGAGGTTTTGCATTCTTTTCGTTCAAAAAATTATCATAGAAAAGGCTTTTGTTTAAAGGTGGATTTATCGAAGGCTTTTGATCGAATGGATTGGGATTATTTGGAAATGATTATGCCTCTGTATGGCTTTCCTCCAAAATTAGTGATGTGGATTATGGGCTGTGTTCGATCGGCTGAGTTCTCGGTGGTTTTGAATGGTGTTGGTGACGGGTTTTTTAAGCCCCAATGCGGGTTGAGGCAAGGGTGTGCACTTTCTCCATATTTATTTATCCTAGGCATGGATTTGTTGTGTAGGTCACTTGGGAATTTGGCAACAGTAGGCTTGCTTAAAGGAGTACAAATTGCTCCTCAAGCAGCTGTCTTGACATCTTGCGTCTATGCCGATGACCTGCTGATTTTTGGTGAAGCAGATTGTGTGGAAGCTGAAATTATCAAGCAAGAGTTAAACCGGTTTTCATTGGTATCGGGGCAGCAGGTTGGGCCTCAAAAAAGTAGTATTTGGTACAGCCATTGCACTCCAAATGAAATAAGAATTCAGATTTCGAGCATGCTGGAGGTCAATGATAATAATGAGGCAATTAAATACTTAGGGGCTCCTGTGGAAACAACTCGGGCTTCCTATGATTTTTTGATTGAAAAAGTGTCTTCTAGATTGCAAGCATGGAAGGGGCGCACTTTGTCACATGCAGGCCGGGTTGTCCTGATAAAATCAGTGTTGCAAGCTTTGCCGGTTTATTTTATGTCAACGGATAGGTTGCCCGAATCGGTTATAAAGCAAATTACAAGTTTGATTAGACGGTTCTTTTGGGGTGCGATGGATAAAGATAGATTTCTATCTTATGTTGCTTGGCATAAGATTGAACTTCCTGTGGAGTTTGGAGGTCTGGCAATTAGAAACCTATCCAAAATGAATGAGGCCTTAATAATGAAACTGTTGTGGAAATTTGCGTCGGGAAATAACGCACTGTGGGTTGGCATTGTCCGTGCTAAATACCTACCGAGATCAGAGTTGTGGATTGCGAAAAGAACTTACAACTGTACTTCCTGCTGGAGAGCAATTATGGCGGCAAGAGAAAGCCTGTTTCCGAAATTAATTTGGAGTTTAGGGGATGGAAGAAGGTGTAGTGCGCTGATGCAGCCATGGTTTGAAGGTGCCGTGATTAACTCCGAGCGAACAGCGGCTGAAAGAAAGCTTTGCGTCAGGGACTTGGTGGTGGAGGAGACCGGTACATGGAACGTGGATCTTTTGATTCAGTTCTACGGTCATCAAAACTGCTTGTACATACTGACGAATGTGAAACCGCCAAGGGAAGGGGCATGTGAGGACCGCCTTATTTTCTCTGACTCAACAACTGGAGCATTTTCAGTAAAGAAGGCTTTCAAGCATATCTCTCAAATAAATCAGGGGGTACAAGGTAACTTGGTTTGGAAGTTGGTTTGGAGGAAAGGTTCTATTTTGCCTAGAATAAGAATTTTTCTTTGGAAGCTCATGCATGGGGCTTTGCCGCTGGCAAAAATTATAGCAACTAGAACTTCAAGAGGGGAACCAACATGCGTGGTTTGTAATCAAGGGGATGAAGATGTGCTGCACATGCTGTTCTGGTGCCCTTTTGCAAGAGCCTGCTGGCTGCTTGGACCTTTAGCACTACGCACAGAAGGTTTACCTCATGATATCTCATCAATTTTTGCATGGTTCTATGAAAACTCATCGGAGGAGGCATGGACAACTATGGCAAACACTGCGTGGGCTATTTGGAGATGCCGAAATGAGAAGGTTTATGGGGGCAAAGTTCCAACTTTTGAAAGGTTTGTGGATATCACGAACTCAATAAGCAGAGAGACTAGAATAGCGGCTTCAGCTCATGTTAAAAAGGGGGTTCGGGCAGAGAATGTTAATGTGCAAGAGGGTGGTATAGCTACTGTTTATAGGTGCATGGTTGATGGATCATGGAAGCCACCATGGAGGGGGGGTATTGGCTTTGTGCTTGAGAAGGATGGTGAGCTAAAAGGCTACAGGGCAGCTCCTTGTACGGCATGCTGTCCATTGCAAGCGGAAGCGGTAGCCTTAAAGGAAGCAGTCTTGTTTGTTAAAAGGATGGGGCTTCAATCTTGCACTTTTTTCACAGATAATCAGACTCTAGCTCAGGCATGCACGGCTCAACAACCTCCCCTAGATGTTGATTGGAGAGCATATAAAGAGATACATGAAATTTGGGGATTGCTAAAGGAGAATGAATTTGAGTGTACACATATTGGTCGAAGCCACAATGTGATGGCTGACTATTTAGCCAAGGGGGGTAGTGCACTGGAAGAGGGTTATACTGGATACATGTATCCTACTTTTAAGTTTTGAGCAATTGGTTTAGGCAGGTTAAGCTACGATATCTTTGTAACCTGATGTAAGTGATTTTGAGTAAAGTAATAAAGGCCTACGGGCATGAATGTTTGCAAAAAAAAAAAAGTCAGAACTGTCAACGCATACAATTCAATGCCTTAATTATGTGCTCATATTCATCAGTTTCCTTCCAACTTAATTAAAAAGTATTTCTTCTCATATAATTATCCTATGCCCAGTATATATATAGCAGCAATAGCCTGCCATTACTCACCAAGTTAAAACCAAACAACTCTACAAAAAAAGTTTCTGATATATAATGGAAATCAGTAACAATTATCTTCCCAAAGCTAAACCCCCAATTCCACACTTTTTAATACTTCCATGGTTAGCCCCAGGCCACATGATCCCTGCAACCGACATAGCCCGTCTCCTAGCCGAGCACAATGCATCAGTTACAATCTTAACAACTCCAGTTAATGCCGCTCGCATCAAACCAACGATTGACCGGTTCAATGCTGCCTCTGCAGGTTAGTGTGTGTATAGTTGTTCTTTTACTCCATTTCCTTTTTCTCCGTGGGGTGGGGCGGCGGAATCCGTACCACCCCATTATTTTAACTTGGCACGAATCTTAAAGCACACCCCCTAAAATCTCAATAGGCACGGATTGAGTTTGGCCCTTTCAGACCATTCTTATATCATATGACTTTGATCATTATTGATCTATAATATATCATGTATTTGCTACATTTACAGGTGACATCTCACTGGTTTCGCTTAACTTCCCTGCTACCGAGTTCGGCCTTCCGGAAGGCTGCGAAAATGTTGACCTGATCCCCTCAATGTCCCTTATATTCAACTTCTTCAATGCTACGAAGCTCTTTGGTCAACAAGTAGACAGATACATTCATGAACAGGTCCCACATGTCAGCTGCATAATCAGTGGGATGGGCTATGTGTGGGCAGCTGATGTGGCACGCAAGCTAGGAGTTCCATGTTTCATCTTCCATGGTTATGGATCCTTTGCTTTGTATTGTTGTGAAATCCTACACAAAACCAAGGCACATGAAATCCCTGATTCCGCTGCAGAGCTATTCAATTTACCAGGCTTGCCATTCGAGTTCAAGATAGCGAGAAAGGAACTCCCCATGCATTTCCAACAAGCTAAAGAAATGAGCCTGAAGAATGAGATGGCTGAAGAAATGAGAAATTATGAGGTAACCGTCGATGGAGTATTGGTGAATAGTTTTGAGCAGCTCGAACCGGGTTATGCAGGTTTACTGCAAAAAAATTCAGGTAAAAAAGTTTTCACAATTGGCCCGGTATCCCTTTGTAACACAACAAGATTGGATATGGAGGAGAGAGGAAACAAGTCGACCGTCGATAGTGATCGGTGCATAGAATGGCTTAATTCTAAGAAATCTAACTCTGTAGTATATGTATGTTTCGGTAGCACAGGCAGCTTTGCACCTAAACAGTTTAAAGAACTTGGCCTTGGATTATTGGCATCACCATGGCCATCTGTTTGGGTGATTAACGGCGTAGAGAAATTGCCAAATGAGACGTTAATCTGGCTGCGTGAAAACTTTGAAGAGAAAAATAGTTCGAAAAGTTTGCTGATCAAAGGTTGGGCCCCACAAATTGCAATACTATCACACCCTGCGGTCGGAGGATTTGTGACACACTGCGGATGGAATTCTACATTGGAGAGTGTTGCTGCTGGTGTACCAGTCGTGGCATGGCCGTTGTATGGGGAGCAATTTTTAAATGTGAAATTGATTGTGGATGTGCTTAAGATCGGTGTTAGTGTTGGGGTGGGAGAGGCGATGGCATGGAGAGGAGAGAATGAAGATGAAGTTAGGGTAAAGAAAGAGGATGTAGTGAGAGCAATTGAGAAATTGATGAATGGAGAGGAGGAGAGAGGAAGGGTTGCTGAGTTGAAGGAAAAGGCAAAGCTGGCTTTGGAGAAAGGTGGTTCTTCTTTCTTGAATTTGGACAGCTTGGTACAGTTTGTGGCACCAACTATTTGATATAATTGGATCATGCACTGTTATTTTTTCCTGCTATAAAAGTATAGATGTAATCTTTTAAAAGGATATTATTATGGGGAGATGATATGAGTACCCGTACTCTCATCCCCCCGTTGTACTCCCAATTTTATTTGTTCAATCTTGTCCACATTTTTCATAATCTATAAGAAATTTTGCGAATCTAAAATCACGAACGTCTTCTACATAATTTTATCTTTCAAATGAGATCCATGATGACATACTTTCGGGTTCGTCATAATACAAGTATTTATACCTCGTCATTTAAGTATTTATACCTAGTATTTTTCACATATGACACTGCTGACATTTAAAAGTATTAATATCAAGTATTATAAGTATTTATATCTATGCACTGAAGTATTTATACCTATGTGGTCAACTATTTTTGTTAGAGAAAAGTTGACGCAGGGACGATTAGGAAAATGTGATGCGGAGATGCGGGGTCCACGATTGGGGATAAATACTTACAAGTATAGGTATAAATACTTGTATGATGCGGTATAAATACTTGCACAATGAGGTATAAATACTTGTGTGACGATGAATCCGAAAGTACGTCATCATGGATCTCATTTGAAAGATAAAATTGCGTAGAATACATTCGTGATTTTAGATTCGCAAAATTCCTTATAGAACGTGAGAAATGTGGAAAATATTGAAAAAAAAAAAAAAAAAAACCCACCTCTAAAAATGTGTATGATTCTTCTCTCCCATGTAGTTTGAGTGGTCCCTCCATATAGTTATATCAAGTTAGACATGCAAGTATTAATATCTTAATTTGCAAGTATTAATTTATTATCTTCGAAGTATTTATACTAGTGTTTTGAATAAATTAGTTTGTTAAGTTAGTTTATGGGAAGTTAAAATATGTTTAAGAGATGGGGGTACTGGAGTGTGGGGATTGAAATAATTATTCATTATTATGTGGGGAAGCTAGATTATTTGATTTTCTAAATTCTAGTAAATAATAGTGGTGTAAATGTGTAATTAACTAACCAAGATATCCTGTTCTATAGTAACTGTAATTAATTATTTCAAATTAATTATTTGTCATTAGTTCAAATTAATTATTCCAAAAATTATAAAATTTGATCTACAAATACATTTTCATATGAAGATCTTGTTGAATGGTTCAGATCGATTACTTGGACTTTAAAATTAAAAATATCGATCCATAATACGGATCAATATGCACTATACATAGTCCTGCAGCCTCACCCTTTTAATCTCTCTCTCCCTTGCTCTTTCTTTTTTTAATTTCTCATTTGGTTAGAGAAATTTTTACTCTGTTTCTCCATTTTAACAGGAAGATAAAAATCCAAAAGAAAAAAGTCTGTCATCAGAAGTTAGAGGATTTAGGTAGATATCTTTATACATAAAGCATTTCCTCCAATATTAAGTCAACTAAATAGTCACTAAAACGGGAATCTTCTCTGAAGGAAAAAAACAAACAGTATCAAGCTCTACAAATTCAAATAAGAAGTGTATTTCTGGTACTAGTTTACCTCTCTGCTTCAACTTCCTTACACTTTGATTGTCATTGTCTCCAGTGATTAACTTCATCAATGAGCTTTGTAAATTTCTCACATACAGAAAGCTCTGTAAATGGCAATGAATTAAAAATTTAGATATTCAGAATCCAAGTTCCTTACACTTTTTTTTCTGACCCAACAAACAACAGATGAGATCATAAGAAAAACAGGAGGATGGGAGATCTTATTTCAGCCCAATTCTGCATAGTATTATTTTTCCATTGCCCCTCTAAATTTTGAGTTTTAGCGGTGATCTATTGGTTCCGACTTTATCTTTCTCTAAAAAAAATTTTGCCCCCCTTTGAATGTTTGATTTATAATTTGATTTAAATTTAGTGTTAAAATCAAAATAAATTTATTGAATTATAATTGATAATTAGAATTATAAGGTAGAATATCATAAATTACAAGTTAGATTATTGGAAAGTATAAGTCAAAGTATTGTTTTTTATCGAGTCTCCAATTAGTTAATGGATTTAAACCCTATTAATTATTTAAATCCAATTCAATAATTTTTGTCCTTGACGAAAATCGTGGATCTGTCCCTGCTAATTTGTGACGCTGATAAAAATTTATACTGTGGAATTTTATATCGTCAATCAGAAGTTAAATAAGCTTTACTCGGAACATATCAACCCAATATTGTTTTTGTAGTACAATGTCTATCATTTTATATTTTGATTTTTTTTAATTAAATTTTACAATTTGATTTGCTGTCAAATGAACCGTTATTTATTTACTAAGCATCTTCTATCGGCTCTCCATACGTCATTATTGAATTTGTGTGTTCTTTTATAGTAAAAGATTAGCATGTAAGAAATGTAGGGTAATGATTTCAACAGATAAGTTTTGATTTCATGCAGCACATGAATCATATGCACCTCTGTTTTTATTTCTATAATCTATGCTGCATGAAGTAAAAGTAGCTCTGTTAAAATCTACACCCTCTGTGGGAGGAAAATCTGCATGTAACCGAGTATTGCGAACTTAGAAGATCCAGGGGGCAATTGTTGCAATGTTATATTTTTGTCACTAAAATGTGTTTTGCTTAATAAACTCCAGTTGATTAATTTGTATCGTCCAATTCTATATTAGAAGATGCATGTGTTGACATTTGATCTAATGCAATAATTCCATTAAAGTTTGGTATTAATTAATATTTTGTTTGGTCAGTTAACACTTAACACAAGTTCCAAGGCGGATTAGGTGCAAATTAAACAGAAACGACATGCTATTGCATTATTTGATTATCACATGAAAATAGTTAAATTTCTAAAAAATTAAGAATGAAACAACTTTCTTCTTGTCTCTATGTGGCAGCGGTTGATGCAACAATTAGACAATAATATAAACATAAAAAAAGACGCCTTATCACAAGATGGATTAAGCTCGAATATGCAATTATATGCGAATAATTTTCAAATATATGTTTATCAACTATTGCACCACCAAATAATCATCAAAGTCGGTTGTTTGAGAATTATTCGATGTACATTTTTTTTTCTTTTAGAGGAGGGAACCACTTACACCTTTTTATGGTGACACTGAATTACATTCTATATTTTCAAAATCTAAATAGTCGATCCAAATCGTTCAACATGATGTATATGTTAAAATGTGCTTGCAGATCAAATTTTACATTTTTTTTTATTTTTTTACTATTTATTAAGATGGGTACAAAAATTCAATGGTCAAAATATAGCGATTTTGTTAAATACTTAATAAATAGTAAAAAAATTCCAAAAAATAGAAAATTTGATCTCCAAGCACATTTTAATATATTCATTATATTGAACGGGTTGGATCGACTATTTGAATTTTGAAAACTTTAAACATCGAGAGTGTAATTTGGTGTCACAAAAAAAATGTAATTGGATCCCTCCTCTAATAAAAAAATATGAGTGAGTCTATGGTACTATGCATATTACGATTTGGCTTGTAATACGGCTCAATATTCGACTTTTTAAAATCCTAACGGTCGATCCGAACCGTTCATCTTGTTCTCCATATTAATATGTGTTTGGAGACCAAATTTTACATTTTTTGAAAAAAATTTACTATTTTTTTAGATTTATTGAAAATCACTGTTTTTGGATGGTCCAGAATTTTCAGATCAAGTGATTTTCTAAATATCTAAAATAATAGTAAAAAAATTTTAAAAAATGTAAAATTTGGTCTCCAAACACATATTAATATGAAGAACAAGATGAACGGTTCGGATCGACCATTAGGATTTTGAAAACTCAAATATTGAGCCGTAGCATGAACCAACCCGTGATATGCATAGTACCATAGACTCACTCAAAAAATATATATCAAAATATTGATATCTTTATAAGAGCTGTGTTATAGGCGCTTTTGCTAAGCAAAATGCGTGTTGCTACTTCAGCTCCAAATTTTTTAATTCTCAAAATACAAATGCTTAGCTAGTCCACATTTTAGATGTGTCGATCGATTTTCATACTGAAATCTTGTAGGAAATCAAAATTTATACTAAAAAAAATAAAACTTGTAAATTCTTCGAATAATATGGAAAAACAATTAATTCGCAATTTTTTTTTCTTTCTGAAAAAACATATATGACAACGGCTGTCATGGTAATTAATTCGCATATCATTCGTAAAATTTGTGAGAAATTCGTTACAAGCTTTTCAAAACTATTTAACAGCATTAGGCAGATATGGGGGTTGATAAATCATGATATATATGTACTTTTATAAAATCTTACTTTTATATTGTTTTACAAAGTCCAAGTACGTTTTTATTCTTAATAAAATTGCATAATAACAATTTTACATACAAATCATTTAAAAAAAAAAACTTTTTAAAAGAAAAATATCAAACCTAAAAATTATATTTTAACCTTGAGTAGCTTGAGTAGCTTGAAAATATATAGACAAATAACATTTTTAAAAATAAAATCAGTCTTTTTTCTGAATAATTGTCCAAAATTCGATAAATATTTTTTATTAAAAAAATAATGTCAAAGGATCCAAAATCCGGTTTAAGCCAGTGTTTATAAAACCGAATCTCTTGTTCCCAGTGGATAGAAAATTCATACTCCTAAAGTCACTGACATATGGGTCTGAAGTGGATTTTGACATTAAATGTTGGATATAATTTTGTTTCAGATTCATTTTGGATCCACTTCTCAGTGACTTTAAAAACAGAAATTTTTTGTCCACAGAAGGCAGGTGATCCGGTTCCATTGTTTAATGGTCTGCTTTTGAAAAGATTGTCCAGGTAAATTCACCATTTGTTTGTAAAGTTCGCAAAAGTCATTTAATTTACGTCATCTTTAATTATCATTCGGTGAGGCGCTAAAAGCAAATAATTTACAAATTTAGTTATTATAAATAACACAGTAAATTAAGCTTAAAAAATAATCTGAGCTGCACATCAGCACACATACCTAGTTACCAGTAAACCATTTTCGAGATGAAAAATTCTTTAGACCCCTATATAAAAGATTAAAAATTCTTCCAAAAGAAAAGTAAAAAAAATTTACTTGTTATGTATACGTCATGGATTACGTAACATTGTAAATTTGTGCATCAGCAAACCTGCCAGCTAGGTCAGGTATCATTAGAGAATTATAAAATCTCGCAAAAGAGAATTAGTCAAAAGTCAGGACTATGAACGCATATAATATAATGCCTTGTGTCACTATGTGCTCATATTCATCACTTTACTTTTTATCCGATAAAATTTCTTCTAGCCCAGTATATATATATATATAGGAGCAATAGCCTGCCATCACTCACCAAGTTAAAATCCGAACAAGTCTACAAAATATTTTCTGGTAATGGAAATCAGTAACAATTATCTTCCCAAAGCTAAACCCCCAATTCCACACTTTCTAATACTTCCATGGTTAGCCCCAGGCCACATGATCCCCGCAACCGACATAGCCCGTCTCCTAGCCGAGCACAATGCATCAGTTACAATCTTAACAACTCCAGTTAATGCCGCTCGCATCAAACCAACGATTGACCGGTTCAATGCTGTCTCTGCAGGTTAGTGTGTGTGAATATATATATAGTTGTTCTTTTACTCCGTTTCCTTTTGCTCCGGGGTGTGTGTGTGGGTGGGGGTGGGGTGGGGGGATCCGTATCACCTCAGTACCTGAGGTGCAAGTGATAAATCCAACCATTCTTTTAACTTGGCACAAATCTTAAAGCACACCCCCTACAATCTCAATAGTCATCGGTTTGAGTTTGGCCGGGCTGGAATTAATCTGGGGCGTCCATTTTTTTTAAATTGCACTCATGTACCTGGGTGGACACGGACTCGGGGGGAGGGAGCAGGGGCCTGAGAGGGGGATGCGTGAGCATTTTTTTTTTCCCATTTTAATTTTGGCATTTGTTTTTCTTTCTTTTTTTCTACTGTGGGGTGGGGTAGTAGATGCTCATAAGAATTATGTACCTTATGACTCGATGATTATTGATCTATAATATATCATGTATTTGGCTATTTGCTACATTTACAGGTGACATCTCACTGGTTTTGCTTAACTTCCCTGCTACCGAGTTCGGCCTTCCAGAAGGCTGCGAAAATGTTGACCTGCTCCCCTCAATGTCCCTTATGTTCAACTTCTTCAATGCTGCAAAGCTCTTTGGTCAACAAGTAGAGAGATACATTCATGAACGAGTCCCACATATCAGCTGCATAATCAGTGGGATGGCCCACGTGTGGGCAGCTGATGTGGCACGCAAGCTAGGAGTTCCATGTTTCATCTTCCATGGTTATGGATCCTTTGCTCTGTATTGTTGTGAAATCCTACTCAAAACCAAGGCACATGAAATCCCTGATTCCGCTGCAGAGCTATTCAATTTACCAGGCTTGCCATTCGAGTTCAAGATAGCGAGAAAGGAACTCCCCATGCAAGTCCAACAATCCAAGAAGGATAATAATAAAGAGATGGCTGAAGAAATGAGAAATTATGCGGTAACCGTTGATGGAGTATTGGTGAATAGTTTTGAGCAGCTCGAACCAGGTTATTCAGGTTTACTGCAAAAAAATTCAGGTAAAAAAGTTTTCACAATTGGCCCGGTATCCCTTTGTAACACAACAAGATTGGATATGGAGGAAAGAGGAAACAAGCCGTCAGTTGATAATGATCGGTGCATAGAATGGCTTAATTCTAAGAAATCTAACTCTGTAATCTATGTTTGTTTCGGTAGCACGGGCAGCTTTGCACCTAAACAATTTAAAGAACTTGGCCTTGGATTATTGGCATCACCATGGCCATCTGTTTGGGTGATTAACGGCGTAGAGAAATTGCCAGAAGAGACGTTAATCTGGCTGCGTGAAAATTTCGAAGAGAAAAATAGTTCAAAAAGTTTGCTGATCAAAGGTTGGGCCCCACAAATTGCAATACTATCACACCCTGCGGTCGGAGGATTTGTGACACATTGTGGATGGAATTCTACATTGGAGAGTGTTGCTGCTGGTGTACCAGTTGTGGCATGGCCGTTGTATGGGGAGCAATTTTTAAATGTGAAATTGATTGTGGATGTGCTTAAGATCGGTGTTAGTGTCAGGGTGGGAGAGGCGATGGCATGGAGAGGAGAGAATGAAGATGAAGTTAGGATAAAGAAAGAGGACGTTGTTAGAGCAATTGAGAAATTGATGAATGGAGAGGAGGAGAGAAGAAGGGTTGCTGAGTTGAAGGAAAAGGCAAAGCTGGCTTTGGAGAAAGGGGGTTCTTCTTTCCAGAACTTAGAGAACTTGATACAGTTTGTAGCACCAACTATTTGATATAATGGGATCTGTACTGTTCTTTTTCCTGCTATAGAAGTATAGATGTTATCATGTCATCATTTAAAAGGATACTATTATGTGGGAAAGCTAGATTATATTACTTTTAAAGATTTGTTACATAAAGTCTAGTAAATGATATGGTGTAATTAGCTCACCAAGAGATCCTGTTCAGTAGTGACTGTAAACTAAATTGATTGTATTTTTTTTTTTTTTTTTTGCATAATAAAATCTAATTTTGCAAAGGCATTTGGCCGACTGGTCTTGAAAGGAACATTAATAACAAAGCAGCATGGTACAACTTATCATTGGTTCGAAACTTCGAATTATTTCTAAATTTATACCTAAAGCACTTCCTCTGTGAAGTCAACTAAATAGTCACTGTTTTAAAATGGGATTCTTTTCTGAAGGAAAAAAACAGACTGTATCAAGCTCTCCAAATTCAAATAAGAAATGCATTTCTGTTACTAGCTTACTTTCTTTGATTATCATTGTCTCCATTCACTAACCTCTTCAATAAGATCTGTAAATTCCTCACATACAGAAAGTCCAAATCCAAACTGAAAATTTGAGTTACCTTGGAGGATCCGGACTCAAGTGGGAGGAAACTTCACAATTTTAAAAATAGAAGGGGTATTTGAAAAAAATACCTCTTGTACTCACCAGAGAAGTAAAACAAAAGGGGTATTTAAAAAAATACCTCTTGTACTCCCAGATAAGTAAACCAAAAGGGGTATTTACGAAAATGTTAACGAATGATTTTCACAGGTGATGTTAAAAGTGCAGTGTAAAACATAGCACGTCTTTTACTCCATAAGCTTGGAGGAAAACAAAGAAAATAAAAACAGCTTTAGCTATTCCCCTTGATATTAATACAAAATTTCAAAGTGGACCTTGCACAGACCTAAATTCAGCAACTGTTATATGTATCATAATTTTAGAACTCTGACCATTAGCTTCCAATAAGTAACCATTAGCTGCAAGGAAGAGTGAAATCAAGCTGAAGGCAAAAGCAACTTTTCAGAGAATGGCAGTATTACCCCTATGTTCTTTGGAGCTGAAATCAAGCTGTCTTGGAGCTGGAATCACCACCGTCTTGTGACTTAAACCAATTTCCAAATCCACGAAAGAGAAAGAGTCTCTTAATTGAATAGGGACATCCAAAAAATTGAACTAAGTTCTTCCAACCCTTCTCGGTATACCCCACATTTGTTGAACTAATACTATTCACATATGTAACACCATTGTAGATATATGATAATTGTTGCCATAACAACACACTGATACCAATCTCCACTGCGAAACCAGCAAATGCAAGGTACACTAGAATGAGGCCTCTTGCTGAGAGAAACAACATTGATTTGGTCAGTGCCACAAATATAACTTTTAGATGACTTGTTACGTTTACTGAGTGGAAGGATACAGTTGTGCCGAGATCAGATAGGTCAAGTGGTGGCCATACATGATAACCTGAATAGACGGCCATGATGGTGACGTAAGTACAACTGATCACTACTGAGATGAGGAATAAAATAAAAGCGAGGTGGTTTGCAGCCCCCACACAATTTCCGATCTGCAAATAAATAAAATATCTAATTAGAAAGTACAGATTGAAGTTAAGCAAAATAATCCTAATTGTCAAACAACTAAAATTAATCAACTTCAAGCAACAAAGTAACTAAGCAAAATAATCACCAAAATTTTTTGTAAAAAGCCATAGATTTCTAATTAACAAAATCAACACCTAATTGTCAAACTCTACAAGATTGATCACCCTTAAATCACAAACGGCCCCTTCTATTACTTCTAGAAAAAACCTAGAATCTAACATAGTTAAAAAATTGGGTTTTTTTATCAATAGAAGGCTGTTTTTCGACCCCAAAGAACTGATATAGTCCCTCCATCTGTTCCTGACCCCAAAAATGAAGAAATATACTTGGCTCCTGTGGAGTTTTTGGAGAGAAAGCCTCCTGTGGAGTTGACAGAGGAATTATTTCTTCATTGACAAATTGTACATGGTCATTAGTTATTTGCATCTTACCAATCAGTCAGGTATGAGAGAGACTTTTAAAAGAAGATAGGTTGTAGAAGAGAAGGAATGACAAAATTTTCTTGGAAAATTAGGGAACTGTAGATATAGAAAATACAGGGTTTTAATTTTGCACTTAGATAAAATGCTGTTTTTGCAAATTTCACAAATAAAGTGATTACATTACTTCCGGACAGCTGGTCCAGGATTTTAAACCAGTATGCAAAATTAAATCACAATTTGGAGTTCAACTTGACAAGAACAGAAGTACCAACAACAGCTTCTACTATCAGATCGGGCACTAGATACTTAAAAGGAAAAAAAACAGAAGGAGATTGTAATAACATTAGAAAACATACAAAGGGGCAATGGTGGTCCATGTCCATGACGCACATCTTGCACGAACGGCAGTGGTGTGCTCTTGGTGGCTTCGGCCTTGAACAGTACACACACAGCGTGTAATCATTAAGGTCATTTTTGTTGACGATTGGGTAGCTTCCCCAGATTACGGTCGGTGGTGTGCCGGGCGATCTGAAGGCAGCCATGAAGAAGGTAAATATTGTTGTAATGGATAGACCGGCGGTTAATGTTATGTGAAATATACCACAAAAGGTAGAAATGGAGAAGATAATTGGATACACTGCCCATACACCAGCACCTGTCCGATGAATTTGGTGTAAGATGCATCAGTGGAATTATTGAACTTCTTTGAAAAGAAAAAATAACAAAATATAGTAATAGTAGAACTGGTAATAGTTTCTTGTATTGAACTCTTGCTTGGTCATTGGTTGAATTGAGATGGAATTGAGGTCAAATTGCTCTCTCCTCTAGTGTAAAGCTAAACTTGGGTTAAATTGTTTTAGAGACAGAAAGATAGGCTTTATCCAAGGAATAATTAATTTTTTTCCTTAATCCCAGGATCAGTTTGGTATTCACTAGAACAAGAAATTATATAATTATTCCTACCTTATTTCACCAAATTTCAAAATGAATTACTACCAATCAATACCACAGGATCTTCTATCAAATTCCAACAATCCAGAATTTGAATTGGCAAAAGAATATTGGCAAACATGTTGACTCATCACACATCTAATTCACCAATAAAACATTGTCTCAAGGTCATGTAAAGGCAATCAGTACCACATGGTCTCAAGAAATGTGGCACGGATAAAAATAATAAATATGCATAAAGTCAACAACGATGTACTTACTTATAATGAATAGAATGAAGAACATTAGAATTAACACAAAAAACCGATCCCTGACACGTCGCCACTTAGAAAAGCATCGACTATCGGTCTTTCTTGGGGCTAGATCACTCTGAGTTATGGCCCCGCACCACCCGCATTTAAAAGCAGGTGAATAAGTAGCTAGAAGAAGGCGCAAGCCACAACCCCAACAGGTCACCTGGCATTCCTCTGACACTGATGCCAAATTATTCTCCTCCTATATGAAAAGAATTGCACACTAGGTTATGCAAACTAAGGTAAATCCCACAAATACCCATAAAAAATATCAAAATATCCAGTACCCCTGAAATAAAAAAAACATGTGTTTGCCTATAAGAAATAATGATAATACATATACCTCCCAAAAAATGAAGAATATCCTCATTTCATTCCTCTATATAAATGTGTGATTATTTCCGAAAATACTTTGACATTACCATGCTTAGAGTTTAGAACAACATGTGCAATATTTGCTGTTTTGTCGAGACATATTTTGATCTTTTGTAGAGAGATAAATGATTTTGCTTCTGGATTTGAGCTTGATTGCTAGGCACACAACTAGCAAATCAAGCTCAAATATCTTTATGAAGTTTATTCAAAACTCTTTCTTAATTATGATTTAAACATAATCCAATAGGTTAGTTTCATAAATTGCAACTCCAAATCAACTTTCAGTTCCTTCAGTGATTGTACAAAAGCTTAATAAGGAACCTTGTACATGCCATATGAAATTTAAATAAGTTTAATTCGAAAAAGGAATGAGCCACCAATCAACCGAAGTTGGCTCCTGCTTGAAATAGAAACGCCTTAAAAATCAACTGTAAACCACAACAGATTCAATAATTTCTGTGCCTACAAGCTATGAGAGAAATAGAAAATCAATTTAACAAATCAAAATCGTAAAGATCCCAGGAACCCAAAAAGTCAACAATAGATAAACAAAGAGATCGGGAATAATTACCTGGACAGTTTGTTCTTCCTCCATGGCTAGAGGAGAACAGGCGAAAGAGGAGAAGTATCGATATAAGACTTTTCGAAATTCCTCCTCCGAGGAAAGGAATCTTGCGTCTTTACAGAAACAAATTTTAAATTTATCAAAATTCGTCCTCGTCAAAGGGAAGACTTCAAACCGGACCAAAATGGGCCTAGATTGATTCTTTTGGGCCACGAGTAATATTTGGGCCGGATCCATTAGGAAATCCGATCCGATCCAGATAGAAATCGACCCGCTTTACTGAGGGATAATGGAAGAATGGAAGCGACCCTCCTCCACTCTTTAGTACTGGAAGCTGCTAGCCATTAGCCATGGCTCTTCCGTACGCTTCGTCTCCTCGATTTGATTCGCCTTACCTCCATTCTTGCAAAGGTATCGTCTCCTGTACTTCTCGATGTTGTTTTGTATATGATTCTGAATTTCTGATGGAAGTTATGATGCAGTTTTCTTTGGTTTTTTTTTTATTTTTTTGGTAATTCCAGGAACAAGAAGTCTCAGCTGGACAAGTGCTTCTGTAAGTGTAAACCCACCTTTTCAAACTAACTGTTGCCAGAATAACGCAGTAAAATTTTGCTTGTCTGACCAAATGTTGACCCTGTCCAAATGTTGCTTGTTTGACCAGTAAAATTTTAATAGAAGTCTTATATGCTTCTCAGGCAGGACGTCCCCTTGCAAAGAGAAATTCAAATTTGGTTCTCTTTGGAAGTAGAATATCCTAATTTGCTTTAAAAAAAATGTGAATATCTTCAGATTTGTTATTAATATTATTAAATCATGTTATTTTAAAGATGCGTTCAAATATTTCCAGCTTCATCACTTGCCCTTTTCATACTGATCAAAAATCTCTTTATACCAGTTCCCTGTTTTTCTATTCGCTTTGATTTATTAAATTAAATAATCGATAGCTTTATCAGTTATCACCATGGTTTCTTTCAATTGACACTATCTCACAGTGCGCTGATAAAATTTAATTATACCAGGAAATATTGATCAGAAGAAACAGCAAGCAAGCAAGCTTCTCAAAATCAAAAAATTGCCTATTTGTTGGAATCACAACTGGTAAAACCTCCCTCAGTGCATCTCTTGCTGATACCACTTCTGTACCGCCAGTACCATATGAAGCGGTCCCACACTTACTCTTAGCAGATTTGGATCCAGCAACAGCAAAGCTTGCAATAAGCATCACTGGTCCATTTCTCTCGGCTTTCGGATTTTTATTCATCATAAGAATAGTCATGTCCTGGTACCCGAAACTTCCTGTAGGTGAATTTCCCTATGCAATTGCATACGCACCGACCGAGCCATTTCTCAGTATTACACGAAAGGTTATACCGCCACTAGGTGGGGTTGATGTCACACCAGTTGTGTGGTTCGGTCTGGTTAGTTTTTTGAATGAGATTTTGGTGGGGCCTCAAGGACTACTGGTACTTTTATCTCAACAAAAGTAGCATGTAAATGTAACAGAACTAATTCTCAGAATAAATTTTGAGCAGGTGAGAATACAAAATAGTGCATGAATGAACTGCATTCTTTTATATCAGTGCATAAAGACATCTGTATTACAAAATATCCCAGTGCTTTAACATCCAGCTGCCAAATACTACAACATAACAAACGCATCAAAGATCAAAGAAGATATTTATTTCCTCAAAAACAGATCACACTACCCTAATTTTTCACGCAAAAGTCAATTAAGAAATGAAGAAACATAAGCATCGCAACCAATCATCATATATCAGCCGTGAGGAAATCAGCACCCAAGGTAACCTACAAATAGTAACATAAAAATAATTGTCACCCAATCCAATATAGAAAGCATACAAGTATAAATTAAAACATCACATACACCCACAAGGCAATGATAGAAAAAAAAACTCACACAGCCTCTGCCCAAATTAATAGCTTTCAGTAAAAACTACTAGTGCACCCTGTTTCACTAGTGATTGGCACGTTGCACATTGCACATGTATCCTTCCCTTGCTCTTTTTTTATGTAGGCAAGTAATTTTTAGACATGTAGGTGTACAATAGAAAAGGAGTAATAGCATAGTTATTCACCTTTTCACCAAGCTTGAAGGCTGGAAGGCCTCTATAGGGACATCCACCGCACCTGAATGCATCTCCAAGCGAACACTAAACAAAAATTATTTAACCAAAAAATTAAATATTTCATATAGTGACAAAACCATAACTATCGAAAAAACATGAACACAAATTTTGGATACTTATGGTTTATACTCACATTTCCACATGCAGATTGCGGGTTTGTAATTTGCTCTGCAGTAAGTGACAGTTTCTCTACCTTCTCTTCAGCTTCTGCACGGCCGCATGTGCAGTTCTTGCATGCCTTCCTGGTGCTTCCAACCTCACAATCTCCAACTGTTACAACCATTTATTGTTCATCGTTATAACTTATGACATGATTTGTAAAAGAACTTATTCAAAAAAATTAATAACAAAAAAGGAAAACAAAGAAAGTAAGAGAACTTACCAACTGGGAGTTCTGGCTTTTTCAAGTCTTCTTCAGTAAGGAGACTATCTTCATCAATTAAATCAGACTCATCACTGAGTTGAATTTTAGGAAGAGCATTGGTTGTCTTTTTGAGAGGAAAGGATGAACCAGTCGACCAAGACGCCTTTTTTCCCTTAACCTGCATCATATGAAATTCATATTAGTCTGGATTTTAACATAAGAGAATACAAAGAAAAAGAAAATTAAAATTGTATGAATTTGATAATTTACTAACCAGAACTGACTGGGCACCGTCGACAGATTGAACATCAACAAATCCGGATATAAGTAGCTTCCGCTCAATTTGAGAATTTGGCTGTTGCACAGTACATATTGAAGCAAAAATTAAATTTGGAAATATCATATAACCCAAAGGTAGTTAAATTTAGTCAAACAAATGTACCTTGACTTGATTGTCAGAAAGAGGAGAAGCCTGGAGAACAACCTGAGCACCGGGTTTGAGTATACGACTAATCTCAGAAACCCACTGGTCTGTTAAATTATCGATTTTTGACCAAATGACAAATACAGTATCAAAGGATGCATCACCAAATGAAAGTTTCCCTCCTGTTCATGACAAATAAACCTTAAAACCAGCACAAATACAGCAAATTGACAGTTTAATTTGGCAATTAAAACCAAATCCACAAATTCTATGTGAAGATGTAGAAGAGAAACATACCAAGCAAGCCGCACTGTGTAATGACCAAGGCCTCCTCTTGTTTAAGCCCCTCTGATCCAAGATCTGCAATTGCACGAAGAGGCAAACTCACCTCGTCTGTCAGAAAAAGAGCCATGGCCAACCTGATTGCAGCAGAAATTGAACGAAATCAAAACGAGATGCAATGAAAACCAAAAATCCTCCAAAAGAGATGTGAAGGAAAGGAACAGATTACTAACAGAATCGCGAGATGTGGAGAGCGGCGAAGGTAAACGAAGAAAAAACCCTAGTAGGAGAAGAACTTCGCAAGAAGAATTGGTAAGATTTGGTAAAATGAAAAGGTTTAAAAGGATTCTGGAGCTTTCGCTGATTACGTAATTCAAACAAACAATTTATTAATTACGCGCACGAGAGAAGTAAAATGGAAATTTAACTAGTCGGCGACGAGGAATTGGTAAGGGAAACCGCCTTTGATAGTAACGATTTCGAATGGACTCCGAATTTTCTTTTTAGCGTATACACAAAAGGTTTAGAGTTGAGCTTGTTGATTTGGTGTTTCAACTACTGGTGTGCTCCATGTGCATAGAATAATATACAAGCTCGATTGAATTAAGGTTCTCTTAACTCAAATTTGAGTGTAGAATCGGACCGTCTGCTCAGAATCCGGATCGATCCGAAATAAATAGACAGGATCTCTTTAATATTCGCGTCAAAACAGATCTGACGGTACATATCTAAAATCAAAGTTTGAGTTACTTTAGGTGACGCGAATTACTCTAACGACAAAATTGGAGGCGATGTTTTTTGTCTTATGTATTGTCTTTTATATCTCATTATATTTTATATTTTTATTTGTACTGTTTAATTAACGTGATATTTATATTAAAAATTTAAAAATGAAATTGTATAGCTTTTAAAATTTATTTACTTTTCAAGATAAGTACAAAATTAGTGTTTATGGACTGTTCAAAATCAATAATTTTGTATCTTTCTTAAAAATATAGTAAATAAAGTTTCAAAAATTATAAAATTTCATCTCCAAATATATTTTAGTATAGATATCATTTTAAGCAGTTCGAATCGATGATTTAGACTTTAAAATTAAAAATATAAAGTATGATGAGGTATGAAAGATTTGAAGTATTGAAACTCTCCTAATTTTTTTTTTATCTATAATATATATAAAAAAAAAAAAAAAAAAGGTTAAACTTATAGTACGGTTATGCCGAAATTTAAAAAATATCACAGCTGATGAATTATTAAGGAAGCTCCCCTTAAATAATGCTGTGGGCATCTCTTCGTCTAGTAGCGCTGAATTATTTGGTGAGTTGTACCATCCGAACCGCTTAGTTTGTTTGTTTTTAATTTGTTTTTTCTATAAAAACAACAAACTAACCACATCCGGATAAATCATTTAGAAACGCCACTTTTCACTCCAAATTTAATGCTGCAGTCTACCATGGTGTCTTCAATTTTATTTGTAAATTATTTTTTTAATTCAAAATATCAAAATGCGCTTTGAAAAAATATGTTTCGAATAAAATTTTAATTATTAGGTAGGGTTTATGGATTAACAATTGTAGTGTAAGAATTACCGAGTTATTAGCTTCATGAGAACTAGCATTTGCTCTAATGTTAAAGATAATATTTTTTGTATGAGAAAACGCATGTTAGAAACTTGAATGGAGGAACCTCTCGTAAATATTAGATAATCAGACAACTTGAACTTCAATCTATACTTAAAAAAGTTATTGTCCTTGTATGTTTTCTAAAATTGACAGATAGCAAAATGAGTAAGGCTACGGTGCTATGGATTTCATAGAGGGCTACGGTGCTACGGCTCAATATTTGAGTTTTCAAAATCCTAACAGTCGATCTGAACTGTTCATCTTGTTCTTCATATTAATGTGTTTGGAGACCAAATTTTACATTTTTTGAAAAAATTTTACTATATTTTTAGATAGATAGAAAATCAAATATCTGAATGGTGCAAAATTTTTAGATCAAGTGATTTTTTATCTATCTAAAAAAATAGCAAAAAATTTTTTCCAAAAAATGTAAAATTTGGTCTCCAAATACATATTAATGTGGAGAACAAGATAAACGGTTCGGATCGACCGTTAGGATTTTGAAACCTTAAACATTGAATCATAGCACCGTAACCCTCTATGCAATCCATAGCATCGTAGCCTTACTCTAGCAAAATTGAGGCTTTAAAATACCATAATTGTTTATCAATTACGGTACCTATGTTAGTTATTAACTAATACCAAAAATGAGGTTTTAAAAGTACCATAATTGTTTACCAGATACCACGTACCTATGTTTATACTAACCAAATATCAAAATTGAGGTTTCAAACACCACAAGAGTTTATGAAATACTAAAAGTTATCATAAACTTTATTTGTTGTCATATCTACCATCAGCAAAATTTATCTGAGGCATTTATCTACCATCAGACAGAATTGAATGGGAGTGTTACTGTTTTTAGCTACGGTAATCAGAAGCGGAATAAGAAATTCATGATAGGAGTGTTAAAATTAAAATTAACAATATGTTATTGGTGGAAATTAAACTTAAAACTCTCCACAACTACAAAGCTACATATAGACATATGATATTTACGAGGAGGACTATGTTATATAACAAATTCTAAAAATATTCAATTAAATTAAATTTCAATATACATAACTAAAATTTTAAAATCACAGAGTAATTTAGCACCCGTACGAATGAATGTAGATCCGCCCTGACAGTAACACCCCTATTACCCTTTTACCATAAATAATTTCGATATTGGAGTATCATCTGCGGTATTAGACCGTGATGCTCCCAGCCAGCTAAAATCACTTTGAAGCCTATTTGAAATAGAGTGTGTATCATCTGAGATATCTCATATTTTGTGTGACTGACATGTCCGATGTCTATTCAAGAATGGCTCAGGGCCAATATTATTTTAACTTTGAAATTTGTGCAGAACGTACTTGAACGGTTGAGATTTTCCAAAAAAAAAAGTCACCCAAAATATGAGATATCTCATAGGATGCGAATTCTTTGAAATATGAGGGTCCGCCGGTCCGGTACGGCGGTACCGCGTTGGATCTGAATTCCCATTGGAGCACGTAGAAAGAAGATCTGAAACGTAATTTCAGATCCAAAAACCATCCTCCCCATGCCTGATCAAAAACACATGGCTCAAATTATTTCTGGCATTTTAATTATGTCAATTTAGTTGTGGAGAACACGCATGCAGCTATTTTGTGGATCTATGTACAGAGTTGGGCCAATGTGCTGAAACCAGCGCCAGCCTCAAACATGGCGTTAATCTGCTACTTTCTCATTAGCTTTCACCCAAATTTTTGGCGTCATTGGGTTATTTGCTCATAGGCCTTAACCCAACAATAAATCGTAAATGTACTTATTAAAATATGCAGTTATTCAATATTCGTATATTGTATATTTTTATTTGGTCGAAGTTGGCCCAGTCAATAGCCGAAAATAAATGTCACCAAAACTTTTTAACTTCATTGCTAATTTTTTCCGTTGTACAACTTCTACGAGGCATGTTGTGCCTCGTAAAACTTAAAATGACGAAGACTTATTATATTTGTAGTACTTAGCTTTATACATGTTATGATGTTTTTGTGTTTTTTTAGGATTGTTATCTTATATTGTGGGTATAGTTTAATGCTTTGAATTATGTTTTTGTTTCTACTTTGTACAGCTGTATAGACTTGCCATGGTTGATTTTAGTACCAATTTTAGATACTAGTTCAATTATGCTATGGATTTTGATTTCTATGAAATCGGTGGTAAATACCACTATTTTTCAAAAAAAAAAAAAATGTTTGATGCAGCTCTTCAATTTGCATCAAGATTTGTGTGTGTTGCTTTAAAATTTGTGAGGATCAATAGCTTGTGTATCTTAATGTGGATCGTACGGTTCCAACTGGACCGAAGATCTCATGCCTCCTGCTTCCCGTACAACTTGCTATGTGTTCGTCACACATGGAACGCTATCCTCTGCGGAGTTTTTCCGTACGGAGCTTTTAATCTGGTCCGTTCGTTTCGGATCGGACAAACTGGATTAAGGGTTCACCAAATTTTGAGTTTTTTTAAAATTCGGGCAAGATCTGATCTAGTCCGTCCGATTCGAAACGAACAGACCAGATTAAAAGTTCCGCACGGAAAAACTCCGCAGAGATACTTTCCCGTCACACATAGGGCTGTAAACGAGCTGGCTCGGGCCGAGCTAGGCCTTAGCTCAGCTCGTTTATTTTGGTCCGAGCCTGGACCGAGCGAGCTGGACCTAGGTCACCCGAGCCAAAACCTCTGGCTCAGCTTGTGACAAGCCAGCCCGAGCTAGCTCGCGAGCTGACGAGCTGGCTCGTTGGGCTTTATTGAGATGTTATTATACAAATTCAAAAATAAAAAAAATAAAAAATCTCATTCAAAAAATTTAAGAAATTGTCCAGTAGGCACATCTTCAAGCAACTAAAGCCATATCCTTTTTTCTCAAACCGAAAATACATCAATTTTGCATAATTGCGCCTTTAAAAATGGGACTGGACTTGAAATTATACGGGACTAAACCCTAAATTCACTGTAGCTTAACGAGCCGAGCTGGCCCGGTCCGAGCTGACCCCTGACTTAGCTCGTTTATTTTGGCCCGAGCCTGAGCCGAGCTGGCTCGTTAACAGCTCGGTCCACTACCGAGCGAGCTGTTAGCAAGCGAGCTAGAGGCGAGCCACGAGCGAGCCACGAGCCGCGAGCTTTTTTGACAGCCCTAGTCACACACACTCTAGTCTCATTATGTATCTCTGTCTTAACTTCTCTAGTTATTTTTCTCTTCTCGTCTTCTACTGAACATAACTAGAAAATTGAAATTGGAGACGGGAAAATTAATTATAAAGCAATTTCAGGTTACAAGGGTTAAGGGAGCTGCAATGTATTAATACATATAAATTTTAATAATCCTCTATTCAGCAATAATATGGGTATAAACTCAAGCTTTATGTGAGAAATTACTGTTAGTGTCATGGTATGAACTTATGATTCTCCATAATTTTGATAGCAAATTTTTGAAATTATATGTAATCATTTATACATGAGTTCCTTGAATTAAAGCCTCCTTACATTTCTTTTTCTATAATTTGACGAGGTAAATTTGTATTGGCATAATTGACAGTGTGCAAAGATTTGTCAAGTGTGTGAATTAATGTAATTTATTCAAAATAGTAAACCAATGTTTTCCTAAAAAAAAAAAAAAATTGTAAACCAATATATAAATGAGAATTTGTTAATCAATTTTATTACTTTCTCATAATTCTTAATGTAATTAATTACAAACAAATATAAACTGTATATCCCACCAACAACACATCCATAGTAATTTTGCAGATATTTCATCTTATTTTTAACTTTATTAGTATGTATTTTTCTCATAATGTATTCGCAGTACATTCCAATAATTTTGTACAATAATAACCGTGATTAGTACGGGTCCGGATACCCTAAACTAACTCAATTTTTGGATTTTGGATCGGAATCATCCAATTCAAATCCGTCGCTCAGGATGTGTGCGCTCCACTTCGGATTAGATTGTTGCGGATTTGAATCGGACGGTCCGATCTAAAACCTAAAAATTGAGTTAATTCATTGAATCTGAACTTGATTAGTACGGACTAGAGCATGCTTCAGTCCGTCGAATCCTTATTCTCTAAGGTAACAAAATATTTCTGTTTAGATCACAGTCGTTCGATTGGAATACAGCCCAATTCGGTCCAAGATGGAACGCACAGAGAAGCTTTAATAGTCGTGCATATTTTGATTAGACAGTCCATATCTAAACAGGAATATTATGTTACCTTAGGTGATAAAATTCCTCAGTTCGCAGAACATGCATATTTTTTGAATTAACATCCACTGTTTTTTTCAAGAGAAAAGCAAAATCCTGCCATTATTTTTTTTCTCTATCTCTTACTTAAAAAAAAAAATGAGAGAGAAGAGCAGGAAATAATAAGAATTTGAAAAGCAACGGATCCGTTCCTAATTTTTTTATGCAAATTTTATGTTGTTTAATGACAAAAATGTGGACCGCAATTTAAAACATTATTCTTATCAAACAATTATTACTACGCTGGTAATATTGCATTGTTGAAAATAGTTCAGCTAGGTTTTTTGTTGATGGTATATGGTGGCAGTTCTAATGTCTCTTTTATTATTTTTAAGCAAATTATTCAACAAATACAAATATTATTTTTAATATTCTTCAAATTGAAAAATCAATTTATTGATGTATTGGCAATTTTTTTTAGAAATTAAAAAATCAATTTATTGGAAACAAAATTGATTATTTTTTTCTTGATATTATATAGATAGAACCATATCAATGGTTTGGTCTCACTCAAAGGTTTAAATAGCGTTTATCGCGTTATAGCGGACTGATTAAAAAAACAGCGTTATGCTCAAATAACGCCGCTATAGCGCAGAATAGCACGCTATGACACTATCGTTTTTATAATCTGAAAACACTATAATGGCGCTATAGCGCACTATTTACGAAGACACACTGTTATTTACGATAAGTAATGGAACCGATTGACCCCTCTTCAATGAGACCGAATCATTAATAAAATTCCATCTATTTATTGAAAAACAATCAATCTTATCTCTGATAAATTGTTATTTTTTTAATTCTGAAAATTAAAAAAAATGTACACAGAATAATTCTCAAACAGCCGACTTTGATGATTATTTGGTTGTGCAATAGTTGATAACTAATATTTGAAAATTGTTCGGATATAATTGCATATTCGACCTTAATCCATCTTGTGATAAGGCGTCGTTTTTATGTTTATATTATTGTCTAATTGTTGCATCAACCACTGCCACATAGAGACAAGAAGAAAGTTGTTCCATTCTCAATTTTTTTAGAACTTTAACTATTTTCATGTGATAATTAAATAATGCAATAGCATGTCGTTTTATGTTTAATTTTCACCTAATCCGCCTTGAAACTTGTGTTAACTGACCAAGCAAAATATTAATTAATACCTACTTTTATCACAAGTTGCTCTGAACATGAGTAGAGAAAGAATCTCTGTTTTCTTTACATAAAAAAGATTATTCAGGTGAATCGAAATTGTTTAAATTTGTCACGCATAATATATCCAACAACTATTATACTAATAATTCAAAATAAAAATTATGAAAAATAAAATATGAAACATTGATCTTATTCTTTGTTGCAAGTGTATTTGTTCATAAAAAAATATTAAATTCGGATTCCGTTCGGAATATAATATCAAAGGGTGACAAAAGTAATACACATCATTAGTTGTAAACCTATTGTTAATATTAAATGTATATATTGATCATTTAGACTCTAGATTTAATAATATTGATGTCTTAATTACATATATGCCGATTTAAATATGTAGCCGCATAAATTACATGCGGCACAATCTATGCAGATACATAATACTATGTATGCATTGACGCATATGTAGAAGCGTAAGAATGAATTGTCTTTAGAACTTCAAAAATTCATATAATTCAATTTTTTTTTAGTTTTGAGGGTTTTTTTTTATAATGAAATTCATGTTTTCTATGTAGAATTTTATAATGAATTTTATTTTATGAAAATCAATGTCCATTATTAGTAGCTTTCAAGAAATTGGAATTTAAGAGTATTCTCATCCAATTTTCAAAGAATTAATACGGTAAATTCTTTAGACATATTCTCAAATTATCTAGGATCCAACAACAGCTTATTTTAAAATCCGCATATATAAGTTTGTATTAAAATCTGTATATGTAGTATGCAGTGATCTTCTGTATGCATGAACAAAATCATATTTTAAAACATTGATTAATGCACATATTTTACTCATCACACCAAAATAAAATAAATTATTCACTATTTTCATTCGAAAAATAAAAATTAAATTGTTATTTATGAGTACAACACTATTGTTTTTATGGGAATGAAATCCGCTGCTATTCTCTTCTCATGAACAGTAATCCTGCTATCTCTATTTTTCCGAATTCAGCTGTTCAATTTTTTTGGAGAACGAATCTTCAAGCAACATTTTTCAAAATTTTCTGTGCACGTATCTCGAAATAATTTAATGACTAAATTTGAAAAAACATGCATAACAGAAACATTGTTCATGCACAAGAATAACAGCAGATTTTGATCCGTTTTTTTTGACATGTCACTAAAACTGTCAAGTAGGTTTAATTCTCCTATATATCACGTACCGAGTGCCGACTGGAACTAAAAACAAAAAACAAAATTTTGTGCAGAGCATTTTATTAACTACACATGTGCAAGGCGCTTTGTGTCTGGTGCCATGTGCTACAGGACAATGCCACATCTATCACTTGATCAGTAACAGTCTAGCTAACAAATGAATCGGTGGTACTGATGATATTTTCTACATCACCTGCGCAGGCTGTACGCTAAATGCTTCTTTACATAGAGCAGCAGTCGGTTTCCAGTGTCATATATATTGAAACAAATTAAAAAGTAATAACATTTTTACATTCCATTTCTCTCTGTCCAAATTTAGCTTTCAGGTATCAGGTTGCTTTGGTAAAATATGTCTTCTTTGATAAAAGCTCACCTAAGAGTTCGCATTACAGACTTGCAGTGGCTTGGTGTTAACTGTTAAACCAAAATTTGCTTGTTTGTATATCTCTGCATGGCCCCCTCCTTCCCGGTCGCAATTTCAAAAAAGAAAATGGAGCCCAATTTTTTATCCGATCCAGTAAATTCATCACACGCCACATAAGCTCCAAACAACTGAAATATTAATTGGTCCCGTTTTTTATTTTTATTTATTTTTATTTCGGCTTCATTGTTTGAAATCGAACTTATTCTTTACGGTTCTGTATAGGGGTGATTAATGAGCGAGCATGAGCGAGTTAGGGTATGCTCATGCTCGTTCATTAAGTAAATGAGCGAGTTTAAATGAGCGGATAAATGAGCGAGTTGTAAATGAGCGAACTTTTAATGAGCGAGTTATGAGCGGCTCACGAGTTATGACTTGTGACTCAAAACAAAATTATATAGTATGCCCACGCATAACAAAATTTGTTAAAAGTCATCATAACAAAATTTAACCAATTGTCATAATTCATTTAAATGAATTGTTATGACTATTATTTGTTTTGGGCTTTAGGCGAAGGTTTTGGTTCTGCCGATTTACAAAAAAAAATGAATATGAAACTATGAATATTAGTATATTACACAGGATTAAATGTTACATTGTGCTCACTATATTACACATGATTAAATATGAAACTATGCTCACTATCTATCAATTTTAATGAGGCAAGGTTGATGTTACACATAATTACATATGATTAAATGTGACAGGGATAAGATGTGGCAAATTCTTAATGAGCGAGTTGGGTCATGCTCATGCTCGCTCATTAAGTAAATGAGCGAGTTTAAATGAGCGAGTTTAGGTGAGCTTTTAATGAGCGAGTTATGAGCGGCTCACGAGTTATGAGCAATTTACTCACCCCTAGTTCTGTATATGCATCAAATTTTTAGGAGTACCATTCTAATTAGAGGCCTCTTCTAATTAATATCCTGTATTATTTTATATAAATTTTTGCAAACAAAAAAATGAGAAATTATCTAGTCCCCGTCTCCGATTCCTCAAAAATCCCGCAACTGATTTTTTTTTTTTTTAATCAAATTCAACTTCTAATTTTTTATTTTTTTTGCGCACACTTAGTATGTTTGGTATAAATATTTTATATGTTATGTATCAACATGCATTTACATCACAAATAGAAAAAAAATTCTCTTTAATTATCCACACATCTTTTACATGATTTGAGAAGTGTTTTTTTTCTTAGTTTAATCTCGCTTATATTTTTGACAATCTATAGCTATTTTTGCGAATCTAAAACTACAAATATCTTGTACTCGATTGTCTCTTTCAAATGAGATCCATATTGAAGTATTTTCGATTTCTACTCGAACCGTTGTTTTAACTCTTCTCGATATGTAATGTATAAAGACCTATTATGTTAGATATACATACTTGAAATCTTAAGTATAGACTAAAAAAGCTATAATCTATTTAATAGTATTGATATGTTAGACATAATACTTTATAACATTATATGTTATGTATAAATATTTGATACTTTTTCTGGACATGATGAAAAGTTTATAATCAACAAATTTGTTAATATTTTACATAAGTTAGTTCTATTTTGATACAGAACATTTATAGAAATTCTAACGTGAATTGAAACTCAACTAGCACCAATTATACATTTTTTATAAAAAAATTGATATGGCATGTCTTTGCAAAGAATTGATATGTTATAGATAAATACTTACAAATATAGGTATTAACACTTATTTATACACATCAACTGTAAATTCGTTAATGACTTTCTAGAGGTGGTTCTGATCAAAAGCAATTGAAGTTTGAAAATGTTCTGAATTTTTTTTTTTCCTGAGAGATTATTATCAGGGTTATATACATCCAAAATAAAACAACTAAAAATTTCTAAGGAAAAGTTGTACAAATTACAATACTTCATTGCAATCTAGAATCAAATAAAACCAAAACAACATAAAATATATATATATATATATATATATATATATATATATATATATATATATATATATATATATAGAGCTGGGCTACGGTGAGTTGCGAAGTAAAGCGACTATTTTACTTCACGCTCATATTTTGTGATTTTAAAGTTCAAAACGTAGATCCGAACCGTTCATCTTGTTCTCCATATTGAAATGTGCTTGGAGACCAAATTTCACATTTTTTGGAATTTTTTTACTATTTATTAAGCAATTTTGAATGCCGCTGATCTGAGGGTTCACAAAATTTTACTGTTTTTTACTGTTCACAGCAAAACAGCAGTTTTCAAAAATGCTTAATAAATAGTAAAAAAATTCCAAAAAGTGTAAAATTTGGTCTCCAAGCACATTTCAATATGGATTAAACATCTAACGGTTCGGATCGGTCGTTTGGGCATTCAAAATAAAAATACGGCGTGAAGTAGAAACGCGTTTTACTTCGCAACTCACCGTAGCCTATCTCATATATATATATATATATATATTACCAAGCTAGAAAAGGGACTGAGAAATAAAACTTTACATCCTTAGCAATCACTCAGCAAACTAAAATTTATCTCAGCCAGAAACCGAAATAACAAAAGAAATGAGAAAAAAAAAAGACAAACGCAAAATATACAGAAGAAATGATAAGAGCTAATTAATCATCTGCACAAATCTTAAAAAAAAAAAGAAACCACACTAGAACCACCTTGAATTTTCAGTTCTTACACTTAACCACCTAAACTATTAATTATATTGTTTACAACTTCACAAATAAACGAGGGTAATCTCGTATTATATTTTTACAGTCAATCAAAAAGATTGGTGGAATAAAAGTAGGTGGTTAAATGTAAAAACTACAAAACTAATTACTTTGAACTTTCCAGTGTGCTTTAAACAAACTTAAAAAAAAAAAAAAAATAGAAACAGAGGAATGGAGAGAGATATATAATTATAAACCTTATAAACAAACCTCAACAAAGCCTTGGCATCCCTCTACTACTACTGCTATGATTGCAAGACTTGTAATTAAAAGATTTGCTCTTCACCATTTTTGACATTTGGCCCTTCATTTCCCTACAAACTTTCTCCAATTCCATGACTCTGTTTTGCATCTTGTACAAATTGAGCCTCAATTCCTCTTTTTCATCTACAAACTCATCCGGAGTAGTGGGTTCGTGTCGGGATTGATATGTGAGCCTCGGGGTCTCTGACGGGTCGGGTCGGTTCCTTGGGCTTGTATGGGTCTTTATTTGAAGCTTTGCTTGTTGTGAGGCTAGTGCTTGTACTGCAACTCCAGGAGGAATTCTTCGGTTTTTCGCTAATTCTTTGCATCCTTCAAGTGTTAATTTCTCGTAATTTAAGCATCGACAGAGACTCGTTCTCTCTTCGGTCGATAAATTTGGATGTGACTGTTATAATTTAAAATTATACAGTAAGAAAAATAAAACCAACAAAAAAATTGTTGAATTTTGTCTAATATATACGGTCTAAACATGTTGAGCTTAATAAAAATCCTGTTTGCTCTTTGTAAATATAAAATATTGACAAATTATTTCTAAAAATAATCAGATTTAATTCTAAAATGGACATGCATTTTTTTTCAGTAATAACAGACAGCAGTGATGGAGAGTAGAGTATTGACAAATTATACCCGACCATACCCGCCCGTGCCCGCCGCCCGTCCTACCCGTACCCGTATACCCTTGTACCCGTCCTACCCGTACCCGTCCCGGGTATACCCGGGTACCCGTACCTGCCCGCCCATTAAACCCCTAATGGAGAGGCACCAGCTGGTATTGCAGCCCCTTATCACCAATTTGTCAGAAATTTACTGGTAAAGTTACTAAGAACCAAAGAATATCATAAAAAGCGAAAATCAAAGGGACAATGCAATTTAATATAAAGCAAGGACAACCTAAAAGGCACCTCTTGGGTCATGGACTTAAAGTAAGAAGGTAACTTTTCTTAGGTGTGAAAAGCTGAAAGTGAAAGTGGAAACAAATGAGTCCGCATCGTCTACATTAACTCAAAAGAGAATCTTTTCAGTTAATACATATGGACTGTTTGATTGAAAACGGAGCCCATCCCGCCTATGCCTATAACATTTGGGGTCTTTAATATTTGTGTCTTACACGAATCTTAAAGCTTCTCGGACGGTTCGAATGTATTAACTCAAAAGATTCCTTTTTGAGTTAGTGCAGAGGATACGAGTTCGAAACAAATCTAGATTCTAGGGATAGAGATAGAATTCATTATGGCCTCATTATGGGTTTATGATTTCAATCACTTCAAAAAAGTAACCTCAGTTTGTCATCTTATGACATTTAAAAATACTTTCTATCTGTATCAAACAAATAATATGAACATGGCATATTCTGAGATGCTCATCTTTTTAGGAAAATAGTAAATATATTAATACTTTTTTCCCAGAACTAGTAATTTGCTTGAGAAATTAAATTAGATTAATTTTAAACAGTAATAGATAAGATGGTACTTGCTCAAAAAACAATCAGAACATAAAACCAGAAAGTACAAATGAGAATTAATGGCGATATGGACCCAAAACCTAGCTACTTGGTTCAATTCCTATCTATTATCAAGAAATCAAAAGATGAAAAACAAGCAAAGAATTAAAACGAATTGAAAGAAGTCTTACTTCAAGGTAGATATCTAAGGCTCTATAGACTCCATCATACCATTCTCTAGCTCCATCTGGTAAACTTTCAGCCAGGCCCAAGAACTTTTGCACTTTCAACCCTTGATCAGGAGAAATTTCAGCTAGGTACTTATCAATTAACCTCCCTACCTTTTTCATTCTCTGTGAAGGTGCATCACCACCTTCCTCTGAACTCACAAAAACCCTAACCAGCCTTAAAACCAGGTTCACATCATAAACTCCGGTGCCTTCGGTACCACCCGATACCAACAAGTCATCCAATGTAGCTTGGTCCAGTGCCAGACCCATGAGTCTCTCTAACTTGTACCGGCATTCGCGACTAAGTCCGAAATTCGATACCACTCGTAAAACCCAGAACAGACCTCGGCAAGAGAAAGCGGTACGGCCCATCAGTACCACCCCGTGTACCGCAGTATCGGCTAGACCGGCATACTCAGTTTTATATTCAAAGCACGGTCTCTGCATTGCGGCTCTCAGATAGTGTAGGAGAAATCGGGTTAACAAAAGGTTTCTGTTATCGGATCCATAGCAACCTAATAGATGCATCACTTTCTCAATGACAGGTGGGGCCAGGATCGTCAGTTCATCGAACCACCACTCACCGTTCGAACACGGTTTCATCGAGTCGGGTGTTTTACTAGAGGAGCACCTGAATCCAACAGTATCAGGAGATGAAGAGGAAGAGCTGGAAGATGGTAATGGTGTAACAGAACTTGTTTGCAACTGCAGAAGAGGTATCTCAGAATTCGCCGATATTTTTGTAAACAGAGCTGATATGAATCTGTCTACTAAGCCGGCCGATTCGGCGAGTAAGAAGCACTGCTCACAGTTCTTGAGAGAGGCAAGTATATCAGACCAGGACCAGTAACAGAGACCATCCATTAAATACTCTGTTTGGGTCAAGAGATTGCATGGAGACACTTCCTCTGTCATTTCTAAAATCAGAGCACAACAATAGAGGAGAGAAATATTGCTAGGAGCAATTGGTATTCTTCCATTGTTGTAACAAAACCTCGAGATAAGCTCGAACGCCTCTGCACCTCCAGGGAAACCTGAGATCTGTAAACCTTGATTTTCAGGTAGCGCTCTTCTCTTTTCCTGTTTGATTAACATTTTTAGTCTCCCAGAGTAGTTGCACACTATCCTCTGATGGAGGTAGAATGTGTGTTCACCATTGATGTTAACCTTGAGGTCGCAGAGATCTTTCATGGCTACTTTTGAGGGGAAGAGAGAGAGAGAGAGAGAGAGAGAGAGAGAGAGAGAGAGAGAGTTGGCAATTTGGCATGCAATATCGACAGAAGAGTTGGGATTTAAGTTAGAAAATTTCTGACCAGATTTTGTGTTACTGTGTAGCTCGCTGTCTCAGATAGAGATTTCCGTTTGCTATAAGTTGTTTGTGACTACCTGATTGGTCCACCGCATCTTTTTGGATACGCTGTTTGATTGAAAGCATTTACCAAAAAATAAATGTTTTGATTGAAAGCATTCACCCAAAAAAGGGAACACCCGTCGCCGTCGGCTGTCACGAGAACATTATTACATTTATTTTTCCGAAATTTTCATTTTTAATAACATTAAAATCAATCAAATTAAAGAAATATCACTATTTCAAAAAAAAAAAAAATCAAATATGACATTTTTGGTGCATAATTCAGCGAAAATTATAACCAATTTTGTTAAATATAAAATAACGTACTATTTGAAAAAAAAATCCAAATATAATATATTCGCTGCATAATTCAGCGAAATTTATAGCCAATTCCGCTTAATTATTCAACGGAATTAGTTTTTTTTTGTTAATTTTGTTACATTCTTACCTATAAAACCAAAAAAAAAAAAAATCTAATTTCGCCGAATAATCTAGTGGAATAGAGAGAAAAAATAATAATTTTGCTAGATTATCTAACGAAAGTGTTATTTTTGAAATTTTCAAAAAAGTAATGTCATTTTCTTTAATTTGATTGAATTTAACTTTATTAATAAAAAATGTTTATTTTTCAACTTTTCCCTGATTTTCTTATCTTTTCTCCTCGTAATAACTAATTATAATATAAAACTGTAATTGATGTAAAATATTAAAGTTTTTAGCTATGTCCTCGATATTTTTATCAGTTCGATTTTTTTATTATTTTTGATAGGATGATTTTTATATATTGCTTCTTTTTTTAAATGTATTATTATTTTGTATTTCTGTGCTTGAATAATTATGCAATTAACTCAAAAAATTTAAATATATCATGCAAAAAACAAAAGATAAATAGAAAAACTACGAATTTTGTAGAATTCGAGAAAAAATACGGACACAACTTGAGTTTGCCTCCACAAAAAGGGTGGCCGCAACTTGAGGTTGAGTCCACCAAAGGTGTTGAAATCAATATATTTCTCCATCTTTTGGTGGACTCAACCTCAAATTGCGGCCACTCTTTTCGTGGATGCAACTTGAGATTGTGTCCGTGCTAAATTTCGAATTTCCACAAAATCGTAATTTATTGGTTTATCTTTTTTTTAATGGTAAATATAAAAAATTTGGACAATTAACCTTATTATTTATCATTGTATATGTTTTTAATATTGAAATTTTTCTGAATGTTACATATATTTTTATACAAAATATTCATTGAAAAACTTATATTATTCGGCAATTTCCTTTTCTGAGCAAAGTATGAAAAATAATAAATTTATTATTGTTGTTGTAATGAATACACCGAGAAAGGAGAGGTAGCATAATTAGCTAAAAAAATGTCCTAAAATTGTTATACTCAAAGATCGAGAGTTTGATTCCCCCTCACGACTTCACAACCTTTGCAAAGGTTTTCAAAAAAGAATACACCGTTCTTTTACATTATCATCATTCATAAGGGCAAATTCATGTATCCTCTCAATAATCTTTTATTTATTTATTTTAAAATAGAACAAAATTTAATTATTTTAATAAAACACAGCCCCACCAATTCTAGAGATTGGTGGAGGTAAGAATAAGTAGAAATGACCAATCACAGACTCAATAGAACCAAATTTAAATTTTCCCTCCTAGAATTGGTGGAGATGTTTTTCATAAAAATCAAAATTAATGGTGCTTGTTTCATTAAAATAATTAAAATTGATTCTATTTAAAAAAAATCTTAACGTATTTTCACCTCTAAAATTCTTAATATCATACTTACCCTTTTATAGTTTTAAAACTCAGAAATTCGCTTAATTTATTGATTTTTCTATAAAAAAAAACTCATTTTAAATTTTTAAATTATCCATTTTTTGAGGCCATGATAATATACATATTACGGTCCCAACTGCACTATGAAATCCGAACCGTCCGAATTTAAGCTACAGTTCCTACTATCAGAATCGCTAGATCTGACCTTAACTGAGCATCTGTTAACATTCTAAATGAGCTGTCTCCCTCTTTTCTTTTTCTCCTTTCTCTTTGTTCCCAGATAAATCTCACACTCCTCAGTCCTCCTTGTCGATTTTCCCTCTCTTCTACTTCGATTCTTTCATTTATACTTGGTTTTTTAAGCATTTCCTGATATGAAGCAACCCGTAATCAAAACAGTCACTAGTGGAAAAATAGGAATCAAGATCGGCTATATGAAATAACCGATACTAATAACTATCTGGATCGGTTTTCTGAACAAAATCGATCTTAAAAACTAATCAGATCGGATTTTTTAGTCAACCGATCCTAATTTGTGACCTATCAGGATCGGTTGTTTATCAAAACCGATCCTAATACTATTAGGATCAGTTGTTTATACAAAACCGATCCTGATACTATCAGGATCAGTTCTTAGAAAAAATGATCCTGATAGTTGAACTATCAGGATCGGTTTTTATAAACAACTGATCCTTATAGTATCATGATCGGTTTTTATAAACAACTGATCCTGATAGTATCAGGATCGATTTTTATAAACAACCGATCCTAATATTGCATATGAAAGGTTAATTCATTTGTAAGATAATATACTAAAATAAATTTTTAAAATATCATACACATACACATTTTTTAGAATAACCCATTTTTTAGAAATAATTTGCAAGATACAATAATTTGTAAGATAATTTATTAACTTTTTATATTCTAATTTATAAGATAAATTTTATGAAATAATTTATCAGATAATTATAAGATTATTTATTAAAATAATTTATAAATAATGTTAAAATAAATTTAAGATAAAATAATTTACAAAATATTTTTTATGTCATAATTTACAAAATATTTAAGATCGCTTCTTATTATAAAAACCGATCCAAATAACTATCTGGATCGGTTATTATAATAAGAACCGATCCAGATGTTTAATTTTTTTTAAAATTTCTTATAAATTGTTTTAAAATAAATTACATATTAAAAATTATTTTATAAATTTAAAAAAAAAATTATTTTAATAAGAAATCTTAAACAAGATTACTTCCTAAATAGTTTGCTAATCAATTTTGAACAAATTATGTCAAGTTTGAGTTTGATTTGAATAAGATTCTAACCGAACTGATTTGATTTGTTTCAGAACAAACTAATTTAGAATCAAATTAATTACGAACTTTTTCCGAATCAAACTCAAATCGAATCACGAACTATGAACATTTTGTGCAACCCTAGTGTGGTCTTGGTCCATTTCATGTTAGAGCAAAAAAGGAAAAAGGGATGTGAGCAAGGGAAAATGAAATGAAAGAAAGACAGAAGCAGGTAATCAATGAATTGAATGCGATATAAAGTTCAAGAAAGCCATTGAGAAGTTTTTTATATTCCTGAATATGTACTTAATTAAAAATGAAAATGTTTTCTTTAATAAGTTTCAAAAATAAATATGTTCAACAAATTATTGAATGTAATCCATTACTCATTTTTTTCAAAAATAAATACTTTTAACAAGTTATGATTGTGATCCATTAAATTCTAGATGTAGGCTCAGATTCTATTTAAGAAATTTTATGTCATTCATTTTGCATATTTAATAGGATTAACTGCATTATTTGTGCATTGTTACATATGGACGAAATACAATTTTTAAGAATTTTTAAAAAAAAAATTAAACATCTGGATCGGTTCTTATTATAATAACCGATCCAGATACGATTTTTAATTTTTTTAAATGAATAAAAATACAAGATCAGTTCTTATTATAAAAACCGATCCATATAACTATCTGGATCGGTTCTTTGTTAACAACCGATCTAGATATGTATCTGGATCGGTTATTATAATAAGAACCGATCCAGATATGTTTAAAATCTGTACTGATCAGTTTTATTTTTCAAAATATTTTCAACATTTTATCTCTTATTAAATGTGTATAAAAGTTTTATTTTTATTGACTATTCTAGAAAAAAATAATCAAATTTTTCAGTTTGGCAGTCTGACGCTTTATTACAAACTGAGCAAAATATGATATTTAATTAAATTCTATAAGAAACGATTATGTTTATAAGAAACGATTATGTTTAATTAAAAATGATATTTAATTAAATTCTATATTTAATTTTTTTTATGGAAATGTATTATTGGAGTTGTTCCCTATTAGAAAAACACAATGAGTGATTCATTTTTAATATTAGGATCGGTTATTTGTTAGAACTGATTCAGATACTATCAGGATCGGTTTTTATAAAAAATCGATCCTAATAGTTCATTAATTAGGATCAGTTGTTTGTAAAAACTGATCCTGATACTATCCGATCCTGATAGTTACTATCAGGATCAGTTGTTTCAAACAACCGATCCTAATACTATCAGGATCGGTTATTTCGAAACAACCGATCCTGATAACGCCCTAGGGTTCTTATTTTCATTCCGCGCCTCTCATTTTCAACTTAGCGAAAATCAAACCCGTCTCTCAACTCCTTCAACTCCTTCAACTCCTTCGTCTCTCTCAGTCTCAGTCTCTCTCCCTCTTCTAGGGTTCTTATTTTCATTTCGCGCCTCTCATTTTCAACTTAGCAAAAATCAAACCCGCCTCTCAACTCCTCCGTCTCTCTCTCTGTCTTCGGCGCCTCTCAAGTTAGCGATCTCTGTCTCGATCATGTCAGAAAAGAGCGAAGAAGACGAAAACTAACAAGTATGTGCATGGATATGGATATGGTTTTGCATGGATATTTCCACGGAGCATAGTATGTTTTAGTAGGACTTGAATCTCAGAGGTAATATACATTATTTCTGAATTTTGATATTTGAACTTAAAATTTACCATGCAACAAGTTAGTAAAGAATAGTTAATTCCCAATTTATTTTCACCTTTTTAATTAATTTCTAGTATTATTAGATGCATGTTTTGTGGGTGTTGTGCGTACACCAATCAGAATCTTCGGTTCTTAGTCTTCTCTCTCAGCAACTAAACTCGGCTCAATTGCAATTAGAAGATAAGTTTTTATTTTTATATCAATTGTGATGTTACTTGCATCTAGAATAGAAGTGTATATATCATATAATTTGTTTACTTTTTGAAATTGTAAACTAACTAATAGTGTGTGTGCAGCTTTCTTCTAATTTATTTGTGTTTTTTGTTCAATTAGTAGGAGAAATGCCTAGCATCATCTCCACACACACAAATCTATTCCGAGGAGACTCCAAATCCGAAAGAGGGAGTGCCATACATGTGGCTGAATTTTATTTTGCTATTGCACCAAATTTCTTCAACTATTGTACTTCTTTTTGTGTTTTATAAATTTTATTTTGTGTTCTTAATTGGTTTTGAGCTCCAATAAATCAATGGTAAATAAAAAAAATATTTTATGCTGGCCAGGAAATATATATGGAAGCTGGCCAAATAAAAATAATATTTTTTTAGATCCAATATAACATCAGGATCGGTTGTTTATACAAAACCGATCCTGATACTATCAGGTTCAGTTCTTAGAAAAAACGATTCTAATAGTTGAACAAATAATTTTTTTTTTTTTTTGAGATCCAATATAACTATCAGGATCGGTTCTTTGAAACAACCGATCCTGATAGTTAGTATCATGATCGGTTCTTTGAAACAACCGATCCTGATAGTTAGTATCATGATCGGTTCTTTGAAACAACCGATCCTGATAGTAACTATCAGGATCGGTTGTTTCAAAGAACCGATCCAGATTAGTGTAGTATCAGTATCACCTTCATCAGGATCGGTTGTATTCCGATACTAATATGCATATATAACCGATCCTGATTTCATATTTTCCACTAGTGAGTGCATTGTCAGATTTGAAAATTGTAGAGAACAAATTCGATGCACTGTTTAATTCTCCCTTTGAACAAAACCCCTTTCATGCATGAGACTAGTCACCCCAACTAAGCTGAGTGCGTATCCTCTGACATATCTCATATTTTGCGTGACCGACGTGTCCGGTGCCTATTCTGGGATAGCGAAGGAGCAGTATTATTTGAGCTTTGAGATTCGTGCATACTGTATTTGAACGGTTGAGATTTTCCAAAAAGTCACACAAAATATGAGATGTCTAAGAGAATGAGAATTCAACTAAGCTAAGTGATACAGGAACCGAATCTTCTGTTTCTCTTTGGACATGAAATTTCTGCTCTTAAAGTCACTGACACGTGAGTTCGGAGTGAATTTTGATATTTAAATAATAGATAGATATAGTTTTGATTTAAAATTCACTCCGGACATCCACGTGTCAGTGACTTTAGGAGCATAATTTTCCTGTCCATAGGAAACAGGTGATCCGGTTCTAGTTATACGCAATAAGGCATTATTTCATTTCTCAAATTTAATGCATTCTCCATCTCTCTTTCCTTCACATATATATGCTCCAATCAATGTGTTATATATAAATTGAGTCGGCACCAAGTTGGCCTCTTTCATCTCATCTACAAACCCTAAAGCTTGTACCAAATCGTCTTTCCTGCAAGCATATCTGACAAGTTGACCATACATACGCTTATTAGGCTTCAGATACATTTCGACTTCATCTTATCCTTTTGAATTCAAACACCCAATAACAATACATAATGTTAAATGTGAAAGCATTAAAAACCAAACCTTTCGATTTCATCTCATAGTACAGATTCTCTGCTATATTGTGAACAAGTTTTAAGTGTTCAAGAGATAACAACAAGTAGTGATTTCTGGTATACAGATCAATAATCAAACCTCTCTCAGCCATCAAACTGAATGCCTCTGATGCCTTTTTAACCATACCCGAACAGATGTAAGAACACAACAATGGAGACTGAGCCTTCTAGCTAGAAGCATCAATGACCCGATCCACAAGGATATCGGGTCAGACTCGTGGGTCGGATGGTTCAGAAAATTCAATGTGTTGTTTTTAAAATCGATTTTGTAGCGCAGTTGGGACAGTAATATGCATATTACTATAGCCTCACTCTTTTAATAAATGGTAAAATGGATAATTTATGAACTTAATATGAGTTTTAATAAAAAATCAATAAATAGAATAAATTTGTGAATTTTCAAATTTTAGAAGGGTAATATGATTTTATGAATTTTTGAGAGGGGAATGCGTAATAACAAGGTTTTTGAGGGGAAATATCAAACTCCCCTTTATCATTATTATTGTTGTCGTCATTATATTATTAATTTATATATATATATATATATATATGATAACGAAATCAATCTAACAGTAATAATAATAGAGTAGAGTTAAAATGTTTCATTGTTTTTGTATTTCAATCATATTTAACATTTTTATTTCCGTTTTTTAAATTCAAACAGTCGATTTGAATTATCTAACATAATATCTATATTAAAATGTATCTAGAGACTAAATTTTACATTTTTGAATTTTTTTTACTATTATTTTAGATGGTAAGTTTTTGGATGGTCCAAAATCTTCTAAAAAACAATAAGTTGTGCCAATCTAAAAAATAGTAAAAATTTCTAAAAAAAATATAAAATTTAGTCTTCTAAATACATTTTAATACGCTAAATCATGTTGAGCGAAATCTTTGTATCATATACCTTTTCTAAGTAATTTTAATACAAGAGGAGGGTTCAAATGCCTCCATGTTTTTGTGCCTCCATCATGTCTCCATCTCTCTCCATCATTTTCAAAGTTCAAACAGTCGATCCGAACCGTTCAACCTAACTTCCATACTAAAATATATTTGGAGACCAAATTTTATATTTTTAGGAATTTTTTTACTATTTTTTTAGATAGGTACAAAAATACTGTTTTTAGATGGTTCAGATTTACTGATTTTGTACCTATCTAAAAAAATAGTAAAAAAATTCCTAAAAATATAAAATTTGGTCTCCAAAAATATTTTAGTATGGAGGTTAGATTGAGCGGTTCGGATTGACTGTTTGAACTTTGAAAATGATGGAGAGAGATGGAGGCACAAAAATATGGAGGCATTTGAACCCTCCTCTTAATACAATGTTATCATATATGATAAAATCAATTATTGCGCGCGTCTCGAAGTTAATCATCATGATGAGGTGAAAGTTCAAAAAGAAAAATGATTGAAAATCTAATGATTGTATCACCCCATGCGGTCATTGATAGTCGTTGAGATGTATACATTTATATGGGCCATGGCAATAGAATTTAACTGTACACTCTGGTCTCTGCAAAATATATAGCAAATGTTTTTTGTCAGAACATACTTGAAACTATTTCTGAATATTTGAAACTATTTATAAATAGTGCCTACTTTTTATTCTGGAATTTCCTTGAATTATATCTTGATTGGTTATCCAAGTATACAAAAATAGGTTATTATTTACGAGGATAAGAAATGACTATTCGTAAAGGTATTACCGATAGAAATATCTGTAATAATAACATCAGTAAAAATTATTTTTATTCTCATATATAGTGACACATTTTCATAGAATATTCGAAATTGATCTAGCTAGTTCACCTGATTTTTTTTTCAAATTATTTTACACAAAAAGTTATGATAATGATTTACTACCCAAAAAAAAAGTTATAAAATAATTCATGCACTATTAGCCCCTTAGCTTTAATATACTATCTAAAGGTTGAAAAGATGCGTTAATTTTACTATTAAATTGGATTGATCCAATGATATATATATATATACGACAAATTACATCAGTTATCATTAAATGATAAACAGAACATTTTATGTACCTACTAATAGGATCGAAGAGCTGTAGGTAATACATTTTATTAATTTCTTAGTTTGGCGTCCAGGTCAAATGTTTGAAAACGAGTTGACGGATAATAATTTATTGGATAAGCAGCCTTTTAGGGATGGGCTGTCTTTTGAGCTTTTACTTGCTTACTATTCATTTTGTTGGGAGATTAGATTTTTGATGTGATCCTGTTATTACTTGTTTGCTTTTATGTCTTTTGATATTAATAATAAATTGTTGTAAGACTTATCGTATTTGATTTTGGTATTTGATTTTGGATATCAAATAAAGTATGCTTGATTTCTATAAAATCGGTAATCATATCACTACTCTTTAAAAAAAAAAAAAAAAAAACTTAGTTTGGCTTGTCAGCAGAATAGTTTCAATTAATTGTCTTATGTAAATTCACGGTTCATAAAAAACAAAAATGGCATACGTGATTCATTGATTGTGTCCTTGCATTGCATGTTCTTTGTTTCATACTCATCATGCAAAGAGAAGTTAACATTTTTTTTTCATGATCATTTACCAGTTAATTTTGGCATTTGTCAGAATCTATTCGGTCTGGCTCTTTGTACGTCAACAAAATTTATGAAGATCAAAACAAGCAAACGCCACCGACTCTATCCCATGTCATGTTTTATTCTGACTTATTCCTTGGTGGCCTCTGTTAATTACCAACACAACCCTTAAAGAGTTAAGAGGGCGTTTGGCATTTAACGCAGTAGAAGCAGAACAAAAACACTCATTGCGAAGTAAATGAGTCTGAAGCAGTATAATTTTTATCATTATAAACCATGTCACGACAAAAAAAGACAAGACGATAAAATTCAGAGAAGTAATTTTCATCATTAATCGATCGAAGAGGGGAGAAGATATTTTTTTTGGTACATGAAGACTGACAAGCGAAGTGTGGAGGAAGAGGGTTTTCTTTTTCTTTTCTTTTTTAAGTGGGGCGTTTATAGAGAAAGATTGGCGCTAAAATGAAAAAAATAAAAAATAAAAAAATAGTGTCGATAGGAATGAGAGTGATTTTCACGAGCATAATAGCCACGAATTATGAAATCATAATGATAAGACATAAAGACAATCATTGATTAATTACTTGAATAACTGGTTGTCAAATTGTGTACTTTGGCAATATCAATTATGGAATCTAATGATAGGACAATCAGATCACTTGAAATCATAATGGCAACAGATAATCACTGAAAATTTATATATCATGAGAAAAAAATTACACTACATAGATGTATATTATATATTACTTGAGAGTATGGCTAATATAATATCAGTATTATTTCAGTTTATATAACACCAACTTCAAAATTTATCAAATTGAGTTCAAATGGTGAATCTAAACCGTTCAAACCGATCTACTTCATTAGTTGTGCGTTTACATGTAAAATTTATAAGTTTATGAGTTTATTTAATATCAAGTCAAGTGGTCAAATGTGTGAGTTTTTAAGTTAATTTTAATACATTCATTTTTCAATTTTTTTGTCACTTGATTTGATACTAAAATAACTCGAAAATATAAAAAGTTTGCATGAAAATGCATCACTCATAAAGTAAATTAGTTTGAACGGTTTAGATTCACCATTTGAACTCGATTTGATAGGTTTTGAAGTTGGTGTTATATAGACTGAAATGACACTGATGTTATATTAGCCATACTCATTACTTGGATAACTACTTAGAGTACGTTTGAATGTACTCTAAAATAGCTAGAATAACTACTATTGAGAATAGTAAATTAAGAATAGCTACTATTTGATAATAGTGTTAAGTCAAAGCTATTCGGAATAGCTAAAAAGTTGTTTGGATGCACTCTTTGGAATAGAGTTTGCACTCTTTGCAACAGTCGCTATTCCGACTTTTTGTTGGAACAACGGAATAGCGCTTTTCTGCTTGTTCAGAATAGCAAGTGTGGTTGTTTGGATGGACTTAATTTAGAATCGCACTATTCTCATACCATCCAAACATATCAAATTAAATCTTCTATATTTTATAATATTTTATAAGTGAGGGAAAAATATTGAAATTGCATTACACTTAGCGGTGTAAACAGATCATTAATATCCGATTTCGTCCGAATCCGAATCCAAAAAAGTACTCAAATTATCCGATCCGTATCCGTATCCGAGACTATCCATATCCGTATTCGAAAAATTATAACTGATACGGATACGATAAGACTTTTAACTATCCGTATCCGACCGTTTATACTTTTAAACCACAACAAATGTGATATATGTTTTTTAATTGATTTATTAAATTGCATAATGTACGAATAATATATTAAATTATATATAGATATATATTTTAATGAACAATATAACACTATGACATAATTAGTGACTAATATTTTAATAATATAATAGGATGTTTTGTAACTAACAAGTTAATTATGAAAAATATTCGTATCCGTCCAATATCTGATTCGTATCCGTGATATTTAATATCCGATCCGTATCCGTATCTGTATCTGAAAAATTATAACGGATACAGTAAGACCACTATCCAATCCATATCCGACCGTTTACACCCCTAATTACACTACACTCGATACAGAAAATTCGTGATTTTTCATATATAATTTTATTGTCAATTTTATTTTATGAAAAATCACTATCGATAATTAGTTACATCCAAAAATTCGGATTTTATGATATTATTCTCTCCAAAATTCTAAGGAATTAATGCAGTAATTAATGTAATTAGGATCCAACAATAGTTCATTTTAAAATTCTCATATATAAGTTTGCATTAAAATTCGCATTTTTAAACATTGTTCTCTATACGTATATGTGATGTGTGTGTGTGTGTCGAGGGATTTCAATATTGAGTGTGTAGGAATTTGTGTTCTCTGTAGAACCACATGGATATTAAAATTTGCATATACAGTATGTAGTGATATTCTGTATGTATAAACAAAACTGCATTTTAAAACATTACAACTCTATACATGTCTGTGTGTGTGTGTGTGTCGAGGGATTTCAATACTGAATGTGTAGGAATCCATATCCCATGTAGCATTGTACGGTTGGGCTCACAACTTTCCAGTCAAAATTCATGTTTAGCCGAATCATACTCGATTCGATATCTATTTAAACTGTTAAGATCTTTTCTAAAATTTCTGTTAGGTTAAAAGAACGATCCGAATCATCTTATTCTATATAACAGTGTCTCTCTATTAACAGAGAGGATACGAATTCGTGTGTGCAGGACACAGCTCCTGATCAATCAAGCGTGGAAGTTGTCACAGAGCGACCTTATTTTATTTGCATGCTTTGTTCTCTTCTTCTGAGTTCTGACATCTGAGATATACAGTGCATACCTAAACCTGTCTATTGACTTGGATTTTACTCGGCTCACTTTCCGTGAGGGTACGTTGTAGCAGCAAAATAAAAATGGTCACTTTTAAACTGTAAACAATAAGCATTTTAGTGGATATATATATATACATCATCAGTGGCCCGTGACTCCGTGATCTCACAGTTTGAATTAAAAAAAATATATAAATTAAGCTTTTAAAATTAAAATATCTGCAAAAATATATGAATTTGAATTTGTGATTTTCACACAAAAAAAATATTGTCTTAGTTATTAGATCAAATATTAAAATCAAGAGGTTCATAGCCAGGATTTTAAAAAAAAAAAGAGACTTAACTACCACTAATTTTTTTATCATTTGACATTGGACGATTCGTATTTGAATTTCCATGCATCATTGTGTATTTCTTTTTTCATAATGCCCTTTCATTGAGAGAAGATGTGTAATTTTTGTTATATAGAACTGTGGACGTCAAATTAATCAACTTTTATTTAAGTTTATAAAGAATTCTCATTTAAATTTCGAACTCATTATCTCTCACACAGATAATGTTATTTTTTACACTAGATCAAATATTCATTTTTAAAATTATATGAGTAAAAATTGAAAGTCAAGGCATCCAAATATATTTAATATCTATAAAAGATTTTCAATTCGAATTTTGAACCTGAAACTAGACTAAAAACTGGATGAATCTATTATTCTGTTTTTTTGTTAATCAATTTCAAAATAATTCGGTTGGTGAAAACAACATACTTTAAAAAGTTCAAATACGGCCAATAATTTACTTTCATTGATTTAACTTCAATTTTTCCATCAGCGCAATTTGACAAGATGAACATTTTATGTACTGTCTTCGTCCCTTCCACCACTGTCTGCATATTTAGGGACTTGTGCTGAAAATGACCAGTCAAAGAGGAAACTGCTGATTGAAATTTTTTAATTCTCTTTTTTGTGAATTGCGGAATCCACGGCCTGGCGATTTAATGGTAGAATCTTGGAAAAGAAAAAATGGAAGACGGAATGTTCTTTTGTTTTCTTTTTTATTGAGCGCCAAATTTCTTGTGGCCGGTACAGAAGCCATTTGGTGTGGCGAGTTGTGGAGTCCATGTCTTCTGAGGCATCGTAATCAGATATGTGATTAATTTATGAATTATTCGTGTTTAATTCGTTTTTCTGATGTTTCTGAATCGAATACCGAGTAAAACGCAAAAAAATGTATAATATATTTTATTCATGAATAAAATGCATATAAAAGGTGAATCACGAATTATTCGCGAATAAAACGTGAAAGAAACGCGAAAACAAATTATTTTTTTAGGGTTTTTTTAGTTTTTAGTTTTTTTGCTTCCTTGTGATACTGAATCATCCCTGAATTATATCCGAATTACTTTCAAATCACGAATTTTTGACCTCGTCTAACCGAATTCGAACTATTCATTTCTCACTATGTTCTGAGGTAAAAGAATATTTTTATTTAAATCCAAACCGTCCGATCAGAATCCAAGTCAATCCAGCTCGAGACAGAATACACGGATCCCTTTAATAACCGTGTAGATTCTGATCAGATGGTCCAGATCTAAGCAAAAATATTTTGTCCTTGGGGGATATAAATTTCGAGTTGTGCTGGAACATTCTGACGAGCAAATTCATAATTTTTTTTTTTTTTGGTTGTAAGCCCTTAGGCGATTTCATTTAATATCAGAGCAAATTACCTTGTTCTAGCATATGTATTTATATTACACAAAGATAGTATCCTATACACTGAACTACTTGTAAAATATATTACTGCTAAAAATTAAAGAGAAGAGAGAAAGTAAAATAAGTAGTTGCAAAATGTTTAGTTCGCGCCATATTAGCAAGTCAATTGGCCTGTTCATTTTCTTCTCTTGATATGCAAACACAGCAGTAGAGCGAGTGTGACTACACCTTCGTCAACATCGCCTATAAGAGTGCGCACCTAAGAGGCACTGAATCAGACTAGATCAAGAACTAAAGCAGACCGGACTAGGACAGCCACCACTTTCAGCCGAAGAGGCACTGAATCAAACTAGACAGTGAACTGAATCAACTGAACTAGGACAATCACCACTCAGCCGAGGAGGTACTGAATCAAACCAGACCGAAAGCTGAGTCGATTGGACCAGGACAGTCACCTCACAGGAGGCTGCAACAATGGAAAGGGATAGAAGGAGAGAAGGGGAGGAAAGAGGAAGAAGAAAACACATCATCATTATCATCATCGGCCACAACCACAACAACACGTACCTTATATACTAATATTAGATACTACGGCGGACGGAGCTAATTTACAGCATCCTCAATCGAACCCGGAGAGTCGAAGCGGATCAAAAAGCGATGACCAGATTCGTTAAACGGAAGCACCTGCTCAGTTGGAGTAATGCGAGATGGACCGACGAGCGGTGACTAGATCCGTTGGACGGAAGCATCTGCTCAAAACGTGAGACAGAGCATTGAATAGCAACAGAGTCATCCGCTTGAATGGAGCGAGTCAAAATGAACCGGACGGACTAGAGGAGGGGCAGAGGTGGCGGGGCGAGGCAGAAAAGTAGAGCGGACGGACGACTCTCAAAACGTCGGCTTTAAAATCTCTTATTTCTCTGATGGAGAAATGGTGGAGCGGAGTCTCCAAGGTGAAGCGGAGCAGACACTTACAAAGTGTTTCGATATAATGAAAAGAGCAAATTCATAATTTTGCTTCTTAGAAAAATATTAAATACCAAAAAATATGAAGGAGGAGAAGCCACTTGAATGTGTTTATTTGTGCCTGTAGGAGAATTCAGATTCAATTTTATTGGGTTGGTGACCAACTCCTGCAATTTTTCTCAACTAGGCGATCACGAGAACTCTCGAAAACATCAATCTTTTTTCTTTCTTTTTTTTCAGATTTTGAAATATTGCAAAAGATTTTATTTTTCTTAATTTTTCAACTTTAATAAGATAAAAATTACTTGATGCAATGAGATATATATTTATTTTCATAAAAAAGTTGCTGCATTTTGGCCGTACTTTTTATACAAATTAAAGTTGTATTACCAACATTTTGAAATTATATATGTCAATAAATAAAAAAATGATAGCTACTAAAATAAAATCAATGCGTTATAATTATTTGTGTGCGCTCCAATAAATGGCTGTCTCTGTAATCTTTTACTTTTTATTATTATATGCTTAAAAGTTTCAAGCATTTCTATAATAAATGGGAATTTTTTTGCATGAGTTTTCTATTTTCAATATCTTATAAATTCTGAAAAGCAAACCCCCATCGGAGCGAAATATTTATTATGCTATTTCATTTTAACTTGAGCATTTTTAGTTTATGCAAATATTCGTATATAGTTCAAAAATTTGTTAAACATCATTTTTAAACACTTTATTAATTTGCAACATTTATAGAATAATAAATTTTAAAACAGTATAGCAACATAAAAAATCGGCTCTGTTTTTTTATGATCGTATCCAAGTTATGACGTTAATGAATTATCCAGGAGAAACATGTGAGTTTAGAGAAGGAAAAAAGTAACGTTACCTGACTATTACGTCATAATTTAGTCTATAAATTATTATTAAAAAATAATAACAAATTGAGATTTATATCAAAAATTTATTGTTACGTAGTGTGACGTAACTAATTGAGATTAATTATTATTTTTAAGTTTAAGACTTTAAGTTAGTTAAAAAATAATAACAAAATATATAAAAAAAAAGAGAAATTGTTACAAAAAGATTATATAATTAAGAAATAATGTTTAGAAAATTAGTCACGTAACGTGACCGAATCAATTTATGTGACATGACATGACGTGACGTGACTAAAATAGTAGAGAACAGTCACATCACACAACACACGAATCATGTTACGTGATCGGCACATATAATGTGATATCATAACATTACGTAACGTGACTAATTTTCTTCTATACATAATAACTATATAAGAATAACAAGCTACAAAGAAAACGATTACTACAATGATTAATTAACAACAACATGGTTTACCGCGGCTCCATAAGCACAGATTGATATATATGCACAATACAAGTACACTGTACATATACCCATATTGTCACCGAATTGTTCCATTTGATCATCCAATTAATTTTATTTATTTATTATAGTTTTCTTCAAGCTCTCTTTTTTTTTTAATGATTTTATGAGTATATCTACGGTACCGGACAGCGTAGAGTACTTCCAAGTTCCAACTGAGTAAAAAAAATCACTATTTGAAACATAGAAGCTTTACCTTGAGATTCGTGTCAGAATAAAACAGTACTCAAATCCCATTATACACGGTCCGGTACTCCGGTACACATTAAATATGAAATTCAGTGATATTTATATTGTGTGGTTGGCCCGCGTTGCTTAGGACCTAAGTGGGCCCATGCGACAGGGCCTTCTCCATGTGTTTGGAACTTTGGATCCAATATTTTACAAGTTGCGTTGTAACTTGTAACGGAACCAATCAATTTGCAGTAGGCCGGTTTAATAATTTTCTGAAAGCAGGGGCAATGTCAGCTGTATTATTCTCAGCTTGTTTTGTTTTGTAACTGTTTGTTTGTTGTCTTGATGCAATCAAGTACCGACCAAAGATTACAAATTCTTACTTTAACAATTGAATCAACCTAACAAAATAAATGGCATATCAGTGTAACATATTTTAAATGGCAATCTAAGATTTTAAATATAAATAGTAATGAGGGATCACTTGACAATAATCTTTAAATAAATTTAAATAAGTAAAATAAAAAATAAATTTATAGACATTTTATTAGACGTGTCCATAGTCTAAGAATTAAAATTCATACAATTTAAGTATAGTTTGATGATGCATCAATGGCCGTTAATTTTGAACTGTTGAGACTTCAAATCACTTGATGTACGATGAGCATACATCAAGTCTCGTATTTTTTTTTATTTAACATGATATGAATTTGTATTGTGGGTTTGATTTCACGAGCGAATGGTTTTTTTTCAATCATTAATTTATTATTGGTTCGCCACGTCTATCACGACCCCTTTTTTTATTATTATTCTGGTTTGAAATAGACTGTGCAGAAACTGGTTTGGAACTAAAGGCTTAAAAGTTGTTGTTGATATTAATTTGAATCATATAGATCATGCACAAAATGATAAATTTTAATATTAGCTTTACTTTTTTTTTTTTTTAAATTGTAAAGATCGAAATAATATATTGTCAAGTGCTTCCTTCTCATCAATAAAAAGAGGGATTTGATGTTAATAGGTTTTAGTGTCAAAAGATATCGAGTTGTAAAATCATCCTTAAATTGATAATCGACTTTAAATCAGTAATATGGTTATATCATTTAAATTACTTTTGAATAAATAATCATATAATTTCACCTTAATTTAAAAACCTTACCTCGATCAATGTAATAAACACTAGCATCTTTATCTTTTTGTAGTATAATTTTATAAAATTTCACACTTGTTAAAACAAAAAAACAAAACACCTTTTTTTATTCAAATTCATTAAAAAATTAAGCATAATTTTTCCTCCCTCCATTTATTCCATCCCGACAATACTCGTGCAAAATAAAAAACCAATTCTTGCACGCCTTTTATATTCTTGTGGCAAGGCTCAACATATCAGGTGGCTGCAATTGCCTCGTGATGAAAATAGATACAACTGAGATTGATATCATATTTATGACTCAATATAACAGAGATTGCTACTATGCTCATATAATAAATTTGGACCAAATATGTTTGAAGATTGTATTTATGTTCAAAACTAATTGATCAACTTATTAACCAAATCAAATCCAAATAGGGTGGAGGTTTTGTCCAAACGGCTTATTACAAAGTCTTATCCAAAGCCGGACTTATATTGTCCGATCTGCATCAAAATTTGTACAAATAGTTAGATTCAAGGAGCCATTTAAATTTATTAAGTTTTAAATATGTTTAGGGGCGGATCTACATGTATATATGTTAGGGGTGCTAAGCCACCCCAATGATTTTTAAAATCTTAATTATATATGTTAAAATTTAATTAATTTTTTTATTATTTTAAGTTTTTATATAGTCTAGCTCCCTCATAAAATAACAAATGTGTACTTGTAGTTTAGTTGTAAGAGTTATACTTGATGTTTGTAAGATTATGGGTTCAAATCTCACTAATGATTTTTTTTTTACCTTTTTCACATATTATGTATTTTTATAGATTAGCCCCCTCTATTCAAATTTTCTCGTTTTGCCCCTGAATATGTTTGTACGAATCTCAATGCAGATCGAACGTTTAAGCTTGATTTTGAATGAGACATTGTCCAAAGGCCTTTGGACAAAACTCAATCTCATCCAAATATGAATAATTCTTCTAACACATTTATTTATCAAAGAGTATGTGCGAACGGCTTTTTCCTCATGTTGGTGTTACTAAGGCGGATATCTCATTGCCTTGTTAAAATACAAATTTTTGTAAAAGCTGTAAAGTTGTGAAGAGGAATCGAACTCCTCACTTTTAGGTAACCAATAATTCTAAGACTTTTTTTTTCTAGCCAACTCCATGACCTTTCTTTTTGGGCTCTCACTTTTGTGTCGCACGCTCTTGATTTTATATGCCAACCAAATTGGAGTTAAATTCAGATGACACGTTCTTAACATTTTTTTTTAATTAATTTGGTTATGTAACACCATTCGAAGAGAATTGCACCAAAATGTCAGCATTAAAAAAAATGCCTATTTTTTTTAATAGAATGTACTTGCAATCTTATTGGCAGATATTGATGATGTCAAAATAAAATAAAAACATGCATATTTTTTATGCTTATTTCGTCAATCTTAGTAACTGATTTAGCAAAAGAAAATGATGCTCAGAGAATAAGAAAACTCATCAATTACACAAATACCTACCACCTCTGATGGCTTTTAATTCAAAATTTTCTAATGGTTATTTCAAAAGGCAAATTTCCTATATTTCAAAATTAGTAAGCTGAACCAATACCGAATTCATTTTTCTATTCTCTTCTTTTATCAACAAAATCTTTATCAAAATTGAGGCAGGGGAGCCAAGAGCCTCCTGACTTAAACAATGTCATTGTCACAAAGTCATGAGTTTTTTTTTTTTTTTTTTTAAAAAAATTGTTCTTCTTTTCTTTATTTTATTTTAAAGAGAAATCGAACGAGGTTTTAAAGTACATGAAAGTATTCTCGAGCCAAAAAACTCATCTATATCTTTCTTCTACCTATAAGAAGACATAAAACAAACAACTATTTTTTTGAAATTAACATAAACAAACAACTTGATTATTCAATTTTGCAAGAATAATGGTATTGAGGTATTGCCATCAACTTTTTATTTTCAGAACAAACTCAGCATTATTTCCACACTATGTTTCGTTTGAGGGGGCGTAATAGAGAATCACATAGATTGTATTAGAGATAATAGTGAGTGTAAATTGTAGGAGTTGATTATAATTGTAATGGTAGTAGGTAGGAGATAATTAGTGGATCTGTTTAGGATTAATAATAGTGAAGTTTATAAATAGTCGTTATGTCAATGTATTCAAACACAAAAGATCAAACACGAAAGATCAATAAAAAAAATGGTTATTATACTAACATTTTGTTAATGCATGGAAAAATATTAATATTTTGTTTGATGTTTTCTGATATCTAATTGTAAGATTTAATAAAATACATGGAATCATAAGATATAATTAGCTGACTGTTGACACATGCTCAGATCTTATTAGTTTTTTATATTATAAATTTAAACAAGACTTATCTAAAAACATTTTTAACTTTTTTCTTCTAAATATATAACAAGTAATAGTAATTAGTATGCATTCACGTCATTTGTATACTTCTCAATAAATATTGCATGACATATCATGCACTCCTGATCTCTACCATCACACGTGGAAAACTTCTATGCATATTAAGTTTCAATGAAGACTTAGTTCAGTGGTCTTGAAATTATATATTAAGAGTGTATATATATATGTGTGTGTGTGTGCGCTAGAAGCTAGATTGTGTTATAAAATGATAATCATCCTGCATGCAACATTTATTTAATAAAATTTAACAATATTATTTATTGTAATAACAATGAATTGGGAGAGAGAACTTTTTAAAAATGATAATCATCCTGCAACATTTATTTAATAAAATTTAACAATATAATTTATTATAATATACATGAGAAAACTAGACATATATATATGCACACTCGTTATAATTATTACGTGATAGCTTTATGTGTACAAATTATAGGATATATTCAATGGAAAAAATATTAAGAATTCTTGTTTTTCAGATTGCGATACATATACATATTATCGGAATATATTGACAACCTTCAAACAAAGATTACTAAAATGAGGAGGATCCAATTACACCATTTTTTGGTGACACCGAATTACGTACACTCTCTATTTTCAAAGTTTTCAAATTCCAACAGTCGATCCAAACCGTTCAACATAATAAATATGTTAAAATGTGCTTGTAGATCAAATTTTACATTTTTTGGAATTTGTTTACTATTTATTAAATATTTAACAAAATTGCTATATTCATACCATTGAATTTTGTACCGATCTTAATAAATAGTAAAAAAAAATTCAAAAAAATGTAAAATTTGATCTGCAAGCACATTTTAACATATCCATCATGTTGAACGGTTTGGATCGATTGTTTGGACTTTGAAAACATAAGGTGTAATTCGGTGTCACCAAAAAAGAATGTAATTGGATCCCTCCTACTAAAATTTATTTATGATAAAAAAAATAATTTCAAATAATGAATGTTTGGTGCTTTTAAACAAAACAAATAAAATAATGCACTTTGACGATTTAAGAGTAATTAATAGAAAAAGATTAATTGCCAGTCTAGAATAACAGAACTGCTGATATCAGATTCAGTTGTAATAAACTGTTACCAGTGAGTTAGAAATTAATATTGTTAGGATTCTTGTTAGATTAGTTGACTGGTCAAAACAGGATTATTAATTAATTGCTCCAACAAATTAAACAAAACAGATATACTAACTAAATTTAATAATGTCTTTCCATATATTATATATACAATTGAGGCGACCTTTTGACGTTAATTCCATCATAATTAATGAGACCGAACAAAAAAAAAATGAACATTACAAAGGGAAGGTGTACAATACAACTTCAAAGAGCTAAAACACACTACCGGCAGCAACCCGGCCTCTCCACCGCCGGCTCAACCCTTCAAGCCTTTCCACACCGAACCTACCTTTGCCGACATGGTCCGCTGCCCATCCTCTTCCCCACCTAGCCCTGCAAAAACTTTTGCACCAAGCAGCCCCTCCACCCCCTCCACCCTCACTAGCCCGGCTTTTTACATATCGCCTCATAGATCCTCACAGTAAAGATTTCCTCCTCCTCTTAGATATGTTGAATGGAAGGGAAGGTGCTTCTAGTGTTGTCGCATGGGCCATAATGCCGCTCATTGCCGAAATCCAAAGAGATGTGATAAATGTTGGGGACAAGACCATATCGGCTTGCGTTGCACTAAGGTTCTCAACCCGACAGGCAGCTCTAAAGGGCAGGGTAAACATCATGATCATCGCAGAAAGATGGAGCCTAGCTTTGCGGACTTATTGGAGAACCCAATTGTCTCCAAACCTATGCCGGAAGATCGGCCGCATAAAAGTTTAGTTTTTGTCGAAAGGGATGAGCAGTACTTTCAAGAACTTACTAAGTTGGAGGATACAGCTGTGATTATGTATAATCCAGACTTAGAGATTGATCTTACCATTGAGCAATATGTTTGCATGGCATATATATTGCCCATGGCTGATAATTTAGAAGGGAAAAAATGGAGGCTCGTGGCTGATAAGTTGCATGGCATATTTAATTGCAATTACACCAATCATTTTGCATAGGGGCTCCTCATCATTTTTTAGTACAAGCAAATAGCTTTTGACTCGTTTTTATTTTTATTTTATGGTTGTCGGAAAATTGCCCACAACATATATATTGATTAACAAAAGAGTATTTACAAAGTCCTAGTTAACGTAAAGTCCCTCCGCTCACTAACTATAGAGTCGAGGAGACATATATGTTATAATTTACTCATTCTGCTAATCGGCTTCTAAAAGATGGAAAAAAGAATAATAATAATAATAATAACAAGTAAAACTCAGCAAGTACGTAGCCATTTCTCAACTTCGAGTGCAGTATCATTTATGGGATAAGGAACTGCTCTTTGCTTGTCTGAAAACAACCGTCTGTTTCTCTCTCGCCAGAGCGCCCATGCCCCCGCTGCCCATACCACATGCCAAAGATTTTTTACTTCTATGTAATCTGCAATGTTAAATCTTTGAACTATGTAATCTGCTTCTTAGTGTTGAGAATTAATTCTAAATTGCTACTAGAAAATCAGCAGAAATTAATTGACTTGACCTGTGACTAATTTAAGGAAAGTAATCTGCAAAGTCAATAATTCCGTTATTTCTAATTTATTGCAAAAAAAATAAATCTTTCTTCTTCACAAGAAAATATATAATATATTTCTAAAAATAAAAAATTCTAGACAAAATTGACTTGACTTGGGATTTGATGCTGTCAACGTAAGGACTGGAGCTATGGAGAAGATTTATGTGGATATAGAGAAGGCTAATTATGTGGCTATAGACTATAGTCAGATTAGCATGGAAAACACTCCATCATACTTTTGGTAGTTCAATTGCGTGTGGAATACTCTAATTTTCTCTTTTGTCTTATCTGAAAAATATATTGGTTTTTCTCCGTATTAGGCGTAGTCAAAGAGTGACTAACTAACAACTATCTAACAGTCTCTGATACCATGACAGTAATTAGAGAGAGAGAGAATGAATGAATCTGTGATTTCATTAACCTCTGAAATGTTACAGGGGGCTTCTATATATAGCCAATGCTATTACAACTCAGTCAACAGTCAAAGAGTAACTAACTAACAACTATCTAACAGTCTCAACTACGTACTAACTGTTTCTGTTATATCATTCCTGTTACAACACTACTAACTACGCCTAATACTCCTGTTACTGTGGACAGTTAATCATATTATTTGGAGTGTTTTCTTAAATTTTATTTAGAGAGTGTCAGAAATATATTAAAAACTAATATTAAAAAAAAATCAAGATCATTGTAGAACAGATTGAAGTATGCATTCTTGTAAAATCATTACATTCACCGACATAAACTTGGTGCTCTTAATTTTTTTTCCCTGGTATAATAATAAAAATAAATTTTGCAATATAATGGAAGTAATCCTGCAGGAGTTTGTGCTGCAAAATTAATTCTGTAGAAATTTTAATCAAACCTTGATCTTATCATTTTTCATATCAATTATTGATAAATTTAATTAAACCTTGTAGTGTAGTGTGTGTGTGTGTGTGTGTGTGTGTGTGTGTGTGAGGTATCAAATCTTGCTCTAGGGGACAAATCCTAGTTTGTTAGAAGATAAGTTTGTAATTACTCCCTAGATACATTCTGTCACCTAAAACTAAACTTGGGTCATTTTCAAGTGGTAAAATGGATTAAATGGGGCCACCAGCTCAAAATACAAAACAATAATTAAGAGCTTGGCTTGGTCAATAGCCTTATAAAAAATTGTAACACGTACAGATCTATATATAATCTCATATCGTGGTACTTTTAACAACAACCATTGTCTCTTTTAGACTTGATATCATATCATTTCATTTGTTCTGCTCCCAAATATGAAGGTATACTTTCATGATGCATTTTTGTCATATTAATTCCAGTATTGAAGGTGCCCTCTACCACAAGATAAAATGTTGTTTCTGGTTTTGTATGCATAATGCATGCCAATTCCCTTTTATAAATTGATTCCAATTAGTTTGTGTCCAGTTTACTGTTTCTTTCGATAGTTTTATTATTTGATTATATTTTATGAAGTTTTGCTATTGTATTTACAGTAATTTTATATATAGATTGTATTGGGATTATATATATCATTATCTAACTTTGTTTTATTTACTTTCTCTCCTGTGTACATTGATTAAACAGAAGATTGTGGTGAAAGTGACTATAGCCTGCGAAAAATGCAAAACTCTCATCATGAAAACAGTCGCCCAACTTGAAGGTCGATCTGCCTTTCTCTCTCTCTACAATTTCTGTTTTTTTTTATATATATATATGCTTAATGTTGATGCACATTTTACTTAATTTTATGGTTCCTCCTAACTCGTACAGGCATCAAGTCACTAAGTATTGATGGCGAAAAGAGCACTCTTACGGTGGTGGGTGATGTGGATCCGATGTGTATCATCTCTGCTCTTAGGAAGAAGAAAAAAATTGCACAGATCGAGAGCGTTGGTCCAGAAAAAAAACCCGATGATCCACCCAAGAAGATAGTCCCTTGCTGCATTTCATGTAGCTCTTGCCGGGGGCCGTATATGTCGCCATATGGCACTGTCGTTTGGCATGAAGAACCACAGTATGGTGGCTGCATCATTTCCTAATCAACCTTTTCTATTGTAAAATATATATATATATAGCTAGGTTTTTCTGTATATATGGTATGATAAGTGTTCTACAGTTTAATTTGTTCCAGAAAAGAAATAGTGATGTGCTAGCTGTTCTTCTTAGTACCGTTTGGGGGTTAGCGGTTGGAGGTGATATTACTTAAATTTTGGGAGGGCGGTGGTTTGTTGAAATTGATTTTTGTTTCCTTAATTTGTGTAAAGGAATTAAGGAATTATTCTTCTAAGTAAAACTGTCTTTTATGATTAAATATTTTCACTAATTATTTATATATATATATATATATTTCTTGGGTTTGTAAACGGCTACGGTTGGTAATAGTCACTTTCGATTTGTTGACAACTCCCGCTAAGATCATTTATAATACAATTTTCTTCTTCAGTCTATCCTTGTCCATTACATCAATTTCATTATATATATTATTACTAATTACCACTGAAACTAGTTTGCAACCTAATTAAATTAAATCAAATTCAACTTTACCAAAATTGTCTGTAACCATTACAATTTATATACAAATTTATCAGAGTAATATACATTTATTAGAAGTTTGTTAAGTCCACAACATAAACCTAAGAATAATTAAAATAACATGTAGAATTGTTAAATTGTGTATGATGTTAGTTAAATTAATTTGGTAGCATCAAATATTAAATGCACAGTATTTTTTAAATTATTCAAAAAGTGCTACAATAATATGTAAGTATCCGTGAGGGTAAAAAATATCTATTACTAAGAGTAATAAGCCGATATAAATTGTTATTCCCAATGCTCAGTATCGCTATTAACGACGAGAGTATCTACGAGAATACCATCACTACTAAACACTTTTACATTCGCAGATACTGACATATTATTGTAGTTAACTAAAATCTGTGGCATATTTTTGTTAAACCAATATGCAGCATTTTGAAATTATTCAAAACTAAAATATGGATCTTAATATGATGAGAGGAACAATTTGGATGAAAATTCAGGAATTGTGATGTGGTGGTTTGCAAATTAAGCACCAAATGTATATATCTAATATTGTTTTTACCTCTTAATGTTTTGAGGCTTTAAAAATAAATGTAAGTCATTAATTAAGTATGATATAAATATCAACATTATTAAAAATCAAGTTCTAGGTCTTTTGATTTTTATTATTTGTACAATGTTTTGGATTTTTAATAAACCATTGTGTTGTTAGCATTTATTAACTTCAAAGCATACAATTTACGAAAAGGGTACCCTTAATCATTGTAGTGGTGTGTATGATATTCAACCAATACACGAACAACACAGTTTCAACATATGTCAAGTAAAGAAAAATAATATTAGGGTTCTCTGAAAATTAAGAAAGCAAACAAACAGTGTGATGTCCTGCTTAATCTGTCTAGCTGCAAGAGAACATTCTCCTTAAAAAATTATATAAATATATGGATTAATACACACACTTGTGTGTGTGTGTGATGTGTGATGTGCTTCTTAAAGCAAATTAAGGTTGAAAGAAATAAAAAATGAAGAAATTAAAGAACGACACGAATAAAGTCAAGTGACTTATAAGTAAATATTTGCATCTACAAAAATTTTGGTTGGAAATTTAGCTGATCAGTTGTCTATATATGCTTATATATGTAGGTGGTTGCTGATTTGTTGATATATGTCTTTCATGATTTCATCATGCATGATCGATCTTTTTATGTTTTTATTGGATCTCAATCTCAGAGATGACACCAATACACTACAAAGGTTAGGAATATATAGGATAATGCCTCCATAAAACTTCCAACCAACGGACATGCTAAGTTGCTAACCCCAAGTTTCTCTCCAAAATTAAAGTTAATTATACTTTAAAAATAAATAATTGTAGTAAAACTAAAATGGGGTTTGGATTTAATTTTTATTACGTCATGCAACGTACATACAACAAAATAGTAGACACTTTTCGCGAGGAAAAAAACGCATTTATGACGGTACTCTCTCGCGAAAAGTACCGTTGCAAAAAGAAAAATTATTTTTTTATCCTCGCAAAAAGTGTCTCATTCTTGTTGTTATAACGATCAACGTTGCTTAAACTTACCTACTGGATATATGTCTTCAATATTTATTAATGTACCTATTTTTTATGTAAATTAATGTGACCTTTAATTATTCCAGTGGAATTAATTAATTATCAGGTCACTTGATTTCAATATCACATTTAAAAATTCCTTTTGTGGGAATATTTTTTTCCTATTAGGTCGTTGGATTACATTTTTTTCTTTTATTAACTAATTAATATAGGACCATGTATACTTAGAAGGCACGTACATTACATTGTGATCAGCTCTTGAAAACACGACCACTATAATAGATCACATGGGACACACATTTCACATAGGACACACATATTTGATAGTTTTTGGAGTAGAACTGGGTGTTTCTAAGTTCATCAAATCTTCTTGTCAATTCAACTCTAAAATCTATCAAATTGGTTTCTAAGTTCACACATTAATCTTACAAGTGATGCGTTTATATGCAAAAAAAAAAAAAATTGAATAAATTTATATAGAGTCAAGTGGTCAAAAGACGTCCAAAAAATTAATGCATTAAAATTAATTTATAAACTTTGTTATTTTGACTACTTAACTCTATACAAAATTAATTCGAAATTTTAAAATTTTCACATATAGACACATCACTCGTAAGTTAGAATGATTTTAACGGTTTGAATTCGTCATTTGAAGACAATTTAAATAATTTTAGAATTAAGTTCACACGGGAGCTTGGTGAACTTAGGAATACCCTGGTTCTAGTTTTTGTAGCTGGTTGAACGGTTGGTCTTGTTTGCTCTTGAATCAAAGCGTGGAAGTTGTTACAGAGCGACTTTATTGATTTGCATGCTTTGTTCTCTTCTGACATCCTTATAAACAGTCCATACCTAAACCTGTCTATTGACTTGGATTTTACTTACCTCACCTTCCGTGAGGGTACGTTGTAGCAACAAAATAAAGATTGTCACTTTTAAACTGTAAACAAGAAGCATATCAGTGGATACATCATCAGTGGTCCGTGATCTCACAGTTTGAATTAAATAAAAATATAAATTAAGTCTTTAAAATTAAAATATCTGCAAAATAAAAAAATTATCTGAATTTGAATTTGTGATTTTCACAAAAAAAAAAATTTGTCTTAGTTATTAATTAGATCAAATATTTAAATCAAGAGGCTCATAGCTAGGATTATTAAAAAAATGACTTAACTACCATTAATTTTTTCATCATTTGTCGACATTGGACGATACGTATTTGAATTTCCATGCATCATTGTGTATTTTTTTTTTTTTTTGGCATAATGCCCCTTCATTAGTTTTTGTTATATAGAATTGTGTGGAGGTCAAATTAATCAACTTTTATTTAAGTTTATAAAAAAAAAATCATTCTAGTTTGAAATTCATGGCCTCTTACACATAGAATGTTATTTTTTACCACAATATCAAATGTTGATTTTAAAATTATCTGAGTAAAAGTTAGAAGTCAAGACATCCAAATATTTAACATTCATAAAAAAGATTTTCAATTTAGATTTTGAACTTGCGACCAGACCAAAAGCTAGTTGAATCTATTATTATGTTTTTTGTTAGTCAGTTTCAAATTAATTTGGTCGATGAAAATACCACCTAGGATACAAATCTTCGTTTGGCAATTCAAAATAAAATTCTAACAACCGACAACGTGATGAAACGGGGATGGTCTCTTCCAAGCATATGCAAACAAAGTATAGAGAACCTACGGGGTTACCTCAAAAAAAAAAAAAAAAAACAAAGTATAGAGACAGTGACACACTTATTTAATGAATGCTAGCTTCTTCTCCTTGTCTCTCTACCAATCCTTACAAACCGTAATTTTATCATTGCTGTCACATATTAGATGTGGTGAAATGATAAATGTCAAACCATTATGTGCTATTCAAAATCAATCGAATCTTTAGAGATAATTTTTGTTATATTTTTCAGTTGGTTGGTAACATGATACAAAAAATGTAAATTTTATTTTATCTTTGCTCAATACTTACTGAGCAATTTTCTTATTTTTTAACTCTTTTGATTGTATCTTATTTTTAGTTTATCAATCAAATATAAAATTAGAAACTTACCCCTATCTTATTTTAAAAATAAATAAAAAAAAAAACAATTTTTCAATCAGCGCAATTTGACAAGATGAATATTTAATGTACTGTCTTCGTCCCTTCCACTGTCTGCTTATTTAGGGACTTGTGCCGAAAATGACCAGTCAAAGAGAAAAATGCTAATTGACATTTTTAAATTCAATTACGCAGTGTTATCAGAACCGGACCGGACTGCCGGTTAAATCGAAAAAAACCGGAACCGGACCCTGTATGGTTTGATTCTTCTAAAGGATCGCTTAAGTATTGAATCGGTAAAAAAAAAGATTTAATCGGTTGATTTTTTATAAAATTGCCGAACAAAGACCGCCGTAAAAATCTGGTTCAAAACTGATTTCACGCAACTTACAGAAATCGTGTATTTCTCCCATGATTTTCTAAATTTCTTGCATTTCTCAAATCGTTAAGATGGAAAGCACTGAGAATTGGAATCTCTTTCCCTCTGCGATCTCTGAATTCTCAATTTGAATGGGTTGACCTATTTATTTGTATTTCACGGTGGTGCTTATGAATCTCAATTCTCAAGGATTAGCTTTGAAAAGAAGTGGCGACAATTATCAAATACTGTAAGTTTATTTAATCCCTAAATTCGAAATATGTGAAAGGCTTCAATTTTTTAGTTAATTTTATTGTATTGATTCGTGCTTTTTAAGTGTTCGATGAAATGCCCAAATGAAATAGAATTTCATTTTTTTAAGATCTTACTGCTTAGATAACCCACATTTATTAATCATCATGTTGGTTTCTCATGGGTTAGTTCGATTAAAACTATGTTGATACATGGTGAAATAGTTCGATCAAAGTGTTGATGTTAGAAATCATAATTTTGTTTCAATTACCAAGTGGAATTTTGCATAGCTTTAATTTTAGTTTTAGCATTTTAATTTTGATGTAGGTTTATTTTCTTAGCCATTAGAAATATTAAACATTTTATTTTTGAAGTATATTGAGACTGTTTTAAAAGTGTGAGATTACTTGTGGCAGATTATATTAAAATGTTGAACTTTTATTTTAATGTTGTTTATCATCTTCTCTTTTCTTTTTTACATATTCACTATTTATGCTGAGTATGGCTAATATAACATCAGTGTTATTTCAGTCTATATAACACCAACTCCAAAACCTATCAAATCGAGTTCAAATGGTAAATCCAAACCGTTCAAACCGATCTACTTCATTAGTTGTGCGTTTACATGTAAAATTTATAAGTTTTGAGTTTATTTGGTATCAAGTTAAGCGGTCAAATGTGTGAGTTTTTAAGTTAATTTTAATACATTCATTTTTTAATTTTTTTTTGTCGCTTAATTTGATACTAAAATAACTCAAAAATATAAAAAGTTTGCATAAAAACGCATCACTTATAAAGTAAATTAGTTTGAACGGTTTGGATTCACCATTTGAACTCAATTTGATAGGTTTTGGAGTTGGTGTTATATAGACTAAAATGACACTGATGTTATATTAGCCATACTCATTTATGCTTACTGGTTTTGGATCAAATATACTGGTATTCTTCCTTTCCGGTATTTAGCATTCATGCTACTGGTACTTAGCATGTAAAATTGCGTACACTTGAAAATGCTAATTCTTAATTTTTCTAATTTGTTGGTTGTGTATATTTTGAAAACAGTGCTCGGAGAGCACATATCAAGTTTTTAAATTTTCTATTTTATGTATATTTGAGAATCGTGCTTAGAGAGCACATATCAGGTTTCTTGTTAATTTTGATTTTTTTTTGTTTTAAGGGAAGTTTTTTTTTTATTTCATGTTTCTAACAATTTATAGGGGACAGTGTAGTATATGTTTCTTACTTGATTTTCTGTGTATATGTGTAATATGTATAAATTACTATTGTTTTAAAAAAATCAGCGATTGAACCGGTTGATTTAGCGGTCCGACCGATGAACTGATGAACCGGAACTTTACCGGTTCAACGTCCGGTCCGGTTCTCATAACATTGCAATTACGTAATCCACGACCCAGGGGCGGAATATAGTACAACCTGGGGTGTGCTAAGCCACTCCTGTCATTTCAAAAATTGTTTATCAAGGATACATATGTTCAAGTGAATTTCACTTTTTATACATAGAAGCCCCCCTTATGTAATATTAGAAATTTATAAGGTCTTAAAGGAAAATTTTGAAAAGCAAAGTTCTGACCGCTTTTTTCAAATCTTGCATGGTACTAAATTTTTCGTACCTTATTTCCATGTGCACTCTTCGATTTCCGCACCATTTATATTAAAAAAAAGAAAATTTTTTTTGCTTTTGGAAATTTGCAAAGTTGTCAACTCACTGTCTGTATGTGAAATCTTAGAATTTACTGTTTTTTATTGAGTAATTTTTCTTTTATGAATGTACGGGTAGGAAGTTTTTTTCTTTTAGGATCTGTTCGGCGCACTACTGTGCTCGCGGGAAAAAAAAAATTCACTCAGACCGAATTTTTTTTTTCTCATGAGCACAGTAAAAATCAGTTCAAAATCCACACCCATTCCCCAACTCATGAGAACACCGAACAGGGTTTTAGGGCGTGTTCGGATGTCACGGGATTACGGAATGGAAATGGGAATGGGATTAGGAATTCACTTTTGAAAAAGTGGGAACCCACGGGTACGGAATACACGGGATTAATTATGGGAATATGAGAAAACGAGTGTTCGTTTGTATCATGGGATTAATTGTGGGAAATCTTTATTTATTTTAAAATATGCATATTTATTTAATTTTTTTAGTTTAGTTTAGTTATAAATGATTTTTTATTTAATTTCTATTTTTGAATAGTATAGCATTCTGTTCTGTATTGATTTTTTAAATTATACTAATGAAATTAAATAAAATTGATTAAATAATAATATTAAAAGGATGAACCATTTCTAATAAAAAATATTACTAGAATGGTACAAATAAAATAAGAAAATTTTATAAATAAATTAAAAAAATAAGAAAACAACAATTAAAAACATTTACAAAAAATAAACATTCATAAACAAACAAACAGGCATTTAAAATATATAATTACAAAAATTAGAAAACAAACAAACATTTAATTATCGATTATTATTTTATAATATATATATATTAAATACGAAGTATTTAATGAAATGGAATAAATAAAATAAGAAATATTTATAAACAAATAAATAAAACAATTAAGAAAACATAAACATTTAATAAAAATTTATAAAAAATAATAATTTTTTATATACATTTATAGAAAAAATATTTAAAATGTGTTGTAAAAAAAAGATTTATAAATATGTAATTAAAAAAATATATAAAAACATTACTTATTAATTATAATATATTTATTTATAAACATTTATAAATATAAGTGGCAACTAACTTTGAAAATATGTGCTAGGATATTCAATATAGCACCATTATTTGAAAATAAGTGGAAACTAACATGTGGGGGCAGATTCAAATATGTGATTAAATACATCTGTCCGAATCGAACCATTATTAATCCCACAATAGAAAATAGACAAAGGGGAGGACCTTATATATAGATCATAGTGAAAGCTTGTTAGATGACAAAATCAGAAAGAGAAAGAAAAGTTGTTCACGTGGGTGAGAGAGAAAAAAAAAACAATTTTAAAAGTTGTAGCGTGGGCCCAGTCAAGAGAGAGAAGGAATGGGAAGAAAAAAATGCACTCCAAGCTCCGTTTTTTGTTCCTACAAATTTACATTGATATAGGAATTAGTGTAGGAAATAAAATCCGTTTTTTGTTCCTACAAATTTACACTGATATAGGAAATAAAATGGGAAGAATAAAAAAAATCCTGTACAGCCGAACAGCTTTGGGAATTTAAATAGGAATTAGTACAAATTCCAACCAAATCCTGTGGGAATGGAGACTGCCGAACAGGCCCTTATTGAGCGCCAAATTTCTTGTGGCCGGTACAGAAGCCATTTGGTGTGGCGAGTTATGGAGTCCATGTCGTCTGAGGTAAAATAATATTTCTAATTTAAATCCAGACCGCCCGATCAGAATCTAGGTCAATCTGGCTCGAGATGGAATACACAGATTCCTTTAATATCCGTGTACATTCTGATCGGATGGTCCAGATTTAAACATAAATATTCTTGTAGGAGAAATTCAGATTCAATTTTATTGGGTTGGTGACTAACTCCTGCAATTTTTATAAGTAGACAGCATCTTTCTATCAACTAGGCGATCACGAGAACTCTCGTAATTGAAAACATAATTTTTTTTTTCAGATTTTTGAATTGCAAATGTTTTTATTTTTCTTAATTTTTCAACTTTAATACGATAAGAATTATTTGATGCAATATTTATTTTCTTTCTTTCAAACAATTTTTTTTTTCAAAAATATATATTTTTTCATAAAAGAAATTGCTGCATTTTGGCCGTATTTTTTATAAAAATCAAAGCTATATTACCAACATTAATAAATTCTATATGTCAATAAAAAAATCGGAGCGAAATATTTATTAGGAAAATTATTAATCCATACATGTATAATCGGAGCGAAATATTTATTATGCTATTTCATTTTAACTTCAGCATTTTTAGTTTATGCAAATATTCGTATATAGTTCAAAAGTTTGTTAAACATCATTTTTAAACACTTTATTAATTCACAACATTTATAAAATAATAAATTTTAAAACAGTAGAGCAACATAAAAAATCGGCTCTGTTTTCTTATGATCTTATCCAAGTTAAGACAATTAATGAACTATCCAGGAGAAACATGTGAGTTTAGAGAAGAAAAAAAATGTGACGTTACGTGACTATCACGTCATGTGTTTAAAATTTATTATTATGTCGCATGATGTAGCATGACTAAAATAGTGGAGAACAGTTACGGCGTGTCGTGATCAGCATGACGTGATTGATTGAGATTAATTATTATTTTTAAATTTAAATTAGTTAAAAAAAATAATAACAAAATGTATCAAAAAAATAAAAAAACTGTTACAAAATAATTATAATTAAGAAATAATATTTAAAAAATTAGTTACGTAACATGACCGAATCAATTTATGTAACATGACGTGACTAAAATAGTGAAGAACAGTCACACCACACAACACACAAGTTATGTCAAATGATCGACACATATAATGTGATATACCGTACGTAACATTACGTAACGTGACATAAGTCGTAATAACGTGACTAATTTATGTGATACAGCATAACGTGACGTGACTAAAATAGTAAAAAACAATCACATCACACAACACACGAATCATGTCACGTGATTGACACATATAATGTGATATACCGTAACATTACGTAAAGTGACAACTCGTAATAACGTGACTCATTTCCTTCTCTACTTAATAACTATATAAGAATAATTAACAAGCTACAAAGAAAACGATTGCTATAGTTAGCTAGTAATTAACAATAACATGGTTTACCGCGGCTCCGTGAGCACAGATTGATATATATGTACAATATAAGTACACTGTACATATACCCATATTGTCACCGAATTGTTCCATCTGATCATCCAATTAATTTTATGTATTTTTATAGTTTTCTTCAAGCTCTCTTATTTATTTTTTTCTTTCGTTTTTTTTAAACGATTTTATGAGTATAAGCTGCGGTACCGGACAGCGTAGAGTACTTTCCAGCTGAGTCAAAATCACTCTGAAGTCTCTATTTGAAATATAGAAGATTTACCTTGAGATTCGTGTCAGAATAAATAAAACACAGGACTCAAATACCATTCTACACGGTCCGGTACACATTAAAATATGAAATTCAGTGATATTTATATATTTATTTACTCAGCTTCAAATTTTAATTTTCTGATTCAACAATTGAGAGAGAAGCATAATAGATGTTTTATCCTGCATTTAATGACTGATGAGTCATGGCTGGGACCGGGACAAAGGCCTGGTTTGTTTGTCTTCGTTAAAGAAAAGAAAGGGGACGGATTGGAGGTGGTCTCACCTTCGAACAGTGTTTTTATATTTCGATTTGAAGTGACAAAATTTAGAGAAAAACAATATTTCGCAATCTTCCTCTTCTCTCCAAACAGTAGGCCTTCATCTCCGCTCCCTCTTCCGTTCACCTCTTCCGAAGCAGAAGAAATTATCGAGCAGCTACTGTTTGAAATAAAATTCTCCTCCGCACAATATTTTTTTCCTTCCTTTTCCTCCGCATACCTCTCATTGGAGCACAGCCTAAAGTATGAATATCTTTGGTTCATTTACTCCTTACATAAATAAGAGCGAGGAAAGAAATTAAGACCGTACGAGGAATTCATCTGAGTGTATTATATAAAACCAAGGAACTGTAATTCCTTTGTTTAGTTTCTAGTATTCCGTCTGTATCAACGGTCCTGCTCTGTTTATATTGTGTGGTTGGCCCGCCAAGTGGGCCCATGCAAAAGGGCCTTGTTCATGTGTTTGGATCCAACATTTTACAAGTTGCGTTGTAACGGAACCAATCAAGTTGCAATCAATTTGCAGTGGGCCGGCTTAATAATTTTATGAAAACAGGGGCAATGTCAGTTGTAAGTTGTAACATATTTTAAACGACAATCTAAAGTTCTAAACATAAATAGTAGTGAGGGGTCACTTGGCAATAATCTTTAAATAAATTTAAATAAGTAAAAAGTAAAATACAAATCACTTGACAATAATCTTTAAATAAATTAATGAATGCTAATTTTGAACTGTTGAGACTTCAAATCACTTGATGTTCCATGAGCATACACCAAGTCTCGTTTTATTTATTTATTAACATGATATTAATTTTGTATCATTTAGATCATGCACAAAATGATAAATTTTAAAATTAGCTTTACTTTTTTTTTTTAATTGTAAAGATCGAAATAATATGTTGTCAAGTGCTTCCTTCTCATCAATGAAAGAGGGATTTGATGTTAATAGGTTTTAGTGTCAAAAGATATCGACTTTAAATCAGTAATATGGTCATATCATTTAAATTACTTTAAATAAATAATCCGCTTCTTATTCTTGCGGTCTTGCCAATAGCTCTACATATATATACATCCAGTGGCAGCATGCAATTGCCTCGATGAAAAATACATACAAATAGAGATTGCTACTATGCTCATATAATAAATGTGGACCAAATGTGTTGGAAGATTGTATTTATATTCAAAACTAGTTCTTCAACTTATTAACCAAATCAAGTCCAAAAATAATTGAATTCAACATTGGTACTTGAAATACCGTTTAATATATAATAATTCTTCTAGCACATCTATATATTGAAAGGTATTTGTGAACGTCTTGTATTTTCTAAATACACGCTTGATCTCCAATTCATTTTTTTTATTTGGCAATATTTTTTGAGTTCTTATGTTTTCGTCGCATTCTCTTCATTTTTATACGGAAACAAATTGGGGTCACATTTCAGTGACACATTTTTAACCAAAAAAATCATTAATTTGATTCCATATCACCATATTGAATCAAAATGACACTTGCTCTATACCAAAGGAAATCTTTAAGTTGATTCCATATATATCACCATTGAACCAAAATGACACTTGCCCTATGTGTTCTCTAAAAGTGTATTTGAATTCTAAATTCTTATTTGCATTTTTTTTTTGTTTTTTTTTTTAATTATTCGATCTGTCAATCTCAGTAAGTTACTTATTTAGTAAACGAGAGTGATATGAAGTGAGAAAATAAATTGGTCATCACAGAAACATTTTGTTAATAAATTTGAAAATTAATATTTTGTTTGATGTTTTAAAAATACAAAAAAAATCCTATTAAATTATTATAAATACATAAAATGACATTTATTATCCAACTATTATATCTTGTATTTCTGTTCTTCCGTATTTTCTTAATTATTTTTATTTGGTATTTGCCTTGGACTCAGCTTTTAATAGTAAACAAGAATCATGTAATAAGGATAAACATAAATTACAAATATAGTATCAGATATCCTCTTAATCTTGCTATATATACACTCCTTATGTTGATTTGTAAACCACAATAAATGTTCGTGTTAATTTATATAAGAGGAGGGATCAAGTTACAACACTTGAAAGTTACAACAAAGTTACAACATCATTTTTTTTCATTTTCAAAGTCCAAATCGTCGATCCAAACCGTTAGATATTCAATCTATATTAAAATGTGCTTGCAGACCAAATTTTACATTTTTTAAAATTTTTTTGCTATTTATTAAGATGGGTACAAAATCGCTGTTTTTATTAAAATTCTGCACCATTAAAAAACAGCAATTTTGTACCCATCTTAATAAATAGCAAAAAAATTTCAAAAAATGTAAAATTTGGTCTGTAAGCACATTTTAATATAGATTGAATATCTAACGGTTTGGATCGACGATTTGGACTTTGAAAATGAAAAAAAATAATGTTGTAACTTTGTTGTAACTTTCAAGTGTTGTAACTTGATCCCTCCTCTTTATATAAATATATATCTCCATTTTATTATTAAGCACATTGGGTGTCCGATCTGCCAACGGCTACGATTGAAAGATAAAACTTCGAATTTGATCTCAGCCCTCCAATTACATAATTTGTCTTCTTTTGATTAAATGCATCTATTTTATGTATAAAAGTCTAAATTTAGTTAAAAGCATACTCACCACATGTGCTGCTACATGATATGTTACAATTAAAATTGAATAAATTCTGAAATTTAGCGATATATTTATTCATTTCCTTATTTCTTTGTTTCTATATTTCTCCTCTTCAATTGAGAAGACTCCACCTTCTATTTTCTTATTTATTTGTTTCCTTACTTCTTCTTCGTTTCTATACAGATCATAATGAAAATCAATTTTTTTTATTTCCTTATTTCTCTTTCTTTGTTTCTATAAATATTGGTGTGGGCAATTTAAAATATATTTTCAATATATAATATATCAATGTGTGTGTGTGTATTCTAAATTAGAAACAAAGAAAAAGAATAATACAAAATTGGAACATATGTGTAAGTATATATTTATCTTATAATATGTGTGTGTGTGTGTATATCCTATACATACACATGATAACACTTTTTATTTATGTTTTTTTTATATCATATTATGTTTTTTTATATCATATTGAATTGTTGTATGATATTTTATATTAGATTCGAATCGAGCTATTATTTGATATTATTGGTACTTAAAAATAAAGAATCATCACATCATCAAATTGTTATTAGAGATCACGATTAAAGTTAATTAAAAATACAAAATCATATAAATTTTCTATTAACATGTGTCTTAATTTTTAGATAATTATTATTTTCATTGATATATTTGTTTCTTTTTTTCTTTTTTTGACAAAAGTGGTATTTTACCACTGGTTTCATTACGAAACAAAAGAGTTTATACAACATGTCCAAAATAAAGCGCTAGCATACAATCCATCGACACCTAACAACCAAAAAAGTCTAACAAAAAAAAACAAAATAACAACAAAAGCATACTAACATAACATGAAATAGTAATACTAAATGAAATCAGAAATGGCTATAACACTAGAAGAGGAGGCACTAGCTGATGAAGATGAAATAATTGGCAGAAGGCTAACAACATGATCAATAGCATCAATAACGGCTCTGTCACTCAAATAATCAGCTAGGTCCAACCCTTCTAAACCAAGACCAGGGTCCTCGTCTAAATCCAGCGAGGAGCTATCCTGGTCCTGTGCATCCGTGTCGGATAATACTATCAGAGGGCCTATCTGAGGCAAAGAAGAAAAAAATCAAAAGGCATAATCATAGATAACTTGAAATAAGAATTATCTAATCGCGACTTACACCAAAATAAAGTTAAAGCAATAATAGAAGCAGCTACAGACCTGATATATTTGTTTCTTATAATATATCCCTGTTGCAACGCACGGGTATGATACTAGTTATACAAAAACTACGTTAGTCTTAATTATAACTGAGACATTATTCTAGATATGAAAAATTGTATATTTTAAAATTTAGTATAAGTATTTTGAGAACATAAATATATTGCTAGGAGAATAAGTATACAGCATGTAGGATTTGAAAATTAAACTCATTTATTTTAATTTAGATTAATTATTTTGTAAAACCTTAAAAATTTACTGAACTTGTTCCTAATTGAGATATTTTGATATATAATTGAATTTGAAAATTTTATTATTGGAAATCAAACTAATAAAGACATATATTGATGCATTTGTTGATTTTTTCTGATATCTAATGGTAAACTTTTATTAAAATTAACGAATGGAGTAATAAGATTTAATTAGCTGACACGTGTTCTTGTTAGTTTTTAAATTATAAATTTACACAAGACTTATTTGATAATGTTTTTTAACTTCTCTTCCTATGTATATATAACAAGTAATAGTTAACATCATTCACATAATTCGTATAGTTTTAAACAAGTATTGCATGACATATCACGCAAAATTTCTCCCATCACACACAGAAGTTTTATTTGCGCATTATAAGTTTCAATGAAGATTTGTTGAGTGTCTTGAAGATTGAAATTATATTTTAAGTGTGTATATGCTACATTGTGTTAGAAAATCGTATACTCATGATAATCAATAAGTAAAAATAAAATCATTTTTTTTTTATAATAACGTGCAACATTTATTTAACAAAATTTAATTATATCATTTATTCTAATATACATAACAAAATGACATTTGAATCTCTCCCAGCCATATATACGTAAGACGTACACACCTAGACATTAGAAATAGAGAGGTAAAGATTTAAAGAATATACCATTTTTGTTATTATCATGACATAAAAATGAGTATGGCTAATATAATATCAGTGTCATTTCAGTCTATATAACACCAACTCTAAAACCTATTAAATCGGGTTCAAATGGTGAATTCAAATCGTTCAAACCAATTTACTTTATGAGTGATGCGTTTACATGCAAACTTTTTATATTTTGGAGTTATTTTAGTATCAAATCAAGCGGCAAAAAAATTAAAAAAATGAATGTATTAAAATTAACTTAAAAACTCAAACATTTGACCGCTTGACTTGATACCAAATAAACTCAAAAAACTTATAAATTTTATATGTAAACGCACAACTAATGAAGTAGATCGGTTTGAACGGTTTGGATTCACCATTTGAACTTGATTTGATAGGTTTTAGAGTTGGTGTTATATAGACTGGATCGACTATTAAAGCACATATTAATATAGAGATCATACTTAATAGTTTGGATCGACTATTTGAATTTTGAAAATAGCAAAATCAAATTTTTGTAAGATGTTGTAACTTTCAAATATTGTAAATGGTTCCCTCTTCAAAGTGTATATATATATCTACAAGACTTCTTAATATTTTTCCATTGAATATATCCTTTAAAGCGATCACGTACTGATAATAAGTATACATATATTTTATTGAGTATGTGTAACACTGTGAACTTTTAAAATTCAGATTTAATTAAAATAATAAGTGGTTAAATCGAATAATATATATATACGTATATACGAAATTAGTGACGTGGATGGTGAACAATAATTATACGATTAATTGTGTTAAGAAAGAGGAGCAATAGGTGTTATATAAATCATTTAATCAATATCGAACAAGTGGAGGGTTTATTTTGCAAAAAGACCACTTACAAGTGGGGGCCCTTGTTAGTGATTGGTAAACGGGCCGGGCCGGGCGGTCCGGGCAAAACCCGGGCACGGGCACGGGTAGCCACGGTCACGGGCGTCACGGGCACACGGGTACAACGGGCCGGGCGTCACGGGTTTTTTTTTCAAAAATTCTGCCCTGCCCGTTTAATACCCGTGCCCGTCACGGGTTCGGGGGCAGGACGGTCCGGGTACCGGGGGCCGGGCGGTCCGGTCCGGTCCGGGTCCGGACCGGTTTTTTTTTTTTTTTTTTTTTTTCTGTTTTTTGTTTCTGTTTTTCTGTTCTGGTTTTTTTCTTCTGGTTTTTTTTTCGGTTTTTTTGTTCTGTTTTTTTGGTTCTGTTTTTTTGGTTCTGTTTTTTTGGTTCTGTTTTTTTTTCTGTTTTTTGTTTCTGTTTATTGTTTCTGTTTTTTATTTCTGTTTTTTTTCATTTTTTCTGTTCGGTTTTTCGGTTCTATTTTTTTTTGTTCTGTTTTTTTTTCGTTCTGTTTTTTCGTTCTGTTTTTTCGTTCTTTTTTTTTTTGTTCTGTTTTTTCTGTTTTATTTTGCTGTTTTTTTTGCTTTTTTTTCTGTTTTATGTTGCTGTTTTATTTTGCTGTTTTTTTGTGTTATTTTTTTGTGTTTTTTTTTTTGAAAACCAATAAATTATAAATATAAATTCATACCAATTTAAACTCATTTGACATGGTTGTATATTTGAACTCAATAAATTTTGTTATAATAAAATATAAATCAAAAATTTCTTAAATCAATTATTTTAAAAATAATTAAGCTCTTATTTTAAAACAATAGATTAAAAAATAAAAGTTACCCTCCTCTTTTATTTCGGGCTTGGGACCGGCTATGTAAAATAACATAGGCAGAGTTCTAACTTTTTTTTTTGTTAGTAATTTTTCGTAAAAATGAATAATTTAAAAACTAATTGAAATATTTAGAAATTTATAATTTAAAAAATAACCATAAAAATTAAAGATGTTAGAAATATATACCGACACTACATATCTAGAAGTTCGCATTTCTATACCATTGTTCGCTCTCTTCTGCACCGTCTGAATCCGAATTAGCCTCGCCCTCGTGCCGCACCTCGGTACCACTTTCTTCAGTGTTGGCTTCGGGTGATGATTGTTGTTGAGGCAGATGTTGCGTGCGCTCTTCAGCATCAATCCAGTCTTTCAAGCACACAAGTCTCTCAAAGACATGTGCACCCAACTTACTGCGTTTGTCAGAGAGGATCCTGTTCGCCGAACTAAAACAACTTTCGGAAGGGACGGTTGACACCGGCACGGCAAATACATCACGGGCCATCATCGCCAGGATTGGATAGATCCTTGCATGCCTCCTCCACCACCCAACGATGTCAACATCTTCGGGTTCATTCAGCATCGCCATATAGCTCAATATCTCGTTTGTGGATGTGTGCGGTTGGCTCTCTGACTGGAAATCTGCTAACAATCCACCACTGCTAGTGCTCCTAGAAGTGGAACTATTAAAAAATAAAAACAGAATTAATAAAACAGAATTAATAAAACAGAAATAAAAAAAATACAGAATTTAAAAACAGAAATAAAAAACAGAAAAAAAAAACAGAATTAAAAAAAACAGAATTAATAAAACAGAAATAAAAAAATACAGAATTTAAAAACAGAAATAAAAAACAGAAAAAAAAAAAGAAAAAAAAAACAGAATTAAAAAAAACAGAATTAATAAAACAGAAATAAAAAAAATACAGAAATAAAAAACAGAAAAAAAAAAAAACAGAATTAAAAAAAACAGAATTAATAAAACGGAAATTAAAAAACAGAATTTAAAAACAGAAATAAAAAAACCGAATTTCAAAAATAAAATCTAAACTATTTAAAACAAATCTAATTACTTTACATATTCAACAAAATAAATCTAACATCTTTTATTAACCTATTAAAAATAAATCCGAATTTCAAAAATAAAATCTAACCTATTCAAAACAAATCAAATTACTTCACATATTCAAAAAAATAAATCTAACATCTTTATTTAACCTATTAAAAATAAATCCGAATTTCAAAAATAAAATCTAACCTATTCAAAACAAGTCTAATTACTTCACATATTCAAAAAAAAAATCTAACATCTTTATTTAACCTATTAAAAATAAATCCGAATTTCAAAAATAAAATCTAACCTATTCAAAACAAATCTAATTACTTCACATATTCAAAAAAATAAATCTAACATCTTTTATTAACCTATTAAAAATAAATCCGAATTTCAAATTTCAAATATAACCTATTCAAAACAAGTGTAATTACTTCACATATTCAAAACAAATCTAATCTAATATCTTTTATTAACCTATTAAAAATAAATCCGAATTTCAAAAATAAAATCTAACCTATTCAAAACAAATCAAATTACTTCACATATTCAAAAGAATAAATCTAACATCTTTATTTAACCTATTAAAAATAAATCCGAATTTCAAAAATAAAATCTAACATCACATATTCAAAAAAATAAATCTAACATCTTTTATTAACCTATTAAAAATAAATCCGAATTTCAAAAATAAAATCTAATCTATTCAAAACAAATCAAATTACTTCACATATTCAAAAAAATAAATCTAACATCTTTATTTAACCTATTAAAAATAAATCCGAATTTCAAAAATAAAATCTAACCTATTCAAAACAAGTCTAATTACTTCACATATTCAAAAAAAAAATCTAACATCTTTATTTAACCTATTAAAAATAAATCCGAATTTCAAAAATAAAATCTAACCTATTCAAAACAAATCTAATTACTTCACATATTCAAAAAAATAAATCTAACATCTTTTATTAACCTATTAAAAATAAATCCGAATTTCAAAAATAAAATCTAACCTATTCAAAACAAGTCTAATTACTTCACATATTCAAAAAAAAAATCTAACATCTTTATTTAACCTATTAAAAATAAATCCGAATTTCAAAAATAAAATCTAACCTATTCAAAACAAATCTAATTACTTCACATATTCAACAAAATAAATCTAACATCTTTTATTAACCTATTAAAAATAAATCCGAATTTCAAAAATAAAATCTAACATCACATATTCAAAACAAATATAATTACTACACATCTAACAAATCTAATATAAACTAAATAAATCTAACAAATCTAACATAAAATAAATCTTATAAATCTAATTACTTAACAAATTTAATAAATCTAACATTCAATAAATATAACAAATCTAATTACTTAACATTCAATAAATCTAACATAAACTAAATCTAACATTCAATTTATATTCTAAATTTTTTCTACAAAAATAAATCTAACATTCAATATTTCAATCTAACAAAATGTAATCTAACAAAAGTTAATGTTACCTTTTTAATTTCGTGGGAAAATCTTCGAGAATACCTTCGTAATTCCCTTTCCGTTTGCGTGTTTGTATTTGCGTATTTGTTAAATTAACAACTATTTTTTTTAACAATAAAATTAAAATTGGAGAATAATAAAAATATTGAGATTGAGATTGAGAGAATGAGAGATGAAAATATTGAGAGAGATGTGAAAATTTGTAAGGAATGAGTGTATATTTATAGAATTTTGTTTGGAGGGATTAAAATTTGAATTTAAAAAAAAAAAAAAAAAAAAAAAAACTGAAAAAAAAAATGGGTAGGGGTCCGGGTACAAAGTGGGGATGTGGGGCATGGGGGGAATGGGGGGGAGAATTTGAGTTCAAATTTCGAATTTTAGACCCAAAAAAAAAAAAAAAAAAATAAAAATTCTGCCACGGGCTCACGGGCACGGGCACGGGCACACGGTCTCACGGGCACGGGCGTCACGGGTACGGGTTACGGGTACGGGGGTCCGGGTTCTCACGGCATTTTTCGAAAAAACCGGGTCCGGCCCGGTTAATACCCGTGCCCGTGTGCCCGTGTACCCGTGCATACCCGTGGCACGGGCACGGTCCGGTCCGGGCACGGGCACGGGCGGACCGGTCCGGGTTGGGTCCCCGGGGGTATTTACCAATCACTAGCCCTTGTCATTCTTTCCTCTTTCCCTCCTTCCTTTCCTTTCCTGCGCCCCCATCTCTTTTTCTTTCTTTGTTTCCGCCAAGAGAGAAAGACAACGAGAGAGTGAGAGAGAGACAACACAAAACCCTCCCCCGGTGACCGTATTGCCCGAAAACGGAGATTTAGGAAGAGGAGCTCAAACCTCGCACATCCATCCGTTCCATTGGTAATTCCCCTTTCTATTTCTCTCTCATTTCTTGATTCCGTGTTTTTAGGGTTTCGGTGAAAACCCGTAGAATCGTACCAAACTGATTATTTCGTGCCTTTGTTGTTTCTATAGTGTAAATTGATTAATTCCGTGTTCCAAAGTGCAACCAAATTTCCAATTTACGAATTTTCCCAAAAATTGATTAGGGTTTAAATTGTAAAAGTGCCGGAATTTAATAAATTGACCTATGTATAGATCCTAACGAGCACGGCTAGCGGGATTGACGAGCTTACCGAGTCGCGAGATCGCGGACCCTCTACGTGCCCTACGTAACCAGGTGCGGGGGTTCACGGGATCTGTTTTGGGGTTTATTCGTAGAACTAAATAACGGTGCATATTATTATATTTATGTTGATTGCTTGATTTAAATAAACTGTGCATAGCATGTTGAATCTCTGATTGAAAGCATTTGTTGCCGCATTGCATTAATTGTGATATTAGTGTAATTGAATTGTATAACTGTTATGATTCTCATGTTGGTACGGTTTATCGATTGTTGATCTGTCGTTTTGAATAAGTGAGTGGAACCACAGTATGACTTGGATTGATTGTGTGAAGTGAACAGTGTATCATAGTGGAAAGTCTAGCTAGCTACTAGACTTTCATCCAGGACCCTTATGCGCATCTGGAGAATGACCCTAGTGAACCCAGTACCGGTTGGGTAAGGGAAGTGCAGTGTAATTTTAGGTAGAACTGTGGTTCAGTGATTCAGTGAAAGTGTCAGTGATTTCTTTTGAGAAAAGTGGTATTCTGTTCCATTATCGCGGAATATGCCCGTTTATATTTTAAGTGATGAATTGATGAGATTGTATGACTTGAAACCAGAAAATAGAACTGTTAAGCCGGAGGTGATCGATAGTTGATATCTGTACCTCATAACCAGACTTATATATATTATATCTGTGAAACCAAATCTTTCTGGAAATTCGTTGATTGATGTTGATGAGCTGTGAATTGAAATCCGTTTGAATCTATTCCCGGTACATGTGCATTTATTATTATTGGTGAATAAATAAATAGATACCCTTTTGCTAGTGTATTTAGTTCTGGTGATGGATTTCTCACAAATCCAGTAGCCCTTTAAATTCCGCACTGAGAAAAACGGATGACAGGTTTTTCTCACCCCCTCCCCTCGGAGAATTTTTCCCTTTGAATTGAAATGTGCAGGTAAACGCGAGTGAAGTGGGACTCGGGCTCGACACGTGAGTATAGGCCAAACTAATAGGTTATGCCAAACCCTTTTATGCCCATTTTGAATGTGTAGTTGAACCCGTAGTCAGTTATTTTGATGTATAGGTTATTATCGAACCGTATTATGTTATAAAACCCTAACGGTATGTTTTAAATTGTTGTTATGACTTAAATGTTGAAATTGCATGTTAAATGTCATTAAAATTTCTAGTGAATGGGGAATAATTGTTTAATTATACGGGAATTTGATCGGGTTTGAAAACGGGATGAAATTTCACGAAAATGGGCAAAGGAATGAAAAACAGTACCCTTATTGCGGGCCGCAATAACCCTATTGCGGGCCGCAATGAGAGTAGACAGAGGGAAATTCGCAGATTAAAATCCAACCAGGTCATTGCGGGCCGCAATGAATGGATGCAGAGGCCAACCAGGTCATTGCGGGCCGCAATAAATTCATTGCGGGCCGCAATGAATGGAGGCAGAGGCGATTTGCAGAGGCTGGAAATTTTGGAATTTGTTGCGGGCCGCAACAGCCATATTGCGGGCCGCAATGGGTTCTGAAAAATGCTGTTTTGGGTATAACTTAGCCAAATTAAATCGGATTTGAACCAAACTTATTTTAAATCAAATCATATGATAATTTGACTAATCTGGGCCGTCGGTTAAAGGATTTTCATGAAATTTGACTTCTCCGAAATAAAATTTTCCGGGCTCTATTGAGCGGTGCTTCGTAACCTCAGACAACGCTCGCAGGGGGCTGCCACGCCCCTGCCACCCCCCGCATACTCCTAAAATCAGGCCCACATACATAAACGTAACAATATATATATATAAATCCGCATATGCGTCCGCATACCGCATATGCGGTATGCAGTGGTCTTCCGCATGCATGAACAACACCGCATTTTAAAACAAAACTGCGCGACACCCTGTTCCGGGGTGTGACACATGCGTTCTCTCGATTTCGGGTTAGGTCTTTGATTTATTTGTGACCATATGTCAAAAGAATATGAAATAAGAAATAAGAAGATAGAGGGTCAAAAGCATTGGTTGCCCCATGCTTCTTCGAAATTTAGTGTAGATCGGGAAAAGTTAACGCAATCAATCTTCTGTCTACAATTTTTTTAGAGTAATTATATCTTCCCCCGTGCTTCCATCCCCCGTTCTGTCCCCCGTCAACTCCAGTCAACGCGCATAACTGTCAAACTCAAAATCGTAGCAATCTCGCTCGTACGATCCCATCTCTCTAAAAAGAAAAAAAAAATACCAAAATATGATCTCCTCTCTCAAAGTAGTAGCAAAATAAAATTCCTTCTTTTTCTCCAAAATCACATCACGCTCTGCCGTCTTTACTCCACCGCTAGCTCCGCCGCTGATGATCTTCTCCCGCTTTCTCCATCAGAGCCCTCTGACTTCTCCACTCTCCTTCGTCTCCGGCTCAGCGTCTCACTCCTCTCCTCCTCCTCTGATCCTCTCACCTCGGTCTCCGTCTCGGTCGCCGATGAGTCGATCTGCCTCTTGAATCACTATCTTCGGTCTGAAGGTGGAAAACACGGACTCGATCTGTCTGGATCAGCTTCAAACTTTCTAGCCTGAGCGAGAAATGCAGAGGAAAGGAAGGTAGAGGTCAAGGTACTGATTCTATGTGATTAGAAGACGATCTTGTTGATTTTGCAAATTCTCTAGTATCAAATCACTATTTTGCATAGATTTGGTACTTGTTATTGAAATCAGAGGTAAATCTGAATTAATGAAAAGGTTTTTTCATGTCAGAAATTAATCAGTGATTATTGACATTTAACCCTAGAGATAGGGGAATGAACAGTACTGGTGTACATAAACTAGTTCAATATAGTTTTGACATGATTTCTTTTGGTTAACTGTTTAATTAAGGCTTACCTTAGACATTGGACTTTTTAAGCTTCTCGTTTTTCTTGCTGAATGTTGCATGTTTGTGCTATAGATCAAGTGGTAGCTTCTCTATTTAATTTTTCTTTTTTTTTTGAGATTTGATAGTTATTATACATTGTGATCTCTTATACTACTTCCAAGCAGGTGTTGATCTGTAGAGGATGAAAGGAAAAAAACTACGCAAGGTGCTGAAGACAAAGATACTTATGGTTACACCCCTCATCTATTATTATCTTATTTGTTAATAATTTGGTACGATTGGTATGGCCATCAAGGAATTTAGTGAGATGCACTATATGTATCAAGTGCAATTTTCAATTATTTGTATGTGACAATTTCCTCTCTTGTCAGAGGAACCGAATGAGGATCTGATGATTGCTTTGAGGAAATGAGCTGAAACTGAACCCAAATATCTTGTAACGTTTGTTCAAAATGATGCCACTGACTTGAGACATCATTTTCCATGTGGTTTTGGTGCCACCTGTATTGTTCATGTGTTCTTTAGAATTCAAAATTAGTGTATTTGTGTTTATAAGGTGTACATATTTTATTTTTGAGGTGTGAATACTTGATAGTTTTGATGTAAATATCTGATATAATAGGCATGAGACAAAATGTACTTTCTGTTGTATGAGGTGTACATGTTTAATTTGTGCAATGTAAATACTTGATTTGTTTGATATGAATACTTGATATACTTGTTTGATCGAAGGTTGTACTTGTTAGTGTAATAATCTAGAAGTCAATAATACGATAATTTATCATAAAGCTTTGTTTATGAATTGGATGATTAATATCATTTTGTTGCCTTGAGTATTATTGAATTTATGGATCATTTCGAGTTCATGACTGAAATTGTGAAACTCCATAATATAGATAATATATACTCTTAAAAAGTCACTGACCAAGGTAATTAGCAGGAACACTAATTACCGCGATAAGGTTAGTATGTGGATTAAAAGATGGTTAAGTTTTACAAACCACCTGACACGAGATGTCATTTTAATCACATAGATACATGTTCTAGGAACATGGTATTTGACAGACCCCGAATGAAACATTAAATAGAATTGTGTTCGTGTCATTTATGTTTTCATTCAGTGTCAAGTTCTACAGTATGAGGTATTCATTTTTCCTACTAAGAAATGTATATGTGTGATTGTTATCAAACGCTGTCGGTAAAATGCAATTATAACGGTAGCTCTTCGGTATACATGACTTAGCTGAGGTAGTGATGGTTTACCAAGAATACTATTTGTCCCTCGTATCTCTATACGAGCTATAGCATCACTGGGCCCCTTGATAGAGTAAGATTATCTGCTAGCGGTATAATTACAAGAGTAATTATATTTGATAATCTGCTCAAGATCAAGAAAAGATTCAGTTAGCAAGGATGACACACATCTACCTTGAAACTAATCTGATAGCTATGAGACAGAAGAACAGACACAAGTAAATTGTTTATTGGATCGTGATATTGTACTGTACAACATCATCTGTGTAATTGGATGGTCATGATGTGTTGCCAGATGCCGCTCATGATTATAGAAGTTAAAACAGTTTTAACTCTGTTTACCAACATAACACAGATCCTATTGGGTCACACCATATAGGAGTTAATCGGAGAATCTTATTGTGATTGATTATAAATTGGTTATGATCAATAGTAAGATGGTTATAATTAATTATACGTGTTATAATTAAATTATAAATGTTATGTAAAAATAACAAGCAAAAACATTGGTTAATTTATAAACGTGTGTGACACGTTGTATAAAAGTTAACCGGTTAATTTATAAATGTGCACGACACATTGTATAAATTACCGAAACAACAACCGCAAGAAAAATATATATAATTGTTCAGAATAATTATACGAACATTATTTGTGTTCGGGCCGAGGGCATTCGGGTCTTTTCAGATTCGTCCTTATCCGCATGATATGTCATCGATACCGAAACAAACAACCGCAGAAAAATATATATAATTGTTCAGAATAATTATACGAATATTATTTGTATTCGGGCCGAGGGCATTCGGGTCTTTTCAGATTCGTGCTTATCCGCATGACATGTCATCGATCCTATCCAGATGACACGTCATCGATCCTATCCAGATGACACGTCATCGATCCTATCCAGATGACACGTCATCGATCTTATCCACATGACATGTCATCCTTATCCATTCAATGGCATATCTTGTAAATAGGCCGAACTTGGAGGGCATTTTGGTCTTTTGGCAACCGACCCTAAACCCTATAAATAGGGGTGGAGGGGTAGAGAGAAATTTGCTAATTCACTCATACCGTTTCGTGTCGAAACGGATCGGTATTTTCTCTCTTTTTCGGTTTCTCTCCCAAATAGTGTTTCGGTTGAGAAAAGAAAGTTATACGTAGTTGACGTATAATCTTGCGGGTTGTTGTGAAGTATATTTACGGGATCGATGAATAGTGTTTTACCGAATTTCGCGGTATGTCAGTTTTGCATATTGATGAAACTGAGCAACCGAAAATTCGTGTTTACAGGTTTTCATCTTTTTCCTGTGAATAGTGTTTTTGCATAATTTCGCGGTTTACGGTATTTCTGGCAGAAGAAATAAACCGCTCTCCGGTTAGTCCTGGTGGATAACCGATAAAGGTATCACACGTGTGATACTCCGAGTCGATTCCTTCCCTGGTGAGGCTCTACTCGCTCGGTCTGCATTCCAACTGTGATTTGGAAACAAGGTATAAATATGCTATATTAATCTATTTAATTGGTAAGTAGATTAAAGTTTTAGAAATCAATCATGGAGTATATCTGTAAAAGGATTAAATTGGGTTTTGATGCCAAAGGAATACTGAAGGTGGACCGCCTTGGAAAGTTTCCTGACATACCCCGTTTAATCCTGAGCTTAAGTTGGCTGTAGAAATTTTTGTTCTACGGTCATTCCGCAACTTAAGCCTAAACGGGTTTTGGTTACAGCACCGTGAAACCCCAACAGTACTACTCATCTAGCAAAGACTAAAGTTTCAAGTACTATGTTATTTGCAAAGAATAAAGCTTCATTAATAGTGAATTAGGCCAATGCATACTAAGTACTAAGAAATGACAGAAAAATCAAAATTTGAAAAAAATAGAGGCATGACTACTTAATATTTTAGTTATTAATACTTGATATCTTAGACATGAATAATTCAATATTTATGTATGAATACTTGATATCTTAGATATGAATAGTTCAAAGTATATGTATGAATGTTAGATATTTTAGGTATGAATACTTCAACGTATATGTATGAATACTTCCCATATTACATGTTAATTTCATCAATTTTCAAAAAGAGATTTGTAACAAAGTACATTTATCTAACAATATGTTGAAATAAAATGCTCTACAACGTAAATATTCACACATCAATGCACAGGTGCAAATACTTTCTATTAAACTTGAAAAAAAATTAGCTTGGCTTAGGGTGGGGCTGAGCAACCGGCCTAACTCTCTAAAATCTGAATCCTCAGCGGATTGTGTGGTGAATGGTTTATTAACCAGGCCTTAGAATGTGTCACCCCGTTTCTGAAATAAGGGCTCAAAGAGATGTATGAATGAATACTTGATGTTTTATGTATGAATACTTCAACGTATATGGATGAATACTTGATATCTTATATATTAATACTTCAATGTATATGTATGAATACTTTAATGAAGTATGTTTTGTTTATTTTAAATATTGTTTTTGTTCTCTATTTTGTAACATTTCAATTACATGATCTGTAAACTTTAATATATTATTTTTGTTTCGACAGTGAAACATATATGGATAAGTAATGTGTCCATTTTTTTTTTTACACTTGCATGACGAGGATGAATATTTTTTCGATGAGGTATTAATACTTTCTCGATAAGAGATGAATACTTGTGCAACGGACAACTCAAAAGTATGTCATCATGGATCTCATTTGAAAGATAAAATTGTGTAGAAAACGTTCGTGGTTTTAGATTTGCAAAATTCCTCACAGATCGTCAGAAATATTGGTTAGATTGAACGGAGAGAAAAAAACCACCTCTAAACACGTGTAAAGGATGGATGAGTGATGTGTTCAGTTTTTATATTTGCACTTGCACGACGAGGATGAATATTTTCTCAATAAGAATGAATACTTGTACAACGGACAACTCAAAAGTATATCATCATGGATCTCATTTTAAAGATAAAATTATGTCAAAAACATTCGTGGTTTTAGATTTGTAAAATTCCTCACCGATCGTCAAAAATATTGATTAGATTGAACGAAGAAAAAAAATCCCACTTCTAAAAACGTGTCCAGTTTTTTTTTAAATACTTGATATATTAGGTATGAATATTTGATGTATTATAGATGAATACTTGATGCATTATAGATGAATACTTGCGCGCGCCAGTTGTAAAATCTTTCAAATATTATGTGGTCCTCAAATAGTAAGTGGTCCCCTTAGGTAGTTAGTAGTTATTGAAGTAGTTAATGACTGTGGGATGAAATGGGGGATTGTTACGGGGGATATCTAGATGCCCCCTTTTTTTTATTCTTTACAAACTTGATTTTGTTGTTTTCTCTTCTCGTCAATTTCTTTGTTTTATTTCCGTTACAAAATTAGGATCAGTAATTTATTTTTCTTCTATGTGGCTTGCTTTAAATATTCCTTGATATTCATGTAATACACTTTCTATTGATTATGTTCCTCTTTTTGGAGAGCAATTCTATTGATTATGATTAGGGAGGGCAAACTCAGGGGCCAAGATGCTAAAGTTCCTTCTACTGGCATTGCTCATTGCCAAAGACTGTCATAGGTATAGCCGTATAGGTACAACTTACTAGGGATACTACTCTTGTAACACATACGAACTCACAAGCTTTTAGTTAAGAAGGAACATAAAAGTAAATAGAAACTCAAAAACTTGACGAAAGCAGGTGCTTAACTTGCCGGTACCGATTCTAGTCACAGCTCATCAGTACCTGAACCCCAACTGGTACAGTATCCCATGTCAATAACTACTACCTCATACTCATTATTTCCATGTATTAGATTGGTTGTGCATTTTCCTGCTTCATCCACAATTTTTGAATGATTTGAAATGCATACCGGTTGCTACATATAACAGTTTTGATATATCATGAAGTTTTTTATCTGTTTTACAAACCATAATGAAAAGAGTACTTCGAGTCAATATTATGCCAAGCTGTTTTACCCATCAGTAAAGGACACTTCTATGGACAAGCAGAAACATGTTTTTTTAAATTATTTTTACAACTTCTAGTGACAATTCAGAAGTTCAAATTTTAAAATTCAAAGGATAGCACTGTGACTGGTACAAAATTGCACCTTATTTGGATAATAAGTTATATATATATTTTAAAAAACCAACAATTAAACCGGTAAAACCATCGGTTCAACCAGTGAACCGTTGAACTGAAGCTTTAGCGGTTCGATGTCCGGTCCGGTTCTGATAACATTGATATAAAAGACCAAACTCTTGTAATTACTTGGATAATGAAATATAATACATTTTTCCTAAATTGAACTCATTGTTTTTCTAAAATTTGCCATTTTTGTATTTCTCTCGTTTAATAAAATAAAATAAAATTCTTTAGTTTTTGTTCAAATTTGTTATCTAATAGGAATCTTATGATATAAATGTTATATACATATTTGTTGATTTTCTCTAATATTTAATTGTAAAATTAAATTAGGTGCATTTTACCGTAACAAAAATTGCTTGGCGCGTGTTTTACTTAGCTTTTTAAAATAATAAATTTAAATAGGAATTGTTTGATAACTCTATCTCTTTCTCTTTATATATAAGTAATAGTTAGCATCATTCACATAATTCTTATGTTTTAAAAAAGAATTGCATGACATATCATGCAAAACTCTTCCATCTCTCTTCTCTCACCACACATACATAATTTCTCTAAATATTAATTTTCAATATAAACTTGTTCAATGTCATGATATTACTTTTTTCACTGTATAATAATAAGTAAAAAAATATTTTTATAATAATAAAGAATCGAGAAAGTTTAACTTTAAAAAATGATGATCATCATGCAACATTAATTTAATAAAATTTAAATATCACCTATTGCAGAGTAGAACTAGGATGTTCTTAAGCTCACAAGCCCTTACAACTTTTGATAAATTTATACAAGTTTTCTTCTCTTATATGGTGCAGGATATGATACTTTTCCTTCCCTTATTGATTTATGTATGTAACTTGTCTATATTTTTTATATAATTAAAGACAAATTTGAGAAAAAGAAGTAACAAGTATAACTGTATTAAATATTCATAAAAAATATAGAAGAGATACATTATTTTTCTGTTTTTTTTTTCCTTTCAAAATCACATCTTTAATCTAGTTGAACAAAAAGAAAAATAAAAAGTAACAGCTGGCCCAACTAAAACTAAAAAAATATAATAATAGCTGGCCCAATAAAGTTTGCCCTTCTCTCAGCAGCTTATCCCATCGGGCCCCAAATCGCTCTTCTTTCTCCTCTCAACGAAACACACTTCACGCGACCCCCAAATCTCTCTTCCGATCACCAATCAATAACCTCCACTTTTGCGGCTTTGCCAGTTTGCCTTCCAAGAAATCGAATCGGTAAAAGAAACCAGTCACAAACAAACAAACTACAAGCAAGAATCGGCGTAAGTCGGAAGGTGAGTTTAAGCGTTTTTTTCGCGCAAAACGCGGCCAGTTGGTTTGGAAAATCGCTCAATAGTCGGATCCGATCGATAGATAGATTTTCCAAACCATGGCAGCAACAATGGACTGACAATTTTTTGCTATGGTAGAAAGTTCCTAGTTTTAACTTTAAGGTAAGGTAGGTATTTGTTGGTTTATATGAGTGATTGCAATCATAAAAGCTTCAAAAGATATTTCTTGGTTTATATATAAATTAGATGGGTTTAGTGATATTTTTTGGAAGATTGAGACTGATAGTTTCTAATGCACTATTCAGATTTAATACAGTTTTTTGTTTACTGTATTTTAGTATCTCATTCTTCAGTATTATTTATCATTCAGCCAGATAGAAGAGGTGTTAATGCTCTTGCCGGAAAAAAAGAAAGTATAAACTAAAGCAGATGATGGCTTCAAAAACCGAGCAACCTTCTGCTACATCATCTAAGGTCTTTATGTTGAGAGCAAAATCTGGATTTGTCATACCAAAAAATAAACTCTCTGGTTCTCTTGTTCCTTCTTCTAAAGGCAGTACGAAAAATGGAAGTAACACTGCTATTGAGGAAAGTGCGAAACAATCTCAACGAAAGACAAAATTTAGTTCCCGTTTTACCCCTGATTCTTCTGTCAGAAAAAGGAAAGCTTTGGCCTATCAGGTATTTTTAAATGGTATTTTTGCATGTGGTAGTATCTAATTTATGATGGGGTTAATAGTACTCGGCATGAATGATAATATTTACTCTGTATGCTATAAATAAGTATTTGAATGTTTTATGCCCCTGTTATTTCTGAGGCAGCTTGTATGTACTGGTACTCCTGTCGGGATGTCAAGAAAAAAGAGGTCAAAGATCAAGACTACAAATCTTGAATTAACCTCGTAAGATGGTCACACTTAGTGGTAGAACAGTGCTTGTTTAGGTTGACACTTGCGAGCATATACAAATTTGCCTGCATTACTTTGTTGCTTAGACTACCAAGAAAACAGGGTCTCGATCATTACTCTTTTGTTTTACAAATTTACCCCCAATGACTTGGTTGAACAGTTGACAGTTGTTGGTGTGAAAAAAAGGAACTGGTTAATGCTAATTGGATGGAAGTATGGATTGGTTATGACCCTGGTCTTTGCACCTACTGGCTAGCAGATCACCTAAATTACCCATGTAAAAATAATAGCCTAATCTCAATTAGCCTAAATAGTTACTTGAAACACACCACAATTGAAAGTTCCGCAATGTTGACCTACTGAGCTGTTCCAATGGGCATTTGACGTGATAAATCCAAACAGGTTGAAGTTGGGTTGATTTTGTGTTAACAATGGGTCAGATTGAACTGATTCTAAGCAAAGTGCTCGTAGACTTACAATTTGAGGGGTCAGCTTTATGATTTATTGTACCTTTGGGAAACAGGAAAGCAATATGAAATTTACCTTCGGGTTTCTCATTTTAGTAGACTTCCATTTCCAGGTGGTTACTAAGTGATAATTAAATGCATGAGCAGACTCGATTGGATCAAATCAACAAGCGGCTGAAGACATCTGGAGAGCATACTGAAGGAGAGTTTGGGGATTATGAGCCTTCGGTTTCACCTACCGAGGCTCCACGCACTGAGTCTAATGGGAAGCAACTGGATAAAACGGTAATTTAATTTCTTGATCGAAATTAATTTATAATGGAAACTTACATAAAAGGAAAAGAAGATGGCAAGTAATAGTGTTTTAATTTTTTCTTCCTTCTAAAACTTGCAGTATAGAGAACTAATGGATCTTGAAAGACGAGAAATCATTGGTAAGTAACTCTTTAGTTGACTAAGAGATTACCATTTCAACATATATATGTCTTTATCATAAAATTTTGACATGAATTTTAATACATATTATTTTTTGTAGGTGATTTACTTAAACTGAATCCCAGCTATAAGGCTCCCCCAGATTACAAGCCATTGTTGAAAGAAACCAGAATTCCTGTTCCTGTATGTACCTATTATTCTTCTTTTCCTGAGTCTACTCTATGCATTGACATTTTGGAATTAATTATTTATTTCTTGTTATGTTTTGATTTTTGCAGACAAAACAATATTCTGGAAATAACTTTTTTAGGATGCTGTTAGGTGCAGAAAGCAATACACAAAAGAGGCTACAAGATGTATGATCACTTTACTACCATAAATGAGTTTTTAGTATCCTTCCAAGTTCTACTTTAACTTCCTAATCTATTCTATATTTCTCTTTCAGGAAACAGGAGCGAGAATACGAGTTCATGGAACAAAGAAAGGAACTGGGGAGAAGGTAAGTGTGATTATGGAGAACTTATACCAATTGGTTTCTTTCTTTCTTTTTCACTTTTTGAGAAGCCTTCCTTGATTTATGCAGCGTGAAATCACGCAAGAAGACATACAGGAAGCTCCAACTACTTATGAAGATATCTACATAGATGTCAGCGCTGACACTTATGATAAAGTTGATGCTGCTGTTGCTCTCCTTGAAACACTTCTCACTTCAGTAATGCTCTCTCTCCCTCTCTCTTATACATATATACGAGTATTAATCGATTAAAGAGAAAAAAATTTAGCAAGTGAATGTAGGAACACCTAAGCATTCAAACTCTCCACCGTCCATCTTTTTTGTGTGACCATACCTTTTGTATCTCTTCAACATGTTTACTATTTTGCTTGATGTTGCATGGAGGGTACAAGTATCGGATCAGATAACATATGGTTACTGCGATATTCAAGTTTCCAAAATAATAGAATACATTAGATTTACACACATAATTCTTTTTGTATTTTTGCACTTGTGCTCAAAATTGTATTTCTGACATACAAATGCAAAATTTTCACTGTTCAAAGACTAGCATATAAAACCTCAGAAAATAACAAAACAATTTTTTCATTTTTAAAATACTATATGAAATTTTGCAATTTATATGGGCGGGTTTGCAAGTTTCTTCAATGGAAATTACAAGTGGCAAACAGTCAATTGGTAATGAAGTCCAATAAATTTAAGTTTATGAATAAAACATAAGAACTGTTGGTCTGAACTGCTCAACATGATTTTCATATTAAAATGTGCTTGGATACCAAATTTTACCTGTTTTGGATATCAATATTTTGCATATGATTCTGGACCCATACAAAAACAGTGATTTTGTACCTATCTAAAAAGTATTAGTAAAAAATTCTAAAAAATAAAAAATTTGGTCTCCAAGCAAGTTTTTAATATGGAGATCATGTTGAGTGGTTTCTATTCGACTGTTTGGATTTTGAAAACAGAGAAGGATGTGAGGCATGATTGGGGCATTTTAACCCTACTCTATGCATATTTAAATCATACAAGTCCCTATATTTGATGCACATACATGTGCAGTAGCGCCCAAGTTTTGTTGCTTTAGTGGTTTTTCCTTTGGATACTATCATAAGTTGATAAATTAACCGTGGTATCTTCTCTGCAGGCCACTTCTATTCCTGCAACTCCAAAACCTGTTTCTTCTGCTACACCAGCTGGGGTGGCAACTCCCCTCCCTAGTATTCCTCAGTTCTCACCTAACGCTAACCCTTGGTTGCCTCCGAGGGCCCCACCAGGGCCCCTTAACTCTACTTCAATTCCTTCATCTCCAGCGCAACCCCTTCTAACCAACTCTTCCTTCCAATATCGGTCTTATACTGGACAATCCCCTCCAGTAAGACCTAATCCAGTCCTTATGCCTCTCTCTCCTGCTGGACCTGGTCCACATAGGCCGCTTGAATCACCACCTGCAAGGCAGGCTCCAGTCCCCTTTCCACAAGTTAACCATAACTCAACTCCGGGAGCTCCATACCATGCACAGATGCGGGGACCACCTGCTCAACCTGGAGGTATGCACGGTGCACCACCTCAATCCATGGGTCCATTACCACCCCGTGCACATGTGTCACCATACACTCCTATACAAGCACCGAGAATGGCAACACCACTTGCTGCCACATCGAATCACCCTGGAGTAAGACCGCCACCTAGGCCAAATTCTGGTGATTTCTCTTATCAGAATCGGCAACCATATCCTGCATATCAGAATCCAGGAAATCAATTCGGTTACCATACAGCTCCCCGTGAATTTGCTCAGCCACCGCCAAGGCATCATGGTTTTCAATACCCAAACCAACAAAGATCACAAATGGATCCGTATGGGTACTCTTGGGGACCTAATCAACCAGGTCAAAATCAAATGATGCGTAACTATGACCGACCCAATGGTAGAGGCAGTTTCCCAAACCGGGCTTATGGAGCTCCATCGGGTTCCAGAGGGAACCAGTATTATGACCCATTTATGCCCTCAAATGTGGGCCCAGTTAGGCCAAGAAAAGAGAGGAAAGGAGAAGAGGCAGACCCAGAGTATGAAGATCTTATGGCATCTGTTGGTGTGAAGTAACCGATAGTGTATGCATATGTTTTCAGTTTCTTCATATCATGATTTTGAAGGATATTGTAGGATTTGTTTCCGACTCTGTGAAATTTGACAGTTTATTATCCTCTACGTAACATTTCAAAATTTGTCTAACTGACAGGATTCCCAATAGTTAAAAGTTTTTTGTTTGATGTAATAACTTCTGTATGTTTAAATGTTTACATCACTCATATAGGTCTATTGGGGTAAGTAGCATGAAGCAGAAAGCACTTCAGATAGTAGTTTACTTGGAAATGCTTCTGATATGAATGTTAAACGGTAGAGATTTTGCTACTCAGTTGTTTTTGTTGGTTGATTGCTGTTACAAGATAACTTGTGGTGATAAATTTAGAGCTAGTTCTTTAATTCATATAATTAATTTTTTTTTTTTTTTTGAAAACTTGGTAGTAGCTACCAAGGTTCGTGAGGGAGAATCGAACTCTCGACCTTTGGATATAACAACTCTAGGACATTTTTCTTGCCAATTGTGCTACCTCTCCTTTCTCAATTCATATAATTAATTTCGTATGCGGAAGATTGGTGCGATTCATTATTGTTGATCTATACTTTGCTTAATTAAAGCTCCTAACTACCGGATTCGTTGGTGAAAGATCGTTTTATTGGGCCACGGGATAACACTTAGCCTAGTGCCACCTGTGCATCACTGCATGCCGCCCCTTTGATATATTAATTGTTTCTTTCAATTTGGTAACAAAAAAAACTAGAAGTTTCGTTTAAGATGACGACCACGGCACCGGCCATGAGATAATGTCCCCATCAATTGTGGGATATTATATAAAAGATCTATGGTGATTCTTGCACACATGTGTCCACTTCAGAGAACGATAACACAAAGGTAAATTAAAATTATCATAACAAGCAAAAGCAATTTTCTTAAGACAATCGTGCATTCGTCGCTTAAAATATGAAAGGAAAACTTAGAAATGGTAAAAGATGAATAAACTAATTCAAGTTTTATAGTACAGGTGGTTAACAAATTTTTAGTTTATGTTCGATTCTTAAGCCTCTAAATGAATATAGTCAACAAGGTATTTTTTGCTGGAGAATGAATTTTAGTTCACATTTAAAAATTGATTCTTCACCTTCCTAGTGGATCTAGTCCACATTTTTTTTAATTGGAGCAACTATAAATAATATGAATTTTAATCATGTCCTAACCAAGTAAAAATGATATGAACCTAAACCATCAAAATGTACACACAACTGCCCTCTTATTTAGCCCAGCTGACCTTAACTCTAACAATTAGTTGAGTGTGTGATTTTTTCTTCTTCTAAAAAATAAGACAATTAAAATTAAAAAAAAGTTAATTTTTTTTAGAAACAATAAATAAGAAGATTTCTAATTCTCAACTGGTTCTATACTACAATGGTGTAAGAGTTTTATTATATAGAATAGAATAGACCTCTGTTTGGATTTAATATATATTTATATCGAGTAAAAATGCACCATTAGTTTTGTGCCCCAATCATACCCCACGTCTCTATCTCTGTTTACAAAGTTCAAACAGTCGATCTGAACTCTCATCATGATATACATATTAAAATGTGCTTAGAGACTAAATTTTACGTTTTTTATAATTTTTTTACTATTGTTTTAGATAGGTACAAAATCACTGCAGTGATTTTGTATCTATCTAAAAAAATAGTAAAAAAATTCCAAAAAAAAATATAAAATTTGGGTCTCTAAGCACATTTTAATATGGAGATTATGTTGAGCCTCTCGGATTGACTGTTTGAACTTTGAAAATAGAGATAAAGAGGTGGAATATGGTTAGAGTACAAAATCAATGGTGCATTTTAACCCTACTCATTTACATATGATACAGTTTTATCCAACTTATGAGAAATTATCTAGATATTAATCTAAATAAAAAGAATGAATATTGCCTTGGTAGGTCAATCTCCTAAGACAATCATATAGTCTTTCGCAAACTAGTAATTTAATATTAAATAAAATATTATTTAAAAAGAAAAGGAACAAGATGTAGTAAGATAAAAAGACGAGAGGCTCACAATTCTTAGATCAAAACAAAACATTAGTGCTTATCCTCAATTAATTATGCATTATAATGATACAAGGATTTCTTTCTATTTTTAACACACTATCTGTATTCATATATCTAAATATTGTAGAATGTTATTTCGGTAGTTCTACCTAAAAAGGAAAATAATAAGAACACGAGAAAACATGTACAAACGTAGATAATCAAATATTATCTTAATATTTTATTCGATCTTTTTATATTCTTCAAGTTTTTATTTTTTGCAAATTCACGATTGCTTGAAGAACAAAGTTACAGAATGACACAGAATTTGGTAATTTCCTGGATTCGACTTGTTCATAAATTCACAAATTCCATTAAACTTTGCAGGTTTATTGCGTTGCGGGTTGACATCTTCTAAAATTTCATTCTTTTCATCCATTCTATGATTTTTATTTTACTATGGCCACATTTGATCTCCACTCATTTCAAATCTACGAGGTAAGCTGGTAATTAATTGCCAGAACAGTGATTTTAAACAGTTTACAGTGTCAGAAATAAAATACAATAGTGGCAAGCAAAGCTATATAGAGGTTGTCACAATACCGAATTAATGTCGGGTAGAGATTTTAACAGAGCCATTTTGACTTCATGCAGCTCATAGGCTATAGAATGAAAACAGCGTAGCATATGATTTCTGCTCTGCATGAAGCTAAAATTACTCTGTTAAAATATTTACCCATTATTTCGGTAGCGATAAAGGAATGATCCTTCCAAGAGCAAAGTTCTAAAATCTAAACTAAACATAGTTTGCCCATACAATACACTACAGTAACTCAATTTTTGAGTTTAGATCAGAACCGTCCAATTCGAATCCGGGCCAATCCGGCCCGAGGTGGAGCGCACGGGACCCTTTATTATGACAGTCCGATTAAAATTTGACGGTCTAGATCTAAACTAAAAATTGGATTACTTTAGGTGATTCGAACTCGAGCAGAGTTGTAAACTAAACATATTTGCCCTGCCCATACACCCCTCTCTACCGGATCTCGTCAGCTCCGACCGCGAAAAGAAAAGAAAAGGAAAAAAGTAAAAGAAAATAACAACGATGACTTCAGAGCATCCTCCATCGGAGAATGGCGTCGACGGGGACGACGAGAGAGAAGAACAAGACGATGGCGAAGAAGAGGGAGAAGAAGAAGAAGAAGCGGAGGAGGCGGAGGAAGAGGAAGAAGAACCGCGATTGAAATATCAACGGATGGGAGGAAGCTTGTCTTCGATCCTGTCTAACGACATGGCTTCGTCAATTGCTGTGGCAGAGCGCATGATTGCCTTGGGCACGCATGATGGGACTGTGCACATCCTTGATTTCCAGGGAAATCAGGTACCCAGATTGAATTCCGATGCTTTTGATTTAATTTGGTAGATATATGTTATTGGATTATATTTCGTGAAACTGTGACGACTGAGTTCTTGATGGAATGCTGTGAAAGCATCATAGACAGTTCTGTTCCTTGATTTTCTGGGAAATTGGGTATCGAGCTAAATCTTCGTTACTTTTTGATTCGATTTTTGTTGCTAATTAGTAAAGTGAAAACCCTAGTTGAACTTGGAATTGAAATTAGGATGATACCCTTGTTGAATTTAGAGACAGATGCACATATGAAATGTTAGTTTTGTTACCGAGATTAAGCAGACTTTGAGTGCTGTTTTCGTACCTCCTTGTGGTGAGTGATTGACTTTAACAAAGTGATTTATCTGTATTTCTAGGCAGTTTTTTTTTTTGAAGCAGCCCAATAATTGCTTACTTAATTACGATGTAATTTTTGATAGCTTCTATCTTTTTCCACTTACCTAGACAGTGACTTCTCTTAATTGCTGATCCGTAGAACTTACTTATTTTGTGCACTTCCAAAATCAAACATTCAAACTTGGTAGTTACTTGTACCTACATATTTATACTGTTGATTTTCTGTGATACTTTCAAGTAACCATCTGTAAGGCACCATAAGCACCAGTACCTGTTTGGCTGATCCTGGTTGCAATCAGTAACAACTCAAGAGTATGTCTGATGTACCCAAGCTATTACTTATGAACAGAGGGAGGAAACATTTTATTTATTGTTTGCCATTACTTTTCAGGTAAAAGAAATTGCAGCACATACAGCTACTGTAAATGATCTTAGTTTTGATGGAGATGGTGAATATATTGGTAGCTGCTCAGATGACGGGACGGTGGTAATAAACAGCCTATTCACTGATGAGAAGTTGAAGTTTGAGTATCACCGTCCGATGAAAACTGTAGCATTAGACCCTGAATATTCACGTAAAACTTCTAGAAGATTTGTTGCTGGCGGCTTGGCCGGTCAGCTCTTTTTGAGCATGAAGAATTGGCTTGGATATAATAAGCAGGTTTGTCTTTGTTATATGAGAAAATCAGAAAGAGGAAAAAAAAAAAACTTTGCTTTAATGATATTTCAGGTCAATTGCTGAATTTGCAATTAAATCTTACCTGCTGTAAATCTTACCTGCTGATGTTTTATAATTTGAATCCGGGAGATTTGATTTGGTAAGATTTCAAAGTTCATGTGAGTTTTCAGAGCACAGCACCTCACATCTTTAGTCTTTTTTCTCGAGTAACTATTGACCTTAAGGGAGGGGGGAATTAGAGCAAACTAGCACAAGCATGTACTTTTGTTTTAAAAGTTGGACTGGAAGTGAAAGTAGCACTTTCAAGCTAAAATGTTGACATCTTATCATAATCAAATTTTATATTTCCAAGATTTACCATGTGCTTGCTTTCTGCTTCCTGTTTGACAATTTAGCAATTCTTTGCTTTTTTATATAGATTCTATATAATCATTATTCCATTTAGTTTCTGTAATTCTGAAGTTATTTGTACCTTCGACATGGTAGAATTGTTGAAAAGCTATATTTCTTTGCACAATGAAAAACCAGTTGCCTTGAAATCTAAGGTTTTAAATCATTAACTTCTGATATCTGCCATTAAGGTTTAGTATATTGAAAATTTCACAGGTTCTTCATGATGGAGAAGGCCCAATTCATTCAGTCAAGTGGAGAACAAGTCTAATTGCTTGGGCTAATGAGGCAGGTGTTAAGATCTATGATATGGCGAGCAATCAAAGGATTGCATTTATTGAGAGACCAAGAGGAACTCCTCGGGCTGAAATCTTACTTCCTCATTTAGTATGGCAGGTATTGACAATATATATTATCATTCTATGTATTTGTGACTATTTTAGTATCTGAGGAACATTAAGATGTCTGATACTTAAGAGTCAATTAAACCTTTCATTAATTCCAGCTTCCTATGAAACTTGAAAGCACTGATCCTGTATACTGTCATTTGATTTGAACTCCATATCTGTAGATAACCAGTTTTTCCCTTGAGATCTGAAAGATTGTGGAAAATCTCAAACATTGTCAGAAGAGAAATAATATTTTTAAAGATGGAATGAATCCATTTTAATGTGTTCAAATGACAATATGCTCTGGGGTCTCAAACCAGGTTAAAACAATCTCTTTTTACTTAAAAGAAAAGGTAGCAAGAATGTTTTAGGATTGTTACACGCTTGATTTTGAATTTTGGATCTTTTACAGGGCTCTATTTCTGAAAGTTGGATTTTCTCTTTTTAAATTAATATGTTGTAGGATGACACTCTCTTAGTCATTGGCTGGGGAACAAGTATCAAGATTGCAGCAATTAGGGGAAATCAACAAAATGGGCCTAATGGTTTAAAAATGAATATGATGATGTCTAATGCGAGATATGTTGATATTGTGGCCTCTTTCCAAACTAGCTACCACATTTCTGGAGTTGCTCCTTATGGTGATGCATTGGTAGTGCTGGCATATATCCCTGATGAGCAAAATGGGGAGAAAGATTTTAGCACTGCAGTACCATCACGACAGGTAAGATGAACATGATATTTCCATTCTCTCTAGGTCATTTATGCTATTGAAATAAAAGGGTTATTTGAGCAAAAAACTTAGTTTATTGATTAATGATTGGGGCTTATATAGACCCTTTACATTCTTGCATATAACACCCTAGACTTCTCTATATTCTCTATTTCCCAATAAGTCCTTAACAAAGATACAATTCTCAACAGAAATCATGTTCAATTTGCAAATTGAAAGTCTTAGGTAGTGTGACGAACATATGTGCTGCTAAATGCTTGCAATTTTACCTGTGATATACAAGCCTATCCCCCTAAGCTCGTTTTGATTTAAATCAGGCAATGCAGTTGTCGGCTCCATGTTTGTGTGAACACCTAAAGAAGCAATTTAGCACTTTCTCCAATGAGTGAGGCTACGGTACTATGCATAGCGCAGTTTGGTTCGTACTATGGATTCATATTTATCATTTTCGATGTCTAAATAGTCGATCCAAACCGTTCATCATGATCTCCATATTAAAATGTACCTGGAGGTCAAATTTTACATTTTTAGAACATTTTTACTATTTTTTTAGATGAGAAGAAAATCACTATTCTTGGATGGTCCCGAATCTTTCAATCAAGTGATTTTGTACCTATTTAAAAAAAATCTAAAAAATTTAAATTTGGCATCCAAGCACATTTTCATATGTAGATCATATTGTGCGGTACGGATCGACTTTTTGGACTTTAAAATGGAGATATGCATCCATATTCCATAGTACGGACTAAAGTGCGCTATGCATAGTACCATAGCCTCACTCTTCTCAATTATTAAAACTTGTTCAGTGTTGACTAACTTTCTGCAGATCTTAAGACATGGGCAGTTATTTTTAACAATTGTGAAAATATTGTGGGTTGTTTGCTTAAGTAATCTACAACCGTATTTTCTTTGATATGGTTATGTTTACTAGAATATATATTTCCCTGATTTATTTCTAGGGAACTGCACATCGTCCTGAAGTACGAATTGTGACATGGAAGAATGATGAGGTGACTACAGATGCACTGCCAGTGCATGGCTACGAGCACTACAGAGCCAAGGATTATGCACTTGCGCATGCTCCATTCACAGGTTCATACACCAGGCTTTGTATCTTATATACTAAATGAGTGAGGCCATGGTACTATGCATAGCGCAGATTGGTCTGTACTACGGATCAATATTTTTGTTTCTAAAGTCCAAATAGTTGATCTGAACCGTTCGACGCGATATGAAAATGTACTTGCAGACTAAATTTTACATTTTTAAGAATTTTCTTACTATTTTTTTAGATAGGTAGAAAATCACTTCTTTTCAATGGTCTAGAATTTTTAGATCAAGTGATTTTCTACCTAGCTAAAAAAAATAGTAAAAAAATTCTAAAAAATGTATAATTTAGTCTGCAAGTACATTTTCATATAGAGATCGTGTTGAATGATTCAGATAAATAATTTGGACTTTGGAAACGAAAATATTGATACGTTGTACGGATGAATCTGCGCTATGTGTAGTACTATAGCCTCACTCATACTAAATAATGGATATCTGTATATTTGTATCATTTTTGTCTATTAATGTACCACAATGTATTGACTCAATTTTGGCCCAACTTATGCGTGAGAATTTGATATTGACACTGTTATGTTCAAGATACAGAGTAAAGTGGGTGTTATGTTTTATGGAAGTTGACAAATAATGCATTACGCATTTTTTATATTTTTCTATGATTTGTAGGAAGCAGCTATGCCGGAGGCCAATGGGCAGAAGGGGATGAACCTCTATATTATATTGTATCTCCTAAGGATATAGTAATTGCTAGGCCGAGGTAAGTTGCATTTACAGTAACTATCATGCTTATACATACACTATCGGTTCTCTTAGTTCTTTCTGGAGTTGTTGGGCACATTAATTTTTTTTACTGTGAACTTCCATTGATGCTGCTCCAGTATTGTTCCAATAGTCTGATTTATGTTGATAGTAATTAGGTGGGTGTATACTGTTAGTGCCTGGAATATGACTCGCAACCATACTTCTATCATGTGCACCTGTTTTATAGTACCTTAGCCCACAAATTTGTTATAGGGCCCTTATTAATTTGACTTTATTGGATTTTTCCCATTTTGTATTTACAAAAGTACAGTGCAAATTTGTGTGCTAATTGGAGTTAATATTTGTACATAAAATTAGAGATGCTGAAGACCATATTGCCTGGCTTATTCAGCATGGGTGGCATGAAAAGGCTTTGGCTGCTGTTGAAGCGGGGCAAGGCCGAACTGAACTTCTTGATGAGGTAATACTACAATTTGATCAAGATCCTTTTTTTTCTTTTTCTTATAATGGTACAATTTGATAAAGATCATCAAGGTCTGTAGTTGATTTTGATTGGTTTGCTTTCTTTAATTGAGTACTTCCTCTCTGTTGTACTGTGTCTTAGCTTTTTTATGGAGAACTTGTAAAAAAGACTTCTATTTTATTAGAAAAATTGCAAAGAAATCCCACCATTGTTGTAAATTTTGACATCATAACTTGTGTTAGTAAGTACTTGCTGGTGCTTGTACTGTGTTCTAGAGCAGGTAACATAACAATTTCGACATCATAAATCATGTTTGTCTTACTGTATAGTATTGTACTGTTTTATAGACATTATTGATAGGCAATTGCTTGCCACATAAAAAAAATAAAATTTAAAACAAAGAAGGCCTTGAATAAAGTAGTTGACTATTTCACACATGATGTCTATACTTTTCTCATTCTCAGTCAATTTGTGAAAACGATTTTCACTATGCTGTATGTCAGGTGGGAGCAAGGTACCTGGATCGGTTAATTATTGAAAGGAGGTACGCTGAAGCCGCATCAAGGTGCCCTAAATTGCTCCGGGGTTCTACCTCAGCATGGGAAAGGTTTGTAGATACTTTGAGATTTGTATGCATAAACAAGCCTAAGGTTATAACTACATATATATATATTTTTTCAATGTTGATAGGTGGGTATTTCACTTTGCACATCTCCGCCAGCTTCCCGTGTTGGTTCCATACATGCCTACTGAAAACCCACGTCTGAATGATACTGCTTATGAGGTCATAATCAACTTATTTATTATTTTTTCCTTTTTGCCACCAATTTCTATCAAGGAGATTTTCCTTTGAAGTGGTTACCAGTTGGGGTCCTCACGCTATGCTGCTTTCCCCAGATTGCGAAATTAGATTTAACCCCAGTTATGTTAGAAATATTAATTCTCTCACACTAAACTGTGCAACTTGAAGCTTATACGTTGTTTCCCAAAAAAATAAAAAAATAAAAGCAGGAAAAAAAGAAAAAAGAAGTAGAAGAAATAAAAAGAGGACTAAAGTAAATCCAGTTTGCTAAATCACCCTTAATGTTTGATAGCTCCTCAGTTTCTTCATTTGTGGAAGTAGACACAAAACCTGCCTATTAAAAAATGAGGCTTTATGTTTCAACATCAAGGTCAATTAGGTTGTTATTTTATTTCTCTGTATTAATTACAGGTTGCTCTTGTTGCTTTAGCCAATAACCCTGCACATCACAAGCTTCTTTTATGGACTGTCAAATCATGGCCTCCTTCCTTATACTCAGCTTTACCAGTTATATCTGCCATAGAACCACAACTTAACACCTCCTCTATGACCGATTCACTAAAGGAGGTAAGTTTATCTTATGTTTTGATTAATTTAAGATACTCAAAATTAAATAATAGATTGGTTCATGTTCCAACAATTGCCATATGGTTGTAGTAGTGTAACATGTATTTTGGCACTTCTTTCTGTTACATTGTAGGCATTGGCCGAGTTATACACAATCAATAATCAATACGAGAAGGCGTTTTCAATATATGCTGATGTAAGGATGCTCAGCTATGTCTTTATTAATTTCAAGAAATCATATAAACATGTTTTTAGGGGTACATCTGGGAACTTCCTGAAATTTACTTTGTATATATTTGTAATTTATTTCCCAGCTGTCGAAGCCTGAAATATTTGACTTCATTGAAAAGCACAACTTACATGATATTGTTCATGAAAAGGTACTTATCTGAAACTACACCTGCTATTACCATTTTCCATATAAATTCATCCTCAAGGATTATCTGAATGAAAATTGAAATTATGAAATCCAATTACAATTATGAAATTTATCAGTCATGTACCAAAAGAACAACTTGTGTGTACCACCAATAAGAAACCTGTCTAATTACAGGCAGTTTGGGTTCCAATACTTCCCCCTTTTTGGGTTTTGAATTCTGGCCTCTTGTTTTGTTTGGCATCTTGTACTTGAATAAAGACCTGATTGAGTTGAACGAAAATTCTGGTGGAAAAAATCATCGAAAACCCTTTGTCATTACAATACTAGTTCAGTTGAAGATAGTCCAAAGGCATTATTTAACCTGTAATAAGTACGATAAGAACCTGTTTCTGAAACCTTGGCCAGATGACATAATCATTTTTGCCTACTTTCTGTCGGCTAACATCATCCAGATAAGTCTTCTGCATGTTGAGGAATATTCACTTGCCATATGTGATTGAAATTCTGCTTTAAGTTCGGAATAGTAAATTTTCATAGTATTTGATTCTGTACATTGGCAATATTTTGTGAGCATACCAGTGCCATCCCGGGTGGAACCGTAAATTTTGATTTTTTTATTTTTATTTTTATTTTTTTTTTGTTGTTGTTGGGGGGGGGGGGGTGGTGTGTGTGTGGCTGAAATTTATAATGTACAATATGTGATAGGTGGGATTTGAACCCAAGTTTATTCTAACCACTAGGCTACAAGTAAACTTTTGGCATTTTACAAGGGGGGCTGAACTATGTAAAAACTTGAAAAAAAATTAATTAAATTTCATTATACATAATTAAAATTCTTCCCCTGGTGCCATCCACCAGTTCCTGATTCTTAAATAAACTTTTCTTCCAAGGAGAAAAAGAAGTTGTTATTGTTCAAATAGCCAGTGTTGCCTGCTGTTTGTAGGTTGTGAAACTCATGAAGCTGGATAGTAGGAAGACTGTGCAGCTATTGATTCAGCACAGGGATACAATTCCACCGTATGAAATTGTAGAGGAACTTTTGAATTCAAATGATGATGATAGGAGATATTTTTTGCACTTGTACTTGCATTCTTTATTCGAGACCGACATACATGCAGGAGGAGAATTCCATGATATGCAGGTATATTTTTTGAGCCCCTTGTCAATTCAAAATTTTAGACATCACATTATCTTGCAGTTTTTTTTTTTTTTAATTTACAAAAAAGAACCCTAAATTAAAGGGTAATCCTTCTTTTCTACTTTATTGAAGTTCCTACTGATATTTTTTTTTTCCCATTATAATTATACTTTTTAATAACAATTTAGTTGGATGAAATCACAGAAATGACCTTTATCATACAAAACAATGGTATACCAATATACAACCTAAAAAGCATAATAACATCACATCTTCAGTTATTCCTTTTTGCGTACCAAGTGTGCTCCTTACCCTTCTTTCTATACTTAGAAATTTTTTAACAAACAAGGAAGAGCAGGGTATTTGTGATCATTTGCAACTTCAACTGTTTTGTAGTTACGTTATACATTAATTTTCAATGTACTGCGTGAACAAATATAAATATTTTTTGCTTTCTAAAACCTTTGTTCCCACCATCTTTTTTTCCCTATAGGTGGAGCTTTATGCTGATTTTGAGCCAAGGTTGCTGCTCACCTTCCTTCGTACCAGTCAGCACTATAATCTTGATAAGGTCAATCTGATTAATGTCTACAAGCACGGTTTACTTTTGTTTTACTATTTCTTTTTAAAAAATAATATTGACTAATATTTAGGCAGAAGATGACATATCAGTGTATATACTATCTTTTATCCAGGCATATGAGATCCTCTCGAGAAAAGAGCTTGTGAGAGAACACGTATATGTGTTAGGTCGGATGGGTAATGCCAAGCAGGCCCTTTCTATAATAATTAACAAGCTTGATGATATTCAAGAGGTATATACATATTAAAATTTGTGGATTTTTTTTTCACAAATAATAAAAGATTGAACAATGTACTAAGAATTGCAGTCTTCTATTGAAGGCAGTGGAGTTTGTAACTGAGCAGCATGATGATGAGCTATGGGATGAGTTTATCAAGCAATGTCTTCAGAAGGGTGAAATGGTAATTCATATTTAAATTGTGGTTATATTTCTTTGTTTTTGATTCATTACTTAAAAGTCTTTATTTCTGATCAAATACTGAAGAGTTTATATTGCACAGGTAGGGATGCTATTGGAGCACACGGTTGGTAATATGGATCCTCTATATATCGTCAAATTGGTTCCTGATGGATTAGAGATACCAAGGCAAGGAGCTAAGATTTAGTATTAAAAAAATGTTATTGTTCTTCCTTCAATTTCTTATCAAAATTGCATAATGCTTGATCTTATGTTTACAGGTTAAGAGACCGCCTCGTGAAAATTATCACGGATTACCGAACAGAAACATCTCTTAGACAGGGTTGTAATGACATTCTAAAGGTGCTCCTTGTAAATAATTCTTAGGAGTATATGTTGTTAGATTACCGCAGATTGGTCCGTACTACGGATTTATATTATTATATTTTAAGTCTAAATATTAGATCTGAACTGTTAAACACGATTTTCATCTTAAAATGTACTTGCATAAATTTTACATTTTTTAGAATTGTTTTTACTATTTCTTTAGATAGGTAGAAAATCACTACTTTTGAATAGTCTACAATTTTTAGATCAAGTGATTTTCTACCTATCTAAAAAATATTCAAAAAAATGTAAAATTTGACTTACAAATACATTTTTATATGGAGATCATGTTGAAGTGGAACTGATCAGATCAATTGTTTGGACTTTGAAACTGGAGATATTAATCCATAGTATGGACCAATATGTGCTATGCATAGTACCATATACTCGTGTTATTATCAGTTAATGTTATTGCTCTTTTACCGTGGCCTTTTTTATGAAAACTGTGTTATATAGGCTGATTGTGTCAACCTTCTGGTAAAGTACTTCAATGAGGCAAAGCACGGTATTCACCTGGGCAGTGAAGAAGAAGACACCCAAGCTAGCAGAGATGACATCACTGCCACATCAGCAGGTGTGCCATTTGACAGGCAACCAAGCACATCCCGAACAAACTTAACAAACATGAAATCGAAATCGAGGGGAGGGAGGAGATGTTGTATATGTTTTGAACCATTCCCAACGCAAGAGGTGTCAGTTGTGACCTTCTTTTGTTGCCATGCGTATCACGAGTCATGCCTCCAGGATGGATTGGATAATATAAAAGGGAGTTCAAATAGTGATTCAGGTTCTGAGAGTGATGAGGATGAGAGTAGGGCCCAACTGGGGGGGATGCGGATGCGGATGCGGTGTGTTTTGTGCACTACGGCCACTGGGTGAAACGGGTGTGCTGCTTCCTTCCTTTTTTCCCCCAATTTTTTTAATGGCGAGTATATTGAGTGAAATTTGTGTAAATTTTTGTGTTTATATGCGGGAATGTAAGTAAGCCTTGTTTTTTTATTTTTTTTATTTGAGATAATATTTTAATTTGGTTGTTGTACTTGACTATAGGAGCTGGTTTTCCAAATAATAGTGTGTTCAATTTGGTATATACTGTCGTAGAAAAGACTTCATTTTTCGCTGTTTCAAAAAGTATGATAATATATTTTTTTTTTCATTTTTGCCAGTTTAAAAAAGTATGAAAATTTATATATACATCCATCAAAACTTTGTGATTAGATATTTCCCCATCAATACTTTAAATTTAGTTATTTCCCCATCTAAACTTAGTCATTTTATTAATATCCCCATTCATTCATTTAATCACTTAAAAATACAACTTAATATTAATAAAATTTTAAATTTACCGTTTTGCCCTTACTCCCTCCTGGCCTCCCAGGCTCCCACACCCCTTCCAGCTACCCTCCCTTGGCCTTGGCCTCATATTAGCCATGCATAATAAATGGAACTTCATTTCTGTCAAGACTTTTCATTAGTTGCCACCTCCAACCTCCTACGGTTGTGTTTTGTAAAGAGAGAATTGGCCACGAGAAGTACAACAAGGTTCTCTCTAAATAACCAAATAGTCTTTGAACCAATATTTGTTATTTTGTTTGAATTATCAAATGCCAACTGTAAGCTATTCTTAGTTTGTTTCACCTGTACTACGTCTAGATTGTATATTGACTAACTTTTTGCTTTCATTATGACGGACAAATTGGCATTTACTTTCACTACGCATAATATAATTAGCAGCTTCCCGATGATATTTTGCTTCAAATATTGAGCTGTCTGGATGCACAAACAGCTGTGTACTAAAAACAGTGTTTGAGTTGAGTGAATATCATCATCTCATAGCTTTACAAGAGAGAAAAAAAAAACAATAGTTTATATAGATTACAAGGTTTTATTAGAGCCGTTGACGAAATTAACTAAAAAAGGAATAGGTGAATCATTATTTTTGTTCTGATGAAACAAAGTAACGGTCATATAAAGCATATAGGTGAATCATTATTTTTGTTCTGATGAAACAAATCGCTTCATTTGGTTACAGAGAAAATATGAAGAAAAGAAGAAATGGCAGATTTTGTAAGATTCACTCAGTTTTGTTAGGCTTACCCAGAGTGCATACACAGTATTATTTTCAACATATGACAACTAGTATTCTCAAGGCAATAGAGGTCTTGCATGCATTGCTGCACAACTTTCACCTGACTCTTGAAGCAATAACCTCATAGACTGCTTGCTTTCTTAATGATGTTCCATGCTCTTGCTAATTCACAGATTCATCCAAGTATGACTAGCTTCGTGGTGGAGTTTGATTACTTCAAAAGAGCCCACGTCCCCACGAGAACTTAAAATATGCAAAAAATGTTGCCCTATAGTGAGTCAGAGGCTCGAGCTATCGAGCATCTCAAACTCTAGAACAAAAGTGCACAATATGAATTTCCTTTACATTACTCAGGAGACGTATTCGGCAATGGTCTCCAGACTTGACTGTTTCAAATTGCTTTGTAACCATATCATATGGATTTTGCATAAAACAAAGGAAAAGGGAGGGTAGCGAAGGAGAGGGAAGAATTAGATGGGCTGAAGTTGTAAATTTAAAGTTTTAATAATATTCAATTGTATTTTTAAGTGATTAAATGAAGGAATGGGGATATTAATAAAATGAGTAAGTTTTAATGGGGAAATAACTTAAATTAAAGTATTGATGGGAAATATCTAAATCACAATGGATGTATATATAAATTTCTCTAACAATATTATGTCTTTTTTCAAATGCATGTATTTACAAGTCATTTTGAATTCACAAATTTTTAAGTACTAAAGACAGTCTGAACGCAAGGCATTAAACGAATGCGTTCAGAATAACTGCAAGCGCATGTATTTACAATTCAATCTGAACATGTGTTGAAGTGGAAATATGAATGCATGTGTTGTATCGTCAGTATGTTGTTTCGGTACTTAGAAAAACAAATTAACAACAACAAGAAGCAACAAGCCTTTTAGTTCCAATTAAGTTGGGAGTAGCTAGAAATGAAATCCAACCGGAGTCACGTTCATTTCTATAAAAGAGGCTGTGTTCTTTTTTTCTCTCAACTATTTTCTTTTCAGTTTTGACAGATAATGTCAATTGTTAATAGCACAATTCAAACATCATATGTTAACTGCAATTGTACAAACAGTCCGTTTGGGTTCAATCTTGGGCAAAGAGATCTGAAAAATCAAAGTTGGTCATCTTAGCTTAATCTCTGCTTGAATTCTATTTTAGATTGGACGGAAGTTTTTCCGTTAAAATTTTAAAATTACATAATTTTATTGTTTCAGTTAACTATTAGATTTATTTAATTTTCTATATTTTTCTAATGTTAATAAAAAAATAAACAAGGTCCTGTTAGGTTGGAACTGACCCATGTTGCAAACAGGTCAAGTTGCGATGATCTGGACCCGACCCATTAACTTATTGGTACATTTTTTGTACGAGCCATACCAGATTCGACCGGATGAAGAATACGCTAACCCTAGAACAAACCAATTCAGGCACAAGACTTTTATGTAAAACAATTAGTTCTTAGATATGAGACAACAGTACATCACCATTAAAAGCAGCAAAATTTCACGGGACGAAAGAATACTCAGAAAACAAAATGCAACTATGTACATTACTGTTTGAAATCCAAAAGCTCCTAGCATTTACCTCAGAGAGAAGAACTTCTCATTTATTAACTCGTAGATTTAACTGAATCAGACCAACAAAAGAGAACCTATTAGAGATGCAGACTCAATCTAAGCGTTCTTCTTTTTTGGATCAGGACAGGTCTCAATGCTCCATTTCCTGCGCACCTCCTCCAAATCCTCGCTAAAGTGCTTCTCGTAATAAATTGACATCAAATCAGTGCTTTTAACACCTGCACGTAGGGCCCAGGGGAAGTAATGCTGAAAGAACAGCCTTCTCTGTCTCTCATTAAACCTAGCTGAGCCCCCAACAACTGACATAAAACACATGGGAAGAAACATCTGTTCAAACTCGATCACTTTAAGTGCCGATTCACCTATTAAGTTTGTCGGGAGGCCAAAAAGCACATGCCAAAAATCGTGTACCTCACGCGCACGTGTCGCTACATAGGCAAGCTCGTCAGTATCCATAAACCTAACCGGGGGCCGATCATCAGGTGAGAAGTTTCTAGAACCCATAAAGTTTGCATATGCTGCACCAAATGTGTTTTCTGGCATGTCCCATGCGTGTGAGACTTGAGAAGATATGACCCGTGGCTGGTGCAAAAGTACTTCCTGAATCAACAATACAAAATGTGGGTTAAGCACAAAATATATGACCTTTAAATGCTAATGCAGAGGCTATATTCAAATTATGATAAATATACCATTCCAGTACCCTCAAATGAAAAAGTGCAAATTTTTTGTGAAAGATCACAGCGTGTTCCAATTACAACAAAACATTAAACCCCCATAGAGCTGCAAAAAAAAAAAAAAAAAAATCTGTGCCAGTAAATTTCTTTTTCCTAATGCCCAAAATTCACAACTTTCTACTGGTCCTTTTCTGAATAAATGAATGGAAAGGAGTCTTATAGGCCCTTTTACTGTCGGGGTAAAAAAAGATCTCTCACTTTACATGTGTAAGCATTAAACTCCAATTTTTGAAAGGAATATACAGAAACAAGTTGTTATAGAGGTCACAGTATGGTAATCTATGCTACAAAACAGAACCAGAAAGCAGCAGCTATAAAAACAAAATCAACAGCCACTGTGCACGCATAAGTAAGAGGAACAGTCGAATCAATTTCCTCCAATACATATACCAGCTATCCATGAACAAAATAACATGTAAACATGCCCCTCAGCCCTCAGAGCATTTTATGATTCACTAAAGCAAATTCTGAGTTGCTGGTTTTCCTATTAATAAGAAAAGAAAACTCACCCGTCCTTCGGTGTTGTTTTTCATGCGCTGAAGCACGCGCTCAAACGCCGGCTTGCCAGTGGTCTCTCCCAGAGCCGCTATCAAATCGGCTCTTCTTGGATCCATTAATGCACCAAGAGCGGACCCCACTGCAACCGCCGCCTGCTGCCATCCCTTCAGACTGACACGCGCACCAGACATGATCTTACTTGTCGTTGATCGTCAATCTCGGAGACGGTATTGGAGAGGGGAAACGGGTACCGAGAGCTGAGAGGTGAGAGAGAATTCAAAGAGAAATAAGTCCGGATCCCCTAAAGTAACACAAAAGTTTTGTTTATATCTGAACCGTCCGATCAAAATCCGGGTCAATCCGGCACGAGATTGAATGCATAACTCCTTTAATAGTCGTGCCATAACAGATCGGACAGTCCAGATTCAAAATCAAAATTTGGGTTACTATAGGGATCTCTGAGAGCCTATAAGGGTCATTTCCACCCAAAAATACTCAAATTTTGATTTTAGATCCGGACCAATCCAGCCCGAAGTGGAATGCACGAACCTTATTAATATTCGTGCCAAAAAACATCTGACGGTCCAGATCTAATCTCTAAATTTAAGTTACTTTAGGAGAATGAATTCGGATTCAGGCCCAGTGTCATTATTGGGCTGTAATGGGCTGTTGGTTGAAAATCCCATTGATGGGCTGATTTTGAGTGACGAATTTCCTCCAATAATTTACAAATTGCATAGGCTGATAGGCATATACGAAAAAAGATCCGATAACGCAAAGCAACATCTCCTTTTTTATATTTTTTTAACGCGCTGATGAGAGTCGAGAAATGGCGCTCACAGTAACCCACCCTTCTTTCTCTTCTCTCGTCACTTGTGCAAAGCGAGAAAGAAAATTCACTGTTCACGCATCAGCCACGTCAACCTCTACTGAGAAGATCGAGCTTAGAGTGTGCGTGAACCGCACGTGCGCCAGGCAAGGCTCAAGGGAAACCCTCTTGACTATCTCTGGACTGGCCCCGCCAGGATTATCTGTGGTCTCCTGCGGCTGTCTTGGTCGGTGTGGCACCGGGCCGAACGTGGTGGTGCTCCCAAAAGGGGAATTGGTGGGCCACTGTGGTACTCCGGCTCGTGCGGCTGAAGTTCTGGCGTGGGTGTGTGGGCCCAATTTTGACCCTGGCACGAATCTCGAGGCTCTCGGATTGAGGAAGAGAGCTGAGGTGGCTCTGGAGAAGGAGAATGCGGCCGAGGCTGTAGCCCTTCTCTCACAGGTTCCTTTAAATTATACTGTAGCGCTAATTGTCTGTAAATTTGATTGTTATAGAATTTGGTATGAAGATTTAAACTGTATTTAACTGTAGTTAATTCGAGTAATATAGGCAGTGGAATCTCTGATACTTTTCTCTATTACCTGAGAGGCTAAGACCCAAGGAGTCTACGATTTAAATTGTAGTATTAGAGATATTAGCGGGTGTATATTTTAGGAGATAATGAAGAATATAAGAGATGCTTAGCCGAAGATGTTTAGAGAAATACTATAATTAAGTCTATAAATAGACTCCATGTAATGAGTGAGGCTATGGTACTATGCAAAGCGCACATCGTTTTGTAGTATGGATCCGTATCTTCATTTATGAATTCCAAACAGTCAATCTGAACCGTTCAACATGATCTCCATATGAAAATGTACTTGGAGGCCAAATTTTACATTTTTTAGAATATTTATTTCTATTTTTTTTTAGATAGGTAGAAAACCACTACTTTTGGATGGTTCAGAATCTTTAGATCAAGTGATTTTCTACCTATCTTAAAAAAAATTCTAAAAAATGTAAATTTTGACCTCCAAATAAATTTTCATATGGAGATATCATGTTGAATGGTATGGATCGATTGTTTGGACTTTGAAAATGATGACACACATCCATAGTATGGACAAAGATAGTACCGTAGTCTCACTCCTATGTGTATTTATAATCAAAACTCACAAGATCAATTTTAGATTCGTAGAAATAACATAGAGAAAAAGGGAGAAAGAAGAGTTCCTCAGTTCTTGCAAAATTGAGATTGTAAGAATATGAACTAATCAGGTACTGATTTCTTTATTTTGTTTTCCAAATAATAACTTTTCTGCTTGGTTTGTGCATGCAGGCCATTGAGCTTAATCCTTATGGAGGTTTGCATGTGTTGTATAATACAAGGTACCTTATCTAAATTCAACTGTGTTCCTCTTCCTCCCCATGTGATATTCTATTATTATCAATAAACAAGTCATTTTCTTTATAAATTTTTAGTTTAATTTCAGGTCTGCTGCAAAATTGGCAATGGGAGACAGTGCTGCTGCTCTTTTAGATGCTAAGAAGGCATGTGAAATAGCCACCACTTTTCCTCAGGTACCCAAATTCTATTGATAAGCAAGACAGCAACATTACCGGGTTGATATTGTCAATTACAGTGTGGTTAAAATTTGGCTGCAGGGTTACATTTCACAAGGGGATGCATTCTTAGCAATGGAAGAATGCAATTCTGCCGAAGAGGCTTATGCAACTGCTTTGAATCTGGATCCTTCAATTCGACGGTCCAAATCGTTCAGGGTAACTCTCACACTGTGTTAATTGAGTATATGCATGCAAAACTGCACTGAGAAGAGTAATATGTGTTTGTCTTTCAAATTTTAAATATATAATTTCTAATGGCATCTTTTTTCATTATCTCTATATGCTTAAATTTTATAGGCTCGTGTTACAAAGCTTCAGGAAAAGCTCATGGCTGTAAATGCTTCATCTTGAAATCTTTAATTAAGAATTTTAAGGAGATGTGCCTAAAAGATTCGAGTAATTAAGACGTATGAGTATATTCAGCCACTGCCAATCTGTTTTTATTTTTTTTCAAGGAGAAGAAAGGGAAATTTTCTTTTTAAATCTTTCAGCTTTAGTTTCAGAATGTAGATTTAAAGAAATTATTTGTATATTTTTGAAAAAGGAAATTATTTGTATATTAATCAATTAATTTTATTATTTGATCTTTGTAACCTTTGTGCTGACTGTCAGTAAATTAAATTTATCTGCTTTCTTTCTTCCAAAGCAAATGCTCAGCAGTTGATAGGCTTGTCAAGGAATTCGTATCCTCTAGATTACTACAGAGACACTGTTATATTATATGGAGTGAGATGATTCGAACCGTTCTTTTAACTATGCACAAATCTTAAAGCACAAATAATACTAGTCCATTGTGCTATTTTGAATAGGCACCGTTTTTGAGTTAATATGAAGTTGTAAAGTAGTGGGTCCCATCATGTATTACTACCTCGCGTGTGTAAAAATTTGCAAATAATTTTGGAAAATATGCGACCATGGCAGACATCTCTAGAAGTCTACAACGAAAATTAAATGATGGAAAACAAATAAAGAAATCAAAATTTCGAAAAGAATTCTGTTTGTGAAAATTAAATGGAATGCTTCACAAGATTCCAGTATGGCAGACATCGCTAACAGATCAAAATAACTGAGATTTCGTAGGGGTTTTAAGTACTTGAACAGCAACAATTAACCCGTGAACTCCGTTTGACAAGGTAGGAATATATAGGAAATAAATAGTAAGCATGTGCAATTTGGATCTCATAAGAGAGAATAACGAGACCAGTTCAAACTTCAATGGAAGATGGAAGTAGGAGTGTTCATTAGGGGTGTCAATGATACCCTTTTAGCCGTTTATCCGCCCCGTATCGTATTTGATAAGGCGGGTATGGGTAATTATTATTTTTTTTTTGTTAGTTTATTGGGTATGAGTATGGTAAGAATTTTTTTTCATTAGCTAAATGGGTAAGGGTACGGATAAATGCTATTTTGTACCCGTTACCCTATAGGATAATTATATAGAACATAATAATATGATAATATTTGAACAATAATTAGCGAGTACTTTTATTATTTAGTGTATTATTTTTGTTGTAAGAAAAATATTAAACATATTATTTTTATTTGTATGTTTTGTTCTTTAATTAAATAATTAAACTTTTCAAAAGATATATTTTTGTTTTTGAATTTTCTTTTTTATAAAAAAATATAATTTAGTTGAAATTGATTGCACAATTATTTTTATTTTTATTTTTTATTAGTAATATCATTGTATATGTGCGAAATAAATGAGTTTTGATGTTCTGTTTGTAAAATATAATAAAACTAATTATTATAGTCGTATTATTCGTTATTCACCCGCTACCGTTTCGTTACCCGATAATTTTAACGGATAAGGGTAGGATAGGGTAGGGTAAGGTCAAATTTTAATGGGTAAGGGTAGGGTATGGGTATGAAAATGCTTCCACCCTACCCGTATCATACCCATTGACACCCCTAGTGTTCATTGGTCCGGTTCGTTTAAAATCAAAATAAAATAAGTAAATTAAAATTTTATTCAGTTTTTGAAAATACAACCAAATTAAACTTGCCAACCTAACAATAATCGAACCGAATAAACCGAACTAAATTTTAGTTTGTTCGGTTGAATCGAAATAAAATAAGAAATTAATCATACAAATGAAACCCACCGTTATTAATTCCGTATCCAACTGTTAATCTAAAAATTTGGAAAGAAGAAGAAAAACACCAGCAAGAAAAAAACCGAAAAACTAAACTTTTCTGATTCCGTTCAAAACCAAATAAACCGGACAGAATAAAACGAAGCTTTCCAATTCCATTTGAAGTTTTCCGCCGACTCACTGGATATTGAGACTTGGACTATACATTAATTGGAAATATATAAAATATAGTATTTAATCTATTTTGAAAGAAATATATAAAATATATACAATATTTTAATACAAAAATAAATAAATTATAATATTTTATATTTTAACTAAAAAATAAAAAAAAACAATTATTCTCAAATAAACTAATTTTATATGTCCAAATTATTTTGCCACATATAAGACACAAATATAAGCATTAATTCTATATGTCCAAATATACTAATCTATATGTCCAAAAAAAAAAAAAAAACGCACCATAACAAAGACACAGGTATAAGCATTAATTTGACATACTGTACGAAATATATATGTAAATAAGAAATCAATAATTGAAAAGAATAACATTTTGTTTGGATGGAGAGTAGAGGAAGAAAGGGGAGGTGAAGAATAGCAAAGAAAATTAACATATATTAACTTCTCCGTGTTTGGATTATTAATGAGAGAAAATAAATTTAATTTTTCTTTCCGTCTTATTTCTTGATTGATTGATTAAAATTTTGAAGGTTAATGAGAAATTCAGTAGTTGTTGTAGGATTGTGATAAAAAAATGTGTGAGAATTATATAGGTAGATATATGATTGAGCAGTTGTGTTATTTTTTTCAAAAGTATTTGCAATAAAATTTATTTCTATCCGTTACATCTCAAATTGAAAGAGAAACCGATTCTATCGACTACAATAATGCTGGGTTAAACCTTTCACCTCATGTACCCTTCGCCTCCAAGACTCCAACATAATTTTGTCAACTAAACATGATTCAACAAAATAAATTATTTTCTTTCCATTTTCTCTCTCCCTCTACCCTCCATCCAAACAAAGGTGTAAAGGAATGTGAGGGACAAGAATGTACGTACGAAGGATGTGTATTTATATACAACACGAATATTTTGTTGACTTGTTCTAATTGTTATATACACGGATTTGAGTAAAATATCATTTACTAATTCATTTAGCATGTTCTAGCATTTCATCGTTTTTTTAAACATAATCCCTGCTCCAAAAAAATTTTCATTTCTCCAATCAATTTGCATCTCTCTTTACGTAAATTTATTTTAATATTGTAATTTATCATGAAACTTCAATTTGACTAGAGGTTAACATATATAAAATAACAAAATCCCGCATAAAATTATTTGAATGTTGTAATTCAATTTTATTTTTATGTACGTGTATTCTGAAATGCTTAATTTTGTGGTTGTTGCCACCGAATTCAGTATTGTCATCGGACAAAAAATATTCAAATAATTATGGGAATAAACTGAATGAGTGTTCAGTTGTATGGGAGAATAATTGTGAAAAATTCTATTTTATTTCTAAAAAACTTGATATCAATAAAATAATTATTAATTAAATTAAATTAAATCAATTAAACAATAACACAATAGTATTTCCATTTTGCTTAATTAAATCACCGAAAAAATATTTAAAATTAAATTAACAAATTGATCATGTGGTAATTAATACAAATTTTCATTTTGATTAATTTTTTAAAATTATACAATTATTTTCATTAATGAAATTATAATAGTGCAATTAAATAAAATTAATATATGTAAAAATCACTTCATTCCTGTTATATTATAAACAATTACTAAAAATGATATATAATTAAACAATTAGTAAAAAATATTATAAAATAATTGTTAACGTAGTTGACTTAACATGATATTGCCAACTCTCAAAGTACATTGGGAAATAAAAATATTTGATCTGGAGACCGAATCGTCTGCCCCCCGGGGGGCAGGAATTTCCTGCCCCCAGAGTCTCTGCGGGTGGGACCCCATTTAAAAACAGTAACAAAAATTAAACCCTTAAACAGTAACGGTCCCACCCCGGTCCCACTGCGCAGAGACTCTGGGGGCAGGAAATTCCTGCCCCCCGGGGGGCAGAGGATTTGATTTCTTTGATCTGAGCTCATTTGTTTTTTTTTCCCACAAATTTACATTGGTTGGGATGAAAAATAGGAAACTCGACACAATCCCATTTCATACATATTTGTCATCCGAACACACCGTGGAAAAATTATCTCAATTTGGCAAAATTCTCTTTCTTTTTCATGAATAGTTTGTCATCCGAACGGTGCCTAATAGTTTCATGCTCTAATAAAATAGTTTAATTATGCCAAGAAGCAACTAAACTTATTGAATCTAATTGGGATAAAACGGAACCGCCGAACACATTTGGGTAAATATCTGCATTTTGTTTTTTGTTTTTCCTACAAAATCTCACACAACCGCACAGGTCCTAAAAGTCGATTAAGAAACAAAGGCTTCTCAAGTTTCGACTATAGTTTGTTGTTTTTTTTTTGTTTTTTTTGTCTTTCCTTATAAAAAAAGGGCCCACTTAGGAAGGATAGTCTAGTGTATAAGTGTTGGTTTTTTTGGCAACAGGGTCATGCATATACAGCACTAAAAAGGAAAAATTGTAAAACTTTACTATTTCTACGAATTTTCAGTTCTAAAGATGATGTAGACAGATGGGAAGCGGTGTTGTTTTATTCAGTTCCTGTAGTTTTACACCATTCCTTGCTTTTAAGAGTTCATTATCCGACTGTCGATAAATAGAATCGTAATATGATTCCACTGGACTCCTCCAGTTCAGTAGTTACTGGACAGCATACACAACATAATGAAGAGGCTGCTAGGCGTATTTTAGAGATAAACCGATTCTGTTAGAGAATTAGTTAGACAATTAAAGCATAGCTGTACACTAATCTTTACATCTTGTATTTGTCTATGTATACCCCAGTGTACAATGTAATGGTTGCTCAAGATTAATAAAGATTCTAACCTTTCTTCTTCTCTACCTCTATCTCTCTGTTTTTAGCAAAACCTTTAAATTAATATGCATCAAACTTTTCATATTGTCGGCGAATATTGTAATATATGTTAAATTTTATTATTATTAATGTACAATAGGGATGGGATATGTCAGCAATTAAAATAATTTAACAATAGCAACGATTAAAAAAATAAGATTATACATGTGCTTTTTATAGCTTAGATAGTTTGTATCATAATGTAAAAAATTTAGTACAATGATAAAATTAAACGGTTATTGTTTTAAATTTTTCTTAATTTTTTTTTGGGAAAAGCCCGTAGGCTACTAAATTCTAAATTTTGCTTAATTGTTGACTAATTAATTGAATTACATCAAAATCTAATTACAATTGGGGTTATAATTTTGTTAGCTCTTGACCATGATTTGTTGAGATTGTCAATATAAAAATTCATTGATAATATAATCTAATGATATAAAAATTTATTTGTTGCGTTAATCAAAATTCAATGGATATCTAATTTTTAAAGATGCAAATAATTTTAAAAATTTTGTTTGAATTTTTTTTCACATGTATTTAATTAGTAAATATAAAGTTTCGAGCCATTCGATAGGTAATGATTGGTGATGATGTCTTTATTTAAGTGGCTGTGGTAGGGAGTCTCTATTCTCTGAGGTAATATAATATTTATGTTTAGATCCGGTCCTATGTGATGCACAGAATGTTTCAATATTCGTGCATAATAATGATCAGACAATCATGATCTAAATACAAATATCACGTTACCTTAGAGTATATTAATTCTGTGGTTGATCTCCCCAGTTTCGAACTTTCGATACAAAGCCTCTTCTGAGAGCTCAGCCTCTGGAGTCTGGACAGCGTTTATATTTTTCATTTCCCGCTCCCTCTTCCTCACTGAATCCTAGCTACCACCACCTTCGCCTAGGGTTTAAACCCCCTCCTCCTCTCAGCCGTACCCTCGCTCCTCCTCCCAGACTCTCCCCTGCTTCTCCGCCCAGCCGTTCCCCGTCTCCTCCGCGGAGCCGTTCCCTCTATCCTTCGCCCAGCCGCAAGAGAGAAGCTCCACTCTCATCTCTCTCCCTGTCTCAGCTGGAGTTTATAGGTGATCAAGATGGATCAGGTTAGTTGGATTGAATCCATCTATTAATCTATCTGTAGTTATATTGATTAGACCACCCAATCAGGGGGGATGTACTGAGGAGGCTATGATAAGCATTCATGCAACTTCTAGAAATTACCCCAAGTTGAAAAGATGAAGTTTCAAGGGCAACTGGGTAAGAGGCCTGTATATGCTCTATTGAACAGTGGAAGTACACATAGTTTTGTAGATCCAGCTCTACCTCACCTTCTTTCCACACCTTCCCTCATATAAGTCTTATTACACCTCACCTACTCCCTACACCCTAATCTGCTTCACTAGCTTCAATTCAGCTTGTAATTTATTCATTATTCCTCGTGTGCCCCGTGGATGTCTAACTAACTCTTTATATGCTTTTGCTTCTATTATGCAACATTAATCTAATATTCTAATTGTTTCGTTGCCTAGCCCTAGTGCATACTATGGACTTGTTCATCTTCTGCTGCTGGACGACTTATTGGTTTTGGTACTGTTTCCGTTTCATTCTGCTGCACGTGTCAGTGTCAGTCCTATTATTTTGGTATCTAGTACTGAGCCCACCTAATCTTATTGTTTGTCCAATGCAGAGAATTCCATTTTTATTCATTAACCAGCGCCGTAATCCTTGCCCTGGTTATGTAATTCTCAATGTTTCAAGCGGTGAAACAAGAACGGAAGGGCTGAAACTTGATCCGAACTATCAATACATGTACAGCAACGGGACATGGGCTCTCTTGTGGAAATATATCTTTCAACAAGCAAAAATAGTAGCAGTAAGGCTGATGTTGCTGAATCTTGAGGAGGCATGTGGCAAGACCATTGGGATGTTAATTGTTGATGAAGCAGGAGACAGAGTTTATCCCCAAGTACCTTTAACGGGCACTTTCATAGGTCAACCTAGTCGTAATGACTTTCAAATATTTTTAATTGAAGGACTCGATGACAAAAAATTTTGTACCCTTTGGAAATCAAGTTTCGAAAATGATTTTGAGGATGGGGAAATTGTCGACGATGCTGATATTACAATCAGCTGGACCCGTCATCAAATTGCAATTCCAAAGGGATATGATGATGCGTACTCTCTCATTCACTGGGATACAAATTTATATTGGATTGGCACGGGAAGGGTCTTTTCGTATAATCTGGAAACTGAAGAGGTTACATTGTATCATTTTCTTGACGGGATAAAGCACTCTGATGATCAGCTAGGCAATGGGCCTCGTGCATATCTGTTTACCCGAAATTCACATGTATTTTACGTATGTGCATCCAGTGATGAAGATATCTGTATAGGTGTATTAGCAAAAATTGGTGATGATGGGTTGATCATTTCACTTGACACCTTTCTCACTTCACTTGACGGGGAAATTAGTCTACTTGACATCTTTCTCTCTCCACTTGACGGGGATATTCGTCTTCTAGGAGCAGGGGCATTATTTCTGAACAGAAGACAAGCGGGAATTTATATACAAAATTTGTCCTTGTTGAATTTTGTAAATACTCTATCGGAGGGTCCTCACCCACATGACTGCAAAACATATAATCTAACAACAGAGGCATGGCGTCTACAGAGGCATTGTAATCTCGAAAACTGTCAAGCATTGTGGTTTCTGTCAGGTTTTCTTTTATCAATTATTCACTAGTTATTCAATTACAATTCAATTGTCAAGCACTGTAGTTATAAACATGAATTATCATTGAAATTTTAACGTACAGAGAATGAGAACCTTGGTTGTTGCGTGTTGAGAATCAGTCATCTCCTGTGCCCCTTAGAACGGCGGTTGAAAGAAAAAGAAGAGGGAGAAGAAGAAGGTCCGATGGTAATTAATCAAGAACTTCTTTTTCAATTGACGATGGATGAGGATTTTCTCTGGAGACCGACAGAGCCTGAATCATGGCAGGAGACGACACGGCACTTGTCTTTCGGCGAGGCTTCAACATCGGCTCAAGCGGAAACTGCTCCACTCCCTCATGGCCTCACACCTGAATCCCTGCAAGCACTTGGCGAGGAGGGAGCCCAAGTCTTAGTGTACTCGGCTATGCCTCATCCGGCTGACACCCCCCTGCTCTAAATCTGCACCAATTGGAGCGGTGGTTCTCGGTACTCCTGCCACACCACCAGTATCATATATATCCACATTACCGTTTACTGCTTTCAAGGTACATTTTGCCTTAAATTTTTATGGTATATCCTGCTTTGTTAGAGATTGAGGCTGCAATAGTTCAAAACTATATGGCTTTTTTAATTTTATGGAAAAGCCGAAAGTTACTTTTTTCCCTTGGTGTGCTTTGGCAAGCCTTGAGAAGGGTTGAAGTAGATCTATATCAAAGTAAAATATAGGAAGTATTGACATATTTTGAACTAGGCAAAACCCTAAAAGGGACAAAATGTTGATCTGGTATTTCCAGTTGTTACTTGTATTCACCACAGCAGCTAAAAAAAAAACTGTCCAGTTCTTAATATTTCATAAACATGACAGCTTCTGAAATTGGATGTACAATTATGTAGGAGGATGTTACCAAGGAATTCGGCATACCAATGCAGTTCCAAAGGTATTGGTTGTGGGCCAAGCGCCAAAACCATACTTACCGGCCCCACCGTCTGCTGACGTCTCTTGAAGAGCTACAAACTGTAAGCTTCTTTATTATTGAATAATTTGGGAAGTAGTGTTAAAGTGCAGCCATTTAGCAAGCCCATCAATGTTGACTCTAAACCAACATTACAAAGTACATTGCATTTGCAGTCTGACCTTCTAGTGTTGAGCCCTGTAACAAATACCTTGTGTAACGGTATAGGTGTTAGCCCAGACATAGGGCATTGTCACCTGGTATCAGTCCTTGATTTTGTGCCCTTCATTGATGACACACAATGCTGATATAAACTAATATTGTTTAGATGACTTACATCCATGTATATATACACAATTACACATGCACACCCTCTCCCCTTTGAAACATCTATCTGTTCCATAATAGAATGACTTTTCTTTATAAAATAAGACTAGAAAAAGTTTTGGATGTTGTAGGTTTGTTACCTTCTTGTTATTTATTTGATTATCATCTGACTAATAATTTTGCTGAATGCATGATGTAGATAGTACATTTCAGACTTCTGGAAAAACCAAAGGAGGACGACTTTAGTCTAGAACTGTAAGCAAAGTTTTGTTACTTTGTAATTGTTGAGAGTAAGAATATATGTGTTCATCTATATGAGTGCCCAATGATATTTACCAGTGTAAAAGGCAACCCCATATATGCTGAGTTGGCAGAGAGAAACAAAAGAAAAACAATAATCCAAACAAGAACATAATTATCTAATATGTGGCAGTGATTTATTTTTTTCTATACCTTATGGTACCGGCTTATATGTACCAGATAATTACTTGGGAAAAGAGAGCCAATTATTTCTGTTTTGAGCTACATTTATATATATTTTTTCCTATGTTTCTTATAGCTCAAAGCTTCACACATATGATGATGTTGTAGAGAGAGTTGCTCGTCACATTGGACTGGATGATCCGTCTAAGATCCGTCTTACCTCTCATAATTGCTATTGCCAACAGCCCAAGCCTCAGCCCATTCGGTACAGAGGTGTGGAGCATCTCTCTGACATGCTGATCCATTATAATCAGGTGTGTTCAGATCTCTAATATCAAATCTTACCAACCAGATTGTAGCATTATTTGTAATAACTGATTTGCCATTCTGTCGTGTTCCAAAAAATCTGTTTAAGTGCAAATTCTTCTTAACAATTAGAAATATAAGAAAGTTAGCAGCTATTTACAACAAAGGACAGTAAATAGAAATCAAGTACAAAAAAAGGACTAGGAATTAGAGTGAATTATTGTACAAGAGTAGTGTGGTAGTACCATTCCGGCACTGGTCTTGGGCTTCTTTTCATAAATGATTATGTGTGAAATTAAAGGCTTTCAATTTAAGACCTGTTATCTGTTATAACTACCCTCAAATGGGGCTTGACAGCATTTTCTTGAAGCCTTCAGCATTTTTATAAAATATACCATTATAAAGATGTGAGATTGTTTCACAACCTAATGGTTTGGCATGCGCAGACTTTAGATATTTTGTATTATGAAGTGTTGGACATCCCACTGCTTGAGTTGCAGGGTTTGAAAACTCTGAAAGTTGTATTTCACCATTCTACAAAGGATGAGGTTCATTACAACCCGATGCTTATCAATTTCTTGCATAAGCTCCTACATATCTGTTATTGAATGCTTTTGATACAATGATATTGGTGAACAGGTGGTGAGTTGTACTATAAGGCTTCCAAAGAATAGCACTGTTGGTGATGTGATCAATGACTTGAAGTCAAAGGTACTTTGCATTTTGAATTGGGTTTTCATTGCCAAATATGACGTGTACTTGTTTGTACTGCACCTACCCAACCAGTTAGGATCTTTATGGTACCACCAGCCTTTTTGTTTTGGTTTAGACCAGACATCAATCTCGAAATGGTCGGGACAGAGACATTTCTCTGCAAAGTCAGATATCATAAGAAGGTAGGTTACTTTTTAGTTGTGACTAATCAAACGAGGGTACCTGATGGCAACAAATGTGTGCTTAGTCAAACTGAGTCCTAATTCTAGAATATAATTCTCATAACAATTGGCATGTGTAAATTTCTGTATATATGTTTCAGGTTCAGCTTTCTTGTCCAGATGCGGAACTTCGGTTGCTTGAGGTGTTTTGTCACAAGATTTACAAGGTTTTTTTCAACTTTCTTTTTCATTATTTCTGGTTCTGTTTTTTGAAGTTGTAGATTATGAACTGGGGCTACTGACTGTGTATGGGATGAGACTTTATTTATTGTTATACCCAGCAAAGCCACGTGTCTTTGATTGTATGTGGTTGGTATGCCATGGATTGACATGCCTGCGTCCGGCTCTCTAGAAAGTATTTCCTATATCAAATCTGGGAGATAAATCAGTCCTGTCAAAATAGAAAGACAATAAAAACTGTTTCTCACTTTACTGCTATCGTATTAACCTTGGTTTTCTTAATCTCCATGGTAGATTTTCCCTCCCTTTGAGAAGATAGAAAATATAAATGATCAGTACTGGACAATACGTGCAGAGGAGGTATGTCTTATCTCAGCTCCTGGTTTATTATTGTCTACAACAAAATGTATATCTAGGATCATATCTTTCACATTTGTTGGCTACAAAGACAAGGTCACACGCACCAATACGTAATTTTCTGTTTATGGTGTTTTCCTCTCTAATTTGACAGATACCGGAGGAAGAGACTAACCTTGGGTCTCAAGATCGGCTGATTCATGTTTACCATTTCATGAAAGATCCAAATCAGAACCAGGTACCGAGTGAACCTAGTTGGACTGTTCCTAGCAAAATTAATATGCTTTCAGTTCCTTCATCATAATAGTTTCTGATTCTTGTGGTCTTCTCTTGTATTAAGGCAAAATTGGTTTTATCAAATGGGAAAGCCCAAAAGGACACATTAATTATTATTTGTGACTGTTATTACTATTGGGAGGGGCAGGTAACCTGAAAGTTTGTGCAGGTTAAGAAATAATGCACAAGTAAAAAAAACAAGCAGTACCAAATAATGTACTAGCTTTTACGAAAAAATTTGAGCAAACCAATTTGGATTACTTGAACTACCATATTTGGAGAGTTCCGTTTGTGAATCTTTTTGCTCTTGTTTTAATCTTCAACAGCAGGTTCAAAACTTTGGAGAACCATTCTTATTGGTAATTCATGAAGGTGAGGCTTTAGCAGAGGTGAAGACGCGTATTCAGAAAAAACTTCAAGTTCCAGATGAGGAATTTGCTAAGGTTTTCTCTCTTTCTTTCTCCCATATAATAATGAGGCCTCTCAATAAGAAATATAGTACAAAATATTCGCTATAAAGTCTCTATAGAGAACGATTCCATTGCTGATTCCATCAATATGAAACATTCTTAGATATTGGGAGATAGAAAATGATGGGGTACTTGAGGAAGTAGAATACCTCTAATTTCTTTCTTTTTTTTGTTGTAATTAAGTGAAGATGGATCTCCTTTTAATTATAAAAGATGACTTTCCTTTGTTCATTTGAAATGATATATTGTATATTATATTCTGCTCTTTTGTATCAAGAAAGTTGTTTGAGATCTATAACCTTTGATCCAAAATGTATAATATTTTTCTTGATTTGTTGTCAGTGGAATTTTGCATTTTTATCCATGAATCGCCCTGAATACCTCAAGGACAGTGATGTCATCTCCAGCTATTTTCAGGTGAATAATTCTTATCTGTTGCTTAATCTGTTTTCTTTTGTATGCATATTTGTTTTCTGTTGAATATAGCATTGCTTGCTTGTATGCATATGGTGCATGGGAACAGTACCTTGGTTTGGAGCACACTGATACTACTCCTAAAAGACCAATGATTGCAAATCAGGTATACCTACATACATAAAAGTTTTTTTCTCTCTTCTAGAGACTGCTTATTTTAGAAAATAATAATGTCTGAAGGTTAATTCCATGGGGACTATATGCTTTATTTTATTTCCAATCAGAAACAGACGAGGTGCTTGGAAGATTTTAAAATATATATATATATATATATATATATATAGAGTTATGCTATGCTACTTTGCAAATTAAAGGGGCTGTATTAATTCGTGTTTCTGACCCTCGGATCTGCTTCAAAAATAGTGTTGATCAGATCGCCAAAACGCGGAACTGGACGTCTCCTTTCCAGCACCCTTTACATTTCCTTTAAAACGTATCTGAAATGGAGGCCTCCAATTAGAACCCTAGACAGCTCCCGACCTGTCTTTCCCTCTCACGCGAAAAGGAAGAACGGGGCAACTCTGAAAACCCTAGACAGCGAGATGGAAGTCCTTCTCTCTCACGCATAGCCCTAGACAGCGAGACCCGTCTCCTTCTCTCTACTTCCCTCCGCCTCCGACTTACCAGGTGCTTTCTCTCTCTGTCTCTCTCACGCATAGGCTAAGAGGCGAAACTGGAGCTCAGTCGCTGCCTCCGACTGATCGCCTGATCGCTCAGCGCAGCCCCAACTCCGACCCTAGACTGCGCGACCCCAACTGATCTCTTCTCTTCTATGATTCTATCTATTGGGTACGTATTCGGGTTCTCTGTCTGATCGATCCCGTGAAAATATTGACTGCAAATGTGTTTTGTAATTTTTTGATTGTTTCAATTCGCAATGAAAGTAGTATTGAACGGATGTCTTTTGTTTAAACGAAAGATATATACGATCTAATCAACTGTTCCATGTTAAGTTCATATTTTGGAATTTTGGAATTTTTATTTCGTACAGAACCCACCAAGATACATCTATTATGAACCAATTGATGTTATTCTCATGAGTTGGCGCATTTCTGGAAACACCCGTATTTTATTGTTAAACACAGCAGTGTATAAAACTTTGACAACTATGCTTATAAGATAATTTTATTTGATCCAAAGTAAAACAAAAAGATTATTGGAGATAACCTTGATGTATTTGACCATGGAAGTGATCAAGTAAAATCTCACTTTCATCATGCAATGTTTAAATTTAGCAAAATCTCACTTTCTATTTGAACAGATGCTAGAACCAATGTCATCATGCGATGTTTCTAATAGTGTAGAGGTAGGCTCAAATGACATTTATGTCGATGGAGATGAAAATAATCCGAGAATTCATATTCAGGTAATTTTTGAGTATTTTATATTTTTAAAACGTATACATTGCAACTTAAGCAAGAGTGTTTAGTGATTATGGTTTGCTTATATTTAACAGTCAGATCTCATCGATCCCTACATCTATTATGAGGAAGTTTGTGAAGTTGATGAGCCTTTGTCAGATAATACAAGTAAGCCGTATGTCGGAATGGAGTTCAATACACATGAAGAGGCATACACTTTCTACAACAATTATGCACTTTTTGTTGGATTTAGTGTTCGCAAAGCCACTTCAACAACTAATAAGAATGGGTTGTCATCGATTCGGTATGTTTGTTCCAAAGAAGGAAAATCAGAGTGGCATAAAAGAAAAGAGAGGCCAACTGGATCCTCGATAGATTTTGCTACCCCTGAAAAAGAATGTGGGATTACAAGGTGCGACTGTAAAGCCTCATTTAGGATTAGAAAATTGGAAGGTGGAAAATGGAAAGTGAGCGTATTTGAGGAGGATCACAAACATGAGCTGATCACGAGCCCTTCGAAGATTCGAAATTTGCGATCCCATAAGCTCATGACGGGAGTTCAGAAGGACACCATCCGCAAATTGAGTGCTCAAAATGTGGGAACAACTCAAATTCACGAATATATGGGTGCCCAACACGATGGTAAGGGGAATATTAGGTTCAAGAAAAAAGATATAAGCAATCTGATAGCGGGGGATAATGCAAAGCTCATAGGTGTTGATGTTCACACAACCTTGATGTATTTCAAACAGAAGCAAGATGATCCCGAGTTCTTTTATTCAGTATTGGCAGATGAGGATGGTATTGTCAAGAATATTTTTTGGATTGATGGTAGAGGAAGGAGAACATACAAAGAGTTTGGTGATGTCGTGACTTTTGACACCACCTATCAGACAAACAAGTTCAACATGCCTTTCGCTCCATTCATTGGAGTGAATCACCACCGTCAATCCATCCTATTTGGCATGGCTCTTCTCAAATGTGAGACTGCGGAGAACTTTTGTTGGTTGTTTAAAACCTTCTTAGAGGCAATGTACGACAAGCATCCTTCTGCCATTATTACCGACCAAGATCCCGCAATGAGAAAGGCAATTGAGTTGATTTTTCCAACAACTCTCCACTGATGCTGCCAGTGGCATATAATGAGAAAGGCAAGGGAACGCTTTGCGAAGCTTTACCATGAGAAGCCTGGTTTCGAGGATGAATTAAAGGCTACAATCATCCGTAGTAAGACGGTTTCAGATTTTGAGAAGCGTTGGCAAGCTATGTGCGACACGTACGACGTGCACAATGCTACCTACATAAGGGTGATGTACAGAAACCGGGAGCAATGGGTGCCAGCTTACTTCCGAGGCACTTTTTTTGCCGACATGTCAACTACTCAGAGGAGTGAGAGTATGAATGCTATATTTAAGTTATTGGTAAACAATCACAAATCTGTTTATCAATTCGTATTGCAGATTGAGAAGCTAATTGAAGGCATTTGGCAAAGGGAGAGTGATGAGGATATAAAAAATATCAATGAGGTGCCGCAACTATGGTCAAGATACAAAATGGAGGTAAAAGCACGCCAAGTTTATACACGGCAAGTATTCACGTTGTTCAAAGAGATGGTACAAGACAGCACACTTGGTGATTATCTTGAAGTCGAGAGAGGTGTCTCTTATAAGGTTAACATTTTCGAACATCCTGAAATTTATAATTATGTACCCGAGTCATACACATTAGAGGTGGACAAGGAAAGGTGTAAGGTTTCTTGCGATTGCAAGGGGTATATAACTAGTGGGATTCTTTGTCCACATGCTATAAAAATAATGCAAGTCGTGGGCATTACACACCTACCCGACCATTACATTTTGAAACGGTGGACTAAAGGGGCTAATGCAAGTGCCAAAAGATCTATTAACGAGAGAAGTATGGATTCGGGAGAGTCAGCAGAGTTGCTGACATTGAGGAAAGCTTCTTTAAAATCAGATTGGATGGAGCTTACCGGCCTAGGGGCTACTAGTGCAGAGGCTTTTATTTGTATGAAGGAGATAATTGCAAGTGGAAAACAAAAATTGTTGTCAGTGCTAGATAAGCAAGCGCAAGGAGGTTGTCTACCAAGCTTTGAAGCTAATTTCGAAGAAGAGTCAGGGAATGACCAATTTCATGACCCAAAACCGTCACAATGTAAAGGTAGAAAGAAGGTTTCGACACGATTCGTACCTCCTTCTTTGAAGAAGCGCAGAACTTGTAGCATATGTGGCGAAAAAGAGGGTCATAACTCAAGAACTTGTCCAACGGTATGATTCTATTTACATTTTTTTTATAGCCAAGGATGTAGACAAAACATTTAATTTTCTTACTTTCATGGCAAGCACTTCTGGATGTAGACAAAACATTTAATTTTCTTACATAATACCAAAATGAAAATCTGTATTGCTGATTTGCTGTTGCCTTTGTGATGGAGCAAAAGTTGCCCACTTTTCTTACTTTCATGACAAGCACCAGTACCAAGTACCAACATTTTTGGAGTTGAAAATCATAACTTGGTGAATTATGAGACATACTTATGATCAGTTTTTTGCTCATTGTTTGTTCGTTCTGATAGTTAAAAAACGATGGAAAGGGTAAACGAAAGGCGGTTGCTGATGAGGAGAGTGGTGTTCAAAAGCTGGCAGAAATTTACGAGTCTGAAGAAGAAGATTTATGAATTGTGTAGTTAGACTATGTTATTTGGACTGTGTTTATTTTGACTCTATTAATTTGGACTTTGTTATTTGGACTGTGTTAATTTCGACTCTATTAATTTGGACTTTGTTATTTGGAACGTGTTAATTTCGACTCTATTAATTTGGACTTTGTTATTTGGAACGTGTTAATTTCAACTCTATTAATTTGGACTTTGTTATTTGGACTGTGTTATTTGAACTATGTTAATTTGTTTTAGACTTTGTTTAGAATTGTGTACCGATGCTGCCAGCTTTTATCTATCACATTCTGGCAATATGATATGGTTTAGAGTTAAGTTCTACTCTTCCAACTTTTATCTAATTACCTCCCAAATATCTACCTCATTCTCTCTAGTAGTACCAGACAAATATGAACCTGTACCACTCACTTACAGCTTCATCTGAAAAACTTTTACATCATTATTCACATCCTTCGCAACCACATGCAAAATGTTAAACTTTAGAATCATGACCCCAATGACAATAATTCACATTAATAGCATACATGAACTTTAGTCCAACTAATATTGAAAAATTCACATTAATAGCATACATAACTAGTACAAAAAATTAATAAGCATTAGGTTCTCCTTGGTGATAATGCAATTGAGTTATGTTATTGAAATCGGTAGTGATGTCGCACCAACCATTCCACTCATTGCAGTTCGGACAACTAAAAAATTATTTTCCATAGTTCTCCTTGGTCCTTGCAACCTTCACAACCGTAGACTTATACCATGCCTTGCATGAAAGGTTTGATGAAGAACGACTATATTGACTACTCATTTCGTCTACACAAATAAAATCAAAATATGGTTAGATATTAAGCTACAACCAAAATAGACTAAGTGTCATGAAATTAAAATATTAAGCTACTATGAATCTTTTTTTTTTTTTGCTTCTTACATGGCCCGTAGGCCGACTATGAATCTTAAGCAACTATTAAAATATTAAGCTACTATGGATATACTAGTTTGTTCCTTCAGTTTAGATCAAGTGATATGTACAAGTTCACAATTTTAAATGATATGACCAACCACAGAATCTACTAGTTTCATCATTTCCAGTTTCCAGTTAACATCTAAATATCAAATCCATAAATACAAATAATATGAATGAAACAACCTTCATACCCTCTGAAACAGCTTTTAATTTTTCATTTCATATCCAATAAATGGAGTTATTAATTCATGATGTAACAGCCTTCATACCCTCTGAAACAGCTTTTCTTTTTTTCTTTGTTACCAATTCATGATGTAATTACCAAGCAATCACAAAATCTACTTCTTGTAATACTAAGGAGGGAATAAATTAGGGTCAGGGATTGCAATTTTGGCTCTGTTTGCCTTTACCAGTACTGATTTTGATAGTACTGATATTGTATTAGTGCAAGTTTGGGGAAATTTCATTTCTATGTAAATTCGTTAAAACTCAATCATTTAGAATTTTAAAACTGTGAAAATTCAATCAGTAGAAAGAGAGAGAGAGAGCACCTGGCAAAGCAAGGCGACGATCAGAGCCACTGAGAGGCGGAGGGGTCGGAGAGGGGCTGGATCCGTCTCTAGGTTTAGACTTCGACTGAGAGAGAAGGAGAGGAGTCGGAGTTGGGGCTGCACTGAGCGACTAGTTGACCAGTCGGAGGTAGCGACTGAGCTCCAGTCGGATTTGCCGTTCTTCTTTTTCGCGTGAGAGAGAAGGAGAGGCGGGAAATCTAGGGTTTTCAGAGTTGCCCCGTTCTTTCTGTCGGGAGCTGTCTAGGGTTCTAATTGGAGGCCTCCATTTCAGATACGTTTTAAAGGAAATGTAAAGGGTGCTGGAAAGGAGACGTCCAGTTCTGCGTTTTGGCGATCTGATCAACACTATTTTTGAAGCAGATCCGAGGGTCAGAAACACGAATTAATACAGCCCCTTTAATTTGCGAAGTAGCATAGCATAACTCTATATATATATATATATATATATATATATATATATATATATATATGCATATTATAAAACTAGTGTGCGCAAAGTGCAAAATTGGGTTATTAAGTATCTACAAGCTGTACATGTGAGATGCAAAATGGGTCCCTATGTTTTAAGCATTTTCTAATGAGAAAAGAAATTCTACAGAACATCTTATTCTATCTCAATTTCTACATGCCTTACAATTTGATTTTCTAAAAAGAATTGTTCAGATTTTTCATTGCAAATCTTGATTTTAATGCAGAACCGGCACACTTGTGAAAAGCCAGTGAAGAACTACAATTAGTTTGTGTTTTGAGGAATCTCTCTCCTTGTGGTTCATCTCTTTGATTGGCCCTAGTTCAGAACTAGAAACAAAAATGAGAGGAATTGATTAGATTGTTTGTTAAAGGTTGATTAAGAAACAAAGGCTTTTCGACTATACTTTGTTGCTTTTTCTGTTGTTGTCTTTACTTGTAAAAAAAAAGGGCCCACTTAGGAAGGATAGTCTAGTGCATAAAGTTTAGGTTTTTTTGGCAGCGGGGATAGTCTAGTGCATACAGCAGTAAAAAGGAAAATTTGTAAAACTTTACCATTTCTGCGATTTTTCAGTTCTAAAGATGATAGTATTGTGAACAACATATTGTGCATGGTACCAACTCAGCAGCATATATTATACACATGGACGCAAATTTATCAAGACAATCCCAAATACCAACTGGTACCAAAATAAACAAGTAACAAAAGTACCAAAGATCTATACATGACTCAAGTACCATTCATTTGTAACGTTGATGTGGTTTATTTATCACTAAGACAAACAAAATCTAAGCTTCTCAAGAATATAAATGAGCTGATGCCCTGGAATTTGATCATTACAGCACCATATTGATAAAAACATACATGCAAGGTCAGACTCATATGAGCATTTTTAAAATAAAAAATAAAAAAAAAACTTAAAATGTCATTACATCAAATAATGAAATAACATGCACTAACCTTAAAAAACAAATAATGAAATAACAAAAACAAAATAGGTGAAACGACTCAAACAAACCATTTTAGCAGTCTGGTGGGCCAGAATCCATAATTGTGGCTGGAAAACAACTCAACCAAAGTATGATACAAGTGAAAATTGAAAATAAAAAATAATTCTATACCTTAATCTTATCTAAACAAAATACAATGCAGAACAAGCAAAATCAATATAAAATTTAAACTTCACTTGAACCAAAAACAAAACAGCTAACAAAGTCAGGTATTACATTTCGAAAAAAAAAAAAAAAAAAGCATAACTTATCAAATACACAAGGAAAAAAGAAGCAAGAAGATAACATAATGTAGAAATATGATGTCTTTCAGAAGCCAGGGAGAAGGTCGTCGCCGGTTATCCCACGGTCTAAGAGACTAGGGTCAGAGGGGCAGCCTAGGTCAACCCATGCAATCTGGCTGCAGATACCCGAGTCGGCAGTGAGCCTGCAGTGGGCACGTGTAGTCAGATTCAAGCAATGCAATGCATATGGAGTACCACATAAGCTCCGTACACCTGATCCTCTGCATGAAAACCAGCATATCTTTTGCCCAGAACCCGCAACCTTTACACAAAATGATTGAACAATGTTGATAAACCAAATCTTCCCGTCCAACTCTACATCGGTGATCTCCACCCAATCAAACTTATCTCCACTAATCTCCATTCTAAAGAAAGGTATTGAGCCCCCCCACAGTAATGGAGTGCTGGTGAAACGCTCTGGACGTCCAACCACCACAACTTTTCCTTCGACCTCAAGAGGCTGGTAGATGGGGAGCCCGTGCGGGACGCTCCCACCTGTTACAAGATACCAACTAAGATCTGCAAGCTTGAAAATAATGGTGTGCAATTTGGAAAGACAGTACACAGAGCTGCCACACAAAACCGTCTTCTCAATTGGACCAATTTGACCATGTCTGAAGTCATAAGAGTGCTCCTCCCAGCATGAACCACCAGGTCGGACAAGGCATACCTTCAGAAAAGTGTGCCCTGCAAATTGAACATAAACAATAACATCCGGAGTGCCCTGGGTTGTGGTGAAGAATGCATTATAGCAGCCTCGAAAAGATAAGCTCGGAAAATCCATACGGGCCCCAGTACTGGGATTCAATAAAAATATTGGATATCTCGGCAATAGCCTGCCAAAAGACAAATCCCGTTCTCGCCTTCGCAAGAGCAACCATCCATCTTTGGAGTACAATAAACGGGAGCTAGATTGTAAATCTGAATTGTCTACTAAAAACCTCTCCTGTGTCATCATGTTCCCGAAAATGTGGTTACCTTGGCTTGTTCCAGGATTAGCCATGTAAAAGCAAGGAAGTTGGCTGCTCAGAAAAGGTACAAGGGGGAGGGCCGATAAGACGGGGGCGCTCAATTTCCACTCATGAAAGACAACTACCAGTGCATAGTCCTCATCCTTTTCCCTCACCGGTTTCATCAGCTCCTCAATTGACGGAGTTGGATTTGGACGATGATTGCTGGGGCGTGACTTGATATTTCCTGAAGCTTTCTTTATCTGTCAACCAGCAAACCAATCAGTCATTAGAACAGCCAAGAGGTAATATTGAAATAAAGTGATATTAACAACCTTAGATCTGAGAACAGTGTGCTACACAATTACGTATTGATAACAACTCCACAAGTTCAGTACTAGAGAGAATGGTTGTGGTAATGCTTGGCCAAGAATAGAATGCTTACAACTATCAGGCTAGACTTATTGATTGTGCTTGGCAGTTTTACATCAGGTTTTTCACATGAACCACCCTCCTTTTCTAGCAGTTGCTGCTTCCTCTTTTGATTGACCTTCCCCGGCCTGGAAAATGCTTGGGCAAATATCCCATTAGTACGTGGACACCAAGCTATCACTGCCTTTATGATCCGTACCTTATCTTCTGTCGGTCTCCAAAAGCGAATTGTGCTAAATTGAAAGGTAGAAAAGTTTACAGCTTTGAATTAGTGGCCATGCAGATCATATCCAGTATAAGTATTTTTGAGCAAGTACTAAGAAAAACTGGTAATCTATTAGAAATTAACCAAATTGGTCGATATAGAGGAGAGGAGTTGTACACTGAACTGTTTAATCATATCAGAGTCAGAGCTACTGAAGTGTTTAAATTTTTTTATATAATATAGTGCAGAGTAATTGTCTAATTTGGGAATGCTCTTTCCTAGATGTACAGAGAGAAGAACAACAGTAAACAAAGACAATTCCATGGTGTAGCAATTATATAACAAACTAACCTGATGGGCCCAAAACCAGTGCCTTAAGCCCATGTGGATCAGGTTGGTAACTAATTTGGTTTGACAAACTACTGGGATTAATTTAATGTTGTATGGCTCTATCTACTTGAGCAACAATTTTCCTGGAAGACTCGGAGAAATCTTATTTACCAGAACATTGTCATATCTCAAAAGGAAACAACAGAGTAAAACTGAGATATCACCTTTGTCCCTGTTGCACAATTAACACATGATAGTCGGGGTCAACATCAGTGAATATATCTGTACCATCATACTCTCCAATTGGTGCAGATTCATAGCAGGAGGTGTCAGCCGGATGAGGTATAGCCGAGTTCCCCTCAAGAGCCTTGGAACCATGGAACAGCATGCGACCGGACCCTGAGTAAACTAAGACTTGGGTTCCCTCTTCGCCAAGTGCTTGCAGGGCTTCGGCTGTCGCTTGAGCCTCGCCGAAAGAGGAGTGCTGTGTCATCTCCTGCCTCGATACAGGCTCTGTCGTCATGAGCGAATCCACGTCCATCGTCAAAACTTGGAGTTTGAATGGGAGAGATCAGGTGTAACCAACCCTAACGGAGGCAAAAGCAAGAGGTAGAGAAGTATAGCCCGCCTATTTTCGAAAGGTTGTGATCGGCATTCGGCAGTAATAAGTAGGGGTGATCGAACGGATCCGTGTCCTCCCAGGTACCTGACTCAACACAATTGCAATAGACGGTCCAGATTTAATTTCAGCCGTTGGATGATCAGCATGGCAGGAGGGGGCAATTACAATCTTTCGGCTGTTTATCTCAAAACGGAGTACGTATCCTCTGAGATATCTCAACTTTTGCGTGACCGACGTGTCCGGTGCCTATTCGGTGATAGCGCAGGGCCTGTACTATTTGTGCTTTGATATTCGTGCATAACGTATTTAAACAGTTGGGATTTTCCATAAAGTCACGCAAAGTTTGAGATATCTTAGAGGATACGAATTCCTCAAAACGGACCCTCAATGTTTAAATAGACATTAAATACTAATTTTTCGGCTGAGATTTAGTTAAGAGCTAATTTTACTCAGCCAGGTACCTGGAAGAATACCGGTTCGATCAAACTTCGATTCGGTTGAAACCGAAGTAAAATCAGCTGAAATGTTGACTCGTTATACATACTAATACATAAATAATTTCACAAAAATAACATTATACATATTATTTAATTTTATACAAAATATGTAGATATTTTAAAATATTCAAACCAAAATAGAAAGAAAGAAGCTATAATTGAACCAAACAATTCTTACACGGAAGTCTTACATATTATAATTATTGGATAAATTTAAATTCAGAGAGACGTGGATATTATGCTGCTTATTAAAACATTCGGTACCCCAATTAATTGCATAGAATGGCATCATAGATTCATTTCGGGTGATGAAATAAAATCGAGATTAATTAATCTGGACAATGGTATTACGTTAATAAATAACTAGAGATAAAAAAAATAAAAAAAAATAAAAAAATAAAAATAATAATAATAATAATAATAATAAAAAGAAAAGACAAACATATATACTTAGTCGCATAATCTTCAAAATGGTCTTCGTTAAACATAGCAATGAGCGTCAACTTCTAGCAATGGACTGTACATCAACTCTGCAAAATCCAGTTGATCTGAACGTGAAACGTTACAATCAACTTGTTCGTAAAAACCTGAGTCATGCTATGTTTAAAATATACATTATTATTATTTTTATTTTATTTTTGGAACGAACGATCTGCACTCTGATTAATGCATACAAAAGAAAATTACTATTGCAGTAAATGTTTCTAGAATCAAGAAGGATTCTTGATACCATTCGGCCGAAAAGATAAATAGAATGTTTCCCACGTATTATATAGTTTTTTATATGTGATTATATCCAATTTTGTTCAGATCAGTGTTTGCATTTAGAACACTATGCTCCATCCTTGCTAGATGCTTTATTACTTGCTTGAGACATTAGGTTATGGCCCTTGTCAATACTATATGAATTTTTTTTCTCACTATTTTATTTTTAGTTTTGACAGAGAACACCAATTGTTTTTGTTTTTGATAACCGGGTAGCGACTACCAGGGGTACAAACAAAATAAATGTGTTTACAACTTCATAAAACTAAAATAAAATAAAACATAAAACCCTTCTCTCAACCAATTCCAACTGAACTTCGACAACACTTCAACCACATTTTAGTATCTTCCTTAATATCGAGAACACCAATTGTTGATAGCACAATTCAAACATAAAATGTCAACTGCAATTTTACAAAATAGTCCGTTTGGGGTTCAATCTTGGGCAAAGAGATCTGAAAAAATCAAAGTTAGTCACCTTTCCTAAATTTCTGCTTGAATTCTATTTTTGATAGCACAAAGTTTTGAACAGTCACATAATTTTATTGTTTTTGGTAAAAAAAAATAGCTTTAATTATTTTTCTAGATTTTTCTAATGGTTAAAACAAAAAAAAACAAAAAAACAATCAAGGTCCTGTTATGTTGGAACCGACCCACGTTGCAAACAGCTCAAGATGCAGTGACCTGGACCTGAACCATTAACTTAATGGTACATATTTTGTATGGGCTAGACCAGATTCGACCGGATGAAGAATACGCTAACCCTAGGACAAACCAACTTAGGCACAAGACTTTTATGTAAACCAACTAGTTCTTAGATCTGAGACAATAGTACATCACCATTTTAAAGAGGAAGAAAAAAAGGCAGAAAAATTTCATGGGACGAAAAAAATACTAAGAAAACAAATTGCAACTATGTGCATTACTGTTTGAAATCCAAAAGCTCCTAGCATTTACCTCAGAGAGAACTCATTTATTATTAACTCGTAGATTTAACTGAATCAGACAAACAAAAGAGAACCTATTATAGAAACAGACTCAATCTAAACGTTCTTCGTTTTTGGATCAGGACAGGTCTCAATGCCCCATTTCCTGCGCATCTCCTCCAAATCCTCGCTAAAGTGCTTCTCGTAATAAATTGACATCAGATCAGTGCTTTTAACACCTGCACGTAGGGCCCAGGGGAAGTAATGCTGAAAGAACAGCCTTCTCTGTCTCTCATTAAACCTAGCTGAGCCCCCAACAACTGACATAAAACACATGGGAAGAAACATCTGTTCAAACTCGATCACTTTAAGTGCCGATTCACCAATTAAATTTGTCGGGAGGCCAAAAAGCACATGCCAAAAATCGTGTATCTCACGCGCACGTGTCGCTACATAGGCAAGCTCGTCAGTATCCATAAACCTAACTGGGGGCCGATCATCAGGTGAGAAGTTTCTAGAACCCATAAAGTTTGCATATGCTGCACCAAATGTGTTTTCTGGCATGTCCCATGCGTGCGAGACTTGAGAAGATATGACCCGTGGCCGGTGCAAAAGTACTTCCTGAATTAACAATATAAAAATTATGAGAATTATACCATTCCAGTACCCTCAAATGCAAAAGTACAAATTTAGTGTGAAAGATCACAGCATGTCCCAATTACAACAAAACATTAAACCCCCATAGAGCTGCAAAAAAAAAAAAAAAAAAAAACCTCGGTGCCAGTAAATTTCTTTTTCCTAATGCCCAAAATTCACAACTTTCTACTGGTCCTGCTCTGAATAAATAAATGGAAAGGAGTTTTATAGGATAATCTCTTTTACTGTCAGGGTAAAAAAAGATCTCACATTTTACATGTGTAAGCAACTAAGCATTTAACTCCAATTTTTTAGGGAATATATAGAAACAAGATGTTCTAGAGATCACAGTATGGTAATCTATGCTACAAAACAGAACCAGAAAGCAGCTATAACAACAATATCAACAGCCACTGTGCACGCATAAATAAGGTATCATGAGTAAAAAGAACAGTCAAATCAATTTCCTTCAATACATATACCAGCAATCCATGAAAAAAATAGCATGCCAAACATGCCCCTCAGGGCAATTTATGATTCACTAAAGAAAATTCTGAGTTACTGATAACTTAAACTATCTACAATAACTAAATAAACTGAATTGGCATATAGAGGTTTTTATCAATGGAACTCACCCTTCCTTCGGTGCTGTTTTTCATGCGCTGAAGCATGCGCTCAAACGCTGGCTTGCCAGCCGCTATCAAATCGGCTCTTCTTGGATCCATTAACGCACCAAGAGCGGACCCCACTGCAACCGCCGCCTGCTGCCATCCCTTCAGACTGACACGCGCACCAGACATGATCTTACTTGTCGTTGATCGTGAATCTAGGAGACGGTATTGGAGAGGGGAAAAGGGTACCGAGAGCTGAGAGGCGAGAAAGAATTCGAGAGAAATAAGTCCGGACCCTCTCCTCATCCCCTAAGTTCGGTCCAGTCTTTTTGCACACTGCACTTGTCGTTAGCCATTGCCAGTATGGAGGGATGGTACACCGGTTACCAAATTTAAAAGGAGCTTTTATCTCAATAAGAGAAATCCCATAATGAGTACATTTCATAGTTCAACAGCAGCTCCTATTCATTCAAAGATAGAAGATAACTTAAATTGTACAATGGTATGAACTTGTCTCCATATCTATGTGATAGTGCTACTACAAGATAAGAGGTAAGTTGAGAATATTTTTTGCCTATTTTCCAGTTGTGACGAACCCATGAAAAAATTGTAAATTAGCAATTGTAATTGAACTAAAGTTTATTAAACAATAATTAAACTAAAGTTGCAAAATCGTACCATGTGCGAGATGAAGAGAGAGCGGTGGAAAGATGTCAACGTGATTTAGGAGAGTCAGAGGAGAGGATTAGGAAGGGAGGGAGAGTGGTTCGGTGACCAGGTCGGAGGAGAGGGGCCGCCGACGAGGCCGGGTTCGGGATAGAGATTGGAAAGAAGAATGAATAGAATTTAGAGGGAATTTCATGTATGCCTCATTTCCCATCTAAAATTTATAATTTGAATTTTTTTTTTTCTTCTTTTTCATAGATTTTGACCGAGTATACGGATATCCTAAAGTAACCCAAATTTTGTTTAGATTCGGACCGTCATACTCAAATCGGACCGTCATATTAAAGAACCCTCTTACCATCTACTTTAGACTAGATTAACCTAAATTCGAATCAGAAAGTCCTGATTTAAACTAAAAAAAAGTTGGTTATTTTAGGAGGAGGAGGGTTCAAATGCCTCCATTTTTTGTGCCTCCATCATGCCTCCATTTTTAAAAACTTAAATAACTCAAAATTTAAAACTTAAACGTCAAAATAAAACCGTTAGATGTGATCTATGTTATTTTCTCTATGTGCTCATAAAAAATTATTGCATTTTGATTTTGCTTTTATATGAATCAATAAGTTAAAAAATCAACGTCTAGAAATTATCCATATTATTATACATTTTTACAAACTCAAGATGACAACTAAAACAATGTTGAAATGCCATAATTTTTTATACGTGCATAGATAAAATGATGTAGTTCAAATTCAACTGTTTTATTTTGAATTATTAAAGTTTTTAAAAACAGAGGCATGATGGAGGCACAAAAAATGGAGGCATTTGAACCCTCCTCTTTTAGGAGATCCGAATCTATTTTAATCTTATATTACATAGATACAGATACAAAGATATCGTATCGAATACAATACAGATATAACAATATAATAATAGTTTTAGAAATCTAAAATACGAGATGTCTATTATATATTCAGTTTTGTAAAAATTGAATGTAATATATTGAGTAGAACTAGGGTGTTCTTAAGTTCAACAAGATCTTTGATGAACTCAAGTCTAAAACCTGTCAAATCGGCTTTAATTGACAAATTCAAATCGTTGAAATCTGCCTATCTTACGGAAAGCTAATTTTGACCGATTGACTTTATACTAAATTAATTTGAATGTTTAAAGTTTTCACATGTGAAAACATCACTCATATGGTAGACAAGTTTTAACGGTTCGAATTCGTTATTTAAAATTAATTTTACGGATTTTAGACTTGATTTAGCATTGGTGAACTTAAGAAGACCCTAGTTCTACTCTAAGTCTCTAAGGTCATGTTTGATTGTGGAGTAATTTTAATTTGGAGTAAATTGCTTACTCTAAGTTTTTTTTAATTTCATTGCTTACTCCAAGTTAAGATGAAGTAAGTTAATTATGTTTGATGAAGTAAACTAAATCACCTCTTTAGATGAATTAAGTTACACCGACTTAATTAAAATTTTACTCCCACTTACTCCATCAATTTTACTTCTCGTTTGTGCATAAAATAAGAAATTTATTCCACTAAACAACCAAACATGGCCTAATACACTAGGCATATACGAAAAATGATCCGATAACGCAAAGCAACATTTTTTTTTTATATATATATATATTTTTTAACGCGCTGATGAGAGTCGAGAAATGGCGCTCACAGTAACCTACCCTTTCTCTCCTCTCGTCACTTGTGCAAAGCGAGAAATAAAATTCACTGTTCACGCATCAGCCACGTCAACCTCTACTGAGAAGATCGAGCTTAGAGTGTGCGTGAACCGCACGTGCGCCAGGCAAGGCTCAAGGGAAACTCTCTTATTCACTTTGGTCTGTCCCCGCCGGGATTGTCTGCGGTCTCCTGCGGCTGTCTTGGTCGGTGTGGCGCCGGACCAAACGTGGTGGTGCTCCCAAAAGGGGAATTGGTGGGCCACTGTGGCACTCCGGCTCGTGCGGCTGAAGTTCTGGCTTGGGTGTGTGGGCCCAATTTCGACCCTGGCATGAATCTCGAGGCTCTCGGATTGAGGAAGAGAGCTGAGGTGGCTCTGGCGAAGGGGAATGCGGCCGAGGCTGTAGCCCTTCTCTCACAGGCCATTGAGCTGAATCCTTATGGAGGTTTGCATGTGTTGTATAATACAAGGTACCTTATCTAAATTCAACTGTGTTCCTTTTCCTTGTGTTCCTCTTCCTTCCCATGTGATATTCTGTTATTATCAATAAACATGTTATTTTTTTTTTTATAAATTCTTAGTTTAATTTCAGGTCTGCTGCAAAATTGGTAATGGGAGACAGTGCTGCTGCTCTTTTAGATGCTAAGAAGGCATGTGAAATAGCCACATATTTTCCTCAGGTACCCCTAAATTAATCTAATTATATTGATAAACAAGACAACAATATCACCGGGTTGATATTGTCAATTACAGTGTGGTTAAAATTTGGCTGTAGGGTTATATTTCACAAGGGGATGCATTCTTAGCAATGGAAGAGTGCAATTCTGCCGAAGAGGCTTATGCAACTGCTTTGAATCTGGATCCTTCAATTAGACGGTCCAAATCGTTCAGGGTAATTTTTTTCTCTTTATTAATGTTAATATATTTCATCATCACCTTTTTTTATTTGGGTAAATTTTTGGTGTGCTCATTCAAACTTTCAAAATAGCCAATTTGCCCATGAATACATCATAACATCCAATATCCCCATATAAATTTAACTCTTTTTTTCTTCTATCCCCTTTTATTTAATTATTTTTGAAAATATATTGACCGAAATACCCTTCCATAAAAATGAGATGTCCATTAAATTTGTAAATTTGATTAAATAAGAGCAAATAGCTTAATCAGCTAATGTTAATTATGTACATAAAACCAACGAAATTAAGACGATAATTGAATCTCCAAACAATAAATAATGTTGCCGTACAAAACTGTTGGTTCTGCTGTAAATGGCAGTATCGCCTGAGTCCTGACCAACCTCTTATCAAAAGTTTTGGTTTTCAATGGGACACACATACTGATCGAGGAGATGAATTAATGAATTAAACGGGCATCAGCCTTTGCATTCTGGCCGTCTTCTTCTCTCGCGTCTGGATCTGCTGCTATCCACGATCGTCCCCAATTTCCATTTCCTCCAAATGTCAAATCACAATTTTTTTTTCCCATTTGCTTCCTTCTCCCACCAAAAGTAGCTCCCGATCGTCCCCAATTCCTTCCGTCCCTGCCTCTAACTGAATAGAACAATCTAACATTTATAATTGTTGTTTATTCAATTAATTAATTACCCCAGTTATTCCCCCCTCTACCTCTCACACATTGGAAGAAACATCTGTTCTATCTTTTTTGGGTATGTACAAACCAACAGCCAGATCATAAGATGGTTTAATCAAATCATTAATCAATTTTAGTTCTCATTCAATCACATTCAGAAATTTGATCACACCTCCATTTTTATGAAAGGGTATATTGATCAATACAATTTTAAAATAATTAAATAAAAGAAAAAATTAATGAAAGGGGATAAAAGAAAGAAAGTTAAATTTATAGGGATATTGGATATTATGATGTATTATGGGGAAATTGGCTATTTTGAAATTTTGGATGGGCACACCGGAAATTTTCCCTTTTTATTGTCTCAGTATCCTAAACTCTTGCATGTTACGGTATTGCATCACATGTTAATGTCAATTAAATTGAGTATATGCATGCAAAACTCCACTGAGAAGATTTATATGTGTTTGTCTTTCAAATATGTATATATATATGAGTAATGCTACGCTACTTCATAAATTAAACCGTCTGTTTTAATTCACGTTTCTGACCCTCCGATCTGCTTCAAAAATCGTGCTGATCGGATCTAAAATTTGCGGAAATGGACGTCTCTAGTACAGCCCCTTTACATCTCCTTGCCCAAATTAAAGGAACTGGAAGACGCTCCCTGACCCTCTCTTCCTCTCTTCCTCTCTTCCTCTCTTCCTCATGCCAAAACCCAAAGAAACTCAATTTAAACCCCAGACGCGATCAGCGCCTCTCTCTCTCAGAGGCGATCAGGTTGGCGAAGATTGGTGAAGGCATCCACTGGCGAAGGTCAAAGGTCCCTTTTCTACAGGTATTGGCCCAATCTAAACAAAGTATATTATACAGCTATTATACAATCCTCGAAGACATGTTCCTAGTAGTTTCTACTAAATTTGATGATTATAATTTTTTTTTAAATTAAAAGTTTCGTAGTTTACCTGAAAATTGAGATAACTATCTTTACTTAGATTGTGCCGGTATCTACTATATTTGAGTGTCATTTTTTTTCTAGGACATTGGAATTAATAAATTCAAAATATTATCTAGTCTAGACAGATATTTTGGCATCTCAACCACCTGGCATAGACGGATATTTTTGTTCTTATTTAAATTAATTCTAATTTTAATTTTGGAGTCATAGTTTACTGTATAAAATTTTGATTTCAGCCCTTCGAAGTAGGTTGATTTGGCACACATCTGCTTGTTATTGTCAAGGTTGATTTTCCATATGACTTTGGTATCTTTTTACCAGAATAATACTTTACTAGAGTTCAAAGTAGGTAAAGACCTGATTATAAGTGGGTACAAAATCAATTGTTGTGGTTGTGCCAGTAGTTATTACATACAGTTCAGATATAGTGGATGATAACATTCTTTTGGAGCCTGAGATTTGTTCTGTATTCAGGTTGAATTACCAGTCATATAAAAAATGTACGCACGTGCCCCTGTTTCTTTTATATTTGCATGAATCTTCTGTGAAGTTATCTGAATGTGTCATTGATTTACAGCCTTGAAGCTCTCCTTCAACCTAGAAGCCCTCCTTCAACTTGGAGTCTTCTTAGAGATGCTGGATAGCATCAGTTGTATAGAGTTGCATGTTTTTGAATTTCTTTTGTTGTAATTTTTGGTAATTGTAATTGTTTTTCTTATTTGAGATTTAGATCTTAAATTTTAGCATTTGTAACTTGTAAGCATATGCTAACTAGAGTTAGTCAAAGCAGAATGATTGAATAAAGATTCAGTTCTTTTTTTTTTACTTTATTGTTTATTGAGGTACTGGTGCTTGTTTTCTTTTTACTTTGTATTGTATTGAACGCATGTTATCTTAGCTCAGTGATGTTCTGGTACCAACATGAAAAAAAATTGTCAATTTTGCTGCTTGATATGTTGTTATCTAACATTTTTTAGTCCCAAGCACAACAACACAAAATTGTCATTAATTTAGCACTTTCTGTTTTGTCTAGGTTTCTTTTACAAATTAACCCATTAACATGAGATCTTATTTGCAACAACGGATCAAGTTAAGAGCTCTGGCCATATCAGATTAACAAACCAATCCCTAAATTAATTTTTCAATGGACGAATATTTCAATTCAAATCAAATTCTACTAAAAAAAGAAGCTATGATTGTGAATGAACAAATCAGAAGATAGGTTAATGATTTCACCATTGTTACCTGGTAGGAGAGGCGCCGCTGCCGCTGGAGTTGACTGAGAGAGAGAGAGAGAGAGAGAGAGAGAGAGAGAGAGGTGAGAGCGACGCTGCCGCTGGAGTTGGGGCTGGGTCCGTCAGCGTGAGAAAGAGAGGAAGAGAGGGAGGCGACTGAGAGAGAGAAGCGACTGAGCGCGCGAGGAGACTGAGAGAGGCGCTGATCGCCTGAGAGGCGTTGATCGCGACTTTTAGGGTTTAGAGAGGCGCTGCTCTTTTCTTTTTCTCGTGAGAGAGAAGGAGAAACAGCGGGAGGGAGGTCTGGGGTTTAATTGGAGATCTCCGTTTCATATTAATTAGGTGGGATATACAAAGGGAGCTCAAATGGAGATGTCCAGTTCCGCCCTTGTTAGATCAGATCAGCACTATTTTTGAAGCAGATCGGAGGGTCAGAAACGTGAATTAAAACAGGCGGTTTAATTCTTCGTAGCGTAGCATTATATTATATATAACTCTATATGAGTTAGGCGGGGTGCTATGGATAGCACAGTGGCCTCTATGCTACGGCTCAATATTCGAGTTTTTAAAATTCAAACGGTCGATCTGAACCGTTCATCTTATTCTTCATATTAATATCTGCTTGGAGACCAAATTTTATAATTTTCTGAATTTTTTTACTATTTATTAAGTCACTTTGAAAATCGCTAATCCAACGGTTTTACTGTTTTGTGCAGCCACCGTTGGATCAACAATTTTGTAAAATACTTAATAAATTAAACCCCAGACCTCCCACCTAATCGCTAATCTATATTTGAATGTTTTTGACCGCTTGACTTTATACTAAATTAATTTGAATGTTTAAAAATTTCACATGTAGATGCATCACACGTAAGGTATGCAAATTTCAACGGTTCAGATTCGTCATTTGAAATTGATTTGATGAGTTTTAGAGTTAAGCTCACCAAAATTTTGGTGAGCATAAGAGCACCCTAGTTTTACTCGGGTTCAAATGCACCCAAATGCATCCTATCTTTTTTCTCCGTTTTTAAAGTCCGAATAGTCAATCCGAACCGTTAGATGTGGTCTATATATTAAGATGTACTTGGAGACAAAATTTTACATTTTTTGGAATTTTTTTACTATTTATTAAGCCACTTTGAAAATCGCTGATCCAATGGTCCAGAAAATGTAAAATCAGCAATTTTCAAAGTGGCTTAATAAATAGTAAAAAAATTCCAAAAAATGTAAAATTTGGTCTTCAAGCACATCTTAATATATAGATCACATCTAACGGTTCGGATTGACTATTCGGACTTTGAAAACAGAGGAAAAGAATTTAAAAGATAGAGTGCATTTGGGTGCACAAAAATTTGGATGCATTTGAACCCTCCTCTTTGAGAAATCTGTCTTTCAAATTTTCAATATATAATTTCTAAGGGCATAATTTTTTATCATTTCTATATGCGATTTCTATAGGCTCGTGTTACAAAGCTTCAGGAAAAGCTCGTGGCTGTAAATGCGACATCTTGAAATCTTTAATGAAGAAGTTTAAGGAGATTCCTTGGAGATATGCCTAAATGCTTCGAGTAATTAAGACGTATGAGCATATTGCTAAGCATTCTGTTGCCATATTGAAACAAATTTCTTCTGTTGATTTCTAAATTCAGCCGTTGTTGATCTGTCTTTTTTCCCGAAAAGGAGATAGGAAAATTTTCTTTTTAAATCTTTCACCTTAGTTTCAGCAAATGTAGATTTAAAGAAATAATTTGTATATTGATCAATTAATTTTATCCTTTGACAATTGTATCCTTCGTGCTGACTGTTGTTAATAAATTAAATTTATCTCCTTTATTTCTTCCAAAGCTAATGCTTAGCAGTTGATAGCCTTGTCAATGCCCTTGCTTGCATTTTAAATCTACGTTCCTACGTAAAGAACGTTATCTTGATCTCAATACCAAAACATGAAGTATAGAACGTGTGCAACAATATTTTCCAAATTTTTTTTAAAAATTACATGAAGCATCAGATCTACTTTTGAGTTCGATGAACTCATCTAATCTGTTCTAATAAAAGTTATGGTCTTCTTAAAATTATCCACATATCAGCACCTTGTCCGGTTTTGGTAAACTTTGCTCTCTTCAAGCTGAGTTGCTATAAAATGAATTTTATGCCACATCTAATCTGTTCAATAGAAACCAAAATTGCTAGTTATGACCCTCATTTTTTTCTCGAATAAAAAGGCTGTATAGCCCAGTACTATATTAATACAAAATTGTCATTACAAGCTACTTAGAAACTTAATTCTACCCTTTCCCCCCACAAAAAACCCTACTGGTTTATATTGCCTTTCATCGCTTCATCCAGTCACAACCCTGCTTCATTGACTACCTACTGAATATGGAGCAGTAGCAAGGTCTCAGTATTAACAGATACCAATCATTCATTGAGAGATGTTACATATTTATAGTACAAGGTACAAGGAAAAATATAGAAAGTAATCTAGGCAATCTTGAGGCATAGAAAGAAATCTACAGACACTAACATACTCAATACCTTCATTTTTTATTCTCTATATTGTAACCTTTGAATTTTATTTGACAGTAAATGAAATAGATTGTCTTAGAGGTTTATGGAAAAAGAAAAGATAACACATCTAATAACCATATCACTTAACGGAATTTTGTTGTTTGTTGAGCACAATATAGCTGCAATTACTATCTGATAAAGGTTACCAGTTCTGACCTGGTACAGTAATATGGTGCTCCCATTTCTACTCCTAGAAAGCAAACACTTCTACTCCTTCGTATTCATCCCTTTCAATAATTCACCTAAAAAAATAACACTACTAGTCCACTCGAAAAGCTTGAAATATGATATTTTCTTGTTCAAGGATAATTTTGTGCAAGGGTCACAAGAAAGCATATTACATCATAATATCATATTAGCGTAGAATTAGTGTTTATTAGGATTATTTTTATTTCCAATTACAAATATTGAAACCCAATACGATTCTATGTACAATAGAAGCTGACGAAATTATACAAACTGAAGCATGAAGAAAATCATAAATTACAAGATAATACAGTACAGTACAGTACAGTACAGGCATTTGGAACAACATAATACAATACAATACAATACAAGAAACCAAAATGACTACAGAATGAGAAAAGTGATAATAATGAGAAACTATTGAGTAAATAAAATATACAACCGACATAAATAGGACAAGAGATGCGTGTGTTATTGTGAGGACAACACTTGAAGAAATGAACGGTAATTAACGACCGATGGCAATACTCTCCTCCGCTTCCTTATCTATATTGAAGTAATTGCTTGTATGCTCAATCTCTATGTCATGTTGGGATCGTTCACTGAGCAGAGTCTCTGTTTCTTCGGGATTGTACTCTTGTCCCCAAGGATGCTGTTTTAGCTTGCTTACTCGAAGAAGTTCTTCGGCTACTTCTTTCATCTTAGGTCGCTCTTCCCCCTTCATACTTAGGCATTCCTTAGCTAGCTCAGCAACTACCATGATTAATTCAATATCATCTTCATGTTTAATTTCGTCATCTAGAAGCTCTTGCATTTTGTTCTCTTTCATAGCAGAGAGGAAGCGGGATGAAAGACCCCTCTCTTCTTTTGGCGCATCAAAATCTATCACGGGCTTGCTGGTTAGAAGCTCCAGAAGAACTATACCAAAGCTGTAAACGTCGCTCTTGTCTGTTAGTTGGCAAGATTGCATGTATTCTGGATCAAGGTACCCACATGTTCCTTGCACAAACGTGACAAATTGCGCTTCATCTGTCGGAACAAGTATTGAGGCTCCAAAATCTGACACCTTTGCCGTGTAATTTTGGTCTAAGAGAATATTTGCCGACTTCACATCTCCATGGAAAATTGGAGGAGATGCTGAAGTGTGCAAGTAGGCAAGTGCTTCTGCTGATTCATGTGCAATTCTTAGACGGGTTTCTAGAGAAATTTGTGATCCTTGCCTTCTGTAATGAATATAGTGATATAGGGTACCATTTGGGATGATTTCGTATACTAGTATAGGAACCTCGACCTCTAGACAGCAGCCTAGGATTTTTACAATGTTCTTGTGGTTTATTTGTGAGAGAATAAGCATCTCTTTTCCAAATTCTTTCTTTTTGCTCTCATCGACTATCTTACACTTTTTAATGGCAACTGTTTCATCTCGTAGAGTTCCTCTATACACAGTGCCATGGCCTCCATGGCCAATAATGTTCGAACTATCAAAATTGTTTGTTGCTTGTTCTACCTGTTGCTTTGTGAAGATTGTAAAACCAAACCCTTGGTTTAATTTAATCTTCTCCAACAGAATCCATCCCCCATATTGTTGAAAGTACTTCTCTTTTACTTTTGAAAGGTTTCTTCTCTCCCGAAGCACATATATAACAATCCCAAGAAATAATAGAGCAACAATACCAGCAGCAGTTCCTACAATATTTAGTGCAAACTTGCTTTATTTTTACATTCGAATATTTAGAAATATTGCTCCTAGTTAATACTTGTATACTTATATTAACTTCATTCTGATCAATGTCATTCTTAGTGGAATAACTGTTTTAAGTTTTTAATTAAAGGGGGCATGTTAATTATGGAACTTCTGTATATGTAAACATTTCGTCATCTAGGGGGCATGTCCAAATGTTTACATATATATTTGATATACTTAAAGAGATTATACTAGTTAATTATATGGGTAAAGTCTTTTTGCATTAGCGTACCTTTGAACAAAACGCTTTTATTATTATTTTCTATAATTTATGCCAAAAATATACAAGGTTTTTTGTAAAAAAAACATCCAAGTTTCCAATCTGTATCAGTTGATTCTTACCAAATTGTCCCGTTGAAATTCAACAAAACAATATATCAACCTCGATTTCAATTTCGAGTGTCAAAAGCTATGGGTCCGGATGTCAGTTTTTGAGCTTGTAATGTTCAAGGTATGGGTTCGGATTCGGTATGGTTTGACGAGTGACTTTTAAGAAAATTGGATAGAAACGATTTAGTTTGTTGTGGTCAGATTTTGCCGCTCTAGGCAACATTTAGTTTCAGCGAGCTGTATTTTTCATTTTCCCTAAAAAGCAATCCTTGCTCTCCAATTCTACATTTGTAACAAGTAACAACATTCAAAATTATAAATGTTATTTATCCTGAAAAATTAATAACGTACCTATAACTAGTTCAACGTTGAGATCGCAATCTCTCAGATTGTTATGATTACTGCGCCAGCCGAAAGGACAAGAGCACCGATATCCTCCATCAAAATTGTGACACTTTCCTGGCTTGGGGCATGCATTTTGGTATTCACATTCGTCGATGTCTGCATGAATATGATACAATATCCATAAGCCCACATATTACTACAATATATTTTTGAATTCTCTTTTTGTTTCTTGTATAGGCCGGCGGGCAACAATGAGACAGTATTTGTGAGAGTAAAAAGTGACTTTTCGCGATGGAGTACTATCATTGTTGTAATTTTTTTTATTCGCGACGGTACTTTTCGCGAAAAAGTACCGTCATAAATGTATTTTTTTTTCCCTCGCGAATACTGTCTACTTTCTTGTTGTTGCAACACAATGAAAGTTAATATATATACACCAGTAAGGCGGAACTAGAAAATCTAGATAGGAGGAATTAAAAATTAAAATACAAAAATTGTAGCTAGTGGGAATTGAACCCAAGCTCTTGCCACTAGTACATGTGATCATTTATGAGGAGGGGGGGACTAGACTATATAAAATGTTTCAAAAAAATAAATTTTAATTAAATCTTAGTATATATAACTAATATTTTAAAATCATAGTATATATAACTAATATTTTAAAATCATAGGGGTGACTTAACCACTTTTTGATTGGCTTTAGATCCGCCCCTGACTAGTATCGTGTCCGTGCATTGCAACAGAGATATTATAAAAGAACAAAAAAAAATCTAATGCAATATGACATATTTTCACATAAAATGTATCAATTAAAAAAGTAATTATTTAATTGAGCGAGAAATAAGATGTGAACCATATTAGTTGAACATTTCTAATTTATTGTATATTTTCAATTACAAATTTACAACAATTGAATATTTGTTTTCTCTTTAACAAATACAAGTGGAATAATATAGTTACTACTATAATATTTTCAATATACAACAAGTCAATTATTTTTCACTGAACTTTATTATACTAAGATTGATTTTTTCAGAAATAATTTAAATTTAGAACAAATTATTTTTAATATCATTAATGGATATACTCCCTACATTCTTTAATTGCTTTATTTTTTAAAATAAATTGGTCTTGAGTCAAAGATTTTTCTTATGTTACACTTGTTACTTGCCTTAAGTGTGAAAGCGATAATAGCAAAAAAATAACTCAAAAATGAAATAAAAAATAACCAAAATATTAAAAAAAAATCTCATACAATAAAAACAAACGATAATATTGATAAAATTAATTTTGTAATTTTTATCTTTATTTTATTTTTTGTAACTTCGATTTAATATTATTGGATATTCTATAGACATTAACGTAAAAAAAAATTATACTTTGTAAAGATGGTTGGGCTTAAAGAATTATAAAGTACACTATATTATCAATTATTTTATTCGTTGGGTCAATAATTAATTACTGTAAAATTTAAATTAATAAGTAATTCACAAACGAGATATATCTAATTAATTAAATAAGGTATGTTGAAATATATATATATATATATATATATATATATATATATATATAGAGTACGGCTAACGCGCTTCCTCTAGCATATGGGCCGAAATGCTTCCGGTGGAAATTTGAAATTTCAAAATCCAAAAAGTCGATCTGAACCGTTCATCTTCTTCTCCATATTAATATCTGCTTGGAGACCAAATTTTACATTTTTCTGAAATTTTTTACTATTTATTAAGCCACTTTGAAAATTGCTGATCCAACGGTGGCTTACCAAACAGTAAAAATCAGAAGCTACCGTTGGATCAGCAATTTTCAAAGTGGCTTAATAAATAGTAAAAAATTTCAGAAAAATGTAAAATTTGGTCTCCAAGCAGATATTAATATGGAGAAGAAGATGAACGGTTCAGATCGACTTTTTGGATTTTGAAATTTCAACTTTCCACCGGAAGCATTTCGGCCCATATGCTAGAGGAAGCGCGTTAGCCGTACTCTATATATATATATATATATATGTATATATATATATATATATATATATATATATATATATATCTAAGTATTTTACAAAATTGTTGATCCAACGGAGGCTGCTGATTTTACTGTTTTGTTAAGCCACCGTTGGATCAACAATTTTGTAAAATACTTAATAAATAGTAAAAAAAATCAGAAAAATGTAAAATTTGGTCTCCAAGCACATATTAATATGGAGAACAAGATGAACGGTTTGGATCGGTCATTTGGATTTTGAATTTTAATTAGATTTATGGTTCAATGCACAAACCCCTCCATGCATTGCAATGCACCATAGCCCATCTCTCTCTCTCTCTCTCTCTCTCTATATATATATACATATATATATATATATATATATATGGTGCTGCATATAAAATTTAAAAACTATTTTTTAATATATATTGCTTATTATAAATTTTAAACAGTTTTTTTTTTTCAATAGTAGGTAATTTCTCATGATCAACCTAAATTGATAGTGCCACAATTACAACCTATTTCAGTTCTAAATTGTATTTTACTGTATACAACTTATATGCCTCAATTCCACTAATCCACTTTCTCTTAAGTATGTAATATAAGTTTTTTACAATAAAAAATAATGCATTCTTACACATTGATCTCAACTCTATAGTAATAATAATACTACTATTATTATAATACGGCATATAAAATACATTAATTTGCTCTATATATACTCAATATAATGTTTAATCGAAATCTGTAGTATAGATGTCGCATGTTCATTCCAAAGAAGAAAGGAGGGATAAAGAAATCAAGCACGAGATAAAAAAAAGTAAGACATATCAATACATTTTCCATTACAGCACCGTCAATTTTAAGTATATTAAATTTTAATTCTAACCAAATTGTGTGCATTACGTGCGAGTAAAGAGATGTATTGAATCATACAAAGACATATTATTTGATTTGAGGGTTAATATTAAATTCAAAAGTTCATCTTTTAATCACAGACATTGGCGGATTAGGACATCTGTGTGCTTAATATAAGAATGGAGATAAATAAAAGAGAGCAAGAGAAGGAGAGAGTAAGAGAGAAAAAGACCTTGGCAGCCTTCATGAAGGTAAGGATTGCCTTCATAACCATCGGAGCAGTTGCAGAGATAACCATGACCATTGACTCTGTTCTTGCAAATACTGTTACTGCTAATGCATGCATAGGAGGATTTGGTTTTCAGTGCAATGTCGCATGTGGTGTTTTGACTGTTTTCTATGGCCCAGTCGATCACTACCGGCCTTGTTGCGGTATAGCTATTCAGCTCGTCTGTGGTGATGTAAGAGGTGTTGAACTGAAATTCAGCTTTCTCGACCACCATAGCATAGCCGCAAGGAGAAAAGCTATACACCTCCGAGTTGGTGTACCCGTAATCAAACGAGATTACAAAACGATTTGTTTCTTTGGAGATAGCTGTCTGGCAACAGCCAATTCCATTACAGGATCCATACTTATTCAGGGTATCTAGGCTGTCACACGAAGAAAGGCACCCTACTGAGTAATTAGCACTGTAGTCAAGGAGGAGATAGCCAAATGCATGACAACCAAGGACAGTAAATATGTTCTTCTCAGTGTTGAGCCAGATTGGTTTTCCAGTCAAGTCCAACATATAATCAGACAATTGGTTTTGCTTTGTGGTGTTGTCGTAACACCATGAAGATATTGGGCTGCTTACACGTGCCTCGCCTAAGGACAAGCTTATATTCAGAATCTCAATGCTTTGGTCTTTCCCAAGGTAAGGTAAGAGTTTACCTTTCGTAAATGACTTCTGGCAAGTGATATTGAATTCTTCAGAGAAGGAGCAATTTGTACCAATGCCGAAAGGGTATGGGATGAGAATTCCACCGCAGCTCTCTGGGCACCCAAGTAGCGTAATGTTGCTCTTTGAAGATTCAGTGCTTTTCAACAGCAGGAGGAGAAGAACAAGTTGTACTTGCAACGAGTTTATTTTTGTTTCATTCATCATATTCATAGATAGCCTTAATTAATTACTCAGTAATCCACTAATTAATTTCTCTAGTTTCTGTCAATAAAGTAGATGCACCGTTACAGAAGTTCGAGGCTTCTTTATATAGTCTTATGATGAATTATTTTTAATTTAGTTACATCAGATCCAAAAATGATGACCTCATCAAAATGACGCGCTTAATAAACATTATCAAAGCCCCGCCGGCCATACATTTTCATATATCACGTGCATGCTGTTTTGAAAGAGATAATGTTTACTTTTTATTCCTTTAATTTTAATAATTAAAAACTAGTTTGTAATTATAATCGCAAAAATAATGAGCCACACATTTTAATATCACTATTTTAATGTCCATACATTCAATTATCCGTATTGATTGGAACTGTGGAGCCTTTGAAAGTTATTATACTGTAAACAATCGGGTTGTTAAAATTCCTTCTCCAATTCAAAATAAAAGAAAATATTTTACAAAGATTATGCTTGTTGGTTATCATTATAGCCGCATATGTTAATTTTGAGAAGGAAAAAAAATTATTGGACACAAGCAACCTCTCCCTTTTCTCCTCGGGGTCAAAATATTTCTGAAAAATATTTCTAATTTCTGTGGTACGTGGATATGACACTATGTTAGCATAAATATAACACATACGATATTTGGATTACAGGAAGTTAGTGTTGAGGCCAACGAAAATCATGATGATCTACGGGATTATCTGTGTTGTGTTGAATATAAAAGCAAAAACATATCTGAATTCATGAGTTTTTTTTACGTGCGAGCAATACCGATTCGATTCTTCTAAAATAACAAGGCTCTTTAGAGAGTCTCATTTAGTTTTTTTTCTCTTCAAAGTCTCTCACACTCCTCTTTAATGAATTCAGATAGCTTTGCATTTTGGGAACCAAACCATAACATACAGCCCAAGGCAGTTCTTGGCCATCTAATGTGGTAATTAATTATTCAGTTTAGCCTATTATAAAACTGGAAATTAACTCAAAGTTCTACACACACATTCTATATGACACATTAATGCTCAATAAATTATAAAACACATGACTACTTTTAATTTAGCATAAAATTGACAGTATACAATACAAAATTATTTTACATATTAGTCAAATGTTGGATTAATGATTCAACAAGCTCTCACTTAGACTATATGTGAGACCTTATAATTATGTATTGTGCATAACCGTAGTGAGATCTCTACTTTTCTATCACTTCTAGAATGTGGCCCAAAACAATTACATCCATCAATGATATTACTATAGGATCAAAGCAGGTTTTGCCACATTTATTCGTAACTCAACCAACAGTGGTCACAGATATTAACATAACCAAATGACATGAAATATGATTTGAATGTGTAGTATGAAAATTTCACATAATGTGATCATAACGTGCTTATATCCAACTGATTCACCCTTAAATGAGATCAACTTTAATAGAGTTAGAATGTAAACTAAACTGAAACTTTATTTCTTCAAAAATATCCTTAACCATAAATATCCAAAAAAATTGAATAATCTGAAAAACAAATATGTCATATAAGCATTAATACAAAATCCCACTAAAATTGTATATATTTACAAACTAAAGATTTGTAATTAACATGACACTCATACAAGCAACATGCTCATAAAAAATATTTTGGGTGACAACTCCTTAATAAATGAATCTGCAATCATGGAGTTTGTCCTGATATGCTCAATAGACAATTGCCCATTCTGCAATCTTTCTTTTATAACTAAGAACTTGATGCTCAATAGACAATTTTAATAAAAGTAAACCCTATTAGCTCAAGACATATGTTTCCATTAATAAGTTGTCTTTGGACAAAAATATTAACTTCTTATGATACCTTAGTGTAGTAATCAAGCTAACATGTCAAACAATTAACTTTCCTTGGACCAATTAAATTGGTCACATGTAAATAATCCAAATAACCATCACTACTCTTAATTATTACCACAATATGCACGTGTAACTTTAATAAATATTGATATTTCTTTAGGCCGGTGAATAATTATTACCACGCATGAAACCATCACCGATTCCCATCAATTAAAAATAAAAATTACAGGTAGGTAGATAACAAGCTGATCAAAATGGACATCTCATTTGCATAATTTAGTAGCCACTAGTGGTACATGCACCACTGGTACAAGCAAACACTTGAACAAAAAGGGCTGATTTGACCCCTACTGACAAAACAGAAAATATGGACCAAAACAGGGACTCAAATGCAAATCTAAATTTACCATCAAATAGAGGACTCAAAAATACACAAGTTCAAGACAAGTTTTACATTTTTATGATTTTATTTCGATTTTTAATGAATTTTCAAAGTTCGACATTTGAATCTGGAAAATGCTGAAAAAAACAGTGCATTTTCAAAGTTCGACATTTGAAAAGTCTAACTTTGAAAATAGTTAGAAAATAGCACAAAAATCCAAATGGAGAAAACTTCGGCTCTAAACCACTTGTTTTTCTGTCCTCTATCTAAGTGTGTAGGTGGATTTTGGATTTGGACTTTTGATCAGCCTGCACTGGCTGATCTGTCACAGGAGGTCAAGAAGGGATCTTAGCCAACTTATTATATATATTCTAACTTTACTATTCCTATATAAATATTTGACTATACATATATAGTAATAGAGGGCATAGATGAAAATAATAGTCAAGGAGGAGAGGAGAGGCGCAGATCAATACCTCAATCTAGTCGTTGAGATCGGAAAGGGAAGGGCGCGGCGATCCTTCTTCTTCCAACTCCACCTTTTCCTATGAGATAGCAACAAACAAAAAGACTAAGCAAAAGGCGCTACTATAATTTAAGCAATTGGTTAACTACTTTGAAGTACTTTGAAATAATTTGGATTTATGTTACAAAATTTGGATATACTATTAAAATCTAACCAAAAATAATTTGCCCCAAAATCTGGCTATGTCTCCTAAAAATCTGACCTGATTTCACCTAAAAATTTGACCTAATTTCACCTAAAAATCTGATATATGACCTGATTTCACCTAAAATCTGGTTGTCCCAAAATTAATCTTCATCGAATAAATACTTTGAAATAATTTCAAAATTCAAAAACTAGACATCTAAAATCAAAATTATTCCTTAAATGACATCTAAAATATGATAAAAGTCTGCTATATATGATAAAAATCTGCTATATACTTGACTGTATGATAAAAATCTGCTCCTAATTGAATATAAATTATATCCCAATTTAAATCTAAATAGCAAGTCTATAAATAGCTGCTGCAAGTCTAAATCGACCCATAAATAATTGTCTTGTCTTTACTTGGAATAAGAATTTCAGAAATTCAGAAATTATTTAATTTAGAATTTCAGAAATTCAGAAATTCAGAAAGGGAAGGGGTTCAGAAATTTAGAAATTACTTCACAAACAGTACATGTACCAGTACCGATTATTTCACAAATTCACAAATTTAGAAATATGGACAATATCAACATAATCAATTCATGCCCGCATTCAAGCTTTAAGTCAACCATTAATGACTATTTTACCCAAATCAAACATAACTTAGAAAGAGAAAAACTTGTACCAGTATGAAGAAAATCGAGCAAAGAAGGTCCTGCGGCTGCTGACTGGTGCAGAGAGGAAGGGTTTCGGTTGGGCACAGGTGGCGGTTGAGCGTTTTCGCGTTTCTGGCGAGAGCGAGAGACAGGGAGAAGAGGGAACAGGGCGGGTCAGAGAAGAGGGAAGAGGGAAGAGGGCGGCTCCGTCTGGCGAGCTGGTGGCGCGACGGCGCCTTTTCTATTTTTTCAACGAGAGAGAGCGCGAGAGATCGAAAGGGCTGGGCGGGTTAGGGTTTGGCGCGAGAGAGAAAGGGTCTGGCGCCTGTTCTTTTTTTTCGGAAAAATTACTTTCTGCGACCGGCGCAATGACCGGTCGCTAATTCTGGTCGCAGAAAATCCCGGTCGCCTATCCAAGTTGTTTTTTTTTTTTTTAACGGAAAAATCACTTTCAGCTACTGGCGAAATCCCCGGTCGCAATTTTCGATCGCTGAAAAAATGTTTTGTTGTAGTGAATATTTACACTCATTACATATACACAATAAAACATTTTATATTTAAAAATATTAATTTCAAAAGGAGAGCTCAATTTAATAAGGTGCAATTGTAATCAATTCGTTTTAAATATATAACTTTAATACCTTTATTTAAAATTAAAATTATATCCAATTCTAAAATTACAGTTTAAACTTAAATCTAAATTCATCCTAATTTATTAACAATTAAATATTAAATATTTTTTTTCTCTTTCGATTCTCATTTACCATGTGAATTAATTTAGTCCAATTGTAAAGACATCATCTTAAATTAAAGCATACTTTCATCAAAAACTAAAAGGCACAAGTGGTGTAGTGGTAATGTCCTTAAATGTAACATTAAAGCACAAGTGGTGTAGTGGTAATGTCCTTAATTTCTTCTCAAGTGGTGTAGTTGGTAATGTCCTTTCTTAAATGTAACATTCAAGCACAAGTGGTGTAGTGGTAATGTCCTTAATTTCTTCTCAAGTGGTGTAGTTGGTAATGTCCTTTCTTAAATATACACAAGTGGTGAGTGGTAATGTCCTTTCTTTTCAACCAAATGGATAAGGGTTCTAGTTATGCATGTGGCAATTTTGAACTTTTTGGTGTGGCAAACTGGATTGGAGAAACAATTAAGTTGTTTCATTGCAAAATAGACTGACCGAAATATAGCTGAAATGGTCTGTGTTGGCCCGAAACTTCTGAACCAAAAAATATGGACTTTTGGATTAAGCGGTCTAAAACTAAGTCTGAAACAGTCTGTTTTGGCCTAAAACTTTTAAACCGAAAAACATGGTCTTCTGGATACGCTGAAACAAAATTTCTGAAAAGGTGTTGTCTGGTACGGTGCAAAACTGGTTCTCTGCTAGTTAAAGTCGGTTCACACGCGGTTCATGCATGTAGTACGATTTCTAGTATTTGTACCGAATTTAAAGGGCAAAATTGATATGAAAACAGTAAAAATTCACTAAATTAATAAATCTAACACCACCAATTAAACATAATTATCAAACCAGAAAGTATAGAAAATCTTATGAGGCCAACGAAAACCATATGACCTACGGGACCATCTGTGTTGAGTAAGGGGCGGATCCAATAATGTCCAAGGGATCTCTGGATTTTGAAATTCAGCGGATGCTCCCCCTGAAAATTGTGCTGAAAAAAGTTAAAACCTTTTGGGCTTAGCCCGTTAATTTCTTTTAAATATTGCTGAAAAATGTTAGCTTGGGTTTATTGGATCCGCTGATCATTAAAAAGAATTAACGGGCTAAGCCCAAAATGAATTCGCGGCTCCAACATTCCAATACACTTTGAAAATTCGCTCTTACTCGCTGACTCCGAAAGATAGCACAAAACCAAGTTCGTTCGCCCCCTCTCCCTTGCTCTCTGACTCCGAAGAAGCCGAGTCCGAACTAGGGCTGGCAACGAGCCGGCTCGGTCCGAGTTAGACCAAGCTCATGGCTCGCTCGTTTTAGCAACGAGCAAGTCATGAGCGAGCCACCATTTGAATCCGAACTAAAAAAGTGGTTTGTGGCTCGCTTGTTTTTGCAACGAGTGAACCGAGCCAGCTCGTAAAAGCTCGTGGGCCAAAAGCCTAAATGTTTTAGATAATGTATTATAAAGTCAACTACTATAAATTAAGTTTGTAACTAAATTCATACATACTAAATTACTAAATCTTCAAATTCATACAAACACAGTTCACAAAATAAATTCATGCATATCAAATTCACACCAATGCATGAATTCATACTTGGACCGAGCTGGCTCACCAGCTCGCGAGCGAGCTAGACCCCAGCTCAAACTTGTTAATTTTGAATCGAGCTAGTGATAAGCTAGATTGTTAATAGCTCGGTCCACTAACGAACGAATTGTTAGTGAGCGAGCCAGATGCGAGTCATGATCGATCCATGAGCTACGAGCTTTTTTGCCACTCCTAGTCCGAACCAATCTCTCTCTAAGTCCGACTCCGAAGCTCTCTCTCACTCTTCTCTCTGTTAGCGACGCCGACACGCCGACGGTCTCGCAGAGTCTAAACCTAATTTTCCTTCTTCAATTTCTGTTTGCGGACTGAGCCTTTGAAATTGTGTTAGATTCGTGTAGTTTTAGGTTTCTTTGGATTTGCACTGTGATTATTTGAATTTGCATCTCTAGCCATTTTTGGTTTTTGCTTGCTTAATTGAGGGGTTTTTGTGGTGAACGACTTGCAAATTTATGAATTTGTGATATCGGGTTCAAAGATCCCCATGCATCTAAGATTTTTTCTTGGCGGTCTTAAATAATTAACCAAACAGCCTTATGGCTAACAGTGACAGTCTATATATATAATTATATATAAAAGGACTATATGGATCGTGGATGAGCGGACATTCTTAAAATAAAATTAGTCCAAAATATTGTTACAATTGAAAATATATAAATTTAAATAATTATAACAATTCTCTATTTGAAAGTTCGTAATTAAGAAATAGCACGGACTAGCAACCAAAAATTACAAATTTACAATATACTATGCTGTCTGCTGAATTTTCTGAGATCTCAGCTATGCATTTTATGGTGAGGCAGTTATTTGTAAGATATTGTTTGCATAGTGACAAATGAATAGTTTGGAGGCGGGGTTAAAAATTTGTGATTCGGGTATAGGTCGGGAATGATTCGGTACAACAAGGAGGTTTAAAAAAATAAAATAAAAATTCTTATTTTTTGCGTTTTTATAGCAAATAATTCGTTATTCGTATTTTATTCGCAAATAAAATGTATTATATATGTTTTTTTTGTATTTTTTTCGGAGTTCAGTTCGAAAACGTCAAAAAAAACGAACAAAACACTAATTATTCACGAATTTCTGACGTACAATGTTACTTTTATGATTGTTTGTACTTCAATATACTGGCTCTGTACATCCTGTACTCAAACTAAATCCCAGAACCCAATAATAAACTCCTCTCCTCCATCGGGACAGTAGTCCTACCTTGATCAGTTGATCTCAATTCTCAAGTGTGCAACAATTTGCAAATAATTTTGTAAAATATGCGACCCTGGCAGACATCTCTAGAAGTCTTGAACGAAAATTACATGGTGGAAAAAAAAATAAAGAAATCAACATTTGGGAAAGAAACCACTCTGAGAAGATTAAATTGAATGCTTCAAAATCACAAAAGTCCAGTATGGCTGACATCCCTAACAGACCAAAATAACTGAGATTTCGTAGGGGTTTTAAGTACTTGAACAACAACAATTAACCGTGAACTCCGTTTGACAAGGTAGGAATATATAGGAAATAAATAGTAAGCATGTGCAATTTGGATCTCATAAGAGAGAATAACGAGACCAGTTCAATGGAAGATGGAAGTAGGGGTGTTCATTGGTCTAGTTGGATTAAAATCAAAATAAATAAGTAAATTAAAATTTTATTCGGTTATTGAAAATAAAATCGAACTGACTGAATTAAACTTGTCAACCTAACAAGAACCAAACCGTACTAAATTTCAATTCGTTCGGTTGAACCAAAATTATAAAATAAGAAATTAATCATACAAATAAACCCACTGATATTAATTCCATATCCAACTATTAATCTAAAAATTTGAAAAAAAAAAGAAAACACCAGCAAAATATAAGCAAAAAAAATAAAAATAAAAATGAACCGATTAGGAAAAGTTATAATCTTTTCCGGTTCAGTTCAAACCCAAATAAACCTGATCCAATATACCCCCTAAATGGAAACTTTCCAATTCTATTTGAAGTTTTCCAGCAACACATCGGATATTAGACTTGGACAGAGTCCGATTAGTATGACATCAGTGTCATATGACCCTAATTTCAAAATTGATTTAATAGACTTCAAACGGCTAATCCAAACCATTTAAACTAATTTACTTTATGAGTGATGCATTTACAGACAATTTTTTATATTTTCAAGTTATTTTAGTATCAAATCAAGCGGTAAAAATATTAAAAAAATGAATGTATTAAATTCTCACTATTAATAGCATGTAAATTTTTTTGGGACCCAACTCTCTATTTGTCCAGAGAAGACCTGAGTCGTTCATTCTATAAATCTCAGCCACTCATCAAAACAGATCTCAATCTCAGCCTTTAATAAATAGTTTTGATTTTATACACATGTTTAATGTTATCAAGCCTGTAGAAATCTAAATTTATTTAAAACCGTATCCGCTACATGAAAAGCCTCATAGTAATTCAACAGTCTCCACACGTTTTCCCTTCTGTCCAGTCCCCACGCGTTTCCCCTTTATTTTTTTCCGACGAAGCGAGATCGAAGAGCGATAAACCCTAAGGGATGTCCGGAATGCCAAAAGAGAAAAGAAAAGAAGAACACCACCACACTTGGTTCTTCGATCTCCGCACCTCTTGGTTCTTCGATCTCTCATCTGAAAGGGAGAAAACAATTGCCCCGCCATTCCAAGTTCAAACAACATTGGTTCTTCGATCTCTTCTCATGGATTTGACCGGTAATTATCCCGCCCTTGCAAGTTCAAATTGAACCGACTCTTCTATATTTACATATATATATCAATCAAATTCGGTCCTCTCAAATTGTAGACTTGATTTTTCATTTGCGATTTGCAGTTGCACAATCGCCCTCTTCACTCAAACCCGTTGTTTTACTGAAATCGGAGATCAGAGATAGGAGTTCAACAATTAGCAATCATGGGAGGCTATGAGGAAAAATGAGGGATACTTCTGCTTATATGTTCAGAGAGGCCAAAATGAATTGGCGGACTACTTAGCTAGAAAAGGTATATTACAGAACTAGGATTATATTGGTTTTTACTTATCCCATGTTTTAGAAGTTGAAAGGAACATATATAATGCATAAAATAGGAACACTAATGTCTTGGATGTAAAATTTTGGCCTACAGGCATGAGAAATGCAAAATAAAAAATTCAATTTGACTTGCTTGTTGAGGCTTCATCTTCAATTGCGCTAGATGATTTTTGTTGAGGCTTCATTTTCAATTCTCAGGAGTTATAATTATTGAAGAGAAATAGTTGATGTTATTTACTGGTACGACCAAAAGCTCAGTACCGTATCAATATTCCTTTGTATTAATAAGGGAGAAATCATCATATCTTTACTAAACATTATATGTAATCGGACACAAGTGTCATTTTAGTTTCAATGAAATCATTTTTCTTGTATTATGTATATTTTTTAATCAATAATTTTAATCATATTTTTTAATCATTTTTCATCTGACTTTTTAAGTAGATATCATCATATTATGCTACAGATAAAACAAATTTCCATCTGATCTTTAAAATACATATCTTTGTATAATTGACTACAAAAATTCAAATAATTGCATTTACATTCATTTCATAAAAGTGAGCAAAGTTAAAAAGGATGAAATAATTGTATAATTGATATTATGCTACGGATAAAACAAATCAAATTTCCATTGATCTTTAAAATACATATCTTTGTATAATTGACTACAAAAATTCAAATAATTGCATTTACATTCATTTCATAAAAATGAGCAAAGTTAAAAAAGATGCAATAATTGTATAATTGATTTTTCAATCTCCACGGCAAATGAAAATATAATGAAGAAATTAATTAAAAATTAATCACATTTAAAAAAAGTGATCAAAATAATATTTCACTCCCCGTTGCAACGCATGGGCACTTGACTAGTTAACTTAAAAAGTCACACATTTGACCACTTGACTTGATATTAAATAAATTCATAAAATTATAAATTTTGCATGTAATACACAACTAATGAAGTAGATCAATTTAAACGGTTTGGATTCACCTTTAAAGTCGATTCGATAGGTTTTAAAATGACACTGATGTTATTCTAGTCATACTCCGCATTAATTGGGAACAGAAATTTCTCCATTTTCTCCATATTTTGCTGGCAAAGTTGCAAGGGAGAAATTGGACATAATTACACTTTTAGATAATATGGTGGCCGCCTGACCGGCTTATTCATTTAAAAATAAAAAAAAGAACATTAAATGAAAATACCAGGGTACGGTAGTTTCCCTTTGTTTGTTTGTTTGTTTATTTTATATTATTATTATAACGATGTAGGCCATCTTTAGTTCTTTGATGCTTGTTTATTTTCTATTATTATGAGAGTTTTAAAGGACTCGAGAAATTAAGCAGCAGACGTGTACCGTGTGTCCGTGTTTCTCTTATTTTTAATTAAACAAACTATTTATTAAAATTTACAATATTTTGCATTAATTATAATTACAATTAGCGATAGAATTAGACTAAATTAGTGATAGAATCAAATATTAAGTTATGAGAATCAAACATAATTAAATTAATCATGTAATGTTTTATGATGCATATGAGATCAATTTTACAGTATTTTTCTTTTAAATGGAAGCCTGTAGGCATAATTAATTAATTTTACAGTTAGATAACATTTTGGATATTAACATTAGTAAACAAGGAATTTATATCACTTAATGTAACAAAATAATTCTGTTTGGATCTGGACTGTCCAATCAGAATCCGCACGGCTATTAAAGCGATCCGTGCATTTTATTTCAGACCGGATTAGTCCGGATTCCGATCGGACGGCCGTGATCCAAACAGAAATATTCTGTTACCTCGGTGATATGGATTCAGTAAACCAGGCTATATCTCCTCCGCGTCACACTTACGCCGTTACGCGGTACCACTCCTCTTCGAGGAAACGCAACCCCTGCCTAAGGGCTTTTCCTCAAAAAAAAAAAAACGCAACCCCACTATTCCGGGAATTCGAATCCTCTGAGATATCTCAACTTTTGCGTGTTTTTACGGAAAATCAACACGGTTGAAATACGTTATGCGCGAATCTCAAAGCAAAAATAATACTTTCCCCGCACTATTACCGAATAGAGACCGGACACGTCGGTCATGCAAAATTTGAGATATCTCAGAGGATAAGCGTCCCATTCCGGTCTGTCCCTGACTCCCTGTCCCCCGCACTCTTTATAAATGAACTCCTCCATTCAGACACAAATGCCTCAATTCTCTACCCGCAAATCAACTCCACCTCCCCTACAATCCTCCTCTCTACAATCCTCCATAGCACCATGTTTCTAACAGAGAAGCACCGACTGGTCCCAGTCTTTCCATCTCCAAACCGCTACCCTCTCACTGATCCATTCGACGCTGCTCTTTCATCTCGCCTCCTCTCTCTACTCCCGATCCCAGTCTCCAGTTCAACAACTGTCAACAAACTCTCATGGCTCTCACGTGCTTGTGATCTTCTCTCTCTCACCATCTCGGATGCTACTTCTGTTGACCTATCGTGCTTTCTCGAATCAACTAGTCTTTCTCTCCTCGATTCATGCAATTCGGTCTCGGCTTTATCCGAGAGGCTTCTTCGCCGGCTTCTCTTTGTTCGTTTCTCGCTTAAATCACACAAAACAGTGATTCCGGAAAAGAAGCCGTTGCCTCAGTTAAGCGCAGTGCGATTACTGTCGTTAATGGAGAAACCACCACATGGCAAAATCGACCCCGTTCAAAACGCAATCTGTGCTGTGGAGGCGGTGTCTGCGCTTGTAATAGGCGCAATTTGGGTGACACTGAGTGGTAATGGAGAGGAATACTTGAGAGGATTGAAGGTTAATACTGAGATCTTTGCATGGGGGAAGGAGTTCAACAAAGTTTTGGAGGCTGCGTCGAAGAGGATTGAAGAAGGTTCTGTTGATGGTGAACTGGAAAAGATTGAAGCGATGATTGGAAAACTAACGGCTGAGATGGATTTGGACGGAGAAATGGAGAAGCATATATTTGATGAAATGGAGGGGACGTGTGTGGAGATGAGAGAGGGGCTGGAGAAGTTGAATCGGTCCATGAACGCGGTGTTTCAGGCGGTGCTGTGCGCTAGAAACGCGGCTGTGCAGAGTTTAATGGTTGGTGTACAGAAAAAGTGTTAATAGAAAAGAGGGATTATAGAATGGAAGTTTGAAAGATGTAATCTTTTTGAGGTGATTTTGGAATTTAAAGGAGAAAGCGATTACAATATTTGTTTTTAAATTTGTAGTGTGCTTCTCAATTGTTCAAACATGGGAGGAAAAAATGTAGATTATGTACTGTTTGTGTGTGTTTGAATATGAAAAGAGTTAAAAAATATATGAAAAAGCACAGTAAAAATACTATTTTGAGCGTGAAAAACACAGTGCTAGTTGCTTCTTCCAACAAATTCTTTGTTGTGCTTCATTAGATAAATATATTTTCTCTCGAAATAATATGTTAGAATCCATAGAAGTAACTAGTACATTTAACAGAATTTTGTTGCTTTGGAAATTTAGAAAATAATATATCAAACTAAATTAATATATATGAAATCCTAAGTTGCCGAAACAAGTTAAGAAGGATTTTTTTTTCTTTTTTTTTAAAGTAACAAGTTAAGAAGTTCATTTCGCGTGATTATGTTTCTTCAAAACTTGAGTAATATTATAAACAATCAAACATTTTTACCTCTAATGGGGGTGTAAACAGATCAGATACCGAGGGGTAGTAACTAAATTATGTCTCCGGGTTTTAAATTTCAAATACAAATGAGAATATGGCAAGTCTCGAATACGGATGAGAAGATATTAAACAAATACAAATAAAATTTGAATTAATTGGTTGGATTTAAAAAAAAAAAAATGAAGTATATGAGGCACAATGAAATCTGAATGACATGTGACATTTGAATCTCCTTGTAAATGCATATACGAAACGAATATAATTTAGAAATTAAAATAAAATTATAATATTTTTCATGAACTATGCACAATCACCAAGTTCTTAGTAATCTTACTTCAAAATCTATTAAATTGACTTCAAATAGCAAATTCAAACAGTTAAAACAAACCTACTTTGTGAATAATGCATTTACATACAAAAATTATAAATATTTAAATTTGTTTAGTATAAAGTTGGTCAATGATGAAATATAAACAACATTAAAGATTATTTTAATAAGTTCATTTTTCATTATTTTTTAGATTTTATACTAAATTATTTGAAATATTTATAAATTTTGCATTTAAATGTATCACTCGTCAAGTATATCGGTTCAACAATCTAGATTTATCATTTGAAGCCAATCTGGTAGATTATGAAGTTAAACTTTCAAGAGCCTTAGTGAGCTTAAGAACACCATAGTTCTATGCTACCATTTGTACAGTAGTTAAAAACTAAAATTAACTTTATATTTACATAAAAAAGATATATACTAATTAACAAATATCAATCACTAATTATCGTTGCATTGTTATTTGGTTGTTAAAATGTACCAAAAAGTTATAAACTTTTTAAAAAATGAAATATGAATAAATATTGAGTAAATTAATTGAATTTCTAATAAAATATTCTATTATACATTTACTTACTTCAAAGTCCAAATTAAATGATATGTGAGTCTCATAAACGGATATTTAAATGTCAAAGAAAATTCAATTCCAAATAATTTTTCGAATTCGTATTCACATTCGAATTAACAATTATATTCGTACCTGACCCGGATCGTATTTGTACCTGCATCAAATGAATCCGAATACAAATTATTGGATCCGTTTAAGGAAAGACTATTCCATTGACTATTCCATTAAGTACACGCATTGGTAAAAGCAAATGAAACATGCCATTCAGCATGTCTGGTGCATTTGAAGTAACAAACACCTAACATGAAACGACAAGCACCTAAAATTATCAATTTTTTTGGGACAATTCATGCCAGCAAAATAATAACTGGAATAGTATTGAGTTCCTTGCACACTACTCCAGTTCCCATGCAAAAAGTGTGCAATTGAGTGCATCCGAAAGATATTTTCTCTTTTTGAAATACAAGTGTTCCTATTCATTTTTATAAACTATTTAAAAAAAAAGTTATATATATTACTTTTCGTAAAGGGATCAAATTTATGAATACAACTGTCTATTTTGGTAAAAAATATTGAGTGAGTATATGGTACTAGCATATTACGATTTGTTATCGTGCTACGGCTCTATATTCGAGTTTTCAAATCCTAATGGTCGATTCGAACCGTTTATCTTGTTCTCCATATTAATATTTGTTTGGAGACCAAATTTTATATTTTTTGAAATTTTTTTACTATTTTTTTTAGATTTATTGAAAATCACTGTTTTTGGATGGTCCAAAATTTTCAGATCAAGTGATTTTCTAAATATCTAAAAAATAGTAAAAATTTTTCAAAAAATGTAAAATTTGGTCTCCAAACACATATTAATATGAAGAACAAGATGAACGGTTCAGATCGACCGTTAGAATTTGAAAACTCGAATATAAAGCCGAAGCACGGTAACAACCCGTGATATGCATAGTACCATAGACTCACTCAAAAATATTTATAAGTTAGTTTTCATGTATTATTTTTTATTGTTTGACTTTATATTAAATTAATTTATAAATTTTGCATGTAAATGCATAATTCATGAAGTAAATCGATTTTAAAGGTTTCAATTCGTTGTTTGAAATTAATCCGATAATTTTAAAAATTAAATTCACCAACATATTTAAAAACATCATGATTCTACTCCAATTAATCACAGAAGAAAAATAAAGAAAAGATATACCTTACAATTTTTCTTTGTTAGTTTGCTTCTTTTCTATTAAAGTATGTTTGATGTGTCTAAGGTATAATATAATTTTTAAAGCGATACAACTCTTTTGTGATTACTTTGTAGAGAAATTTATACAAGAAATTGTATTATAGTCCATCGTACATAGTTTGTAATGTTTCGAAAAAATATTTTATTTATTTTCAAGTTAGCTACATGTAAATTTATATCATTTTATATTAATATTTCTTCATATATATTTTTTTTGGAGCGAAGTCCAAAAATCTCATATACTAAAAGAATCCTTAAATGAAAGGAGGCATGGTCGTCATTTCAAATGACCAACTCATCGCTCTAATTCAACCGTTACCACAGGGGCGGATCCAGGATTTTAGTCAGGGGTAGGCACAAAACACTAATAAGAGCTCAAAAAAAAATTTATCATATAATCTCATGAGCTAAAGTACAAAATGCTAACAAGACTATAAAACAAAAAAAATAGTATTGTTTTACATATAAAAAATATATAATAATACCTATCTAGTCAAATCAAGTCGATGACGATGAACCAAGGTTGCCTCTACGGTTCTTCATATGTTGAAATCTTTGCATAATTCTTTCATTATTAACACCCTTGAACAAATCCCTCTCGATATAAGTAACCAAACAATCATTCAACCATTGATCTCCCATGCTATTTCTTGAGTCGTTTTTCACCACATTCATTGCCGAAAATACCCTTTCGACACTAGCGGTAGCCACCGGCAATATCAATGTCAATTTCACTAATTTATAAACCAAGGGATAAACAATATGTTTTTTCTTTTCCACAAGTTTTTGAGAAAGTTCAACTAATCCCCTTAACTCCAAAAAATCACTATTGCTTTTCAAATCCAAATGATAATTCTCCAATTGATTTTCTAGAGTACCAAGCTCCCATTGGTTGAAATCCAAGGGATAGAATTGAGCAAGTTTAAGCAACTTGTCTTTTTTAAATGAAGAAAAAGAATCATTTGGGTCTAAACATGACATACACATAAGAAGTTCGGTAGTTGTTTCCGTGAATCTATCATTAAGCTCTTGTAATTGCATATCAATAACCGTGTTAAACATTTCAACACGATAGTAATGCAAATTATTAAATCCCGTTGGCCGACGCCGTGATATACCGGGACGGATACCCTCCATGTCCGGAATTTCAATACCGTGTTTCTCACAAAATGCACACACTTCTTGGAATAACAATCCCCATTCCCTATCCCTCATTTGTTGGAATTTCAATACCCTCCAGGGTTAGGCACTGTATCTGAATCAGGGTTAGGCACAAGAGTAAAAACGTACTGGACCTAAAAAAAAAATTCAAATTTAGGGTTAGGCAAGTGCCTAACCCTGGGCCTATGTGGATCCGCCAATGGTTACCACCCCCCCTCCCACCAATTTTGTTAACTACTACTAAAACTTTCACACAAAAAAGAGGGTCCTTCCAAAATGTGGGTGCAAATTGGGGACCAAAAGCTTCCTTAATGGCATAGATTCACATTGAAAACAATTCAAAAATTTAAAATCACGGACTTGTTGTGGGCCTGATTGGGGCTTACGGTGGCCACATGCCTGCCTGGGCCCTGGGTTAATTCAAAAAGTCATTTTGTAGAAACCTTTTTTTTCTTCTTCTTTTGAAGGCCCAAAAGCCTTAACACATTCGGTCCATACTCCAAATCTACTCCGGATTTCACCATCAACGGTTTGCGCTACTTTCATTTCAAAGCGGTTGAAAATAAATCTCAAACAATAATGGGTCCTACTGTGAAGTACAGAGGATGTTGGTCTGAGACTTTGAATAAGGATGGGTGCGGGTCCCAACGAGTGCGTATTCTCTAAGATATCTCATATTTTGACCGACCGATCTGGTGGTTTTTTTTTTTTTTTTTTTTGAGAAAAATCTGGTGCTTATTCGGGGAAACCACAGGGCCAGTATTATTTGAGCTTCGAGAATCGTGCAAAACGCATTTGAACGGTTGAGATTTTCTATAAAGTCACGCAAAATACGAGATATCTCAGAGGATGTGAACGGTCCCACCTGTCTAATTAAATTTCCTTCTTTTACAATTTAACCCTTAGGTTTTAAATTTTTTAAGATTAGTCAATACATCAATTAAAAAGAAACTTATAATTGTTATTAGCTAGTAAATTACTATTACTCATTATATATTTACTAATTAATATATGAGGAGGGGATCCACTTACAACATTTGAAAGTTACAACATCTTACCACAACTTAGTTTTGCGATTTTTAAAGTCCAAACAGTTGATCCGAACCGTTCAACATGTAATCTTTATTAAAATGTGCTTGAAGATCAAATTTTACATTTTATTGAATTTTTTTTACTATTTATTAAGTATTTTACAAAACGGCTACTTTTAGATAATTCTGAATCACTGAAAAACAACATTTTTATAAAATACTCAATAAATAGTAAAAAAATTTAAAAAAAATGTAAAATTTGATATTCAAATACATGTTAGTTCAGATTACATGTTGAGCGTTTGGATCAACTGTTTGGACTGTAAAAATCACAAAACTAAGTTGTGATAAAATGTTGTAACTTTCAAATGTTGCAAGTGGATCTCTCGTCTTGATATATAGAGTTAGGCTGGGGTGCTATGGATAGCATAGTAGCCTCTATGCTACGGCTCAATATTCGAGTTTTCAAAATCTAAACGGTCAATCCGAACCGTTCATCTTATTCTCCATATTAATATCTGCTTGGAGACCAAATTTTACATTTTTCTGAATTTTTTTACTATTTATTAAGTATTTTACAAAATTGTTGATCCAACGGTGGCTGCACAAAACAGTAAAACCGTTGGATTAGCGATTTTCAAAGTGGCTTAATAAATAGTAAAAAAATTCAGAAAATTATAAAATTTGGTCTCCAAGCAGATATTAATATGGAGAATAAGATGAACGGTTCGGATCGACTGTTTGGATTTTGAAAACTCGAATATTGAGCCGTAGCATAGAGGCTACTATGCTATCCATAGCACCCCAGCCTAACTCTATATATATAATTATTTCAAAGTATGAATTCTTGAACATTACAATCCCTTAAACTTTCTATTTTGTTTTCCTAAAACTTGAATATTTAAAAAAACTCATACTAAAATTTAAATTAACTTAATTATCTTTTTCGTCTGTTCATAAAATACTTTTTGTTCGTTTAGTATTACATATTTTATTGAAAAACACGTTCAGCCATTTCGAATAATATCTTTGATTATTAATTTTGTCAAATTATCTGTGTAGTCAGATCATCTAGGTCGGTGCTAGCTTTTCTATATGAAAAGTATTGTTAAGTAAATATTTATATAAAAATTAAGTTAACATTTGAAGTAAATTAGGATGACACTTCATTTATATTGAATTGACCAGCAATAAATTGTCTCGGTTAACACTAGTCGAAAGTGTAACTTTACAGATCTCAATGTGGTTAAATTGAAAGTAAAAATATTTTATTACAACCGGAGATTTTACTTATAAAATTTGAAAGCTTCAATTTATGTTGTTTTAAATTTGGTAGTAATATTAATTTTGAATTATTAGATTAAGAATATTTATATAGGCTAAAGAGATGTCAAGTTGACATTCTTTTTAATTTTTTTATTGAATTAAGCTAGAAGATATTATATAAGTAAAATTGTTTTCCTTGCTGCGTATATTACTTTTCAACCAAAAGGAAAAAAAAAGTAATTGGAGCTAATGCAGAATGAGTTGTGAGAAGTAATACTATAGTGACATAATTCGTATTTTATTCGCGAATAAAATGATTTTTAGATATTTTCGATCAAACGACGAATTATTTGGCTTACCAATTTATCTACGAATAAAACGCGAATCACGAATTATTCATGAATAAAACATGATTTCTTTTGTTCTTTTGCTTTTTTGTGGACCAAAATATATCCAAATTATACTTGAATTATTCCCGAATTCAAATAATTCATTTGTCACTGTGATAACAGAGCACCTAAACAATATTAAATTCATACTAAAAGATTATACTTGTTACTTGTGTTTTGTTACAGCTTACAGAGTTTCAGGGCATTTGACAAAGAGATTCGATTGAATCCTTGCCCATGATACAACTTGTTGCAGTTTAGAACGCATCATTATAATTCAGACTTAAATAAAAGCGATAACTATTAGCAACACCACCATGCATGATTAAAAGAAAGCAGCAAAACAAACATTCAAAGATATATAAACCACACAACAGAATTACCATTCAACAAATCTTCAGACAGCTCGATCGATCAGCTTATTTTTCGAGTGGATCGAGGTGCTCACTCTGCAGCTCGATAACCTTCTTCCATGAATCACGACCCGTGATATCCTTGACCCATCTCACCACATTCTTCCTGTCAGTAAACAGCTTCTTTCCCCTCATCTCACCCCTAGTTACCAGATAGTGTGTGTTAGGGATGTGTGACAGGTCAGCAAGGGTGAATTCATCACCGGTTAGATACTCATTCTCGCTGAGCCTCTGATCGTACACATCCAAAATGTTCGAGAGGCGCTTCTCATTATTTTCTATAACAGCCATGTCATATTCTAAGCCTAGTGGTTTGGAAAAGGCCAGGTGGAAAACAAGCTCAGAGCTTGGCGGTCCGAAGTTGAAGGCTTCAGCCTGAAGCCATTGCTCGATACTTGCCTTTTCGAGGAAGCCGTTCCTATAGAGCTTCTTATTTCCATGGTCTGGGTACTTGCTGCATAGATGCCTAATTATCTTCCTTGAATCTACATTACAAATTTTAAAAACAAGTAAAAATTACACTATGATCTTCTCTTCTGAATGTCAGAATAATTAAAATTTGTATACACAGATTTTGTACAAGAAGAGAACAGATTTCCTCTTACCTACTAAAGTGAGGTCTCCCTCACTGAAAGTCACCTGCCCACTTGGATCCTACATGATCTCAGATAAGGAGGAACACAGTGAAATACTGACAAAATATATACTTTCAAAAAAATAAAATTCAGCATTTTTTTTTGTTAATTAGTTAATGATGAGTTTAAGTTTACGTACATGAAGCTGGAGGAGCTCAGGAATCTTGTGCTCCCTTCTGAATTTATCGACCCGGATTAGTTGGAACTTAAGATCCTTCTCAAAGAGACATGTCAACACCCTTGCAACATCGGTTGATGCCGGTTGGCCAAAAACCTTCAAACTCACCATTATTGAGATAGCAGAGCATCAGTGCCATGAAGGGGATTTATGGAAGATTGGCAGGAGGAAATCTATTCTTTATTGCTCAGTGAGATTAGGATAGAAAAGAAAAAAGGAAAAAGAAAAAGAGATCAAAGCAACGCTAAAGAAAGATTGGATTAACTATATTATATATAACCATTGCGCGCGAAAGGTAAATACATCACTGCATGTGACAGGATCTTGTGCTTTTGAGTTCAATGGTGGCACGTTTATTTTTATTTATTTTGTAATATTCTTGATGACATTACATCGATTACTAAAATGTGACAGCGTAGTCCCAAAAACATATGTTACGTACTAAAATGATCCTTAATTTAAATCAGAGGAGACACGGTCACCATTTCACCACTCTAACCACCTCACCCACGAATTAACATCCTCTCCAATACTGCATAAGGAAATCTTTTACAATTAATGGATCAGGACTGTTTTTCTTAGCTTGGCACGAATCTCAAAGCCCAATAATACTGCTCCTGCGCTAGCCCGAATCCTAAAGCAATGAGATTTAATCTCAAACCGTAAAGTGGGGCCCATCATCTACAGTATTGGAGGGGAGTTGAAATGGACGACCCATATTTATTCTCAGTCGGTGCCTATTCGGGATAACACAGGTCACAGGACCAGTATTATTTGTGCTTTGAGATTCGTGCCAAGTTAAAAGAACGATTCTGAACTATCCGTTTCAATTGTCCTCAGTCAGATAACCTGAGTTGATATGAATTCCCTTTTTAAGGCTATTTTGTTAACTACTTTTAATACTTTTCAAATTATTAAAAAAAATATATAAAAAAACCTGGGTGCAAAATATGGACCAAAAGCTTAAAGGCATCTGCTCACCGATCTGGACTCTGGATGTCTAAAGATTGAAAAAAAAAAAAAAGATATAATCATGGCCTTGGTATGAGCTAATATGGGCTTACCGTTGCCGCATACCATCACGGGCTTTGTTTCAAAATATTTAGGTAACCCATTTCAGGGGTTCGGCCCTTGTAATTTAACCTCGCGAACCGAACCTCATTTTTATTTTCTTAGATATTTTTCTTTTGTTGTTGAGAAAATCGAACCTCATTTTCATGGACTTGGAGTTGGAGTTGGAGACTAGATTGAAAGCAGACTTCCGAGTTCCGACAATTCACCGATTAGGACACAATGCACGGAATCGCTTTAATATTCGTGCAGATTCTGATTGTACAGTCTGGATCTGAACTTAAACATTATGTTTCTCGAGTGATATGAAGTCAAAGGCCCAACAGCCATGACACTTCGGTCCATAGTCCAAGTCTACTCAGATTTTTTCCATCAACGGTTTGCGCCACTTTCGCCTATATACACCCTCGTACAGTCGTATCCCTAGTCTCAAAAAGAAACCGCTCTTCTCTTCTCTTCTCTTCTCTTCTCTAACTGCCTTCTCTTACAACATTCATCTTCTTCCAAAGAAAAAGAGAGAGAGAGAAGAAAATAGAAAAAGAAATTCAACATTGCATCCCACAATGGCAGTATGTGGCTTAGCGAAGCTGATTTTTATTTCGGTGATGATTGTCTGTTGCTCGACTGCACATGCGAACCATATCGAAGTAGGAGGAGAGAACGGGTGGGCCATACCGCCTGAGAAAAATGACGACATGTATAATCATTGGGCTTCTCTAAATCGCTTTCAAGTCGGCGATACCATTTGTATTATACTCTCTCTTTCTTTAATCTTTACAATTGATTTTTTTTTCTTTTGGTATTGGATTCAGATCATTTTTTCTTTATGCAATTATTCTTTTTAGACTTCTTGTTATCAGCAAATTTGAATTGATAACTGAACCGCATTAAATTATGAATTATTTCAATTCAGTTATGAAAATCATTAGATGTATAATTCAACAATTGAATGAATCCTCGGTAATTAAGCTTTGTTTCAAATTGATTTTGCTAGGATTTCTGTTCTATTCTAGTAAAATCACAAAATTGAATTATACATCAACAGGCAAGTTTATAAAGCTTTCCAAAGAAGAACTAATGAAGAAATAACATTTTCAATCCGATTTCATTAAGAAATCGAAATCTTTCATTTTATCGGGAATTTTGGTTGTTCTTTTCTTTTCTTTTCTATAATATTAGAAATCCTGTTTAGATAGAATCTGATCTTACTACAAATATCTTCCATTTTTAAAAAAATAAAAGATAACAAATTTTAAAATATCATGGCAATTCCGATATTTCATTATATATGAAGATTATAGTAGGCATTTCTAAAGACATTATTCTTGTAACTCCTCAATCACAGATTTTAAGTACAAGAATGACTCGGTGATGGTTGTAAGCGAAGAAGACTACAGCAATTGCAACTGCACGCACCCGCTATTCTTCTCCAACAATGGAAACACCCGTTATGAACTCGATCATTCGGGCCTGTTCTACTTCATCAGCGGTGAGGAAGATCACTGTGATCTTGGCCAGAAGGTAATTATCAAGGTGCTCGATCCACCCAATGACATCAGCCCAAGTGGGTCCTCTCCAGACAAGGCCGAAATCCCACCGCCTCCTCTTAGCCCCCCTTCTGAACAGAAACACAGCGGTACCACGGCCAGGATTAGGGACTTCAGTCGGGTGGTTTCAGTTTTCGGATTATTCGTTATGATCTTAATTTGCTGATTCTCTCTCTTGGGTTAGGATTTGTGCATGAAGTTTTTCGCTTTTGTGTGTTTTTTCCTTCATGTTCTTTTTGTTAGAATGGCACTGAAGCTGTATTAATCTCAGGTTCTAGGTAGGAAAATCTTTCTCTGTCAGCATGTGAAAATGAATTACCAGTTGATAGCTTTAGAGCAGTTATCACAGTACTGGTAATATAATGCACAGTTTGTGTAAGTCTAGGCTAATTTAGATTTTGTTTGCTGAACATAGAATTTGGAAGTTTAATTTGTGCAGTTATTCAGTCGTAGAAGTAGTTTGTTTCTGTTCAGATGTTTTTTAAATATTTAGTTTGTTAAATCCAAAATTAATTGCTGGAGGTACAACTAAACCAAAATAAGACAAAAGTAATGCGATTTCCTTGAGCAAAGAATTAACAGAGTTGTTTTGACTTCATGCAGCGCATGAATCATATACAGTGTTGTTTTGATTCTAGAGTTCGTATGCTGCATGAAGCTAAAACTAATCTGTTAAACACTTTATCCGGTTTCCTTCCACAGGGTCTTATTTTCATGGTACACAAAAGCAATCTTATAAGAACGGAGTCTAGATCTCGTAACAAATTTCCTAAGAGTTTAGTTAAAATTATTGAATTTATAATGATAAGTGTAATAAAGAGGAATTAAATAATAACATAAATTACTCAAATTTATTGAATTTATCACTATTATTCATTGCTCAATCAGTATACAAAGAAGCTAATTACAAACGAGAGAAGACCATCTTTATTCTCATTCGTTTTCACCATTTGGGGAAGGAATTCATCTCACAGCATTGATGAATTTGTATCCTCTGCATTAACTCAAAAGGGAATCTTTTGAGTTAATCCATCTCAACCATGTGATCTGCTTTAAGATTCGTGTGGACTAGATCTGCACTAATATTAAAGCCCCCCTAAGATAAAAGCAGGAGTCGGATTGGCTCCGTTTAAAATCAGACGGTTAAGATTCATTAACTCAAAAGATTCCCTTTTGGTTAATGCAGAGGATACGCATTCTGCATTGATTGGGTTGACAGTTTTGACATGACAAGACAAGTCCATCCTTTCCGAGTAAGCTATCCTTGTAATTGGCTTGACAGTGGGTCCAGGTGACCAAATTACGTTGGATCTAATGCGGCCTCCTTCACTGTTAGTTTGTGCGTTCTAATGTCATAATGTGTGGTCTTGTTTATATTTTGAGTAATTCTTCACTTGATAATTATTTATATTGACGATCTATCTTTAAAAATTAATAAATAAACTTAAAATATGACATAATGTATACAAATCATGCCTATAGAAAATGAAGAACGGCGTTTGTTTTATTGTACATTAAGTGATTTGAAATTTTAGTTGTCAGAAATTAATAATTCATATTTCATAAGGCATAAAATATACTCAAGTTGTATGAAATTAATGATTAAGCTATTTATATGTCCAGTAGCATATCTATAATTTTACGGTTTTACCTTTTATTTAACTTTAGTTGAATTGATTTTAAATAATTATTATTAAGAATAATAGTAAGTGATATTTTGCCTTTTAATAAATACTATAATTGAGAATCAATCTTTGATCTAGTTACCAAGGCAATGTCTTATGTGCAGGAGATCGAAGTTCGAAATTCAAATGACAATGTCTTGTGAATATAACTGTTTTTAGATTGAAAAAAAAGGAGGAAAAAACAAAGAAATTAACACGCAACTCTACAAAAGGATTTGCCTGAATAAATCCGGCAGGCTCTATGACACCAAAACCACGAGTCCGTGTCCCCCAGGTACCGGAGGTGCAATTGAAAAACGTGGACGGTAAAGATCAATTTCATCCATATCAATCTCAACCGGTGCCTGTTAAGATTGTGGGGGTTGCCTTGAGATACGTGTCATGTGAAATTAAAGGTCCAGATTTACCACTTGCATCTCAAGTACCTGGGTGATACGGATTCCTAAAGTAAAACCACAATCGCCCTTCCCGCCAAAATTTGCAGTGGGACCCTCGCACGTCTGTGTCCGCATCGTCTGCATTAACTCAAAAGAGCATCTTTTGAGTTAATACATATTGGCCGTCCGATTATAAACAGAGCCCATCCGGACTTAAATATTAGTGCGGATTTAATTCCCACGAATCTTTAAGCTAATCAAACGGTCCAGATGTATTAACTCAAAATATTCCTTTTTGAGTTGATGCAGAGGATACGAATCCCGTCACGTCTGAATCGTCTCTATAAAGTATAAACCCCTCCCAGGTCTCCAGTTCTCCATACGAACCGTACCACTTTGAAAGCTCCATCAAAGAACAAAAAACCAAAGGGGTCAAAGCGCAAAATGGCAGCAGCTTCCAAAACCCTAATGGAGATGATGCGTCCAGCAAAGCGCATCCGCTCGGCCTCCAAGGAAGGACTATCCCCTAAATCCTCCATTTCCGCCATCTCCGCCATCTCCGATGGCGGCGCCTCCGGCTCCTGTGTCGGGAATGTGTCGGTGGAGCGCCCCGCTGTTGTGATGACGCTGGAGCAGAAAAGACGGATGGAGTTCAACAAGGCCATTGCTAGGTCCAAGCGGAATCTTAAGCTCTGTGCTGATCGTATTGAGAAAGCTAAAGGTACTATACTAGACAGGCCACACTGGTCTCATTTTGCGACCATATTTTTATATATAATTTTGTTAACATGATTTTAATACCTTTGGATAATTGGGAAAAAAATCATGTATACCACTCAAACATCTTGAAATTATGTATTTCTTCTAGAATTCATAATATCATATTTACCCTTTTAAATTTAAAAACTCACAAATTTATCCAATTTTTTTTTTATTAAAACTCATTTTGAATTTTTAAATTACCCATTTTACCCTTTATTAAAAAATAAAAAAATGTGTAGCATGTATAAAAGACACTTACCTGGCCATTTTATGATGTCAAATGTTCATTTCTCTACTTCTTACCCATACACAGTGACATTTACCTGGCCACTTTATGATGTCAAATGTTCATTTCTCTACTTCTTACCCATACACAGTGACATTTAAGTATGCACTTGTGTGCGTGTCACAAGTAGAGAGATAAATCATTAGTCCTCACAAACAAATTAATTAGAAGACGGAACACATTTTATAATAAAGGTTAAAATGGGAAGTTTATAAATTTAAAATGAATTTAAATAGAAAAGATAATAAATTGGGGAAATTATGATATTACAAATTTTAGAAGGAGAAATACTTGATTTTGAAACTTTTGAGGGGTACACATGAAATTCCCCATTGGATAATTATCCCAAAAGGGTATTACTCAGCTTAACTAAAGACTACATCGCCGTAGAAATAATAAAAAAAAAGTTCCTGGCAAATGTAGCCGATGGAAGCGGATATGTTAAGTTGGATGAGCTGCTGGTGGAGGATTCATGGCTCGAAATCTTACCTGGTGAGTTAAAGAAACCATATGCGCAAAGTCTTTGTAAATTTGTGGAACATGAGATTAGGGGCAGCACACCCATTTACCCTCCTCCGCAGCTCATATTTAATGCACTCCACTCGACACCATTTGATCAAGTCAAGGCTGTCATAATTGGACAGGTAATATTTGTTTAATTTAAACCTCAGATTATGGCATTTCTAACCTGGCATTCGAATTAGGTGACATTTGATCCCACATAACTAAATGGCACCAAAAGAAAAGTAATAAAGCAAAAGAAAAGATATTCCCTGAGTGAAGTTTGTTCAATTCCGATTTCTATCTGGAGTTATTAATCAAGTTTAACCTTTTAGAAATATTTGGGAGATATTAAATTTTAAAATCTTTTGGAGATATCAAAATTTCGTACTACCAATGCCTGGTAATCAGCAACCTCAGATATGGTATCTACGTTTTGTTCTTAATATCTCCCCTAATTGTTAATTAGGATCCATATCATGGTCCTGGCCAAGCAATGGGGCTATCTTTCTCAGTGCCAGAAGGAATAAAGATACCGTCGAGCCTGGTTAACATATTTAAGGAGCTTGAGAAAGATTTGGGTTGTAAAATACCATCGAATGGGAATCTTGAAAGATGGGCCATACAGGTAAATTTTTGTTCATTTCAGAGTGTCCTTTTACTTTTCTCTCTGGTTGTGTTGCCTGTAAGAGGGGGAAGAGGGCATTAATTTTACTTGTGTAATTGAGGATTAATTATTTTCATCTCTGTGCTGGTTATATCTGATTAGAACTTAAAATGTTAATTATTTAGCTCTGCTGACAAGTGTTTTAACTTTTAAATGCAGGGTGTCCTTCTGCTCAATACCGTTCTAACTGGTACTCTTTCTCTACTAGGACATAACAATTTAATTACATATATTTATTTTTAAAATAAATAAATTGTGCCATACATTTTTTTTTTCTCTTTTTTTGCCTTTTTTTTATTAATTAGTGCGGCACCACCAGGCTAACTCTCATGCAAAGAAAGGATGGGAGCAATTTACTGATGCTGTCATTCAAGCAATATCAAGGGAGAGATCAGGGGTTGTTTTTCTTCTTTGGGGAAACTCTGCCCAGGCCAAGATCAAGTATTTGCTTAAGACTAATCTAATCAATACTTGGATTTTGTTGTTATAATAATTTATAAATGACTATTTTTGTTTCAGATTAATTGATGCATCCAAACATCACATTCTAAAAGCTGCTCATCCATCTGGCCTCTCTGCCAACAGGGGCTTCTTTAATTGCAAGTTCGTCTTTTTTTGTTTTCTTTTTTCTTTTGAGAAATTGTATCCTAATAAAATTTTGGTGTTTACTACTTGAATGAGATTAAGTTAATCCATGAGTGAACATTCAGATAAAGCACAAAACAAGCAAAGAACGGTACTAGCATGGTTTCATAGTCTAGTGTTAACAACAGCTGGTTTAAGAATTTTGTTGAATAAACATTAAAAAAAAATTGTTTTTTGTTGAATAATGTATTATTTTGTTGTACTTGACGCATTTGTTCTTCTGAACTGCAGGCATTTTTCTCAAACAAACAAGATATTGGAGAAGCTGGGATACACTCCAATTGATTGGCAGCTCTAATTAAGTTCCAAAGCATGGTCTTCCTTTTTTGTGCTTGAAGTATTTGCCATGAATTATGATGTGCCTTTTTGTAAAATTACAAAGCTGATCTGGCGACAGCACCACGTTTTGTTCATAATGGTGCTTTTGTATATTATGCAATGATCTGTTGTGTGCAATTTGCAGTTGCTTCTCTTTTGGTGTTTGAGTTGGATTGTTGGAGCAACAATTGCTGAATATTTATGTCCGTAATTATACTTATATTTTATTTTGAGTAAGGCTACGGTGATATGGGTTGCATTGAGAGTTACAGTGCTACGGCTCAATATTTGAGTTTTTAAAATTTTAACAGTTAATCCGAACTGTTCATCTTGTTCTTCATATTAATATGTGTTTGGAGATCAAATTTTATATTTTTTGGAATTTTTTTACTAATTTTTTAGATAGATAGAAAATCAAATATCTGAATGGTGCATAATTTTTTAGATTAACTGATTTTATACCTATCTAAAAAAATAGTAAAATGTTTTCAAAAAATGTAAAATTTGGTTTCCAAACACATATTAACATGGAGAATAAGATGAACGATTCGGATTGACAGTTAGAATTTTGAAAACTCGAATATTGAGCCGTAGCCCTTTATGCAGCCCATAACACTGTAGCCTTACTCTTTTTTTTCACTTGTGAGTTTACCCGGTTTTTTTATTTTTACCCAGAAATATTATTATTTTAATTAAAATACCCAGTTTTTCGCCGGAATTTTAAAAATACCCAACCCGTGGAATTTTTCCACGGGTTGAAATTTGAATTCCCACCGTGGAAAAATTCCACGGGCCAGACCTAAAATTTTTTTTTTTTTTTTTTTTTTTTTTTAAAACATAAATTTGTATTTATTTTTTATTTTTTGTATTGAAATATTAGAAATATTGGATATATTTCTTTGAAAATAGATGGAATACAATATAATTTGATTTATTAGAAAGACTGCAACAAATAACCCGGATCAATATTTTTCAGATCAGATTTTTCGCGGCTGTAAGAAAAATTAATATATTTCTTTATGTGTTATTGGAAAAAAATAAAAATGCTTAGATTCCGAGTTATTGATCCCGGTTCAAAAGTCACTTCTATGTAATTTAGAAAATATTATAATCTTTCTAGTACATTTAATTTATTAAAAGTTTTATCTATTTTGAGAATTATTTTTGAATAATAATCATTAAATAAATTAAAGTTTTTGTTTTTTTTTCAAAATAGATATAACTTTTAATAAATTAAATGTACTAGAAAGATCATAATATTTTCTAGATTACATAGAAGTGACTTTTGAACCGAGATCAATAACTCGGAATCTAAGCATTTTTATTTTTTTCCAATAACACAAAGAAATATATTAATTTTTCTTACAGCCGCGAAAAATCCGATCTGAAAAATATTGATCCGGGTTATTTGTTGCAGTCTTTCTAATAAATCAAATTATATTGTATTCCATCTATTTTCAAAGAAATATATCCAATATTTCAATACAAAAAATAAAAAATAAATACAAATTTCTGTTTTTAAAAAAAAAAAAAATTTGGGTCTGGCCCGTGGATATAACTTTTGAATAATAATAATTAAATAAATTAAAGTTTTTATTTTTTTTTCAAAATAGATATAACTTTTAATAAATTAAATGTACTAGAAAGATCATAATATTTTCTAGATTACATAGAAGTGACTTTTGAACCGGGATCAATAACTCGGAATCTAAGCATTTTTATTTTTTTCCAATAACACATAAAGAAATATATTAATTTTTCTTACAGCCGCGAAAAATCCGATCTGAAAAATATTGATCCGGGTTATTTGTTGCAGTCATTCTAATAAATCAAATTATATTGTATTCCATCTATTTTCAAAAAAATATATCCAATATTTCTAATATTTCAATACAAAAAATAAAAAATAAATAAAAATTTCTGTTTTTTTTAAAAAAAAAAAAAAAAAAAAGAAAAAAAAAAGGGTCTGGCCCGTGGAATTTTTCCACGGTGGGAATTCAAATTTCAACCCGTGGAAAAATTCCACGGGTTGGGTATTTTTAAAATTCCGGCGAAAAGCTGGGTATTTTAATTAAAATAATAATATTTTTGGGTAAAAATAAAAAAATCGGTGAGTTTACTCTCTAAGAGCCTGTTTGGAGTGACTGGACTCCAACAGGACCCACTCATAATCTCACTTGACTCAAATTTTGCTTAATTCAAGTTGTGTCAAAGTCGTTTAAAAGTCATGCTAGAAGAGAATTTGCAAATATATGAAGCACGGATTCGAAATTTCGTTGTTGGCATTTGACAGCTGACACCAATATGAAATTCTAGATCGGCACAGAACTTTACAAAGTCTGAACAATTATAGATACTAAGATGGACTGATATATTGTTATATATGTTTAAATCTTATTGACATTTATGTTTTGTATATTTACAAATCTTTAGTTATTACTTCTCGTTTGAATAAATTTTTTGAGTAAAAGTTGAAGGTTAAGCTATCCAATATAATATTCACAAAAAAAGATTCATTTGAGTTTCGAATCTGCTTATAACTCACTAAATCACACAAAAATTGTTTTCTGTGTCAGGCTGATTCAAATAAAGCTGCTATTATCTTTTACTTTATGTTAAGATTTGACAATATTGCAATAAGGATTGTAACCTGCGGATCCTGTATGTAGTGCTTTTTTTAAGGTTTGCATGTAGCTGTTATACCTGCGCATGGCATTTTCTCAACCAATATTTTTTGTTGAGCAAGCCTTGGGATAGCATAAGGTCATCCGTGCTACAGCCTCAAAAATATATCGTATAAACTTCAAACTTCGATTTTAGTAGCTCAATAAATTAGTTATATAATAAACTTGTAGAATACTAATTTTTACTATTTTTGAATTTGTTTTTTACTATTTTCTATTATTTATGAAAGATGACCAAAAGTAACCTAAAAATAAAATAAAATTGTCAATATTTTAGATTATTTTTTGTCATCTTTCATATATCATAAAAAATAATAAAAATTAGTATTCTACAAGTTTATTATATAACCAATTTATTGAGCTAATTAATCAAAGTTTGAAGTTTATACTATAGGTTTTTGAGACCGTAGCACGGATCACCTTATGCTATTTATAGCACCCAAGCCTTACTCTTTTTTGTTTACAAATTTATGGTACACAGTAAAGAAAGAGAGGACATGCGATGAGCGTTGCAGCCGTTCATGTGGATTTTAGTGCCCAATTAATGGGTCCGCACCAATCAAACCCATTAAGTTAGCCAAACCTGTTAATTAGAAAAATTCAGAATCCTTAATACCAGCTTTTGGTGCGCTGGGCACTGGATCCCATCCGCTGCCCTCAACAAAAAGATTACAACAATATTAAACAAATTCTGAAAAAAAAAAAAAGAAACAGAGATCAGCTGCATGCATGAGTACCAAGTTCGCTGATGGCATAGTGGACACATCTTGGAAATTCTTTTAAAAATTAATAAAACAATAACTAAAAAGAAGGAGAGATAAAAACTAGAGCAACCTTAAAAAGTTTCTTGAGTCACTCAAATCTGAGTGAACAATTCACTGCAAGTAATTACATGAGAAACAAACAAACTCCAACATAAGGAGTCCAAAGAAAATACTTCTAAGAACTAACCTCACTCTCTGACGATTTGTGTGACACCTGGCGCTTCACGAATGATGGTAAGAGGAATAAAAATAACAACATTTTGCAAATCAAACATGTAAGAAGCTTCGTACAATCGTACTCAATATTGACATAAGTATCATTGCCAGAAACAGACGGCCAGCAGTTAACTGCAACTGAAATTTAATCTAACAATTAGCATCTGTAACTAAATTTTTTCTCTAAATATATATAGTACCGGTCAATGGCATAGACAACTCATCCAAGTTTTGTATCCATTTCATAAGATAGATATCGTTTTGGCCAGTGGGGAATAGTCTATTTGGATCTTTCAAACCTATTATATATATGCTCTCTGATGTGCTTATGTTGCTTGGATCCGGATCGTCCGATCAGAATCTGCACAGATATTAAAGGTCCGGAACCAAACTCAAATTTTGAGTTACTTTAGCGGATCTTGACCCAACATAAATTAATTATTACTCTTGAAGTCCGGAAATGAGAGAGCATGAAAAAAGATATCCGTATCACGCCAGGACCCAGGTATCTGAGGTGCAAACGGAAAATATGGACTGTTTTTTTTTTATTTCACACAAATTTCCAAACAGCCCCCTACAATTCCAATAGGCGTCAGATTGACCGACTGAGATTAATCTGAGTCATCCGTTTATGAAAGAACGTTGGAGTAAAGATTTTTATGAAGCCATGTTTTGATTACATAGCCTTCATTTCATTTCATTTTCTCTGGACATATTTAGCTTTTGACAGTATCATATCAACGTTTAAACCAAAAAATTTAATTGGTGGCAAAATTGGTCATTACTGGGTCTACTTTGACCCCTTCCCTACAAGCAAAATTAGCTTTATTTGTTTTCCTAATTTTTTTGAACATATGTTGATTCAAAGATCTGATGGATCCTACCAAAAGCAGAAATAAATCTGCTGTGGTTCTTTGAGAATCACAAGACTTTGTTATTCTAAATCCATCACTTCATATGTTTTGAGATTTGTGTATAGAAAACATTTGTTTTTGAGATTTGTGCATTCCAAAAAATTAAAAGATTTGAAATAACAAGATTCTATGGTTCTCAAAGAATCACATGTGGTTCTCAAAAAATCACAGCAGATTATTTCATACCGAAAGCACCCACTTTAAAATGAAGTTGTCATTTCTTATTGGTTTGAATTCATCTATTTAATATGATAAGAAGCAAATTTATGATGATCAAAATACTATCTAAAAATTATGTATATATAGGACTAACAAACAGATACATATTGATAGCTTTTTAATAGTAAAATAAATAATTTTCAAACCATCTTTTTTAGGATCTTTTATTTGTACCATAGTCACATAAAAGTTAAACAAAATACAATACAATATTTGTACTATACAATTATGTGGATAAGATGTTGGAGAAAACAAAAAATTATCATTATTCAAATTTATGCAAAAATTACATTCTAAAATTTACCGGATATCCCAAACTGCATTTGAGCATCTAAAGAAGAGATGCAAAGATGAAATTTGTTCACAAATTGAACATGGAAAATCACACATTGAAACCTCTCCTCTGCATAAGCTCTCGTGTCAGTATTCTATACCTATTTCTCAACCTCTTCTCCCTTCTCCTCATCATCCTCGGTGGAGGTAGATAGCACCAATTCCGTGCAAGTAACGCAACTTGCTCTATCCTAAATCCATAAGAGAAAGTTGCTCAAATCCATAAAAGGGAATAGTACGGCACATGACCGATGTAGCCCTCATCAACGTGTCGAGTTAATTCTGCATCGGTTCTATACCGATTAAAACAGTTTAGACACCTTTTCTTTAAACCACGTCCATGAGGGCCCTTTTTATATTACCGAGTGAGATGCTTTTTGCTCTTGAAACGGTAGATACATTGTTTGGTACAGCAAATCCTGCAAAAATATAACAGATAGCAGTAAGCTAATTGAAATGGTTAATTTTAAAAGAATAATTGATTTGGAGACAAATAAAAAAGGTCATAATTTTTATAAAAATGATAGTGAATGACATTGAAAGTCTCACTGTCTCTTCTCTGCCACATTTGCTTTAATTTTTATCTCTGTCTCTTCTCGTAACAATCCGAAAATTTTGAGTTATGATTATTTATTTTTAATATTTTTTTTATATAATTTTGAAACCAGCGTTATACGTCTATTGAAAATAAATAAATAATAAAACAGTAAACTTGTCATCTTTGGTTGGATTTTTTAAATAATTAATTTGATTATATTTGTTTCCATTAATTTCTTTCTTTCCTTTTACTCCGCCAGTCCACTATATTCATTTCCATTTGATGCCAATACCGCCTCTCTGTTTATTTATGTTTATTTTCATATATTAAATTATTCATAAAACTGATCTTTTGAATTATATTAAAAGGGCTTAATCAATTGCGAAAAAAAAAAAAAAACGACAACCGCTGCCATAATAATTTACCCTTTTTTATTATCCATGATTTCTATCTCATTTTCTTCGGATAAGAAAACCAAAACCAAACAGAAAGAAAAATGTCAGAGCAAAGAAGAAGCGAAAATAGTAAAGAAAATAAAAGAGAATTTTGTAATATGCCTAAATGGAATTTTGATCCTACGTCGCGATTAATTTTGTACAACTAGCTTTTGAAATATCTCACTATCAGATAACCGGACTTCTCTATAATCTGTGTTTTCGTTTTGTATGATTGATTTGAATATTGGTATTGTCACACCCCGTAGCCATGAGTAGTGACAGAGTCCCACCGTAAACATATAACTTCATGTATGCTTACAAGGCAATTAAAATATACTCACAACATCACAATAAAAGACATAAAACAAGTATATATATAACAGTCCAGGTACAAAATATCTGGTAAAAGTAGAACATACAAACATGTATCTCGTACGGATACCAACCATAAGGTATGATATAGAGAACTATATAACAAAACAATATATACTTCTCAAGTCAAATAACAAAACAACTACTAAGGTAATATAGTGACATATACCAAAGGTCTACTACTCGCGTGCCTCTCCAGATCCAACCGCACTGAAACCTGTAAAAAGAACCCAAAGGGTGGGGGTGAGAATTTATTTCTCAGTGTGAATTTGCCACAATCAGGTTGTTGGACTTGCAATCAGAACTCATGTTCAAAAATGAAATCCATACAATATTACATTAACAATTCTTTAACAATATATAAATAAATGCATATGCTTGACAATAAATAATCAAATGAAATACAACTTACGAAATTTCCAAGATGAAGTTCAAACAAGCACATACTCGGCCTAACTCATTTTTATTATGGCTGGTAGCACCTAACCGATCTGGACCCTTTATCTGACTCTCATCTGTAGGGTTACTGACACCTACATATGTTCCACCGAGCTGGACCCTTTATCTGACACCCATCTGTAAGGCTTTGGCTTAACCATTTACTATCGTCTAGTTCAAAGTCATATATTAAAAATTCACTTGAAATAATTCAGAATGTCATAATATACAATTGACCATCCAAATACATTACCACGTAGGATAATGCCCCCGAGCTACAGACGTTACATATTAGTCATCCACAATCACAATCAACATATATATATAGTCACCCACCCCTCGTTCCAACCGGTATTGAAAACCGTAAGGGTCATTCACCTAATGCGCCAATAGGTTCCTGGGATCAAAGTCAGCTAGTCAGACTTTGCAAATTCATTCACATATAATTCAACAATCATAAATTTGTGGTGACTTTCAACCATAATCAAATCATAAGAGAACAATCAAAATAACAACCATACGAATATGCAAATCAACCATATCACAACAATTCAGTTTTAAATGGATTGGGTTGTGCACATAATTTACACAATTCTAATTATGCAGCAATCAAACATACAACATGATAATCGAAAAAGAATTTAATTTTTGAAAATGAAACATCAAACAAGTCCAAAAACCCCGCACCTGATTACAAATAGTGTATCACACACCTATGGTTCGGACATCTCGAAAGGTGCCGCAACCTCTTTCTCAACCGAGCCTATACCTATATCCACATATATAATTGATTTAATCTTTGTTCGACGATCAATATGCTTACTTGAGTTATATTAGTTTCTTTATACTTTCCTTAAAGTAAACTCTTAAAAATTCATACACAAAATAAAAAAATAGAATTCTAAACAGCAGCCCTTAATTCTGACCCTTGATTACTAAAACTGCAATAACTTTTTATAGGAAACTCCAAATGACTTGAAACTTGAACCACCAGAAACTAGACTCCAAGACACATCAAATAGACTCTCATTTGTCCATAATAATTTAGAATTGCCCTTTCAAATTCGCTCATTAATCAACCTCAAAATCTTTCCACTGTGCAGTCACAAATTTAATGGCAAATCAAGTTTATTCATCAATACTTTATTCACCGATATTACTTAACATCCATCTATCTATTCTCATACCAAATTGGATGGTTGAACATATAAAATATTTAAGAGGTAACAAATCAATTTCTCCACTACCCAAACCCTAGATTAATCAAAACAAAAATAAATTCCAGATTTTAAAAGAGAGAGAGAGGAACTTACCAATTAACACCCTTATTTATTTGATTAGACTAGATTAATCACAACTCCTCTCTAATTTTTGGATTTGAGACAAACCCTAGGTAGAAAATCAAGATTAGGATGAATTTGAGAGAGGAATTACCAAATTAACAACATAGAAACTTAATGGTGATGGATTACTCACAATTAATACAAAAATTTCAGATTTGAGCAAAATCCTAAACAATGGAGAAAAATTCTAGATTTTGAGAAGAGAGGAGAAAAAAGAAAGTACCAATGGAGGAATTAGATGGCTACTATTGAGAGATAATCAACCAATCCAACTTTTTTCTTCAATTTCTTAAGTGATTTGATGGATTTTTGAAGGAGAAGAGAGTGATCTCTCTCTCTTTTTTCTTTCTTTTGGCAGCACACACACACGAAGGGAGAGAGAGGGCTTGAGTTGTTTACATGTGTTTTGGATATTTTTCAAAATAGACCCTCAAATTGTTTGATATTACTAAGAGAAGAACTTATATATATAGTTATGTATATAAAAATCCCTAGATTTCTTAATTAATTTCTTTTTTTTATATATAAGGTATAAATTTCAAGATTCGATTGAGTCTAACTGTTTCGAAATTTCAGACTAATGTTATAATTGTTTTAATTTTAGACTCCTAGTTCGTCAATAAAATTTTGATTATGTTTTAAACAGTCTAATATTTTTTTTATTGTTGAAAATTTCTTAACGTAACAGGTATTGAATATTGGATTATGATGTCATATTTAACGGGATAGCGGGTCTGAGGTTGGAATTTTATTTATCCGATACACGGGGGCTGCTAGTCGTGGTTGGAATCGATATGCAGAGAATGCTAGTTGCAGTCGGGTTTGATAGTTGAAAATATGATGTGACTTGTTTTACGGATAATTTAGACCAATGTGCTATCGCAATATGGATGCATAATTTGATGTGTATTTGTGTAAATTAAGCCAATTATAGAGAAGCACATCGTTAAATAACTGGTTACTGAACTTTGTAGCTGATTTTGTTTTGTTATTTTGTTTTCATTTCTGTTAGCGACGTAAGTTAACGGGTCATGGAAAAGTGCGATAATGATGTTATAAATTATAATTACGCTCTGGATGCTCAAAATCTGGGATGTGACACTTCTCTTCCCCATTCGCTTTAATTTTTACCTTATATCTCTCTCCCTCCTTCACTATACCCTACTGCCCTAAATAAAGATTCGCAACTCTAACTATCTTCAAGATGAAAAAAGAGTGAGAGCTTCACTCCAATGCTGATAAACAACACCTATTTCAAATTTCTCCCTCTCTACTAATCTCCCGTCTCAACATTCAATCCGAAAAAACATGGAAAAAACAAGGGTAAAAGAAACATTTCACCTTGGCAAAACGAATTCTCGCCAAATACTATCATTTTTTCTGTGATTTCTTGGTATGATTTGAGGTTACTGAAATTCCGTTGAATCGTTTCTATTTTTGTTTATCTCCGCGTTCCGACCAGCTTATTTAGAAAGAATTATGATTCAGATTCTCGTTTAGGTTCAAAACTTATTGTCTGATTGGAACCCATCCATTCTCTTTAAAACAAGAAATGGAATTAACGTATTTCCAAATCCCGCGATCAGAATGCATCGAGGGAGGGATGTTCACTTCATTTGGCGCGATTTGGAGAGAAATTATGGCTCCAACGAAATCTCGCGAAAAATGATCGGCTTCTCATTTGGGCAAGTTTGGCGGGAGTTTTGCATTCCAAAATTACCCTCCACTCCACTGCTCAACACTGACCTCGCCTCTTCTCCTCTTCCAATCAGACCCACTCAAGCCCTAAGCAACTCCAATCAGTTCAGAAGCAAGAGAAGAAGAAGCTGCGTGCTTGATTCCTCAAACTGATCGTAGGAAACTTTACCATTTTTTAATTATATTAACCTAGAAAATCCATTGCATGAATGCTATCAGTTTATAAAACAGTTATGTGACCTTATAATTTCTAATTTTTCTTAGAAATTTATTCTTATTCCTATCCCCTCTATGGTATTTTCTTCTCTCTTACGAAAGTCAAAATTCACAGTGAACAAATTTGACCATTCAGTATCCATTTGATTTATTAGAAACAATTGTGATTTTGTATTTTCTGAGCTCTTACGAAAGTCAAAATTCGCAGTGAACAAATGAGTACTAAAATGTTTGAACAAATATGATTTATGTTTTATTGTACTTTTAGGAAAAAGATGACCAATTTTGAAGATCGCAGCACTGTTTTTCTATAGCAGCTTTTACAATGTACGCTACATATTTGAGTATTTAGCTTCTTATTGAGTACAATAAGAATCAGATTTTATAAACCAAAGTTGAGGCTAAATTTGACCGAAGAAGAGCACGTGATCGGTTGATGAACGACTTGAACAAAGATCCTCATGATATCATACATATGAGGCCGCATGCTTTTCAAAGACTGTTTTATTCTGGTCCCAACATTTTGTACTTTGCATTTTTGCAGGAGAATACTTGATACTTCAATTCTTTGCCACTTCTTCTTGCTTGAGCAGTGGCTTCAAGTACTAAAAGTATTTATTGTTAGATATGTATTAACAGGCCAGAATATTTTAGGCCTTAATTAATATTTAAGCATGAATTAAGTCTTTTTGGGCTGTATCAATTATGAGCCCGAATTAATCTGATTTTCTGATATGATCTGATTAGATATGCATATTTGAATAGGTGCGAATTGAATGGATAAGATCTTCTGAATAGGTTTGATCAAGAGATACGATCAACAGATGTATTGTATTATTTATATACAATACATATCTATTTTCGGATCTGATCTTTTTCTCTCTCTTCGGAATAGACATCTTTCTCTCTCTATTATTCGGAATAGGATTCTCTCTCTCTCTAATCTGTTCTGTTTTCGGACAGAAAAGATACACAGACAAAATCGAAAATAGGATATATTTTCGGACAAGAATAGAGAAGAGATTTTGGATAAGAAAAGAGACTAAAAATAGATGAATGGGATTTTCGGATTTATTAGATGAAACCGAAAATCTGATCTGTCTGATTCGCGCTTAGTCAGAAATAAAAAGGAAAAGCAGAAAGACAAGAAGGGGACTGCAAGTTGACGCTAGCACTTCGACTTGCAGTTGTTAGTCAACCTGTTTGTGTGGATACTGATAGAGACGCGACTGCGGTTATTGTTGCGTGGATCCGACATAAGGTGTACGAATCGAAGAAGATTGCTGCTAGGACTTGAAGTTTTCACTGCGCGTCTAGTGGTAAATTCTGTTTTAATCTTGGAATTAGTTTTATACTTAGATTCTGGTTTTCGGGTAGTGAACAAATCTTGAACTGAATCGAATTGTTGCACTATAACCTACCCGAAATCCCAACATTTATTTCTATATTTCCTTGGGTTATGTTGTAAATATGGTACAGAGGTTGCATATGTTACAAAGTTTTTTTTTTTGTTTTTCTGGTACAAAGGATTCCTTGTACTATTGGGTTTTGGCGTATCAATTTTTACTATAAAAAGGGTCTCAGGTAACACTTGCAACAAGAGGTTTCTATGTATCATTTTTTATGCCATAATCTCAAGCTTCAAGTATACTTCTTAGTTTAATTTCTTCTTCTTGCGTGATAATTTAATTTTTTTTAATTCGATCTTACTTAAATTTCTTCTTCCTGCGTGATAATTTACAAAAAAAAAAATTCGATCTGGTACAGATCTGGTATACTTCTTTTTAGTATACTACTACATTCATTTTTTTATGCTTGATTATATATTGCTACAGATCTGTGGTATACTTAATTAAAAAGCTCTTCTAATTTCAGCACATGGATTAAAAATGGATAAAAGTAGTACGCAATAGAAAATGGAAACTGATAGCCGCTGCTATAGAATTAAGTAATAAGCACTCAATTTTCCAAGCACTGTATTGCAAAAAACCCCAAGGAGTTATATCATAACAAAAACCCCCAAGGAGTTAATAACAATGGAATAATGTCATTTTCAAGCAACAGAACTTAAAAAACAATATCACATTTATCAAGCATTATCAATACCATTATGAATTATAATTTGTGATCATATAATACAACAAGAACTACATTAGTTACAATTAGAATAAATTAAGGACAATATCACCCACCAAATACAAACAATATAACAACAGTACAAGTACATTGGGCGTTTAGGAGAAATGTGATGCAAGTTCGGTAGAGAAATTAGGAGAAAGCCACACCATGTTCATGGGTGATGATGCAACACACAAATTCTTACAATATCTCACTTTCTGGTCTTTCATACGATATACGCCAACATCATGATATAAAGCTTTGCGTTTACCCCTCATCTTATAAATATCATCATTGTCATCATACGTGCAGTCTGCAAAGTAAATACGATTCCCCTTGCATCTAGGATGAACCCTTGAATCCAATGATAAGGAGTGGTTGTATCCTATAAACACCATATGATGGCCAAGGTTTTCCAGCAGGACACACCTGTGCTTCACCTTCTCTGTGTACTGCATCCCGGCTTCGGTGTCGTACCTCTGAAAGTACCCAGATTTATTCTCTACCAACTTGAAAACCTGAATCTCACTAGTCCACATGCTTGAGCTTTTTCTTATCAACTTCCACTGCACTCTTGCAACAACAACCAACTCACCGCATAAATCCACAAGAAAATATTTGGCTAAGGGACTATAACCCGGTTTTGCAACCATTGTCACCTTTGCAGGGCCAGCAATATCAATCTCAAAAACAGCACCAAAGTGATTGATTGCATACAACTTACTATTGTGCATGATAATATCATGAAGGTACAGTGGAGAGATTTCAAGTCTCGTCCATTTTGAATCACCAATTCTACAAAAGCGAATTGTTTTAGAATCTGAGACTAGAGCAACAATAAGAAAACTACTTTGGTAAGCACATACAATTACTTTCCTAATATACCAATAAGCAGAAGGATCGTCTTCAAAATTTACAATTTTATAACTTGGAACAGTAGATAAATGTGGTAAGGGTATTTTCTTTCCTGTAAGAGGATTTAGCAAGTTAATTTGTGGGTCAGGATCAGTGGTGCCAACTGTTACTAACCAACCTGCTCCAGACCCAACTATCCACTTATTACTAAATTCTGGCAAATGGAATCGGAATCCACCATATCTTTTTCGTTGGTTGAGACTGTAGATTCGATGTGTATTAGGACCATCAGTACCAGGATGTAGGAGCATTGGAAGTGGGATCCTCTTGGGTACGAAATGGTGCATTGGAAGTTTGCAGTAGAGACTCATGTGAAACCCCAATGCAACATAGCGCCATTGCTTACAAACAGCACTAAAGGAGACCACATCTACTGGTAAGTCTAGTCTTTTCATGATGTTGTCCACAATATCAATCGGGAGTTGAGACCACAAACCCCCTGTCAAATTAATTCTGCCAAACACAACCAACCACAAAAAGAAACAATTAATTTAATTTAATTAATTAATGAGGTACGTAGTTAACAAAATACGATCAATCGAGATGCATGCATCGATCGATTGTACATCTTAATTAAACAAATAAACTGCAAGGCTGATAAATCCTTAATTTCAGCTATTAGCCAAAAGGGTAGTAACATATAAGAGATTTGTTTGTAATCCAAGATACCCAAATTGTCCAGTTGATTTCATTGTTTGTAATCTAAAGTAAGGTACCCAAAATAAAATTATAGATTTTTGAAGAGAATCATGGATTAATAATTCAATTAAAATTAAACCTTGCTTGTTATATAATATATGCATGCAATGCAATCATGAAAAGAAATAAAATACCTGCATCTGCATGGTTATATATAACTAAATTGATGGACAAAAGTCTCTTAATTGAATGGATAGAGAGAGCAGGATGAGATAGAATTAATCGCTTATCCAAGATAGAATGGATATAGAGAAAGATATCGGAGGCAAAATTAAATTAGCCTCTTTCTATTATCAGAGAGAGATTAAGAGAGGAATTGAAAGAAAGTTCTGACCTTTTTCTTTTAGGAGCCATAGAGAGAGCGATGAGAGAGACGAGATCTAGGGGAGTTGCGACGGTGGCTTCGAGAAGAATAATTAGATGGGGTTTCGATCGGAAAGGAAACACTAAACCCTAAAACCCTTGTATAGAAAGACACAGACAGACCGACAGACCGTTTTAGATTTTAATCAGCCCAAGCCCAAAGATAAACAAAAATAAACTAAGCCCAAACCCAAGTAAATTAGCCCTATTTGTAAAATTGTCATTTGTTAGCCCAAAACTAAGCCCAGATCTACTTTGACCCCTTCACTACAAGCAAAATTAGCTTTATTTATTTTCCTTATTTTTTTTAGCATGTGTTGATTCAAAGATTTGATGGATCCTACGAAAAGCGTAAATAAATCTGCTGTGGTTCTTTGAATCACAGAATTCTATTATTTTAAATCCACTATATCGAAACAACTGTTTTTTGAGATTTGTGCATTCCAGAAAAAATAAAGAAATAGATTTAAAATAACAGGATCTTGTGGTTCTCAAAAAAATCATGGCATATTTATTTCACACGAAAAGCACCCACTTTAAAATGAAATTGTCATTTCTTATTGAGTTGAATTCATCTATATAATATGATAAGAAGCAAACTTATGATGATAAAAATCCTATCTAAAAATTATGTATATATAAGACTAACAAACAGCTACATATTGATAACTTTTTAATAGTAAAATAAATATTTCTAAAACCATTTCTTTTGGAATCTTTTATTTGTACCATAGTCACATAAAAGCTAAACAAAATACAATACAGTACAATATTTGAATTATACAATTATATGGATAAGATATTGGAGGAAACAAAAAATTATTGTTATTTTAAATTACACATATAGAGCTGGACTATGATGCTTTATGTATATTTAGATCCATAATCTGCGCTCGCCCTATACCAGCTGACTCCTACCCCTCACACATTTGATTTGCGGTTTTTCTCACAATTTTTCGCTTTTTTCTCTGTGAAAAGAAGAAGGAAGAAGAAAAGAAAAGGAAAAGTAATTTTTAATTTTGAACTTTAATTTAGTGGATCCCCGGTACCTCACTCAACACCGGTGTTGTCAAAACAGGATCGGATCGTTGGTTCGGCCTGAGAAAACCGAACCTGGTTTTCCTATTCGATTATGTTATCAGATTATTTATGCAAATAAACTAACCAATTCTATTTTAACTGGTCAGTTTTATTTATAAAATCAGTGAACCAATAATACAAACTCTTTATAAACCAGAGATAAACACCTAATAAATTTAAAAAATAAACGCTTTGCATCTTGAGTATAAAACACTTTTGATATATTTGCACAATATAAAATTTATACAGCAGCAACAATAGTCATCGTCATAATAATAATAATAATAATAAATATACGTCTAGAATACTCTACAATCAATTTTATATACGTCTAGAATAATGTACAATCAATATATAATTGTAGATGAGCAAATACGAATACAAATAAAAAAAACCAGAAATATAAAAATATAAAAATCACAATAGATTGTGTAAAAATCATATAAGCATACTCATTTTATCGAGCAAATACAAATACATATATAGAAATAGAGGATTGTCAGAATCCAAAATTAAAGGAGAGTGCTATTCTAAGAGCATGAATTTTAATTTTGAGTGCTGAAAAGAATTATCTTAGTTTTAATACAATTTTACCCCTTATTAAATACTTTCTTATTTTGCTTCTAATTAATTTATGTTATCAATTATGGAAGGGAAATTCATGCCATCAAAAGATTTTTATTTAAATTAATCCTGCTATTTTCCTGCCTAACAAAGTTGTTCATTCTATGTAGAGTGGAATAAGTAACAAAATTATACATGTACAATTCCAAATTGATTAAAATTTAGAACAGTTAGAAATAAATTTTCTAAATAATTAATTGATGGGGGTAATTCAATGAGATTAGTCAAAAAATAGTGGTACAACAAATTCATCTCTATCTGATCCAACGGAAATTATTTGGATTAAAAAAGATGGTCAAAATTTGTTAGTTCCAGTATGTACAATTAAAATTATGAAAAAAAATATCACATGTTAAATTTTGAAACTTTTTCAATTGAGGAATTATTGAGTAATATTTAAAATTTAATAAACATTTCGTAATTTTCTAAGTATTTCATTTGTAAATTACAATAGATAGTTTCATTTTTCGGGAGATCGTTTATTGTGTTTTAATGGTAAAATATTAATCTTTAAGATAAAGTAACTTGGTTTATATTGTAATCATATGAATAAAAGTAAAAATAATTGCATTTCTTATTTATAAGTTTCATTATACAAAATCTGTCATTTGTATTGTTAAGCATTTTAATTTTTTTTTTTTTTTTTGTAAAGAATGTGGCATGAGCACTCTCTCTGGTGTTTATTTGGTGGATATATGTGACGACATTATATAGTCAGATTTTTCCTGAGTTGCTGCTAAAGGAAATTTTTCAAAAAAAAAAAAATGACATATAGTCATATTTGGGCTTGTCTCAATTTCCAGGTGCAATTCAAACGAATTACTATTTCATTGAGAAGAATGGATGGAGAAAAATTTCCAAATCAAATGTTTCCTTTATTAATAGTAATTTAATTCAAAATAAAGATTGAAAAAAAGTTTTTTGAGGACAGAGTTGATAAAGAGGAGGGAAAAAATTCGCTCAGCTCTCAATAATATAATTCTTACTTTCAAAATAGCGCTCTCCAAAATTAAATCAGTGCCAAAATGAAAACGAACAAGACAGATAATTAATGAATATTGATTCAAATACATATTCTAAACGGCTAATAAATATATATTAATAGAAATTGTGTAGGTTTAACAGATAAGTGAACATATAAAATGATAATAATAAATTTAAGGGGAATTTCACCCGGGAAACGAGAACATTGAAATTACATATTCTCCCCTATAAAATTCATAATATCACATTTACTTTTCTAAACTCCAAAAACTCACAACTTTACACATTTTATTCTTTTATATTAAAACTAATTTTCATAAGAAAAAAAAAAGCCAGTCTTGTAATTGGTCCGTTTTCGAGAGCAAATGGGTAATTTTTTCACTTTTGACGCTTACATTTTAAAATTTATGTAGCATGTTTTAAAAAAGTGTCAGAAGTAGAGAAATGACCCATTTGTCCTCAATAATGGACCAATTACAAGACTGACACTTTTTATAAACATGCTACATTTTTTTTATTTTTTTAATAAAGGGTAAAATAGGTATTTCATGAACTTAAAATAAATTTAAATATAAAATACATGAAAATTGATAAATTTGTAAGTTTTTAAAGTTTAGAAGGGTATATATGATATTATGAACTTTCGAGGGGGAATACGTAGTTTCCATGTTTTTTAGGGGTATATGTGAAATTCCCTCTAAATTTAAATAATAAAAATGATAACAGTTCCGCATATATTATTTGATATTCATTAATACACAACAAGTGTATACTGTTCAAGAATATTCATTAAAAGGAAAAAAGAAAACGCTAAAATTGAGATGCTTTAATCAAATAATTATGATTCGGATAATACAAGATATCCGAAATTTTTTTTTTTAAATAACTATGAATTATTCATATCTAACTTCTTCTTTTTTTTGTAAATGCGGATACGAATAATTATGAAGATCAGATTCGTACGGAATAATTAGCATATGAAGCTTAAAATATACACCGTCTTACTTGTGCGCGTAGGAGATTATTATTCCAATTTATTAAATGGACGGTGATTTATTGACAATATATTAACTTTGAAAATTTTGATAATGATGAAAATAAATTTATAGCTTTGAAATGCGACTTTTAAAATATGACCTATGCAATTTATATGACATACATTAGAAAAGACAAAACTTAATTTATGTTTACCGTTTATCAAACAACTTAAAATTTGCAATGACCTACGGACAATATTTAATTGAATATCAAATGATATCAAAATTGTATGAAACTTGACAACTAAGCAATATACATAGCGTATATTGATTTGTTCTATAGATTAATACTTTTGTTTTCAAAATTCTAATAGTCGATTCAGAATCGTTCAACACGTTTTTTATATGAAAATATACTTATGAGAAGGGATCTATTTGCACAATTTTTATGACACCAGATTACGTCCTACATTTTTAAAGTCCAAAGAGTTGATTCAAACCGTTCAACAAGATGGATATATTAAAATGTGCTTGCATATCAAATTTTATATATTTTTTAAAAAATTTCTATTTATTAAGATGAGTACAAAAATTTAATTGTCTGAAAACAACGAAAAATACTTAATAAATAGTAAAAAAAATAAAAAAAAATGTAAAATTTGATATGTAAGCACATTTTAATATATTCATCATGTTGAATGATTTGAATCGACTGTTAGGAATTTGAAAATTTTGAAAATATGGAGTGTAATTCGGTGTCACCAAAAAAGAGTGTAAGTGGATCCCTCCTCCATACTTATATACTAAATTATATATAAAACATAATTTTACTTTTTTATATAGATAAAAATAGCTATTTCTAAAAGCTAGAATTCTTAGATCAAGTGATTTTTTACCTATATAAAAATGGTCACATTGTACGACTCTGATTGTCTTAATTTTGTAAAATTAAGATATCGATCTATAATACAGACTAATTTACGGCTTTTACGCTGTACATAATACCATAACCTTATTCTTATTAAAATTATCCAAACATACATTATTATTAACATATTCGAACCTTATCAAATTGACCTTCTCTATAATTTTTCATAATATTACGTGCCACACAGAATAATGAATTTTTTATAAATCATAATTAGAAAAAAAAAATTATGAAACCAACGTGATTACTTTTTTTTTACAAAACCATAAAAGCTGATATGTCATTTCGGTCCATTTTTTTTTGGAGACCGAAATGTCATTTCGAGAAAAAAATACGTTAAAAAATTGTAAAAATACATGGAACCGAATTGTCATTTCAGTTTCAAAAATAAAAAAATAAAAAATTTTGAAACTAAAATGACATTTCGGTTTTTACGATTCTTGTAAAAATATAAATAAATAATCATGTTAGTTTCATAAAAAAATCTTTTACTAATTATGGTTTATAAAAAAAAATCCAGAATAAGTACGGCTCCCACAGTAACACGCCAAAGTGCCAAAATCAGTTGCCAGGTTTTCTTGCCAGCTAAACCAAAGCATATACCGTAAGCCCCTTGAAATCCACAGATCAGTCCGATCAATGATCACGAGTGATCTGATGAGGACCCATCAAAGATTCAAATGTCGGGTCCACAAGAGGACAGCTAGCCCGGGCCCGTCGCTCCCTCCATATCTTTTACTTGATTCGGTCTCCCCGTCGGCCATGACTTGACCTAGACCTTGTGGAAAACAACGGGTAAGATATTAACAGAGAGATTTTTGCTTCGTGAAGTGCGCTAATACTATCCGGCACTTGTTTGTTTCACAAGTCCTTGCGCTGTCTTAAGCAAAAATTCATCTGTTAAAATATTTACCCAACACAACGCGCATAGAAGCACTTTTCACGGGTAAATATATTAACAGGGTAGTTTTTACTTCATGAAGCGGACTAACAATAGCCGACACACTTGTTTCTATAGTCTTTGCGCTGTCTTAAACAAAAACTGGTCTGTTAAAATATTCACCGAAAACAACGTGCATATATGTACCGTGACAGCTTTCTCTTTCTTTCCTGGTCTTTTCCCACCCAAACATGCCATGCGGTTTTGTCTCCTCCCCTAGTCCCTGCTGCCTGCTCTGTCAATCTGGCTGACTGGCGCAAATGCCAATTGGAGAAATCCGAATTGGAAGGAAACTAATTCTCAAAAAGGCTGGCTCGTAGAATCCCACGACAGTATACCGTTCCTGTCGTGTTATTTGCATAAATATATACTATTCCAAGATACTATTCTGATCTTGTTTTGTTGTTTGGATAACACTGCTGACATTGTTCCAGTCTTGCCTGATCTTGCAGCGTCAGATGGTTAATCTGTAAATGTACGAGAATTAATTAATAACTTTGGTAGATTAAAGCTGAAAGGAAATAGATGTTGTTCTTGTCATATCTTTTGGAATAACATCAAATCATAGTGATTCCGAAAAGGAAATGGATGTTGTTCTTGTCATATCTTTTGGAATAACATAAAATCAACTAAAATAATTTATTCTATGGGATATTCGACAAAATTTAATTTTGATTATTTTTATTCAGAAAAATCTTATATTAAGTAATTCCTCTTATCGACCAACTTTCAAATAAATAAATAAAAATGTGTTAATTTTGGTGAAAAATAGTGATTAAAATGCATGAACCGAAGACATTTTACTCTCTTTTTTTAATATTACAGCGGCCGTAGGATGAGATGATAAAAAAAAAATCTAGGTAAATTGATTTGTGGATCAAAAGGCAAAACGAAGACAAAAATTTCTTCTCATCTTTCTCGAAATCATCAAACAGCATGTTAGAATTTGGTCGGCAACAATAATACTTGTTAAAAGCAGCTATGAAAGATCACGCAAATACGGTGAATGTTTGTTCATCTAAAATTGGTGGATCATTTAAGATGTGTGACCCATGAATTGCTATTTATTAACTTGCAAGTTTTTTAATTTTAACTTGGGATCTCTATTAAAAAAATAATCTTATCTTCTTATGCATAATGTCAATATTTCTTTGGAAAATTTAAAAATTTGAACTTTAGAAATGGGACCTAGTCAGTTTGCTAATTAATTGGTCAAGTCTTTCAAAAGAAGGGAATATTTAATTTCAGTCAAAATTGTCATTATCATAAAATTGTTGTCTTCAACTTGGGAGAATATAAATCCAGAACCAATTAAATAAGTTAGATTGGGATAATAATGATTTCATTCTTGCAACTTTCATAGACCAATACACTGACAGCCTGGAGATTATTTTTTTTTAAATAGCAAACAAATTAAATTAGTCAAATAAATTAACAAAAGAAAAATTGCACAATATCACTGGAGAATGTTCTATCATAAGGTTCATAACATATACAATAAAGACTAACGACCTTGAATGGGTTGACATCGAAGTTCAATGCATATAGAATTAAATTGATTTTATTTTCCTATAATCACTTCTGAAGGGGTAGTTCAGCAAATGGGACAGTTTGTCCGATTCATGTGCTTAGAAGTCACTGCAATATATATATTTACTTATTTAATTGATGACAATGTAACTAACTAACTAACTATTGTTTGACAATATTAGACAATATTTGACATGGGCTGTCATTGTTCTAATGTTAGTGGGATCCCTTACAAACTTGTATTTGCATATTGATACTCAAAAAAGATAATCAAGGATTGAAGATATCATTATTAAAAGATACTGACAGCTATTTCTTTTTCTTAATTCTTGCACCTAATTCCATTACAAACAGACTAAAACAAGTAAATTTCATTCATGGCTACCTCTTTCGGTATTCAAAAGTAAAACTACCACCTAACAAATTTAGAAAGTCTAGAAAACGGAGCAAAACTATGTCCAAAAAAAGAAAAGAATTTCTTCTAAGATCGGACGGTTAGCATCTCATCACACGGTTACAGAGTCGTGACACGTCACCAAGCCGTACTGGCTTGATCAAGAAATCCTCTGCTCCTTCTTGAAGACACCTGGAGATCCTGTTGGGTACATTTTCGGATGACATTATCACCACTGGGATTTTCTTCAGCTCTGCAGACTCCTAAAATTCAAAAAATAAACCAATTTAGTACCAAATTAATACATTTGATATTTGAAATTTCAAAAAATTGAAAACTTTGAAAAGAAAGCTGACCTTGACTCTCTTGAGCAGATCGTAACCTGTCATCTCCGGCATCCAGTAATCCGTAATTATCATATTCACATTTGGCTCCTGAAAATTCAAATTAATTCAAGTTCAGTACCAAATCGATAGTAATTTTAGTTATTTCCACATGAAATAGTCTTATACAATTTTGCTACTTACCAAGCCAAGAAGCTCTAATGCTCGCTGCGCACTATCCACAGAAGTAACTTCAAAACAACAGATTAACAAATCGAATCAATCATCTAAACTAGCAAGAGATTGCGAACTTCTGCGAATTACAAGCGAAGAAAGGGAAAGTACCTCTGAATTTCGAACTTCTCAAAAGCATCGCGATCAAAGCGCGGTCGACTGGGCTATCGTCAACAGCCAGCACGTGCAACTCGCGTTCCTCTTGCAACACCATTTTTCTAATTGCCTTTTCTTTTGCGATTAGTTAGGTTGATGGATGATCTAGAGACTAGAGAGAGGCAAAAGAGACTTGAGAGGAATTGCTATCCAATTCGTGTTTATATAGCCTTATAATTACAAAAAGGCGAATCAAGACGAAATATATCTCCACGAACGCGGAGCAGAGAATCTATATTAAATCAATTTCACTGAAAGGTGGGTCCCTAGTCCTACGGTGTATGTTGTGGATCGAGGAGAGGAGAGACGAGGGGATGGAATAGGCTTGATTGGATCAGAGTAGGTCCGATGCCCATGGGACCTACTTTAGGTTTGATTGGATCGGAATCCGTCCGATCTGCTTTATGCTCTATGGGCCCCTTTAATATTCGTCATCAGTTTCGTTTACGCGTATCTTAAAGCTAATTAAACGGCTATCAAGGACATTGAACCAAAAGTAGATCCAATGGTATCGAACAGAAAAGTAGAGGATGGGAAGGCGAGTTGTGCTTGATATTGGGACCCACGGTAGATTCGTTGAGGATTTGGCTCGTCCCCCGATTTGTACCAAGCTGGTGACTTTTCTTCCTCTTTTATTTCTTTCGTATCTCCAACACACGGAGTCCAACCCGGCCAGCCGTCTAGATTTTGTGTCATAAATTATTTGGATTTTCTTTTATTTTTTCTTCTTTTCAGATTGATATTATCTCATACACATTATGATAAAGATACCCCTGTAATCTTTTTATTTTCAGTTTAGAGAAAACAAACTTCCAAGGTGAAAACTTTAGCATGATTTCATTGCATTATTTAATCTGACTAAGATTTGATACTATCACATTGAAGATAGTGCCCAAAGGAAAAGGCCACACAGAACTGTGCTTAATTTAATGATAATTTTATTTGCTGTCTTTATATGTGTAAGCACCTCACTAATCATGTAATTAATTTTCTTTTTAATTTTTATTGAACTAAAAAAATTACAGGCTAGAGAGGCATCCGAAATTTTAACTTTTACTATCTTTTAAAAAAACAATTATACCAAATAACCACAGTTTGGTCAGAATTTTATTTTTGACATAGCCGCAATTTAAAATTGCTAACAGAAATTGAGTGTTCGCAACTTCAAGATGAGGACACATTTCATTTTTTTTTTCTCAAAACTTTGGTTTTCAACACTGATTGATCAAAAAAATTATTGAATTGGACCATAGAATGTGTAGTATAAAAATAAAAATAAAAATTTCAGGAGAGAGATAGAAGGATGTGCAGTATAAAGAAATAAATAAATAAATAAATAAAGCTAGTGACAGAGTATGACAATTTAATTTTAGATTATAATAATTTGTACAAATATATATATACTTTTAAAAGTAGTGCGTTGAAGCGTTAAATAAAAGTTCATTGTTTTTATTATTCTCCTCAAGGTATAAGTTGGAAAAGGTCCACGCATTGACTGAAGGACTTTAATTGAAAATTGCAGAGGAAAAATTCAAGAACAAGAAATATATAATTAATTAATTAATTATTCGTCATGGGTCGTCGCTTTAAAAATTAATGTCTAATCTCTTTTCTGATATCAAATCTATCTTCTATTAACTATCCTTGTCTACTCTCCTCACCGTATCCAATACAGATACCGGGAAATGTCATTACCATCTTTCAATATAATCCCTCCAAATCTGCATAATTAGAAGATAGACTTTTATCCTTTTTTTTCTTCTTTTGTTGGAGAGACAAGGTGGAATATTAACACTAAAAAATATAAACAAATATATTAGGGAATATTTGGCCGGTACTATATAATATTCAGTATCATGGATCAAATATTTGGACTGGTTCGATTTTTTTTATTCTTTATTTAAAATTTTGGAATGTTTTACTCTAACAACTATATTACTAAAATATAATGCGAATTCTAATTCATGTTATATAAATATTAAATAATTAATTATGACTTGCCTAGTCATGTTATATAGTCAAATTCACAGGTCAGCTAACTAGTATCTTATCTTTTATTTTAAAATGTTTATCGTACATAGAGAGCAAAACCTCCATTTATAAATTGGGGATAATTATTTATCTTCAAATTGGGGAATTATATATAAACCCTAGTGTTATCTTGACAATTTAAACTCTTATTCATGCAATCTAAATAAAAACATGATGTCTACAATAATAAAAACGGTGGTATTATCAACTCTAATTTTAATTTGTCAAACATCGTAACTTTAAAGAAAATTCAAGATCTCAAGTTTAACACAAAATTTGTAAATTTAAAATTGCATTCGGTACCTAATTGATTTTTTTTTAATTTTTTTTTGTGTTGATACTATAATTTGGATTACCTAAAAGTGGGAAATGAAGTAAATAGAAAGTAAAAACTAATATGAGAATATAGAATGTTATCTGTGCTGGGTTCTTATTAAATACATATACCCATTTTTTTTCTTATTATAATAGTAATTTAGTACTAACTTCGTCCTTTATACATATAAATATATTAATAGAACCATTTTCACTTCACACAACATACAATCAATAAAGACAAAATAAAAAAGTATATAAATGGTGCTCCGCATGAAGCCAACCCAGCTTTGTTAATATCATTGCCCCTTAATGTATTTTAATTTAGGTTTGAAACTAATTAGATTATCTTAGATGAGTATCATAAATGGAGGGTCTGACCTATTTCATTAATCCAAAAGAAAACATCTTAATATAAAAAATAAAGAACATTGTTGACAAATATATAGTCTTCAAGTTCAAGTAAAAATATGGAATGTTTAAAGGATTAGAATACAAAATGTCACCTTAACTTTACCAGTAGCTAATAAATAAATTAACAACAAAATCACTTAACCGGTAACGAGGCAGATCTCCATCACAATCAAACCCATTCTTTAAGGATAACTTTATTATTTTTTAATAACAACTCGTTATATTTTTGGAGACCGAATCGTCTGTCCCCCGAGGGCAGGAAATTCCTGCTCCCAGAGTCTCTGCGAGTGGGGCCCATTTAAAAACAGTAACAATAGTTAAATTCTTAAACAGTAACCGGTCTCACCCCAGTCCCACCCAGCAGAGACTCTGGGGGCAGGAATTGGAGGCAGACGATTCGATTTCATATTTTTGGGGCTTTTAATACAACAAGAGACATTCTTAACCGGACTAGTGAAATTACATCATTGGTACCTGCATTTATGTAAAATATCAATTCTTTAATAATTGAAGATTTTTATTATTATTAACACCGTACACGAGGGGACTTATTTGTTTTAAATCCACCAATTTACCAAACTATATTGACTTTTCAGTACTACGATTTTATTTTTATTTTTACAAATTAAAAATTAAATTATTAGAAGCATTAATGTTTTTTCGGTCTCATGAATGAGACCGACCCATTAATTCAGTTCCAGTGCAGTATTTTTTGAAACCAAATCTCGGTCCCATTTACATTTTGAAGAAAAAAAATAATTATTATTGTTTCCGATAATTTATTTTTGTATTTCTAAAAATTTTAAAAAAAATGATCTACCTAAGTGTGCTCTGATTGGGAAAAATATTTTTAGTACCATTTTATGATAACACAAGCAGTAAATTTTTATTTATAACAGGGAAATATCAAGCAAAGATCTTTGAAATAAAAATAAAAATTGCAAGAGCATATTTCATGCATCTAGTTAAAAAGGTAAAAAATAGGTATAAGAATCTTCTTCCAAAGGCAGAAAATATTCATGTATCATGCTTTAAATCGTTTCGGATATGAGAATCAAAATATAAAAAAGCACAGGTAAGATTGCAGTATTATCTCTGATTTTTTGTTTAATTTGTGCACTACTTGATGAAGAGGAGGCGCAATCTTTGGTAGGAGCAAAAAGGTTTATTCTCTGACAGGTGTATCGTGTACAGCAGCATTGAAATCTGAAATCTAATATTAAATCATAAAAGGAAATGCTGTTCTTAAAAGGATGACTTTGATACTGTTATAATGTATTTTATTGAAAATGATTAAATTAATGGAAACAGTATAAGTTTTTCCTTTATTCAAAATCGCTGGTCTGATGCTGCAATCTTGCAAAAATTTCATTTTTTTTTTCGACATGATCTCAAATAGACATACCAGATATATGTGAATCTTATATATTTTTTTTTTCTCAAGTATTAACTGTGCATATTTTCAATGAGGAGGGATGCAATTACACTCTTTTTTTATGATACCGAAGTACACTTTTCATTTTCAAAGTTTTCAAATTTCAAACAGTCGATCTAAACCGTTCAACATTATGGATATATTAAAATGTGCTTGCAGATCAAATTTTATATTTTTTTGAATTTTTTTACCATTTATTAAGTATTTTACAAAATTATTGTTTTCAGACCATTGAACTTTTTACTCATCTTAATAAATAAATAAATAATAAAAAAATGTAAAATTTTATTTGCAAGTACTTTTTAACATATCCATCATATTAAATAATTTGGATCGAATGTTCGAACTTTGAAAATATAGAATATAATCCAAAGGTGAAACGAAGATTAAGAATAGAGGGTCATCCAAACGTGAAACGAAGATTAAGAATAGCTCCGGATTAGCTCTATTCCGCTATTCCGTGAAAACGTTGGGTTAGCGATTTAGCACCCGCAAGAATAGCGATTTAGCTCCCGCTGGCCTTTGCTATTCCTAACATACAATCCAAACAACATTTCTACAAATCCGGAATAGCCAAAGTTAGTGCTATTCTTGAATCTCTTGGGTTAGCACTATTCTCAATCACTAATCCAAAAATCGCTATTCTTGAGCTATTCCTTGCACGATCCAAAAAAGAAAATAGAGGTCAATTAATCCCCATTGAATATATATAAATATGCCACTGACCACACGTGGTGTGACCAGTCCGTCGTCTGCACCACTTTTTATCAACAAAAATATTGAAGTAGCTCGTCGATCAATATCTAATAGATGTAATCACACGGGTATATGATGTTTTGTGATGTGTCTGTGTGTACATGTGTCAAAAGGTGTCAAGAACAATTCACGTGATGTGACATAACATGTTAATTTCAACCAATAGTAGACACACCAAGCAAAATAATATGGCATATGACCACGAATCACGTTATGTGATATCATATCGTAATGTGACGTGTGACGTGATGGAATCAATCACACAGTTTATTTTGCTCTACCCACGTTACGTGATATCATATCGTAACGAGTTATGTTACATTTTCTTTTTCTCTACTCACAGTTTTAATTATCATGTCAGAATATGTGTGTGTGTGTGTGTGAGGGGGGGTTCAAATGCCTCTATTTTTTAAAACTTAAAAGTCAAAATAAAACCATTAGATGTGATATATGTTATTTTCTTTATCTCCTCGTAAAAAATTATCTTATTTCAATTTTGTTTTTATGTGAATCACTAAGTTGAAAAATCAACGTCTCGAAATTATCCACATTAGTATGTTTTTTCCAAGTTTTTGATGACAACCAAAATAAAATTAAAATGTCATAATTTTTTACAAGTGCATAGATAAAATGATGTAAATCATATCCAACGGTTTTATTTTAACTTTTAAGTTTTAAATTTTAAATTATTAAAAATTTTAATAATAGAGGCACAAAAAATGGAGGCATTTGAACCCTCCTCTCTCTCTCTCTCTATATATAGAGGTTAGCTACTCTACTTACATAACCATATGAGGGTATATGTTTATAAGTCATTTTTTCATTTTCAAAATACAAAAAGTCGATCTAAACCGTTAGATGAGATTTCCATATTGAAGTGTGCTTGGAGACCAAAATTTACATTTTTCTGAATTTTGTTACTATTCATTATGCCACTTTGAAAATCGCTAATTCAATGGTGGTTTCTGATTTTACTATTTTGTTAAGCCACCATTAGATTAGCGATTTTCAAATTGACTTAATAAATAGTAAAAAAATTCAGAAAAATATAAAATTTAGTCTCCAAGCACATTTCAATATAGAGATCATATCTAACGGTTCATATCTACTTTTTGGATTTTGAAAACAAAAAAATAACTTATAAACATATACCCTCATATGTTTATGTAAGTAGAGTAGCCAACCTCTACACACACTCTAAATATCTGAACATGATCAACATTTGTCAAAGACACTTTGTGTATTTTTTTTTTCTCAGGACGTGATGGACGTTTGTTAAATACAAATCGTATAGTTATTTTCTATAAATTATAAATTCAATAAAAAAAATAATTTTCTAGACAGTTTAGTTAAAACGAGTGGATTATGAATTGTGAGTCGGATTTTATTGCTATTTCAAATTTTGTATTTAAATATTTTAATATTTAGAAAACAACAAACGGTCAACGTAATCTAATTAGATTACAGTATTTAATACATATCACTTACAATAATTATATAATCAGACAACTAAAATATCATTCTATTAAAAAGTTTTACAAGTCAGAGGAATTATATAATGTACTACAATTACTAGTACATATCATGCTATTAACAATTTAGAGCAAATTTGTTATTTATCGAAATCATATCAAATTCTTGTATTCTTCTCGCTTGACTATTTTGTAGACAAACATCACACTTATCTGTAAATATATGTTTTAAAGATCATTTTAGAAAATCCACCATATCATAAATTGTTCGAAGATTATTAATACACAACTGCATCTCTTCTAAAAAAAACTTTTATTTTTAAATTTGGGTCATCCGATATAAAATATGAAAAATTGTCAAAATGCCACTCTAAAACCTTCAAATTGTCAAAATGCCACTCTAAACTTTGAAATTGTAAAAATACCACTCAAAACTTCATTAATTTGTAATTTTGTCATTTATGCTCAATTCTTATACTATTTTTATTAAAAATTAACTGAAAAATAATGTTTTGAAATACGTATTTCTATACCGGGTTGTGCAATTCTGAAATACGTATTTCAAAACAGTATTTTTCATTTATGTTTTAATAAAAATAGTATAAGAATTGAGTATAAATGACAAAATTAGGAATTAATGAAATTTAGAGTGACATTTTGATAATTTCAAAGTTTAGAATGGCATTTTGACAATTTGAAAGTTTTTAGAGTGGCAAATAACCAATTTTCCCTATAAAATATGTGGAATGAATCTATTTTGTTTTCGAAAGTTCAGGAAGATTATAATATAAGTCTAATATGTTTGTACTGAAAAGGTAGAATTCCACTTTTCTGACAGGAAATTTTTTTTACTGAAGCAGTGGTACCAGATAGATGCTCTTCCTAATTTAGGTTCCACGTTATGAATAATTAAGTCTTGCAAAGTGTTTCCCAAAAATAAAAATCAGCCGCTGTATTATGGTACCAGATATTGACAGAGCTATTTTGTCTTCAAACAGTACACCAGCCATATTTTTTTGTTTTCTCTATTGATTATGTTGTGTGAAATTAAAATAGCTCTGTGTGTATCTTTATCCATCGATAGACATACTTCTCTCTTATATCTTAGAATATAACTTGAAATTTGATATTCCTTTATTCCATTTTTTTTTATAAAAAATGCGACAATATTCTCTTGCCTTTCGAAGCAAACTACATAAATTAAGGCTCTATAATGTGCTTTCTTGAAGAGAATGTCAACTCTATAAATTTTTTATTTTTCAGATAAATTAAAGTTAAGTTCTTCCAGATAAATTCGAATTTAAGTTTCCACACATAAAATATTATCTTAAATACTTAAATACTTGACAACTATATAATTTCTTATGAGTGAGTCTATGGTACTATGCATATCACGGGTTGTTACTGTTCTACGGCTCTATATTCGAGTTTTCAAATTCTAACGGTCGATCTGAACCATTCATCTTGTTCTCCATATTAATATGTGTTTGGAGACCAAATTTTACATTTTTTGAAAAAAATTTACTATTTTTTTAGATATTTAGAAAATCACTTGATCTGAAAATTCTGGACCATCCAAAAACAGTGATTTTCAATAAATCTGAAAAAATAGTAAAAAAATTTCAAAAAATGTAAAATTTGGTCTCCAAACACATATTAATATGGAGAACAAGATGAACGGTTCGGATCGACCGTTAGAATTTGAAAACTCGAATATAGAGCCGTAACACGGTAACAAATCGTAATATCCATAGTACCATAGACTCACTCATTTCTTATTACATACAACACATATAATTAAGTGCTCAAATAATTAAATAAGAGGAAAATATAATTTAAACTATCATTTTTATTTGAAGGAATCCTTGTTGGGAAGATAATTATTACAGGATACTGTTGACTTTTAATTTCATTCAATGATTGAGGGAGAAAAAAAATGATGTTTATTACATCAATCATTTGGCAATGCAATGTCAAACCCTTTGCTCAGATTTCGGAAGTTTAAATAATAAGTTCCATTATTATTTTTTAAATAAAGAAGAATATAATTGGTCAAATTCTCTTTTAGATATATATTTAATTTCGGTTATGACTTATGAACTTAAAAGGTTCACCGAACTTAGCAATTGCCAGCTTAATTATTGTAATAGCTTTTGCCTTTTGGACATATAAAACTGTAGATTCGATTATATCATTAATTTTTTTTATAAATATATTAATGTATTTTCTTATTTTGACTAAAGTTTTATAAAGAATATTGTATATTCAGTTAACAAATTTTGAATTTTCACGAAATCATATAATAACCGCATATTTTATCTCACACGCGCACACATATAAGGAGGGATTCACTTACATTGTTTTTGGTGACACCCGATTACACCTTAAATTTTCAAAGTTTTTAAATTCCAAATAGTCGATTCAAATCGTTCAACGTGATGGATATATGAAAATTTGCTCGCAGATCAAATTTTATATTTTTTGAATTTTTTACTATTTATTAAGTATATTACAAAATTATTTTTTAGAACATTGAATTTTTGTATCCACCTTAATAAATAATAAAAAAATAAAAAAATATAATATGCAAGCATATTTTAATATATTCATCATGTTGAACGGTTTAGATCAACTTTTTGGACTTTAAAAATATAGAATTTAATCTGGTATAAAAAAGGTGTAAATAGATCTCTCCTCTTTCTCAATATATATATTTGTATATTGAGTAGGGCTAAAATGCACTATTAGTTTTGTGCCCCAACCATACCCCACGTCTCTATCTCCATTTACAAAATTCAAATAGTCGATCCGAACTGCTAAACATGATATCCATATTAAAATGTGTTTAGAGACCAAATTTTATATTTTTTGAAATTTTTTTACTATTTTTTTAGATAGATACAAAATCACTGTTTTTGGATAGTCAAGATGTAGTGATTTTGTACCTATCTAAAAAAATAGTAAAAAAAATTTCAAAAAAAAAATAAAATTTGGTCTCTAAGCACATTTTAATATGGAGATCATGTTGAGCAGCTCGGATCGATTGTTTGAACTTTGAGAACAAAGATAAAGATGTGGGATATAGTTAGAACACAAAACTAATGGTGCATTTTAATCCTACCCTTGTATATTATACACCTATTAAAAAAATATTGTTTTAGAAATATTGGTTCAGGGTTTGACACTGTAGGAGTAGCGGGTGAGATTGTTAGAACTGTGTATGACTTATGAGCGACGAATATAGAATTGATTTTATTATAATAAAGTTTGTTAACCGCTGGTTTAATTTAGTACCTACATTGTATATATAATTAATTCAAGTATTGAACCTAGTCAAAAGGAAGAGAAGATTAAAAATTTGTAGAGTCTGGCCGCTGATTGTGGGATTTGAGTATTTGGATGACAGCTGGAGAAGAGACCGTTGATTCGTTGGGCGCATTTCATGCTTATCCATACGCATACGGATCACTAGTACTGAAGATTGCAGAATCACAGCTATTATATTTATGGCAAATGCTTCTGTGCATACAAGGACCTATTTGTAAAATGAATATATTTTTATTTTCAAAGTTCAAACAGTCGATCCGAACCGTTCAACTTGTTCTTCATATTAATATGTGCTTGGAGACCAAATTTTACATTTTTCTGAATTTTTTTACTATTTATTAAGATGGGTACAAAATTCAATGGTCTGAATTTGATATTTTTTGTACTCATCTTAATAAATAGTAAAAAATTTCAGAAAAATGTAAAATTTGGTCTCCAAGCACATATTAATATGGAGAACAAGATGAACGGTTCGGATCGACTGTTTGAACTTTGAAAATAAAAATATGTTCATTTTACAAATAGGTCCTTGTATGCACAGAAGCATCACTCATTTATTTATTACAGTGCTAAAAACACTGCTAATTATTTTGTACAAATATTGCTTTCTTCCAAACTACCCGTACACTTATCTGAGGAGAGACGAAAAAGAATAACGGTGGGGAGAGGGCACTTAGCCTTGGGCGCCCTCTTCTAAGTGGATAAGGTCATATTAGATTGTGAGAAATAAATCTGCTGTTTTTTTTAAAGGAGTTCTGTAGATGCTGTTATTTAATATGTTATTTTATAAGTTGTTTTATGTATTTATTTTTTATTATCTTTTTGACTGCTTGATTTTGTAAAATAATTTATAAAAGGTTTATGTTTTAACACTTAATTTTGTACTAAATAAATTTAAAATCTTTAAAAAAATTCATGTACATGTATCACTCTTGAAGTAGATAAATTTTAACACGTTAAATTTATCGTTTAAAGACAATCCAATAGATAATTAGTTTTGCGCTCTCTGTATATTTTTTGAAAGCTTGACAGAGACCGTTAAACATACAATATTAAATATTTTTAGTAAGAAATCCTATATGAGGGTGTTTTTATATAGTCACATCACAAAGATATATGTCTTACGAATTTAGTTTATAAAGCTCTCCTAAAAAATCCAAAATACATGTGCAAGACTATGCATAATTTTGATGATAGTCTGTGTAGTGTGGGAAAAATGGTACGGCTCCGTCACGGAACAGTACGGTACGTGTTACTGTTTCGTGTTGTGACTAGCGTGTCGCGTGCTGTAACCATCTCTTGACATTTTGGTCATGACACGGCACAGCACGTAACACGCGAATCACGTGTAATTAGGACCGTTAGATCTTAATCAAATGGTGAATCTTGAAGAAACTAACTTAAATTATGAAAAAATGGTTAAACGTGAGAAACGTGACTACTTATGTTTAGACACGGCACGTAAATAGTCACGGCGTGACTCGCGTGCCGTGACAACCCCTTGATATTTTAGTCATGGCACGGCACGAGACCAAAGTCACGATATGTTAGTCACGGCACGTCATGCTTTTTTCACTCTAAGTCTGTGTATTACGTTGTAATGTTGAAATTTAGATCATAGGAACAATATGAGGCGAAATTTAAATTATATAAAAACCATTCACGAATGCATAATATAAAGGTCTATTAATATGTATAAAAATATATTTCTCAAAATTTTGAGTTCTTTTTCGATTTGTTAGAACAAAATATTATAAAACTTAAAATTAATAATAATTATGTAATATTAATTAATCTGACTCCATAAAAAGGTTGAGAATCAAAAGATTCTCCACACAATTTACCCTCATTTGAATAAATCCATTGAAAATTTATTTTCTAATTCATGTTCTAACTTATTTATTATCTTTTATGGTCATCATTTTATTACATAATATCTTTAAAAAAAAACATATTAACAATTTATTACTTTAAGCTGTTAGATTCTTTGTTTGACCTGCAACTGTTTAACGCTAACCATCCAAGTAAGGTTCTATCAATACAAAATAATAATTGGATATCTGGGACTAAAATTCCTTTTCTTCTCTCAAAGTAATTTATTTAACACGCTAATCTTAAAAGAGTGACAACCTAGATATGGCTAACAAAAGCGTTCGAAACTCAAAACTTGATTCTTTTCTTTCTTAAAGTACTCAAACCTGTGCGCTGATGGCATGTTTATGCAAACATAAATTTTATATTTTAGAGAGAGAGAAAGTACTGGTACGATTTTTTTTTATCTGATCATGAATACATGCGATGCATCATATCCCATACTAGAGCGATCATTGGTTGCACCCTTGCTCCATTATGCAAAACACCAACCTCAAACTTTTCTATTTTTTTTTCTTCAATAAATCTTAGAGCATTTACATTGTTAATTTCATACTATATTAAAAAAAGTAAACTAAAAAACCACATTTTTTGAAAAATTTCAAAAATATATGGGCCGCCAATTCAATTTGCCCCCCTCCCCCCTCCAAATGAGACCACATTGAATTGACAGTCCAGATATTTTTAAAATTTTTCAAATTTCAGACTTTTTTTTTAAATGATATTAATAAAACTTTCGGGACTATGTACATATCAGATGATTGAGATCAGCTTTCGTTCAATATTCAGAAGAACAAAAAAAAAAATGTGGCTTTATTTTTTTTTTCTCACACAACTTGCGTTTTGTGAAATCCCATCCTAAGTTGACGAGGCATCAAATTTATCCTTATACAACTTGTACCTCCAACTAGGACTGGACAAAAAAGCTCGAACTCGTAACTCGCTCATTTACAACTCGTTTAACTCGGCTCATTTACAACTCAACTCATTTACAACTTGAGTTGGCCAACTCGTTTAATAAATGAGCTGAGTTCGAGTTGGCCCCAACTTGCTCAGTTATAACTTGAGTTACATAAAGTTACACAGTATTGGTCACAATAAATCCCAAAATAATCAAACCCGAATCTCTAGACTGTTATTTGTGCTTTGAGATTTGTGTAAAATATGTTTGAATTTGTGTTGTAACACTATCACTGGTTAAATGAGTTATAAACGAGTTGTGAGCCAACTCGAGTTGATAACGAGTTGAGTTCGAGTTGCCTCTACAACTCGTTATTATCATCTCAACTCGAGTTGGCTCGCTCGTTTATTAAACAAGCCGAGTTCGAATTGGGGATAACTCGGTCAAACTCGGCTCATTTACAGCCCTACCTCCAACTACTCTGATGCATATAAAATCAAATTATGAATCTGCACTTTACAAAAAGAAGAAAAGGAGATAAAAAATACCTTGAGAAATTGATCTATAGTTGCATCTAGAAGAATTGAGAATGTCCTGACTAAAGTTGACAGCATAAACTTATTGCAAAATTGACATTTGGGGATTCGCATCTGCAACAAAAAGCAACCTCACATGCATAATGCAATTGGATTCATTATTGGTACATTTATGATCTCTGTTGGTGCTTGAAATGCAGAGCATATGCCAATCCCTGTCAGAACTAATCAATTTTTACAATGATAATTGCAAATATTTTGTTAAGGAAAACAAAATATCTTTTTAGGTCCAATGCTTGTTTATTCATGATAACGGGCTGAGCAATTACACCTGAAGGAAAAGGAATAATGGGCTTATTCATGTGTAATCTCTTACCTAACAAGAAGGCCCAATTAGAGCCCAATTAAAGCAGTCCCTTTCAGTAAAGAACTAGTTAAAATATTAGAAAATTGAAGGCCTGGTACCTTTTCAATAAAGAACAAGTTAAAATATTAGAAAAGTGAACCCACTTTAGGTGACCAATGAACTCTTTTTAAAAGAAGAGGAGGGTTCAAATGCCTTCATGTTTTTGTGTCTCCATCATGCCTTCATCTCTCTATTATTTTCAAAGTTCAAACAGTCGATCTGAACCGCTCAACCTAACATCCATACTAAAATATGTTTGGAGACCAAATTTTATATTTTTAGAAATTTTTTTTACTATTTTTTAGATAGGTACAAAATCAGTAAATCTGAACCATCTAAAAACAATATTTTTGTACCTATCTAAAAAAATAGTAAAAAAATTCCTAAAAATATAAAATTTGGTCTCCAAACATATTTTTACTATGGAGGTTAGGTTGAGCGGTTCGGATCGACTGTTTGAACTTTGAAAATAATGGAGAGAGATGAAGGCATGATGGAGGCACAAAAACATGGAGGCAAATGAACTCTTTTTAAAAGAAAAGGGAAAACAAAATAATTAGTATTTGCTGGCCCTATAGTGACGCTAAAGCACATGCTCGAATTATGGCGCATGAACCACTTAATTAATTTCTCAAAATGTTGATTAATTAATTAATATATATATCAACTGGGGACCCATCAAGTTGAATTAGATATTTTCTCTGGTCGGAGAATGCTAGATAAGGATTCCAGATCTAGTGCAATAACCAAGTGTTATTCTATGTTGATAAGGTACCATTCAATCCTTTTCAAATTAAAATCAATTCAATTATATATATTCTGAAATCATTTCAGGGAAAAGGTTGCATAAGCTAGAATAAGATGCCATCACTGTTTTACCTTTAGGGGTGCAAACGGATTGGATAGTATCCGTCTGTATTTGAAAATTAGATATGAATATCCGATATCAGTGTGGATACTTATACATATATGATTTTAAAATTTAATTATATGTATTTGAATAGTAGATATATACTATATAGTTTAATATATATTATGAGCAAATTCATATATATCTATGGATATTGTATCATTTAATATCTGATCTGTATTTGTATCCGTATCTTAAAATAAAAATAGATACAAAAATAATTTCACCACTATCTGATCCATATTTGATATGTATTCGAAAAATAAAAATGGATAGAGATATAATTTCTCCACTATCTGATCCGTATCTGATCCGTTTGCACCCCTATTTACCTTAGTAGATGTAGAATTAGCGTGCCATACAATTGACTACAAAGACTTGTACCACAGAAGAACCACATGCCTCCTATTGTTTGCGTTCCCTTCTTGATTAGTGAACAAATTTATACTAATTTATCTTTATTTTATTTTTGGGAAAGTTTGGGAAAATAATACTTTGCGGGTATTTGAAGTTTTTCTCCTCCCTTGCTTGGTACTAATGATTGCTTCTGTTGAACAACGCTTATTTTTATTTTTCTTTTCAGTTCGTCCGTGGTTTGGTCATCTTCTCTCCATTTAGAGCAAAATGGAGACACGCCCAAATGGTTCCAAAAGGAGTAGGCATCTTCGCTGGTTGATCGATGAATCATCACAACAATAAGTTGCACAACAACATTTTAGGTATGCTATATATTTGTTACAACTTGAGCTGGTTTATATATTCATGCATTACTCAATACTTTGTTTTCTTTCTCTTTTTCTGGTGGAATATAATTTGTTTATCTTGGTTTTAGTTGAATCATGCATAGTTAAGTTGTTATTAATTTACCATGATTTTACCTTTTTTTTATTATTTCTGACCAGGACTGCCTGATCCGCTTCAATATTCATGCAATTCGTATCAATATTCTTAAAGCAGATCAGACGGTATTAGACCGCATTGAGCCTAAAAGTAAGTATAATGTCCATCGGACCTACTCTGTTTGGCATAATAAATTGGTCACCGCTGCACCTATATTTCGAGATACTTTTGGTGATATTCAACATGGAGAGATTAAGTTCCTTTAATTTTCTTAGTCGCTTAATTCTTTCGAAAATTAGTTTATGATCTTAAAGCATATCTATCTGAATCAAGCCTCCTATCTATGAATTAAGATAACTAAGCATAATCTTTATAGTACAAATTATTTAATAATATTTTTATCGTTGATCGATCCTTTCAGGACCAATGTTTAAGGCTGTGCTTCAGAAGAGGGGAAGAGACCTTCATTAAAGGAAAGGAAAGGGAGAGGAGGTGAAGAGCGACCAAACCGTAAGGTGCCCAGACTCCATCACCTGCTCCAGAAGTGGGGAAACGAAGAGGGAACGGAAGGGAACTGACACTGTTCGGAGGTAACGACGCTATGTATTTTGTTGAGATTTGTTACTTTCAAATCGGGGTGTACGAAACACTGTTCGAAGGTGAGCGACGCGTTGACCACCTTCCTCTCGTTCCTTCCCTTTCCTCTCCGCGTATGATTTTTTTAGCACAACTTAAAGATTCGTACTTTTTTTGTGAATAAAAGTTGGAGATCAAACTATCTAACTATTTAATATTTACAAAAAAAATACTTCTTCCGAGTTTTAAACCTGTAACCTTTCATACATAAAACATTAATTATTTTTGTCACTAGACAAAAAAAAGTGATTCTCTTTAAAGATTCATGGTTCCTGATCATAATCCTTACATAAGTGACAGGTCAGGTGTATGTAAGACTAAGTCGTTATAGTTGCAAAGGAGAGGAGCAATTTTATATTGCCGTCCTTTGGTTAAAAATAATAACCAATCATTAACCCTCCTAAAGGCATGACATTAATTAGGCCTTGAGACGTTGTCTCCACTAACAAGATTTTATGAGACAGTACAGTTAGATAGATATATATAGAGAAAGAGATGTTCATGAGTACCATTAATTAGATTCGGATTCTTGTCTCTCACTTAATTATTGTTTTCTGATTTGGATTTGACCTCTTCTAATGAAGATTCTTCGTCTTCTTCTTGTTGTATATATATATGTTGCTTTCTTTAAACTTTAGGTATGAACTTTAGTTGGCACTTGGCATAGAATTTAGTTAATGTTAACAGACTAACCAATGAACATGCCCTAGAGTTTGGGTTCACCTCCAGATCTTTTGTGGCTTTCAAATCTACAGTAGATCTGTTGTAATCACGCAAAAATGAACTTTTTAGTAATTCATTTCGCTTCCGTTCAGTTGGTGGAAAGTTTCTCTGTGTTTTTTATGAAGAGTAGATATTTTGCATAGAAGTTTATTAAGAGAAAAGTCTATTACAAGGAAGAAGAAAAAAAAAAATAGGAGGTATATATAAACACATTCAGGATCAGAATCTTAATACAAGTTCAGGTGCTTAGTCACTTTCATAATTATAAAAAAAAATTATACATATTGAGATATAAATAATTGAATTCTATTGTTTTAATTTTTTTTATAATTGGCAGCAATTACCATCAACATATATATTTATTAAAAAGTTTATTTACAATCATAAAATATATAGATGTCCTCCCTCACTATCTATACATCAGAGAACACATTTTGTTTCTAAATCTATCCGCTCTCAGATAGATATTTAGATACCACCATTACTCCCTAACTGTATGCCAACCAGTTCTCAATTTCTAGTGTTGTATTAGTTATGAGACGATGCACTAACTCCTGCCTATTAGAGAACAGCCTTATGTTCATCTCCCTCCACAATGCCCAAACCCTTGCCGCCTATATCACACTACATTGCTTTCTATAGTCCGAAGTGAGGTTACGACCCGCCTGGATCCATATCCTTCGTATGTCTCCCCTACCATTGCTCGAGATGTTGTAGTGTGCCATGAGTCCTCTCCAAAACCTCCTTGCATATACGCAGTCCCACATGATATGGTTTCTTAACTCAATTATATGCTTCGAATACAGATGGCACACACAGTTCCAATATATTAAGATCTATTGAGCTAAGATTTTACTGTCCAACAACAACCATATAAAAATCTTAATCTTTGTCATAGTCTTTATTTTCCATAGCCGCCAACCCCCCCCCCCCCGGAATTGTCAACGGATATATTGATTAAAAAGTTATAGATGTCCTCCCTCACTATCTATACATCAGAGAACACATTTTGTTCCTAAATCTATCCGCTCTCGGATAGATATTTAGATACCACTATTACTCCCTAACTGTATGCCAACCAGTTCTCAATTTCTAGTGTTGTATTAGTTATGAGACGATGCACTAACTCCTGCCTATTAGAGAACAGCCTTATATTCATCTCCCTCCACATTGCCCAAACCCTTGCCGCCTATATCACACTACATTGCTTTCTATAGTCCGCAGTGAGGTTACGACCCGCCTGGATCCATATCCTTCGTATGTCTCCCCTACCATTGCTCGAGATGTTGTAGTGTGCCATGAGTCCCCTCCAAAACCTCCTTGCATATACGCAGTTCCACATGATATGGTTTCTTGACTCAATTATATGCTCCGAATACAGATGGCACACACAGTTCCTATATATTAAGATCTATTGAGTTAAGATTTTACTGTCCAACAACAACTATATAAAAATCTTAATCTTTGTCATAGTCTTTATTTTCCATAGCCACCCCCCCCGCCCCCCCCCCCCCCCAACCCCCCCCGAATTGGCGATACTACCCCCTGTGATATATTATTTTGTACGCCGTACGCCGAAGCACATGAGAAATCCCTCATATGTGTCCATCTCCACTTTTGGACCCTCCCTCCATTTTCACCGAAGAGCTGAAGAAATGTAAAAAGGCCAGCTAATTTTTTTTTATACAATTCAGTTTTCTTGTGATTTTGAAGACTTGAGTTTAATTCCTAGCTACTACACATTATGTAATTTACATTTTAGTTCTCATTTAAAAAAAAAAATACAATTCAGTTTTCTTGTAATTTTGAAGACTTGAGTTTAATTCCTAGCTACTACGCATTATGTAATTTACATTTCAGTCCCCATTTAAATTTTATAATTCAGTTAGTGAGTACACATCTAATAAGTTAATAGTCCTAAAAAAATTATACAAATAGATATAAAATATCAAGATGAAAAAAAAAATTGTTTTATTTCAAGTCTTATCCACAAGCCTATAATTTCACTTAACTCAAGCAATTTTTAATTAGAAAAATTAAGTAGTACTGAGCACGATCCTTTTTAGAGATCATTCACATGTGCTATTTTATTTTTATTTTTTATTTTTACTTTTATAGAATATATTTTCAAAGTCAAACTCTGGTCTAATTCAATCATTGGCAGGTTTGAACTTCCGAACAATATATGACGATTTTAATCAACTAAATTACAATATATAGTTACTGAATGTCTACTTCGTTCAAATAGAGAGAATAGATTAATTTAATCAAATTAACAACTCTTTCCTTTAGTAATAAATATCCTTATCCTTTATAAATATTTAGCTAGATTTATGATACCATAAATTAGATAAAAAAATATATATTATCAATATCTATGGAAACCCATAATTGATTAATTCCATGAAAATTGGAACCAATAGTCACTATCGAATAGAATATATACATACTACATGTGGAAAAAAATAAACTATGATCTCCATCTTTTATTTCCCTTTCATCCAAATAATATATTTGCTTTGGCTACTCTCTTGAAAGCAATAGTCACTATTTATCATTCTCAATTTTACAAGCTATGCGTAAAATTTGAATGAATAATAAAAAATGGCATAAAAAAAAATTTGTAACCAGAACCACATCTAAGTTAAAAATATCATGCCTGATTGAAAAGTATGTTTTAGAAAACGTAAGTTTATATGACATATTAATCAAAAAATTGCAATATTATTTATACCAAGCCAATTAATTTTTTTTTATAGTTGGAGCTTTAATTTGAAAGAATTTGTCTGAATAAAATGCGTGTACTAGTGGTCTAATGGACTTAATTGTACTAAATGAAAAGCAAGAAAATACAGAATTATCATTTTGAAACTTTTTTGATAAGTGAAATTTTCATTCGATAAATTATTAAATTAAGCTTACAAATACACACACACACACTATAAGGATAATAAGATTCAAGACCAATACACATGAAATTTATATCAACATATATACATATTGATAATTTGATATTCGAACAAGTTCTTAACTTTTTTAAACGCTATTCACTCTGAATTTTTTATTAATAACATTAAAAATAAATAAATTCAAAAAAATGACATCACTATTTGAAAAAAAAATCCAAATATTACATTTCTGTTAGATTATCCAGTGGAATTTATGGCCAACTTTGTTGTATTATTAAGCGGAAATTGTATGGGTCCAATTTCGCTAGATTATCTAATGGAATTAGGTATTTTTTTCCTTATCCAATTCCGCTGGATTATTCAACATAATTATATTTTTTTTCCCTGTGAATTCCTATTCTTAAAAAAAAATCTAATTCCGCTGAATAATCCAGCGGAATTGGGCAAAAAATAATAAAAAAAAACTAATTTTGCTGAATTATATTATTTTAAAAATTATAGAAAAATGATGTCATTTTCTTTAATTGAAATATTTTTTTAATGTTATAATAAAATTTTCAGATTCACTTGATGGTGACATGTGAAAAATGTGTGATTCAGGTCCTCAGGACAGTTTACGCTGCTTTCTACTTCAGCCACATAAAACCTAGAACCCTGCTTTTTTAACCTTTTTATGTAGTGGGATTCTTTTCCACTGGTTTTGGGGAACCTTTGTGGAAAGTACGGCCAATGAGGTGATATTACTAACTTTTTTCAGTCAAAATTCGTCATTTCAAATTTTTTTTTTTGTATTCTTTTGGAAATGTAATTTGTGGTTATTTGTGATGGTGCTATGGTATCAATAAAGTTACAATTCTTCTTGATTTTCTGTGAATACCACGAAATTTTCTTCTGTGTAATTTTGCTTATTCTAGTGCATTATCAGTGTGCTCCCATGCTTTTTTTTGTAGAATATTTCTATTGACTTGAATAATTTTTTTTGGAAGTCTACATCTGTTGTAATAAAAATATCTGGAATTGACTCAACAACTTTTTTTAGGTCATAGGACATAAAATTATTCTTTGATTCTTTATAACAGATATTTTGGTTCTCATCCATACCATTTTATATCGATCAAACAGTCCACTCAGGAACTGTGAGTTGTTTTTACTGTCATTTCTATTACAAAAAGCGCATGGTAGTTTTAACCGTGCCTTTTGATGTATAAATAATCAACTAAAGAAGTGATATTTTTATTGTAATTTTTTTTAAGACAAAGTTTTTAAAAAAAATATATAACAGCCTAATTTTATAAATAGTCAACTAAAAAAAAATGATAAAGAAGGAAAAAAAGAAATGGAAAACAACACGATTTATCCTAATTTTTTATTTACCATCTTAAAAAAATAAATCATTTAATAAAGTTTTCTGAAATTTTTCATATTTATTAGAACTGCAGTTTCAAACTAAGATAGAAGTATTGCATTTAATATCACACTGGGTGCATTAATTTGGTATCGTAGTTGAAAACTGCGATCCTGGTAAATATGATTAAATAGTTTTTTTTTAAGATGGTAAATAAAAAGATTTCGTTGTTTTTATTTACCAATATCTAAATTCTAAAGTGATCCAAATTCAAAATCTTTCAATATTAACTGCATCACCAATCGAACCCCTACCGTCGCCACAAAAAATCGAAAGCAGTTTGCTTAGAAACGCGTGCCACCGCACATATATGTGCGTGCCCCTTTTCTTTTCTCTCATTACCTATTCCATACTTTGTGCCGCCATTATTACCCAATGGGAAACTGACACGCATGAAACGCTGATTAGTTGCTCACTTTTGCATCTGACGAAACCAAAATGCGCTCACGTGCACGCATGCTAGCCTCTGTGGATCTTTATCTCTTTATTGGTCTGGTCAGGTCAAGTCAACGAGCTTCGGTGAATTTTTTTAGGCTTTTTTGGCTGTTAATTGTTAAGTGTCGTTTTCAGAAAAAAAATCTATGACAGTAAAATTTTGCACTGATATTCTTGTGCAGCTAAAAGTTTGCATTTTTACACGAAATAAGTTGCAGAACGACATGCTGATGAGTCGGTGTATATTTTTGTCTCATTGAAATTATTGTGCATTGTAAAAGTAAAACTAACATGAGTTGCGGACCTGATTTTGTTTTTTTTTTTAAACAGATTGGATGATTTTGGAATTTATTGAACTTAAAGTAAGTCTGATGTCTGATTTTTCTGGTTTGTGGATCTGATCATCGCTCTTCGCATCGTTCTTTTGGATGGAGTTTTTATTCTCCAATACCAGCGGTTCGCTTTTTCTTACCCTCTCTTGAGCTCTTCTTTCCTCTTTGGCAATAGAAGAGTGGGTGGAACGAATTGTACATATAGTTACTTTATCTATATATTATAATAAATATCATTTTTTGTGATGTTGATGTTATGTGTTGTTTTTCGCCTCTTTTTTTTTATGCTTCGAGGTGACTGTCATGAATTGGTTGATTTAGTTCCCAGTCTGATTTGATTTAGTGCCTGCTCAGCTGATGGGTGACTGTCTTGGCCCGGTCGATTCAGTTCCCGGTCTGGTTTGGATTCAGTGCCTTCTCGGCTGTGATATGCGTACAGAGGACACTATCGCTAGGCTCCTATCACTCTAATCAGCCAAGGATGATCAATTTGCGTCCACACAATGCACAGATCCTTGTGCGTTTTTTATTTTGTTTAGTTGTATATTTCTCACAAACACTAGTTGTCTAATTTTATGTGACAACTACTTTGTATCTTTTTCTATCAATAAAACTGCCTGCGCGTTTTCAGTCAAAAATATATATATAATATTAAGTGAGCAATGCTTTAAACATGTCTAGAAATTATAATTTTATAAATGAACTCCAAAATAAAAAATTAAAGTCTGATTTTATCAGTGACCAAAATTTCATTTTTGTTGTTGTTTTTTTAGTAAAAAAATGGCGCTTCTATTTTTTTTTAACTGCAATTAGTTATATCGATTGTTAGTGACAACGAAAAATATCAGAATTAGCATCTAGCGATCATCATGCTTTCGTTCATTTGAAAAGTTCCATTGAGTTATTGTTTTAATTAGCTAATAATTTTATTTAGCTTTTTGTAAAATTGCTGGATAATATTTTTCCTAGACCATTGTCATGTATCCCAAATTAGTTATTGTTTTAATTTATTTGTCTCAAAATTATTGAATTATTATTTGCATTAATTAGTTAAACTGCTTTGTCATTCTTTTCGTGGCCAATTCCGTAATAATAATTAGTTAAATCGCATTAAGAGTTTTCCCATAATAATATTGAACGAAATATGTCTATAACATTGCAATGTCATACATTTGTTTTAATTTGTGAGTCATATTACAACTTTTAGAGAAAAAAAAAGAATGACATTAGTTTTGGTCTTCCAATAAATTAAGGACTATATTGAAAAGTTAAATATGATTATAGATTTTTTTATAACAAATTTCATAAATTATTGTAATTATTAAAAGATTATTGACAGTGGTGGAGCCACATGGAATCAAGTGTAGGCAACTGCCTACTTATGAATTTTGAAAACCGATTACAAGTGTATGCATAATAGGACTATTGTCTATCCTGGAGAAATTTTTTCCTACCCATAATTACCTTAATAACCCACAGTATAAATTAGTTAATTCTTGACACTCCACAACCCGCTAGTTGTATCTGTAACTTTTTTTCATCCCATAATAAAAACTCTAACTACACCTCTAATTACTGATTTTTTTTGACACTCAAATAGAATGGGAAAAGAAAATATTTGTTTCTGATCAGATATAGTAATAAAATGTATAATTGAATAATACTCATATTAAAAAACTTTTTTGTTGCACATGATTATTAAATAAAATTAATAACGATTGTCTATAATTTTCAGAGTACTAACTCCATAATATTTTATTTTTCAAAGATCAGAAGATAGCCTGATAAAAATTCCCCAGCATAGCACAGACCAATGGTTAATTTTCAAATTTTAGGCTCAATTTGTTTTTTCTTTCAAAATTTAGGCTCAAATTATAGTAAGGCAATTATTCAAACCTCAATCCAGTCAACAGTCAAATCGATATGTACAACCAATAACTGTGCACAAAAAGGGTTCGCAATTATCGACGACCTTTTATTGTTTTGTACCACCAAAGAAGATTCTTTGTTTGAGGCTTTGAGCACAGTGAAAAGATTCCAGGTTCTTTGTTCTCCACTAGCCGACAGGTAAATCCCACGCCAACCTGTCTTTCTCCTTTCTCACCGTCCGATCTTCGTACGAGAGATCACAGCCGTCAAATCATGAGCGGCGCGGATTAACCACTACGGACTCCGTGATGCATTTTATAACTGACATTTGCCGCCAAATGGCAGTTTGTAATTTTATGAAAGTAAGAGGGTAATTTGGTTTCTAAGGCCCCTACTTAAAGTAGGCGATTGGTGGAGTGGGAACGGGATGGGCACATCCCTAGTTTTATTATAATAATTGCCTGGACTTGGTGTATTGAAACTGATGTGAACGGTATTGTAATAGTTTTTCACGCTCAATAATTAATTATTATAGTAGCAAAGCTAGGGTGTGATGTGCTCAACAAGAGAATTTGGTGAGCACAATTCCAAAAATATATTGGATCAGCTTCAAACGACAAATTTAAACCGCTGAAATCTATGTACTTCATAAGTGATGCATGTACATGTAAAATTATGAAAGTTTCGGGTTCATTTGCTACAAGGTCAAGGTGTCAAAAAAATGAATCTTTTATAAGTTATTTTATAAGTTTATATATTTATTTTCTCATTATTTCTTTGACCGTTTGACCTTATAGTAAATAAATTTTAAACTTTTAAAATTTTGCATGTAAATGTATCGCTCATGAAGTATATGGATTTCAACGGTTTGGATTCGTTGTTTGAAGCCGATTTGATATACTTTTTGAGTTGTGCTCACCAAACCCCTTATTGAGCACATCACACCCTAGCTTTGCTCTTATTATAGATCTCATGTCAAATTTCAGAAGATATTGTCGAGTGCGTTATGTTTCACAGTGTAATTAATGTTATAGTATCCAGTTATTTGGTCATTAAAATATTTCTATAATTTCAATATTAAAATTTGTTATAATTGCATCAATTGTCAAGGTTAATTATACTGGTCAATATAATTTATTCGACTTAATTATTATTTTCAAATAATTAAAATAAAAGATTGTCAAACAAATTAGTTCTTATAGTATAATTATTAGAGTAAACCTATGGTGTGATGTGCTCATCAAGAGAGTTTGGTGAGCACAACTCCAAAAGTTCATTAGATCGACTTCAAGCGTCGAATCCAAACCGTTGAAATCCATGTGCTTCATGAGTGATGCATGTGCATGCAAAATTTTGAAAGTTTCGAGTTCATTTGCTACACGGTCAAGCGGTCAAAGAAATGAACATTTTATTAAGTTAATTTATAAGTTGTTTTATATAGTCAATTTTTATTATTTCTTTAACCGCTTGATCGTGTAGCAAATAAACTCAAGACTTTCAAAATTTTGCATGCACATGCATCACTCAGAAGCACATGGATTTCAAAAGTTTGAATTTGACATTTGAAATCTATCCGATGAACTTTTGGAGTTGTGCTCACCAAACTCTATTGGTGAGCACATCACACCCTAGCTTTACTTTAATTATCATGAGGGTGCAAATGCCTTAAGCTTTCATACTTCATTGTGTCTCGTATTCTATATTTCCGTTTTCAAAGTTAAATCTGTCGACCTGAACTGCTCAACATTCTATCCATATTAAAATATGCTTGGATATCAAAATTTATATCTTTTAGATATGTACAAAATCATTGTTTTTTGATGGTCCAGAAACAATGATTTTGTACTATCTTAAAAAATTGTAAAAGAATTTAAAAAAATATAAAATTTGATATCCAAGCAAATTTTAATATCGAAATCATATTGAGCAGTTTGGATTGACAGTTTGGACTTTGAAAACAGAGACCTATGTATGAGATACAATGAGACATACCTTCTCAATTATCATACATAATATTTTATTTTAATTAAAGGGTCCTAGTACACTCTAATATCTTTTAAATGTTATTCTCAAAAATTGAATCTACATCGTCTTGAAAGAGAAACAAGAACTTGTTTCACTACACCAAGACTACAGGTTTACATAATATTATTTTTATGTCGTGAGGAATACAAAACTTTCGTACTTAATTATAAATAGCAATTTACTAATTCACAAAGATCCGCGATATGAAAAAAATGTTTGATAAATTTTATGCCATATAATATTTTAACACAAAAAAAAACCGCATCATATGAAATGAAAATTGAATAACACTATTATAGTATCTTATTAAGCGAGTTCACGGTGCACCAAGTCTACGCAAAGGATAGTTCCAGCGAAGATAGCAGGAACAAAACAAAACAGTAAGAAAGGACGAAGAAATCGACAAAGAGAGAGGTAAAATAAAAAGAGAGGGGGAGGAGGAATGAATGAGGATGGATGAAGCTCGGCTGATGAGGAAAAATTGAAGCAAAATTAGGGTAAAATCGACAAGAAAAAAAAGGATCAAATTGTCAGCTTGAGCATCTAATGCTAGTATTGGGATTCCAACACGAGAGCCAATCAGCCAATAATAGTTGCTGGATTATTTTATTCTCCTCTCTCTCTCTCTCCTCTCTTCCTCTCTGAAAGGCAAGGCCTTTCGTTTGGAGCCTTCTACAGCGGGGAATTGAACGAAATTGGAGAAAGAGAGGAAGTACTGTATACAGGTTAGCTTTCGCAGTAAGGAATGGTTTATTGTTTCCTTTTTAAGCCCTTTGCCATATTCCTTTGTTTATTCTAATTGGTGTGTAAAAATGCGATCTTTGGTCGCCTTGCCAGTGGTTTTTTTAATACTAGTTATTCAAGAGTTTAATTCAGTTTAATTTATTTATTGGCTTTTATTGAGTTGCTTGATTTGACACTCAATTTTAATGATCTGACCTTTTCTTGTCTGATTTATCTTCCCTTTTGCTCATCCAGGGGGCCAACGGGATCTCTAGGGTTTACATCAATTCAGTTGTTGCTTTGGCCAAATTTGAAGTTCAATTTCGATCTCGAGTGAAGATATTTATAATCTTGATTGATGGTATTGTTAGCTAAATTCTCTCCCAAAAGAGGAGAAATAACATATTAAGCAATAAATTGATAACTCATGGCGGCTGATTCTAGCATGGGGTTTCACCAGGGGATTATCCCTTCTTTCTACAATCAACACATGGTGTCATTTCAGTCAGGTACCATGAATAACAATTCTAGAGGATTGAGTGGCACTGGTGCAGTTGGTACCAGTAGTAACGCGGGTTTGTTTCTCTCTCCTAATTCTCCATCCAACCTCATCAGCAACATGCCGGGTCCCACTATTGTTCAAGCGGGCAGTTCCTCAAGTGACCCGTTTTGTGGGCCCATGCCGAAATTCAAGTTTGTTTCAGGTTCACCAGCTGATTGGTCTCTCAGTGAATTGGCCATACTTAAAGAAGGACTTCTCAGGTGCGTACCTGTTCCTATGGTATTATTTTGTTATCTTGTTTTGTTGGCTTTAAGGTATGAAAGATTATCCAAGGAAAAAGTAGAAAAATCCATTAAATTTGTTAAAGTAAATTTGGAATAAGGATATTTTGTATGCTTTTTAACTTTTCATGCTTTGGCGCATATTATCAACATGGATACCAATGTGGATAGGGATATGACATGGAAAGAATTTGGTTATATTCAGTTTGACACTTGAGATATGATCGAACTAGAAATTTTATATGAAGTCACAAGGAAAAGAATTGTTAGGGATGCATTAGCTTAGAACTTAAAATAGTCTAGAAGCTATGTCTCTGATATGAAGCGTCAAATGTTATTCAGATGAATATTACTTATTTTAGAAAAACGATAAATGTTTTCAGATATGCACATGAGCCAATAATAATGAAGTACATAAAAATAGCAGCCATGCTTCCTACAAAGACCATAAGGGATGTCGCATTGAGGTGCTGGTGGAATATGGTAAATAATTTCTTATAAACTTCCGATTTAATGATTTTAGCCTACATTTTTCTAAATGGTGCTTCAGTTGCACATAAAAAAGGCCTCGTCCTGATCAGCTATCTTCTACTAAATAGAATATAAATTTCTAATCACATTACTATCACAGATTGTTGTATGCCCTTTTTTTTCCCAGAAATTAGACAAGTTTTCTCTCTGTTTTTATTTAAAAGTATACCATTATTTTTGTTTGTTATGCTGTTTATATTTTCATCAGAGCAAAGAAGGCAATAAAAGACGAAAACCTGAAGATCATTACACAGGGAAAAAGATGCGGGACATGAAGGTAATTTTTCACTCTGCAAGACCCATTTTTTAGGAAGGATGATCCTTTCATCCATTAACTTCTATTTTTTTTTTATTTGAACTCTTATTTCAGGAAAAAATGATGGCCTCTACCTCTAATGGTAACATGGTTTCTTTGAATGAATTGGCACCTTTTTCTCTCTTGATGCTTCCCTCCAACCAATATCCCGCCAGTGAAGGTTATTGTTTTGTAATTTCTGATGAATCCTCTTTTTAAGTCTAAAATAGGTCTAACTTTCATAATAACACAATAGTTTATTGAGAGAAGAACCCTCCTTTCTAGCAGGCCCGGTAATAGATAGTGCAACTCAGCGTCTCATGGAGGAAAACAATACCTTACTCAGCCAGATAGCAGCTAATATTGAGACATTTAAGGTATGCATTTACGTACATATATATTTATTTCTGTATTTTCATTGACAATACGATAATGTTATTTTGTTATCTTGTATGGTTTTCTGGGGTAGAAGTGATTCTTGTTGAAAAATGGGCACAAATATCTTCTCAGACAATTTTTTTTAAAAGAAAAGGCACCACAAGTTTTAGGTGTTTCCATTACATAGATCCATCTTGCAAATAATTTGTGCAACAGTACACTTTTCAATAATGATCTCAGGTTGGTTTTCGCTTCTAGCCTACCCCAACTTCTTTTTGTTGTTGTATCTGATGTCTGTAAAATCTTACTGTTCTACTTGAATTAAAAAAAATAAAATAAAGCTGAGATTGTTTTCCTTCTTTACTTTTCATTTAACATTTTGACTTCATTACAGTTACAAGAGAATCCGGATCTGTTTGTTCGCACAAGTAACAACATCATGACAGTTTTGAATAGGTATTCATCTGCCTTTTTACCCTTTTTAGTAACTTCTCTCATATGATGGTAAAAATTGGGATCACTTCACTGATCTCATTAAAAAAAGTGTAATGGTCTTGAGAAGAAACAGACAAAATTAGCATATTTATTGGAAATAGCTCTTTCTTATGTGACATTTCTCTAATGTTGATAATGAAATACATTCAATTATTATACAGAATGAGTGAGATGCCTGGGGTAATGTGCCGGATGCCTCCATATCCTGTATCTGTCAATATCAATGAAGAGAACCTCAATTCAGTTTTTCAACTCAATAGGATGGTAAGTTCTTTTTTCCATGTACAATATTTAACCTAAGTTAAATTGGAAGATCGTCCTTTGTACTTCCTTTCCTTATCTTTCTTTCTTTTCTATTCTTTTTTATTTGTTTTGACAGTCATTATTAATTCTAATAATGAGAAAGTACATGGCAGACTGTATATCATAAATGCTACCAACATAAATTGGCAAGTCAAAAAATGACATTTATATTGTACAGCAAGTAAAAAAAACAAACTAAGAAAATAATAAAAGAAAAAGAAGATAAAAGGTTAATAATTGGTTTAATTATTTTTATTTTATTTTGAAGGTTTCGTATGGAGGGCAAAGCATAATGCACATGAAGCAGGAACCGAGAAGTTGATGTTCTTAAGAACATTTGGGCTGTTCTTCTACAAGATGTACAGGTGAATCTGCAGTAGATCCACTTACAGCAAATGAGAAAGTTACATAGTAGCTGTTTCCAGGCACGACAGCGTGATGTAGTTTTCTTTTCTGATTTCTTTTTCTATATGAGCCTCTTTTTTGCAACGCGAGTTTTCTTTATGATGGTTGTTTATGTACCATAATAAATATTCTGTGCATTGTTATTGGTTAAATTACAAATTTGGTCCCTATAATTTGACCTTGACTCCTTGGTACTTCCCCCCCTAACTTTCAGATTTTTGTTTTTGCATCTAGGCGGTTGAATTTAATAGATGCTTTGAACATTATGCAACTTACAAGCAGCACCTAGTTCTTATAACTGAATGGAGCTTTTATTAGAGATGTCAAAATTTTAGGGACTAGATTTGTAATTTTCCATTATTGCTTTGTAATATGCATGATATACACGAGAGTTGGATGATAGATGAGCAATCTGCAACTATGCAAGAGTGTGTATATATGGAAATCTAGTACCACAAGCGGGGTTTAATCTTAAGATCGAATATGCTTAGTTTTTTCTCATCACATATCTAATTCTCTCTGTAGATTGGCATTTCTAATTTTGATTCCATTATGATGCTCTTGTAGCAGTGATTTTTTTTTTTTATGCTCTTGCATTATGATTGCATTTCTAAAATTAGAAATGCATTTTTTCTAATTTTGATTGCATTATAATTTTTGTGCTTTTTTAAATATAACTAATTTTAACGTTTTTAACGAAACAAGCACAGAGGAGTTGGATTTTATAAAAAAATACCTTCACCGATTCCTTGCCATGGTGGAGGGAGAAACGTGCTTGCTCCATTGATCCTGCAGATTGGTGGAGCTATTTCACATAAAGTTTGTGAAGTTTATTTAGTATCATTTCACATAAAATAGCTTCATTGATCTGCAAATGCATTTCTCCCTCCACCGATCCCTTGTCTCGGTGGAATTGTTTTTTATAAAATCCAACTCTTCCGTGCTTGTTCCATTAAAATCATTAAAATTAGTTCTATTTAAACAAAAAAATTACTGATACTCACATCATGGAGTTAGCAGAGCAGTAGTGGATTATGTCCTTGTTTCTCCCTCCACCGATCCCTTGTTTCGGTAGAATTGTTTTTTATAAAATCCAACTCATCTATGCTTGTTCCATTAAAATCATTAAAATTAGTTCTATTTAAACAAAAAATTCCTGATACTCACATCATGGAGTTAGCAGAGCAGCAGTGGATTATGTCCTTGTTTCTCCCTCCACCGATCCCTTGTTTCGGTAGAATTGTTTTTTATAAAATCCAACTCCTCTGTGCTTGTTCCATTAAAATTAGTTCTATTTAAACAAAAAATTCCTGATACTCACACATCATGGAGTTAGTGGATTATGTCCTTGCTTGTTTTGTATTATGATATAGGCTTGAATACGCTATTAGTAACAACAACAAAACACAATAAAAGAAACACAAAAAGAGGAAAAGGAGAACACTTTGTCAGCTTGTGCGAGTACGTGTGATTCATTTTGTTTGAATGGTCACATCGTGTTTTGATCACCACATGGCACTTCCTCTAAACAAGAGACATACTCGACAAAAGATCTTTACAAGCAACAATCGTAAATATTTTCTTATTTACAAAATCATCTGACCAATATCATGGAATAAAAATCAATTTCATTTTTTCATTAGACTGCTGTAAGACAAGAAAAAAAGAAAAAAAACATACAAGCATTTCATATCAACAAAAAAGTCAAGTACTGGGCAGCTCATCACGGTCCTTTTCTTCCTGAAAACCGTTTTCATGTATTTCTTCCACAGGAGAACTAGTAGTAGCTGCATTTTCAGCAGGTGGAGTTGCAGGAATCTCCTTGTCAGTACCAGTACTTGCTTCCTGCTCCTCATTTTGTCGGGCCCCGTTTAGTGCATGGCAGTGCGGGCAGTAGTATGTAATAAAAGGAACATCCTCTTTTCTTGCAAGTCCTGTACATGCACTCGTTTAGAGAGAAATTATTGAACAGGTTTTTCTCTAAATTTGCAACAAAGAATTACAGTGCTTTGCTTCAATTCACTAGATATCCGGACTTCCTTTCCTAAATTAACCTTTGCAAAAGCAGATCCTTCTATTATTTCTTATTATTTGGCGTGCATTTCTATTATTATAAATAAAATGCTTGTAATCCAAAGACTACATTTTACAACTAAATTTTTTCATTAGAGTAATTAGCAGCTTATAATGAATGGTGTAAAAAAAAAACTTTTCCTGTTTAAATCCATAAACAAAAAAGACATCAAATCATATCAAATCTATGCGAACTTTTTTGCAAGATGGGAAAACTTGGAAAGCTACAAAATAGAGTTTGAACCTTGCTCCACTAAAAATAAGCACAATAATAGAAAAATTAAAGGCAAAAACATATCGAACGTACCATTATGCATATGACACTTGTTGCAAATCAGTGCATAACACTGAGACGGATGCTCTCCTACCAGCAAAGCGGCTATCTGAGCCAACCACCCCTCGCTATAGCCCCCCGAAATTTTATATTTCTCCAAACCCTTCTGATTTGTTTCTTCAATATCATCATTCTCACTAAACTCATTTAATGACTCTTCAATTACATCCAAAACTGGACTGATCGATCTTTTACGGTGGAGCTTGAGGCTAGATAATGGATTCGGTTGATCCCCTATGTGGGCCCCGAGTTTGGAAGCGAGTACAGCTGCAGCAGCAGCCTTTTCAGCCGGATCAAGGTCGTATCTCTGGCACAATGAAGATTTTGTATTAGAACGGGTTGCAAAATATTCACCTGGTACGAATCAATACCTCTCCAAACCTTAGTGGTACAGTACCAGGGGTGTCAACAGGTATGAAATGGGTCGGGTGGAATTATTTTCAACCCATATCCATTAATTTAAAGAGAAAAAAACAATTACCCTTACCCATTCCCGATAAGCTAACGAAAAAAAACCTTACCCATACCCGTTCTTATTGAATACGGTACGGGTCGGATAAACGGATAAAAGGGTGCCATTGAATAGATATACATGGGCCATAAATAAAACTATATCATATCATATTATGCATCATACCCATATAAATATATATCTATATATATAATTTTATTTTAAAAAATTACTGTATAGAGTAACGGGTACAAAATAGTCTTTACCCGTACCCTTACCCATTATGTTAACGAAAAGAACTTTACCCGTACCCGTCTTATCGAATATGATACTGATCGGATAAAAGGGTACCATTGATAACCCTAGTGGTAAAGTAGGATGCTGGTTTTGTGAGCTTTTTTTTTGCTAAGTGTCATGTCTTGATATCTCGTGTCCAGTTAAGCCTAAAATAGTGATATCTTGGCCAGTTTATACATGTACTAGAATATACTGCAATTGGATAGTACTGGCAATTGAAACCAATATTATTTATTTTGGTTCGTCTTTTCTTCTAATTTATGGCATCACAGTTTAAATTAAGGGCTTTTGTTGACCTAATTTCAGCTGGTAGTGTACCGGAGTGCCAGGCTACATTGGTGTTCAGACCTCATACCATTATATACCAGCTACTGGTATTACATCTGGTTGACTCTGTTATTGCCAGATCATATCAAAGATTTTAACTTCTCAAAATAAGATGGTTCAGTTACCTAACCTGAATTAATTGTTGGGTTGCGTAATAATTTGTTTTCTCCTTTAACTGGTCTATTTTGGCTTGTCTATCTTCTCGCAACCTCTCCAATGTGTTCTTGTCTCGCTCATTAACTGAACAACCGAACAAAGCTCAATTAAACTACTCTTCCATTTCGGTTATTATCATGTTTTCTAATATAATTAGCTATCAGTAGAAAAGATGAGAATTACATAATTTTACGAGGCGTGTAAGCAAGTAATAAACAAGAGCAGCAAATGCAGGAACAACCACCACAGAAAGAAATCTCATAGACCTGGCCTGCCAGCTCAATTCAGGTTTTCTTCCAACAACAATTGCACATAAAACCACAAAAACCTACAAATATCATGTTTTCAAAAATCAATAGCATGAAAAAACAAAATTAAAATTGAGGCTGACAAAAGCAAGAAAGGAAGTACCTCAAGAGACGTGGAAACCGCGATGACATTGCGCGCCACGTGGCGGGAGGATCGCGCCCGTTTCTTCATCCTGGCGCGTACGGATGCCTCCTCTTTGGAGAGAACCTGGAGCTGATTCTCCAAGTCATCGCCTCCAAATATTCCTTTCAAAAATCGAGATACCACTCCATCTCTCCCGGTTTGCTTCCTCTTCGAAGGTGTACCAGGCTCTTCCTCCATGGACGCGATCAAATCGAGGTGTTTGCTTCCTCTGTTAATCAATTTATATTTCCGCAATAAAGTAAGATATAATTTGATCTTTGCTTCTAGAAGGGGGTGAGGGATATTTCTCTGTTGATACTGTTTTTGCTTCCTTTTCCTTTTCCTTTCCTTTCCTTTTCCACCGACTAGCTTTGTAAATTGGAGGGGGGCGAAAATGGGGTAATGATTTTAACAGATCAGTGTTAGCTTCATGAAGAGCACGGACTATACAATTAAAGCATAGGTACATATAGTTAGTGCGCTGTATATAGGAAAAAATACTCTGTTATAATCTTTACCCCGAAAATGATCTCAGTATATATTTCCGATTTCCATCTCCGGTTCGTCGTAATGGATATATCCTGTGAATTTAATCTGATGAAATTGATTATTAATAAAAAGGCATATTTACAGAGATCAAAATTTGCGTTTACATATAGAGAAATCAAATATATAATTTCTTCCATTTATAGAGTATTTTATTTTTTACACATTTCTTGAAGTTTTTGAATTCATAATAGAGTCACAAGTTACATATGGGGTTGTTTTGAATGGAGATATTTACCAGCCTGAGTGACTGTTGACTGCAAAACGCGGGACATCTGCATTAACCGTTGTCAAGGGTTGCTGCGGGCAGGTGAGCAGGCGGGCAGAATCGTCAATTGACAGTTTGATATTTGAATTACAACTTTTTTTTTTTTATCTTTTTAGTTGTTTAATTGTTTTCAACCGAGAATAGTAAGTACCAAGTAGAAATATAAAATATGTTATTTTCATGAAATGCGGTAAAAATCATTTTTGAGGTATATTAAGTGCACTACTCTCATGTCCCAGGATTCATTGTGGGCTTGAAAAGGAAGATGGATGCTATTTCTATATGGGCCTGAAAGAGAGAAGCTAGAGAAGAACGAATTAAAAGAATTGCAAATTATTTCTTTTCCGAAATCTAAATTTTCACGAGAAGTTCAAATGCTTACAAGATCAAAGGTAAAAGAACAATATAAGTAATCAATGTTTATTTTTTGGGACGTTATAATGCCCTCTAAATTCAATCTCTGGTTAAAATCTACAAAGTCGTCCGTGCATTTATGGTTGAAGCAAGTTGGCGGGTGCAAGTTTTATACGCATGTATTATTTTTATACTATATAATATATCAAGTCTTTATACTTAATATATTATTTTTTTTTATAAAAACTAGACATTTCAACTCTTTATAAAAACTGAAAAGTTAGTGCTATTTGAACTTTAATTTGAATTGAAAAATGCTCGTCTTTGTACAAAAAATTTCTTGGATTTGCTCAAATAACGTGTCACTACAAAAAAAATTACCCTCGCAGATAGTGATCTATTTTTGTAGTGATATGCAATTGTTGAAGTTGTAATTTCTCCATGCAAACCTTATTTTGTTTTAATTTTCAAGTATCAATTCATATATAATTCTCAACAATTCTCAATAATTTTTAACATAGAATTGTTTGCATATGTGATAATTATAGAATACAAATGCAATATTAACACTGTAATAATGCAAGGATTTTAATAATGATAATCATCATCATCACAAAATATGCTAGACAATCCTAATCCATGGTAGAGTTTAATTAACACATTATCAAAATATTACACGAAATGCATTCACACGGAAAATAAATTAATTATCTACATGTCAGTTGGCATGTTAACGTATTAATTTATGTTTAGAATTTGTTTAGTGTATTTAAGAACTTTTAGCAAGAAAAAAAAATGAGTTATCCTAAGCAAAGAATTAGATTAATTTTCTCATTACATTAACAAAGCCGAAGTATATAACGCATAGCTTTAGTCATTCATATTAACTATTTATGAAAAAAAAAAAAGAAGACAAATCGATGTATATTCAGAGTAAGAGGTTAATTTACAAATTGAAATCATGCATGTAGTCAAGAAACCATGACTAATTCAAATAATTCTGGTTATGATTTCCTTGACAACACTTGGGCAACTCTTTAACAAATGCTCAAAGCCATCTGTTTCCATGGCCAATCTCAAGGCTTTCGGGGAGGCAAGATGTCTGAGGCATTCAGCTTTGAGATGAGGTAAATTGTGCTGCTCCGCCAGTGCAAGTATCGTACCGACATTACTTGCATCGAGATTATTACATAGCTTTTGTTCACAAGTTAATCTCAACCTCTCTAACAAGTACTTATCAGCTGCCACGAGCAGGTGTTGAGTCATCGCTGTATCAGCATCCTTATCAATCCCTGGCAAGGTGTCTTTATAAATGAAATGAAGCATAGCATCAAATACTGAAGCCTCTATGTCTGTTATCTTGATCTTGTTATTTGTCAGCCCTTTCATCTGACCGAATAGTTGTGCCTCGAACACTGGTGAGCTGGCAGCCAACACACATTTATGCGCATGAAAGCTCGTATCACCTACTTCAACAGTTATGTCAACACCCTTTTTATTGAAAAGGAGACCACCAAGTCGCTCATGGATATCAGAAGGTGGAATTGGAACTGGAAAGGGAACATTATTACTACAAGTCTCTGGTTCTTTAATAACTGTTAGATTACAAATTATCATGAGACTATCATGTCTAAGACATTTTGAAGCTTCAAAAATCTTCCTTTCCAAGAAAAACGGAAAACCCCCACCATCCCGAGAGCTCTTGAAGATTTGCAGGTCACCCTTTTTTGTGTACACGGCTTCTCCAGAACAGTAGTCTAGAAGAGATAAGCTGTAGTTGGTTCTCGGTTCACCTACTTTGGATTTAAATCGAATGTAGACAGACATGTACTCTGAAGACAACTTATTGGTTCCATGAGGGTAGAAATATATGGATTTGCCATTCATATCCTCCGACAAAGAAGGTTGTTGATATGACGGACATCCCTACACCACGCGCCTTAGTGAGTGCATAGTTCTGAACTTCGAAATTGTGACTTCCAGATACAGTACGCACCTGACTTATTGAATCTATTTCTCGCGTGCTTTACTCGCAGCAAATTATGCAAAACAAAATTATTATAAGGATGTTAGACCTTTATGCAGAACTCTTATGCTTACATATATTGACTGATTCAAGAAAATGACATAATAGATATATGTTTATTTGTGCATGCATGGTCTCTATATGAAATCACATATATAAACCAGATCAGTTTAAATTCAGTAATGTCAAGTAATAAATTGCTAGCAATTTATTCACGAGCTTTCTTATATTTTCTTTCCTTCTTTGCAAGTCAAAATGCTTATTAGTAATTATAACCTTCTTAAATATTAACCCAAAAGGAGCACTACTACGTACAGAACTTCAATACTAAAAATTAAGAGACAAATTAAGAAAGCTGTCAATTATTGACTCTATGAGCTTGTTGTCAATATTGTAAGGCTAACATGTCAGATTCTTGTAAAAAATTTAAATATTAATCACAATGCAAACATATAGAAGAAAAAAAAAATTTGAAACTAGAAAATATATAATTCTCAGGCCCTGAGCTAAAGAGCGAAAAAAAAAGCTACAGATTAAAAAGACAAGAAAAAAAAATACCCTTTGGTTGTTCGCATAGACCAACAGGAGTTTCTTGAGTTTTCCATGTGTGTGTGTTCTTGCCTTGTGCGCACAAGTTCGTCTGTGTGTGTGTGTGTGTGTGTTGGGAGGGAGGACCTTCAGATCAATGACAAAAGAGCAAAAAGATAATGATTATTTTGCATTGCCAATGTCATATAACTATATAAGCTGGTTAATATATATCTAAGTATCTTGCCTCTTTTAACCATCCACCTTTTTAATACAATTTTGGAATGTACGAAAATAATATAATAAATTCTGGACCCTTAAGACCTAATTAACTAGATTCAAATACTAAATTAGGCAGGTTAAAGGCCGGTGCAATTTTAACCATATTTCAACATTTCTAATTATGGGTTATTCCATTTTTGCTTCTCATGATGTATAAACTGTGAAAGCTAATTAATTAATTATATGCCTTTCTCGTCTTCCAAAAATAAATCCTTGCTGTATAGTCGCTTCATTTATAGAATGCCAAAGAGAAGTAGGTAGGGAATTAGGCATCTAAATACTTAGGGCTTGTTCGGGTGAATTACTGTTCACGTGGGAAAAAAAAAATTCAGTTGAACTGAATTTTTTTTTCCCACGGAAACAGTGTTTTTCAGTTCAATTCCTGTGCCCATGCCCATTCTCATTTGTCGGCCGAACAGGCCCTTATTGTTCAATGTCATGTTGTGTCGTGAGTCGTGACCAAGTTAGATCTATATATATTTGTCTTGCCGTGATCAAATTTAGAAAAAAGATGGTCATGATATATGAATGGTCATGCTGTGACCAACATAACTGATCACGTGTGTCGTCAGCTTCTCAGTATCTTGTTGTTGTTTATTAAATAGTCGAAGTTGACCAATGAAAGGTGCACCAGCTTCCCAGTATCAGGAAGCCATGTTAGCTTCCACTTGGTACTCTTCAAAGACAGAATTTTATATTCATAGTAATTATAAAATTCAGATCTAACGAAACAGATAGAGTACCTCGTTTTCAATCAATATAGTAAGATCGACAACACGGATCACGATCCACATTTTATGGATCTAAGGCAATGCCCACGATCCATCTTTTTTTTTGTAAAATGGTTTAAAACTGCAGTCTAAGTTTTTTTTTTAAAAAGAAAGATGGATGGTGGGTATTGCCTTAGATCCATAAAATGTGGATCGTGATCCGTGCTAACGATCTTACTATATTAGTTGAAAACGAGATACTCTATCTGTTTTCGTACATCTGAATTTTATAATTACTATGAATACAAAATATCCCTTCACAGAACCCTCCAGGCATGCAACTCTCCAATCAGATCCACAATTTTATTATTACTATCCTTCTTTATTTCCTTCACAGTAGCATTGCCCCAGTCCATTAGAGTTACCTCCTCCCCTTGAGAAATGCTTGCTGCACCAGCATGGTCCAGCCATAATTTTTTTTGTTAAGGTTTTTGCCTTTTTTGCTGGTAGGCTCACACTTCGTGTGTCTCGGTATGATACGTATACAAATAGCTTTATGGTCATTTGTCAGAGTCAGTCCGGTCTTGCTCGATCACAGCCGTGTGTCTGGCGCAAACTGGGTCTACTATCTTCTTGTTTATAGTCCACAGCTTGTCGCATTCTTTATCAAATATATATATTTTTTAATTATATATTTCATCACATGACCTTTATTTTTGCATCATATGCTAATAATTAAATAAATTACAACTCTTGTAATGAATTTAATCAACAAATATTCATATCAACATATGATATGCCTAATTAATTCTTTTATAGTCTTTTTTTTTTCCATTTTGGTGTGATCCATTGAGATCCATGTTATGTTGGCAGTAGAATCAAAATTCTCTTTTTTATATTATAAATTATAAGTGCCACCTAGCAGTGCATTATAATTATTCAAATAACACATATGATATATCTACGAGAATGAGTCTTTAGTCTAATGTCAAAGGCAATGGCAATGATCTTCATGTGGGAGATCGCATGTTTGGAACCAAGAAGGGGCAATATATACTAAATAGTTTGGTGCCTTGACCTCCAACCTTTATTAAAAAAAAATGATGTCTACTACAACATCATGATCCTTAAGCAATATTGTCTTGTGTCAATTCTCATCTCACATTGTAACAACCCGGTAATATATATTATTTTATTTATTTTGGACTTATATATAATATTATAAACTTAAAGGATTGAATTGTAAAAATACAAAACTTAAATTTTTTTTGCCAATGTGGCACTATGGCCACGCGGCAACATACATGTTTGAACACTCTATTTTCCACTTTCTTTGTAACTCTATTTATCTTTTTTTTTTATGGTTGACAGCAAAGTCATCAACAATTATATTGATAAAAAAAGAGTTAATTTACTAAGAGTCAATACCAGCAGATTAGAAGGTCTACCACCTAAATACAACAGGCAGACCCTGATAACCTTAAAAACAAAAATAAAAATAAAAATGATCCCCTATTGTGATATGAATCATTTATTCTCTTATATACCATTCCCTCATCTCTCAATTTCGAATGTGGTGTCATTTATGAGACGATGAATCACTCTACTCTTGTTAGAGATAGTCTTCTATTTCTCTTTCTCTTCATAGTGCTCATGTTCCTGCAGTCCATATGACGTTCCACTGCATTTTACGTTGTTGTGATGACAGTGTCTTTCTGGTCTCCAGCCAAAATCATTTTATGTCTTCTCCCCCCCGGGGAGATGTTGTATTGTGCCAGCATTCCCTCCAGAATCTCGTGGCATATACACAATCCCACATGATATGATCTCTCGTCTCTACAATCTGTGTTTAGCATAATTGGCATCCTGTCTGTACATGACACCCTTTGTGTATCAATACATCATGAGTTAGAATTTTCCGGTCCAACATTAACCAGATAAAAATTCTTACCTTCATCGACACCTTAATACTCCATAAAAATTTCTAACTTTACATAATGGTAAAAAAAATTAGAGACGATAAATAGAGTTACAAAATGCTATTTGTAACTCTATTTATCATCTCTAAATTTTTTTACCATTATGTAAAGTTAGAAATTTTGTGAGAAACGGAAGAAACAAAAATGAGAGGATAGAGAAAGAAATTAGAAGAAATATTTTGTAAATATTTTGATATAGATTATTATTTTATTTTATATTTGATTGGAATTATGACTATGTTGCGATTATTCTGAAAAGTTGTTGCAGTTCGAATTGGATTCTGGATTGATTGCTATCAGGTAGCCGAACTTCTCTATAATCTGTGTTTTCGATTTGTATGGTTGAATTAGATTTTGAATTGGGTTTTGAATTATGATCACTAGTGGAAAAACTGGAATCAGGATCGGTCTATCTGTATCGGTTGTACTAACCAACCGATACTAATACCTATCTGGATCGGTTTTAAAACTAAAACCGAT